>NC_142586.1:79655995-80289566 GCF_965207765.1 Zootoca vivipara
CCAAACTGCTTGTGAGATTAAACAATCCACTGGTAGAAGATCTTTAATCTTCCAGCGCCTTCAAAGTGCATTCTAAAAGCCAGACTATCAATAACATAATTTAAAAGGAAGACATTCTGGGGCTTAGGTGTGATTTCAAAACATCTATTTTCTTTAAAATGTTACAACTTTCCCAATATTAGGAAAAGACGGTTGCTTTAAAAATAAAATCTCTTTTCAAAGAGATATCTGATTGTGTGATCAGTGTGTTCAAAGTGACCACCTTTCCAGGTTTTAGGGCAGTTTCAGCTAAGTGGGCTTGTGGGTCATCGATGCTATAAATCAGAACTCCCGTCCTGTCGCACATCTTCAGGGTGCCCCAAATCAGCTACAATAAGTCAAAATCTCCACAAAAGCCTCTCTTCTACCAGGTATGCTTGCTGTTTGGGTGCCAATACTGATACTCTGGTGTGATAGAAGCAATATGAAGCAAGTAAGGAGGTAAAAAAAAGCCTTTTGTTGGGTCCCAGGATTTATCGACATAAGGCTTTGGAATGGTTGTATGGTTCTCTAGATGGAATTACAGATTGGTTGTGTTTTTCCCACACCTATGTCCTTCCAAAAAGCATTCATCACTGACTTCAACCTTAGAATGTTGATGCTGCTGCTACTATTATTATTTAGTATTTAAATCCAACAAAAAGAAAACAACATGTTTAAAAAAACAGCATGTATCATAGCCATTCAATGAAAAATACAGTAATTAAAAAAATGTCCCTCTGATAAATGTGTCAGTTTTTAAAATAAATAAGCAAACGTTGGAAGGAACTAGGGTACTCTGAAAGGACTTCAAGAAACATAACCTTAATCTACTCAAACAATGATAAACCAAACCACAGATAAATGGTAAGAAAATGAGATTTTTAAACTAAGTGAGGAAGTATTGGATTTTGTTTTATTTTACTTTACAGTGAACCTGATTAAAATTCCAAGACTCTCATCATGAAGTCAAGAACAACAATTGCAACAATATTTGGTAAGTAACCAAATAAGGGGCATACTTTCATATTTTACCACCTCTGCTTTGTTTGCTTGCTTATATATAGCCCAACCTATCCCACAGATTCAGGTTGGGTGAAACCACTTTCATCAGAAAAGACAGATGAGCCACTGCCTCCAAACGAGTTTAAAATCTAAGATAATTTGATATACAAGGTTTGGAGTAACAAAGGTAGATTGTAATAGTACTGATGTTTCATCTGGAGAATTTTAAAACTGGTATAAACAATAGGAGGCTGCAATCCTATACACCAGGGGTATTGGAATGATGGGACTCCAACTCCTATCATCCCTGAATTTTGGCTGCAGTGCCTAGGACTGATGGAAGTTGGGGTTCAAGGATTTCTGGAGGACATCATGTTGGCTATCCGTTATATGCACACATCCTGGGAGTAAGCAGCACGGAACTAAGGGATGCTTATCTCTGTGTACACACACATAGGATTGCACTGTACATTCCAGAAAACCCTTCAATGTCATGCAAACTGATGCTGCAAATGTCTGCTTCCCTCACATTGTCCAACGTGCTCTGTTTCAGCTCTGTTGCTGACTTGTATCTATGCCACCAAAGAAGCCACGAAGAAGAAAAAGTCCAAACTGTGTAAGTGAAAAAAGCAATGCACCTGCCTGATGGAAGATGGGAGCTTTGAACCTCAACCTTGTGTGAGAATAGGGAGAGGCTTCATGTATGGTATTCACTGCACATCTTGGGGGCACACCAGAGCTCTTCTGCTTAAAGCAAGTTACCAAAACGGGTTGTATCACACAGCTTTAAATACATAAGTAAGCAAAGTGCTGCTTGATCAGGACAAAGGGCCGTCTAGTCCAGAATCCTGACTTACTCTTCTTTGCCTACAAATGTACACCACTTAAGTACTAAAAAGAAAGAACAAGCAGCTGCTGACGTAAGACTTCTGTGTTAATTGCATGGTTTCAATGCTACCAAGAGCATCAATATTAAAAATAACATTCCATTTGTGCCTTCACAGATGTTCCTCAGATCGACTGTGACATCAAAGCTGCAAAGATAATCAACCCTGAATTTATCGCTAAGTGTCCCTCTGGATGTCAGGATGTCAAATATCGTGTCTACGGCACTGATATCTACGCTTCTTTTTCCAGTATATGTGGCGCTGCTATTCACAGGTCAGCAGAGTTGTCCTTCAGTCTAAGACAGTGCACAGAACCCCAGGGAAATATGATTGTTGCTTCAGTGGTAGAAACTCACAAGGTGTGAGCAAATAATTCTACAAGCTTAGCAGTTCCACAGTCACTTCAAACTAATCATCCCTTCTCTCCCTTTAACTTTACTGCACTTGATAGCTAACCAGGTATATATTGTAGCACATTTATTTTGGGCTAACAACCTTTTAGGGGTAACAGCAAGCACTCTGTAGAGAGCTCACAGTGGCAGGATGAGCTTGGCTTTCTCACAAAAGGTGTGCATACCTTTCGGTTGAATACTGGCATGAACGTCAGTCTTGCTTCTCCTTCAGACAAACTTTAGCTTTAGCTTTACCTTTCATCAGTTTATCTCATTTGTTATTTTAAGTGGAATTTCTGTAAAACTGGAAAAGTTTAAATGCAAAACTATTATTATTATTATTATTATTATTATTATTATTAACATTTGTATACCGCCCTTTATACAGGGCAGTTCACAACATAAAATTACAAAATATCAACACAAACCAAATGAAAAAGCAAAAGCAATAAACACATTTAAAAGGCCATAGATTGTTTAATTAGGCAAAGGTCTAGTTATAGAGAATTATTTTTGCTTGATGCCTAAAGATATATAACAAAGGCACCAGGTGAACATCCCTAGGGGGGGGAGCATTCCAGAAGAGGGAAGCCACTCCAGAAATGGGTGGTTCTTTTGTTGTCACCGTCTGGACCTCATGGAGGGGCCTTACATAGAACGGCCTCAGATGAAGATTGCACTTCTGACTCTGTTCATATGGGGGGGGGGGTCCCCTTGAGGTATTGTGGTCCTGAGCCATTCAAGATTTTATAGGTCAAAACCAACACTTTGAATGGAGCCTAGAAGCTAACTGACTACTAGTGCAGGCAGGCCAGGATTGCTGTAATATGCTCAAACTGTCTTTCTGCAGTGAGCAACCTGCTGAATTCTGCACCAGCTGAAGTTTCTGAACTGTCTTCAGAGGCAGCCCCATGTAAACCACTGTTAGTGGAAGGAGGTGTATTGACAAGCATCACAGGAGCCAGTCAAACAATGGAACCACAGTGATGGATTCCATGTTTGGGCCTTGGTTGGTCGGTATGTGCTGTGGGTAGAACTCGTTGATCTTAATTTGGAAACTGAAATCTTTTTCTTGCGCATCAGGGTAGATTAAGCATGTGGAAGTGATTCACATCAGAGGTTTAGACTAGGTACATTCCACCTAAGAATTATCCTTAGTCCTGTAATTATAAAGTAGCTTGCCAAATGGCTTTAGTGCTGCACTGTGGAGTTAATGAGCACCAGAAAGCACATCTCAGTGTGTCAGAGACAGAGGTGAACCTAGTTTTAAAAAAACAAAACCACAAACAAGAACAAGAACAAGAACTATCTGCTGGGTTAGAACAAGTCCAGTTCTGAGAGGAGTCTGGAGAAAATGTGTAAGGCACCTGGAATTTTGCACCTGTGTGGGTTAGGCTTGCCATTCAAAAGCCTTTCAGCATTCTAGGGTGTTTCTGAACTGAATGCCTTATTTTTGCAGTGGTACAATTGACAAGTCTGGAGGGAAAATCCTGGTTCAAAAGGTTGCTGGACAATCTGGCTACAAGGGTAGTTTCTCCAATGGGATCCGATCGTTGTCTTTACCACGGTGGCGGGAGTCCTTCATTGTTTCAGGTATTTTTATACCTAATCTCTTTGTTTCACTGTCATACTTTGAAAACTAATAATCAGATGATCTGATTATTGATACTGAAGCATTGATACCCATATAATAATACTGGCCCCATCTGCACAATACAATTAAAGCATTATCATACCACTTTACACAGCCATGGCTTTCCCCAAAGAATTATGGGAAATATAGTCTGTTAAGAGTGCTGAGAGTTGTTAAGAGACCCCTATCCTCCTCACACAGCTACAATTCACAGAGACCGCTGGGAAGAGGAATTGACTGTTAAACCATTCTGGAAACATAGCTCTACGATGAGGAAACTCTCAGCATCCTTAACTATAGTCCCCAGGATTATTTGGGGTAGTCATGACTGTTATCAGTGATATAATAGTGTTTTAAATGATTAATGCAGATATGGTTTAAGTCTTCAGGGGTTATCTGGAATAATTTTGCTTTGGGGTATTCTTTCAAATAATTCAGACAAGCCAGAGATTGAAACCAGTCTGAATCACTTGGAATTCTTCCCCTCCACTCAATAATTCACTGCAAATACAAAAATTGCAGTAAGTCATCTGTGAATGACATCTAAACAGCAAGCCAAGCTAAGCTTGAGCAGTTGAGCTGCATCTATTGCAACTGAGCTCATTTTCTACAAGCCAAAATAGTGGCATTTCAAAGTTTCAAACAAAACCATACTGGCAGTGTTTCCACTTAGCAAACAATTAGGAGTGTGGGATTTGCCTGCTTGGTGAATCAGGATCTGTACAAAGGCCCATAGAAAACAAAGAATTGGGTCGAGGAAACCAAGCTAGGAAGCAGGATATTGTGAAGCGTGAAGAAGAGAGGCAAGTTCACAGGATTCAAATGATGAGGACACTAGGAGGTATGCAAATTGGCTGGTACTCACTTTCAGAGTATTGAAATGTGCTGGCTTATGTGCAAACAAATGACTCCATTCAGATCAATGAGAACTCCCTGCTAAAGTAACACAATCTGTTCTGGATGTCTTTGGGGAAGTTATGGACATTATATTCATCTTAGTTTTCCATGCAGCAATTAAAGTATGCATTAAAAAATGATCAAAACTAACTATATTGCCAATTATAGGTAGGTAGCCGTGTTGGTCTGAGTCGAAACAAAATAAAAAAATTCCTTCAGTAGCACCTTAAAAACCAACTAAGTTTTTATTTTGGTATGAGCTTTCATGTGCATGCACACTTCGTCAGATACCAATTGTTTCTTTTTATTGCCAATTGTTCCTTTTTTAAAAAAGTATTTACACATTTAGGGTTAAAACGAAAAACCAAGGACTAGATGCTGCATGGCAAGCCAATCTAATTCACTTCCTCTTTGTTTGATTAATTACATGCTTAGTCTTGGGCATCTTGTAGTTTTATCACACATCAGCCTGAATTTCAGAGTTTTGTATACTTAAGCCCCTTGAAATTAAGGTGCTTGATAGTGCATTCCTATACATGCCTACTCAGATGTAAGCCACATTGAGTTCAGTGGGATTTACTCCTATTGGGTATATTTCTTTATTTAATTGATTTAACAAAATTTACATACCACTTGATTTCAGTAAAACATCTAAGCAGTATACACGAGGGATTAAAATTGTAAGATAAAATTCAGTTAAAACAAATATTTAAAAATAGTTAAAATTAACAATAACAGTGATTTAAACACATCTACATGTCTGGCTAGGTCTGGCATATGATTGCTTGTTGCTATAAAGGTTCTTAAAACATTTACTTACTGCTGTAAATGTTAAAAACATTTACCGTTTCTAAAAATGTTGCTTTGCAATGTAGTTTGAGGTGGGAAATGTCAAAAGAGGTAACATATGATGTGGCACAATGAAAGGTTTATGGTTTGTACCAGACTATAACTGTCACGATCTCCCATATGTGGTTTAAATGTGAACTCAAATGTAGCTTACACACACATTGAATTCTTTCACTATTATCATGATAAATAATGGGCTTTAAAAAACAATCTGTAATGAAACGGAACTCGATTAAAAATTATGTATGTGGTAAATAAGGGGAACCACCTAGAGGCGTGGGGTTTTTTTTTTGTGAGGTACTTGCATCCATGACATAAATCTTTGTTAATTCAGTGGAATGAGTTTTGTTATGTTAGCCTTGCAAACAACAACCACCACCTCAGGAGATATGAATGGCAAAGCAATGTGAAGTTGCTTGTTCTTTAATATTAAAGCAGTTTTACCCATAAAAGGTACTAGGCCACCCACATGTTCTTTTGTACCACAGAGCAGCTGGCATGGCAGATCTTGCAGTGAATAATTGAAAGCCCTGGGGGAAATTGCAAAGGTCTAATTACCTGAAGGTTTATTTAAGAACTTATATTATGCTAAATATGTATATCCTATACTGCATTGGATATGTGCTGTAGATCTACTGGATTAAAATGTGTTTGCTTAATTCCAAGGTCATGTACTCGCTCCGATTTGGCTTTTCTGTTTGTTTTCCACAGAGGGCAAACCCAAAAAAGGTGTGCAGTACCCATCAACACTTGAATATTCATCATCCCCAAACACACCTGTTAAAGGCAAGTGTAAGATTTTCTTCTGGGAGTGTGTGTGTATTGTGTTCTTCCATATACAGCTCCACCTGCACTATACATTTAAAACAGCATCTAACTGCTTTAAGTAGTCATTGTTTCCCCAAAGAATCCAGAGTACTCAAGTTTGTTAAGTGCGCTGAGAGTTATTAAGAGGCCCGGTTCCCCTCACAGAGCTACAATCCACAATTCAAGGTCAGTCCCTCTTCCCAATGAACTCTAGGAATCGTAGATCTGTGAAAAGAAGAGAGGCATCCTAACAGCTCTACGATTCCAAGTTACACATGACTTGTTGCCATAACAAGAGGTGGAATGGGGCCTTTGTGCTATGAAACATGGATGCAGCGTTTTTGTTTTGTGTGTGTGTTTTAAATGTTACTTTGCTGAAAGTATTTAGTACCTATACACAACCACACTCTACAATGCAGTGAGGAGTGCAAATCTCAGCATCTTCTGTCAGTGTAGACAAGATGGATGTAGATGGACCGATGGTCTGATTCTGTATAAGGCAGCTTCCCATGTTCCTATATTTTGTGCAAAATTAGGAGGAATTCGCATTTATTGCGAGAAATTTCTGGTATTCTGCACCAGTAATAATTGCTTGAGAAAACTGAAAAGGTCATTTTTAAAAAGTTTTCTACCTTGAGAGATAATTATATTATTTTTCTATTGTTTAGGTTTGGTATTATTCTAATTCATTTTTGGAAGTGAGCAACAGACACACAAACATTTTTTAGGGCAATTTCCAGGCCTCACACAGTTTGTCACATCAACACTAACAAGCTTTACACTCCAGCTGAGAAAAGTGTGACATTGATGCAGAACAATGGAGGCTGGTCCACTAGCATGCATGGATAACTGTCCCACCAATCATAGCCTGCCCTCAGTCAGCCCCATCTTCCTGCCTACCTACCTACTTATAACCAGTCCAGGGATTGGTGCTGCCTGTCACCTGCCTCCTCCTCTTTAGCCTCAGTGTTCCCCCTTGGCAGAACTCAGCATGAGAGAGGATGGGGATAAAACTAGAATTTGTTGACTCTGCCTGTCATTGGCTCTGGTTCCACCAGTGGCGTAGCTTGTTGCTCAGGCACCCAGGAGAGAAAACCGCCCATTGGGTGGGGCGAGCTGGGGCAGGGCACGCTGCACGGAGTCTCGCCACCGCCTCCCCCTCAGTTGTAGGGCAGCTGAGGGAGAGGCGGCGGGCAGACACAAGCCCCACGCTGCCGTTTCGGGAGTGACTACAGGCCCTGCGGTTAGTGCCGCCTCCCATGGTGTTGCGCCCAGAGCCCCCTGCCCCCCAGCTACACCTCTGGGCTCCAACTACTGCTGTGCTCTCTGCTTTCTGCCCCACTAGTTACAATGGGTACCAGCTACTTTGTTTGTTTAGTCGTTTAGTCGTGTCCGACTCTTCGTGACCCCATGGACCATAGCACGCCAGGCACTCCTGTCTTCCACTGCCTCCCGTAGTTTGGTCAAACTCATGTTCGTAGCTTCGAGAACACTGTCCAACCATCTTGTCCTCTGTCGTCCCCTTCTCCTAGTGCCCTCAATCTTTCCCAACATCAGGGTCTTTTCCAATGATCTTCTCACCAGCTACTACTGATGCAGAATATAATCAAGAGAAAGGAGGGGGAGGGAAGGAGAGGTTTCATATGCCCACCCTACAGAGGGCCACAGCTTAAATCACTTTTGTTCTAACACAGGCGGCAAAACTGGATTTTTTTTTACTTTCCTCATTATCTTTGAATCATAATTTCCCTCAAAGTGGCAATCATGATAAGTCACTGCAGAACTGTGGTGGGTAATTTGTAGTTTCCTTTGGACATGTAATTAATTCTATATCACCTCAGATCAAATCATTTACATGTAAATCAAGTTTCTCATTATGCAGTAAAATGTGCATTCCAGTCAGAATTCCTAAGCTGTTTTAAACCAGAAACATTGTTACTTATTTGTATTTTTAAAAAGCAGCAAAACCTTCACCCATAAGTGTTTCAAATAAACATCTTTTTGCCACTTTCCTCCACAGGGTAATATTAACCCATGTCACATAAGCAAGATTTGGCCCGTCACTAACTAGAGTCCATGACAATCCCAGTTCTCTCGGGTATTAGTGGGCTTTACTGTTGTGCCTGGTTCACACATAATGCTACACATTTTTTTAATGCCATGGCTTAGTATTACTTGTGAATCTGCCCAGCTTCTTAATTATAGTTTGTTTATGGCTAACAAACCATGATCTTAACTCATAGGGGTTTGGGGTGGCTTATGAACATTGGTTTGTTGTAACTATGACTTGGTGTTATGTACAAACCAGGCCATGGTTCACAGACCTTGCAAAAGTTCACAAAACATGACTTGCAACTGTACTTGTAGGGACTGGGAGCAAAGGCTGCCATATGAGACTCAGCAACACCATGTCAAGTGTCCAATAAAGCTGATAGCAACCACCACACACAAGCACCCCCCAAAAATGTGCAGCTGACGCTAAATTCACAGCATCTATAGTTTTGCATCTCTGCAAATAGCAGATAGCCTTTTCTTTGATATTAATTCACTATATTTCTATACTAATACAGGAGGTTCACAACGGAAAGAGTATCGGACAACTGCAGTGCCATTGCAAACTACACAAGGTGCATTTACAACAGCAAAAGCTGCTATCAGGACAACTGAATATGTCAGCACAACTCCAAAGCCAACAACAACCCCAACTACAGGCACTACAACCATCACTACCCAGACGACTACTGGTGCAGCTACAAAACCTCCAGTTGTGATGCACAAGGTCAGGGACATAGGTGAGCAGAATGGCAGAGGTCACAGTGGCTTAACAATGTATTTGTGCTGTAACAGGAGTGAAGAAACCAACCTGTGGGTCTAGTTAGGCCTCCCCAAGCTGTCACCTGTAGCAGGACAAGTAAAATCTCAGCCCAGCTAAATTCAAAAGGAAGACTCTAGAGTGTGTTCAAGCCATTTTGTGAATTCATAAAACTCTGAAGTCAAGCAAAGGCTGCAAAGGATTGAATTTATAATTTACCTGATGCCATAGGATGTCAGCTTGGTCGACAGTTGGGTGGCCATACCAGGCAGCAAGTCAGTATGCCAAGTTCAACGTCTGGGGGTCAGTTCACACAACCAAAGTCCAAAATCCAAAGGTCAGGAAACAAGGTTCATGGTCAAGCCAAGTCCAAAGTCTAGTAGTCAGGATACAATACAGAGTCAAACCCGAAGCACAGTCCTGTGGCAGTCCAGAAACACCCAAATCAAGGCCCATCAACATGGGCAGTTGACCAAACACAGCCCCCTCAGCTCTGCTTCCCTTTTGTCATCTCCACGCTGATTGCAGCACCTGGGCTTGATGAGGCAGGTGACCCTCACCTGTTCCAAGCCTACTCCAGCTGAGGAATCACACCCCTCCTCCCAGAGCTAGGCAGCCCCACCTGCTGGCCAAGTAGGGAGCTGGGCTGTGGGCCCTTGCCTGTCTCAGCCTTCTAGAGCGCCACTCCCGCTGCTCCCTACACCTCAGAGCTCGCTGTGTTCATGGGGACAGGGGCCCCCCTGGCTCTGGTGATGGGTCTTGCTGCTCTGGTTCCTGTGCATTGACCCCCCCTCCCCACCCTCCCCACCCCCTGCTCTTACAATTTAAAGAAGGATCGTCATCTGCAAAGAACAGTGCACTTTGACCATTTCGCCTCATCCTCTGTTTTGCATACTGATTTTTCTCCTTTTCCATTTGCTATAGTGAGGGCTTCTCTGGTTTGTTCTTAGGTTCTAGCAACGTCCATCCAGCTTACTCCTCAGTAGCAGCTGTAGCATCAAGTAAGTACAGAGGCAGTACATTGCATTACCAAGACCGCAATCCTGAGCAGCCCACAGAAGCTTATGTCTGATTACACACCACGGGAATGTCTTTAAATGGCCGTTGTTCTACCAAGGAAAAAGTAGCTTAACTTCAATCATCCCTGTTTCATAAGATGTTCTCCATACCTTCCATCCATGCCATAGAACTACAGTTCCCAAGGTTCCCTGGAAAAAGATAATGACTGTTCAACTAGTTTGAATCTTTCTTGTGACCAGACCCATCTCTACCATAACAGGGATGGGGAACTTTTTTGGACTTCCATGTGCTGTTGGACTCCAACTCCTATTAAGCCACACTTGCTGGGACTGATGGGAGTTGGAGTCAAACATCTGGAGGGGCACAAGTTCCCCATTCCTGCTAAGTAATCTATCTCTCTCTGTAATTATTGTTTCATAAATCCTATATTTAATCTCAGTTGGTAGAGCCTGAGAATCTTAATCTCAGGGTTATGGGTTCCGAGCACAATTCAAAGTGTTGGTGCTGACCTTTAAAGCCCTAAACCAGGCATAGGCAAACTCGACCCTCCAGATGTTTTGGGACTACAATTCCCATGATTCCTAGCTAACAGGACCAGTGGTCAGGGATGATGGGAATTGTAGTTGCAAAACATCTGGAGGGCCAGGTTTGCCTATGCCTGCCCTAAACAGCCTCAGCCCAGTATACCTGAAGGCGTGTCTCCACCCCCATCGTTCTACCTGGACACAGAGGTCCTTCCACCAGATGTCAAAGAAATAACCAACTATATGACATTTAGAAGATATCTGAAGGCAGACCTGTTTAGGGAAATTTTTAATGATTGATGTTTTAATGTATTTTTAATCTTTCATTGGAAGCCGTCCAAAGCGGCTGAGGAAAGCCAGCCAGAAGGGCGAGGTAGAAATAAATTATTATTATTATTATTATTATTATTATTATTATTATTATTATTATTATGGGTTTGAGTCTCACGTTGGGCAAAAGATTCTTGCATTGCAAGGGGTTGGACTAGATGACCCATGTGCTTCTATGTTAAAAACTAAAGGATTAGGACAAGAGTCTCTTACCAGCTATAAAAATATCAATTTTTTTTTTTAAAAGTCTTTAAAAATAGTTTTGGGAACCGCAAATAACATTTTCTGTTTTAATGCATATTTTAGGGCAGGTTCAAGCTGTACAAGGAAGAACCCAGAATCAAGGTATGTCCTAACTTAAATAGATATATATTTTCCTCATTTAAAATAAGTTTAGTTTAAACTAATCACATTTACTAATTACAATTTATGTTCAAGTTTATTTGTTGACCAGTAAAATATTTTTTAAAGCATTCAGAGGCAGTTCCAGCCATGCAAGTAACAGAAATATCGCTCGACCTAATACAGGTAAAACCATCATACGATTTTAAAAATGTTTTCCGGTTATGAAAAGCAGCAACTAGAGCCCACTCTTCAAGACGTTTTCTTGGAAGTAAGTTTCCCTGAGTTACCTACAATTACTACTTAGGAAATACACCTAAGAAATACTGGATACAATTTAGCCCAAGTTAAGAATTTTAATTCCCTGTTATTCCAGTAGAAGATATTGAAACACATGCTCACCTCTCCCTGTGAAATCGCTGGGATTTGAAATAAGATTTGGCTGGATTGCAGCCATTCTGATTTTGCAGCATTTCTGTATTGTTCTTATTTACTAAATTTATATACCACCCTATACCCACAGGCCTGTAGTGGTCTGCTAGTTATCCTCCAGAGTTCAAACTACTTGAGTCAAGTTATTTTGTAGGAGTCGAAATCCATAAACCCATTTATATCACCAGAGCAGTTCTAATAAAGTGAACAGGACTGACCAGATTAAATCATGTCTAGATTGCAACCCAAGCCCAGGAGACGCCAATTGACTTCCGTGTGACATTATGATAGCATTTCAGGCCGTAAATGCTCAGGACCAGAGAGCCCATCCTATTAAAATTTGCTGAAGCTAAACTGTCTTGACGGAAAGGGAAGTCCCTAATAATACTACCCCCATTTTAAAACTGGTGGCTCTCAGGTAATGAAATAGACTCACTAGAATTATGCCTCTGTGTATTAAAGTTGACCCTTTTGACAAACCACACAGGTCTTCAACGGCAAGAGCCAGTTGTCTCATTCCGGAAGCCTTCCACCTCTCCTTCCAATCTGGGTAAGCTTCAAACCAAGGCAGATTTTGACACCTACATTTCTCTGGGCTTGTTAGTCTGAACCAGAAGCACCACTTCCTCTCACCTCATACGCAAAAAAAATCTATTGTTTTCAACAGAGCAGTGCTTGAGTCATCTGAGTATTCTTTTACATCCAGTTCCCTATGTCTGGTGCTCATGATACCAAACTGATTCCCCTTAAAGGAGGGAGCGCCTTGTGATTGGATTTCTAAGCACCTCCCACCTCCCGGCGTGGGCAGGGTTATGCCCTGCTCCACTCCGGTTGGTCGTTTTGCAGTCGCTTGTACCCTAAAGCCAATCGCTTGGCTTGGGGGGTGACTGCGAAACCGTATTTAAGCCCTGCACGTTGTTTGCTAGTTCTGTTTGCCTTTGCACAGCTGATCCCCCGCCCACCCACCCTTTATTTAGGTCCGTCTGGCCTTGCTATGGACTTCATTGGTTGCCTGTTTTGTAATGATGGTGGTGGTGGTGGTGGTGATGATGATGATGATAATAATAATTTATTATTTATACCCCTCCCATTTGACTGGGTTTCCCCAGCCACTCTGGGCGGCTTCCAACAGAATATTAAAATACAATAATCTATTAAACATCAAAAGCTTCCCTAAACAGGGCTGCCTTCAGATGTCTTCTAAATGTCATATAGTTGTTTATTTCTTTGACATCTGGTGGGAGGGCATTCCACAGGGCGGGCGCCACTACCGAGAAGGCCCTCTGCCTGGTTCCCTGTAACTTGGCTTCTAGCAGCGAGGGAACCGCCAGAAGGGCCTCGGGGCTGGACCTCAGTGTCCGGGCAGAACGATGGGGGTGGAGACACTCCTTCAGGTATACTGGACCGACGCCAGTAACTGGGGCCTGGTAGGAATTTTTCCATCTGGGAAAATGGCGGGGCCATTTGGCTTTCGCCTACCACCGTAGCAATCGTCACAACTTTGTAAGGTTAGGCAGTTAGGCATTGGATCAGCAATGGTGGAGAGGTGAGGTGCCCGCCCCCCATGTTCAAGGGTATTGCATTAAAGGAATCTAGGGGTTGGCCTGGGTCTTCGCGGAGGGGGCTAGGGCTATACCAGGACCCCACAGGGACACCGGGGATGAGCGCCTGTCAGGACTCTCTGGCGGTGCTCCCTCTGGCGGTATTCACCCTTTATCGGATTCCCCGTGAAAGTGGGTAGGAGTCTGATATAGTTTGGATGGTGCCAGTGACTAAGCCAATACCAGTCACATTCTCTATTCAATAAAATTGTGGCCTAAATTTTGCCCAATAACTTAAACTAAAATCTCGTGTCACTGTGTTTCAATTTTTGACGGTGCTGGGGGGTCTCGAATCACAACCAACAATTTGCTTTATTTTTCAGGCAGCTTCCTATATGCAGAATAAACTTTAGTCCTGATTAAAGTATTGTTCCTAAGGGCCTGTTGTTTTATTGCAGATCTGTACTGCAACATATTCTTGATGTGATCATAGTGCATTAGTAGTGGGTTTAGCCTGCTTTGGTCTGTTCTGCAGTGTTTCCCAAAGCTATCTATCACATTATTGCTATCCGGAGGGGCTGCATTGCAATAAATGCAGGACAAAAATAAATCAGAACATTTCTGGTATAAAAGTTATGGGATTTCAACAGGAAGTGGCAAGATATGCTGTGATTGGAAATGAAGCAAAGAGGGGGGGGGAAACATTTGCAGGTGCAAACAGTATTGAAAAGGGAGGCCACATATGACTGCCCCAATAGCATCATTAGCACAAATCACCCATCTCACATCGCAGTATCTGCCCAAACACTGGAAATTGAGGCTGACAAAAAAACAACAGCACAAAAGGCAAATTCCATAGTGCACCAGCCCATTCTTTTAGAAACAACCAGTAAAAGAAATGGGACAAGCCAAAGTCCCAGGCAAGAGCTGGCTTGTCCCTTTTTTGTTGTTGGAACAAACAGTATGAAGAAAGCCACATAAGTACCCTCCTCAAAAGTTCATATCAAAACTCAAAACAATTTCATTTGTTTCTGGCACAGAATGTCTCTTAACTCTATATTTCACCTAAGGAAGGATCTGTCATGCTCTATTTATGCTGCTTCTTACATATACTTCTGCTTATTCTGACATATACTTTATTTTACAAAGGGTCTCACCTAAAGGATCAGCATTTGTTCTGTTAACTTCAGATTGGTTTGGGTTAGTGCTTTGCTTTTGCTTCTTTTACTTCTAAGTAATTACTGTTTTTCCCCTCTTGTGTGTGGAAGCTATAGAAACAGACTTGTGGAAACTGGGATCAAGCCTTTTTGACACAGGTAGTATTACGCAACATTTCCTAATCACCAACTCTGTCATTTTAAGGCTTTCGATTGGAGCTGCATCTTTCCCTGCCTCATAGGGCCAAATTAGCACACCTAATTGCAATACCTAATTAAGTCCACAGGGTAGAAGCTCCCCCAATTGCTGCATTAGGAAGAAATTACAAGGCCCTTTTTACATGAGAAGCATTTGCATGCTATATGCAAGAAATCTACCCGTATGATCATCACACACATTATAAACTTCCACAGAAATGTTGTGAGCACTCTCTCTTTTGCAATTCAGAGTTTGGGTTTCCAACTGATTGCCATTTGTGCCAATCCAGTGGTGAGGAGTGGGTTTTTGCAGGGAAAGCTTCAGAGCAAAACTCAGACATGGAGCTTTAAAGTGTGGACCATGCCTGGAAAGTGTGGAGGGAAGGTAAGGGTTGACAAGCCCTGACAGGAGCAAATGGAATGTAGGAAAAGAAAATTGCGTTTTAGAAAATAGTCTATATTAAGCTATGGCAAGAGAGGCAATTTGTTTTCATATTTAGGTCTGCATCTGTGTGCTATAAAAAAAGAAGACTTTCTAAAAAATCAGAAAGCAGATAGTCACAGCTGAAACGTGATCAGAAGGTTGGAATGATGAATCTGCAGGTTGAGGGGTTAAAGTTATGGAGGATCCTGCCATATGTACATGAAACAGAAAGGGATTTTTAACTTAATCTGTCCAAAAGCAGATTCATCACATGAATCTTGCAGGTTATGTAAGTCATTACAGTGGTACCTCGGTTTAAGTACACAATTGGTTCTGGAAGTCTGTACTTAACCTGAAGCGTACTTAACCTGAAGCAAACTTTCCCATTGAAAGTAATGGAAAGTGGATTGATCCGTTCCAGACGGGTCCGCTGAGTACTTAAACTGAAAGTACTCAAACTGAGGCGTACTTAAACCGAGGTATGACTGTATGTTGCAGTTACTGAGTACTGGTGCATGTGAACACACCCTTAGTCCTAGTCCATAATGTTTTAGCTATGCTTTGCCCTCTCTTGTTTGCTTAAGTGGGAGAGTTGTTGTGCGAGGATGGGCTTGCATAGGCAATGCATTCCTATACACAGGTCAGAACAGCCGAAAGGTTTACATTTCCAAGTTGAATCACAGCACATGTATCAGGATGTTAAGAGATTACCATCAACAGAAAGTAAAAACAGCCTAAATGTTCAGGTGGATGTCTGGATATCTATTTGCAGGCAAGATTATTCATCACACAGCTTGAGGTGAGAAAAGGGAAATTTTCCAAGGGAGCAGAATACAATAAAAAAAAAAAATTAGCCCAGTGATTAAGTTTGATGCATGCTGATTATCACTTCAAAGAGAATTATTTTTAGTTTGTATGTGACAAGTATTGCCTGAGTGGAGATTTAATGAGCCTGGACAGCTGTGACAACTCAGTGGTGAAAAAGCTTAATTGGCTTGCAGTGAAGCACCAAGGCAGAGTGAGGGACTATTCCCAGGACTGACAATTCCAAGGGCTGACAATACAGTCTTCAAGCCAGCCTGGGAACCTAGAAGGGCTCCCTTCTCAATTAGCTCTCAGTGATACATGATGGGTGGCATTTTTATTAAAAAGAACTATATAATTATCTAATTGCATTCAAGCAGTGGCCTGAAAGCCAGGCTGCAAAGGAAGCAGCCAAACAATGGCCTCGGCTGCAAAGTCAGAATGAGAATGCACCCCCGACTCTTTTCCAGCCGTGAATCGGCACCAAATTCAAAAAGCACCAATCCAGCCACGGAAAGGAAGAATAGGAGTGCAGCTAGAGCACACTCTCAATGCCTTCTTTTCCGTTTTACCTCGTGGATTTACCTGTCCAGCGCCTGGTATCATATGACACCTAGTGATGGATGGGTGAGGAGGGTAAAGGGCACAGATTGAGCCAAGCCATACTGTGAGGGGAAGATTTCCAACTGCTGATCTAATTCTCAGCTTTCTAGAGGTGCAACGTTCAATTAAAGATCAACACCACATGGACCATGTTGAGTTGTTCATGTTTCAAAATGACCAATCTGCAGGAAGCAGTGGAAGACAGGAGTGCCTGGCGTGCTCTGGGGTCACGAAGAGTCAGACATGTAGGATGACACAGTGCGGTTCACACATGAAGCATAAACACAGTCTAATGTGCGGAACAGTGCCTTGTTAGCATTTTGTGGTGTGCCCCAAAGTGCAAGAATACCTGGCGGTAATTTACAGTTCATTGTGGCGAGACAAGAACTCCTTTCTGTTTCCTCATGGCACATGTAATTATCACACCTCTTATATCAGCAAGTAGGGCTCGGTATTTTAATCAGTAGGTGAATCAACCACACTTATAACAGCCTCAGTTGTATGTGGTGCATATTTTATTATTTATACCCTGCCCATCTGGCTGGGTTTCCTCAGTCACCCTGGGTGATTCACAGCACACGTGTCAGAACATACTAAAACATCAAACATTTAAAACTTCCCTAAACAGGGCTGCCTTCAGATGTCTTCTAAAAGTCAAATAGTTGTTTATTTCCTTGACATGTGAAGGGAAGGTTTTCCACAGGGAGGGTGCCACTACCGAGAAGGCCCTCAAAAATATGATGTCATAATCTCATGTCCTTTGTATTTAATAACCAACTGTGTCATTATTGATCATTCCAGGTTTCAGTTCCAAGGAAGACGTGGTCCCCAAACCTCTGGAACCAGTTTCACAGGGAAACCCAAGTATGTGCACCTGAGCAGTCATTATATATATATATATATATATATATATATATATAATTATACAGTAAGGTTTCTTTTTCCTGACCCAATAAAAAATTCTATTTAAAGTGACACTTTATCCTAATTTAGGGGTTGAACTGCTGCAGGCCTCCCCATGTTGTTGGACTACAGTTCCAATATCCATGAACATTGATTATGCTGGTTGGAGCTGATGTGATTTAGATTCCCCATTCCTGTCTTAAAGTACAAACACAATTGGAGAAAATGCTCCCTGGTGTAGGGAAGCGTGGAGGTTTTTCTGCCAGGCAAATCAGAATGAGGGTTAGTTTATATGCAAGAGTAGGCGGTTTTTTTTTTGCAATCTATATATATATAAATGTAAAAAAGGTGAAACTGTGGGCTCCACTTTTCTCCGAAACCACTTGACCGATTGTCCTGGAATTTGGACACAATGGTCCATGCCACTACCCGAGTGTTTGCACAACCTCGGATTGCTCACATCTCATACCTGCGCAGGTTAAAACCTACTTTTCCACAAACTAAAACAGCGCCCTCAAGTGGTGTTATTCCCACATCTCCTCCTCCACCTCCTCCCCCCTCCCCATGGAGTCTAGCCCACACCCACAAACCCCGCCTCCGCCAGACTCAGGGGGATCTGAAGGGGGCTATTACCCTCCATCTGACAGACTAACGCACAGCAACGCGTGCAGGGCCAGCTAGTATATCATAAGAACAGTGCCATTTTAATAGAAAGAGAGGTGCCAGAACTCATGCCTCCCTCATTGTTTTAGAATGGCAATGGCATCCACCTGAGAGGTGCCAGAACTGATTTCTCCATTAGGCCAATGGCCCTTCTAGTCCAGCATCCTGTTCTCACAGTGGCCAACTAGATGCCCAGGGGAAGCTCACAAGCAGGACTCAAGCACAGGCGTATGCTACCTGCAACTGATATTCAGAAGCACGCAACTCCAGCTGTGGAGGGAGAGCATAGCCATCATGGGCCACAAGCATGTTGATCCTCTCTCCCTGCCCCAGAGGCATTAATTTCATTCTCAAAACTTGCCCTCCAATTTCTTGCTCTTAATGCCATCAATATCAATATTAGATTATGGCTACTCAGGGACAAAATTTATGAATCACCTTTAAATAGCTGCAGGAAAGTGGTAATTTTCCTCCTAAAATAGCAAGGTGGGTGTATCTGCCTCACCAGATTTTATCACAGTTCTCCGCAAATAATTGCTGGATCTTGTAATGAAAGGAATGCCATGTAGGACCCAGGAAAAATCTCAGCACACAGTATAAATCCTGGTTACAGGTAGGTAGCCGTGTTGGTCTGGGTCGAAGTAAAATAAAAAAATTCCTTCAGTAGCACCTTAAAGTTAGTTGGTCTTTAAGGTGCTACTGAAGGATTTTTTTTATTTTAGTATAAATCCTGATTTGGAGTAAGGAAGTTGGAACACACTCGGAACAAGACCACTTACAAAGGGTTTTGTAAAGGGCAGGGGGAATTTTTACAAGCCTGGCACCTCCACAGTGAAGTATACCTTTATTGGCACACCTGTCTTGGTGGGAGCAGTTTCAAAGAAAACCATACAAGAAGCTTGACTAGGAAAAAAACCCATTAATTGCCATTTAAGCTCATCCAAATGTTGATCCCTTTCAAGGAAATGAGAGTTTTCTCAGCAGCTTAGAGCAAAAGAAGAATAGACTGCTGTTTCTTGAAGACACTCCTTGCAGGTCAGAATGAATAAATTTGGTTATTTTAAATTAAAAAAAAATAGAGAGAAGAGGTTCCTTTAGCTTTGGGTGTTTGTCTACTGTTCTGGGAGCCAAAATAGCAAGATGAGTGAGGACACGTGCATTTAAAAGACTACAATCAAGTTTTTAAATATCCAGACTGGAGAGGCAGATCTGAAAGCCACAAAGGAGATTATCATTCTTTGAATTACTTCCATGTCTGGCAAAATAGCAATTCCCACTTCAATAAAGGAGGAGATTTTTGTTCCAGCACTAATTAAAGAACACTTTTTGTGTATGTGTGGGAGGGGATTGTTGTTTTTTTAATAGCTATACAAATCAGAATGCAGGAATGGAGAATACAACCACAATGCACACAAAAATGCAGGAAGGAAAGAGAGGCACTCAGTGTGGTAAAACTTTCATGTGGTAAAACTGCTGCTGGGCTGTACCACTTGAGACTTGGTGAGAGGGGGGTAGAACAGTTGAATGCTCCTTCCTATAAAACACACAGTGCATATAGAAAATTAGCAGAGAGGAAAAAATTCTACTGTTGCTAACTCACAACATGCTCATCTTATAGACGCAAGGAAAATTTTGTTTATTAGTTTGGGTTTGTTCTGTGGAGACGCAATGAATTATTCAACCTCACACCAGCATCCTGAAGTAGCTCAGTCCGCATGAGTCACATATAAATAACTGCTTGTCTAAAGTGCCTCTGAAGTCCAAGTCTTGCAAAGTTGTCAAATCTTACACAATCATTTAATGACATGATTTGAATATGACTGCTCCTGATGTATTCAAATAGCCCACATGAGAGCTCAACCCTATTATACATCTTCTGAGAAGTTGGTCTCAAATGGGATTTAGTCCCATTTAGTGTGCACTATACGACTGTATCCTTAGTGTATTTGGGGACTCCTAAAAGTGCCTTCTGAGCTAAGCTTTTCTTTAGAAGGTTTGTGTGATTTCAAGGTGGCCTGTATCAGCTGATATAGCAGAAGTAGAAGGAAGAATCATAGAATTATAGAGTTGGAAGGAACCCTGAGGATCATCTAGCTCAACCCCTTGCAATGCAGGAATATTGCAGTTGTCCCATGCAGGGATTGAACCTGCAACCTTGGCAGATTGGGAACCACTGGTAGATATGGATGCAGTCTGCAGTAGATCGTTAAGGGTTTCTGACTTCTGATTGTCAAACCAAAGCAACAGCCAAACAACTTTCCCCACCTAGATTAGCCTGCTGAAATGAAGTAAGTGGACCAGGAGAAGAGAACTTTTGGGTTTAAGGACTGTAAACTTGGTTCAGTTCTGGTAATAAAAATACATTTCAAATCTCATACTGCGCTCCAAGGCACCATGTTCATTAATCATGTGTGTCTTTTTCTACTCAATTCTGGTTGGTGAAATTTTGAGGTATTTTTTTTGGGGGGGGGGGAGAAAAGTAGATTAAACAGTCCTGAAGTTTGCCCAGCTCTGTGGATGGAACGTTTACAGAAACAGAATTATTTCTGAACAGAAACAGAAACACTAGTTCTTTTCTACTTGCCAGGTAGGGTTATTGTTATCTATGTCAAGTGAAGCTTTGTAATCTTTGGTAAATTCTGTGAATGATTGAGTACATGCTCTGTTATCATGGTCCGTGGTGTGTTTTTGTATTTAGATGTCATACAGGAAAAACACGAAATATATGCAAAAGGACTTCCAATGTTACTGTAATCTATACTCTTTTTTTCAGATTGCAAAGTTGATTTATCCTTCTTGATAGATGGCAGCTGGAGCATTGGTAAGCGCCGCTTTCAGATCCAAAAACAGTTCCTCAAAGATGTTGCTCAAGCCCTGGATGTGGGCCCAGCTGGTCCTCTTATGGGCATCATCCAGTATGGGTAAGAGAGTATTACGTATTTTCATAACATTTGTGCTGTCTAACATTCATCTCCATATCTGTAGCAACACCACAGGAACTTCCTGTGGCGAACTACTTAATACACCCCCCCCCCTACAAATTGAAGCAGATAAGTATCCCATATTACTAGATCTTAAGTTAGGATCTTGTTAGCTTATTTGATATATCCTATGATGGTCAAAATCCAGTCTTAATCTCCATTGTCAGAAAAAGATTTCCAAGTATAGAGATTCTTGATTGTTCCACAACCTTTCTGCAGATCACATGAATGGAGTGTGTAGCCCACAATTTGAGAACTTCTCTAATAGCCCATACTTCAGGGATTATGTGAGTCCAGCAACACTGGGGGAGACCACAGGTTTCCCACCCCTCACCCATCAAGGGCAGTTGCCCCACCTACAAACTTTTTTTTGTCAAATAATTGATTTTTAAAAGCAGCCACAAATGTAAGTTTCGTGTTTAGTCGTTTAGTCGTGTCCGACTCTTCGTGACCCCATGGACCATAGCATGCCAGGCACTCCTGTCTTGCACTGCCTCCCGTAGTTTGGTCAAACTCATGTTCGTAGCTTCGAGAACACTGTCCAACCATCTTGTCCTCTGTCGTCCCCTTCTCCTAGTGCCCTCAATCTTTCCCAACATCAGGGTCTTTTCCAAGGATTCTTCTCTTCTCATGAGGTGGCCAAAGTATTGGAGCCTCAGCTTCACGATCTGTCCTTCCAGGGAGCACTCAGGGCTGATTTCCTTAAGAATTGATAGGTTTGATCTTCTAGCAGTCCATGGGACTCTCAAGAGTCTCCTCCAGCACCATAATTCAAAAGCATCAATTCTTCGGCGATCAGCCTTCTTTATGGTCCAGCTCTCACTTCCATACATCACTACTGGGAAAACCATAGCTTTAACTATACGGACCTTTGTCGGCAAGGTGATGTCTCTGCTTTTTAAGATGCTGTCTAGGTTTGTCATTGCTTTTCTCCCAAGAAGCAGGCGTCTTTTAATTTCGTGACTGCTGTCACCATCTGCAGTGATCAAGGAGCCCAAGAAAGTAAAATCTCTCACTGCCTCCATTTCTTCCCCTTCTATTTGCCAGGAGGTGATGGGACCAGTGGCCATGATCTTGGTTTTTTTTGATGTTCAGCTTCAGACCATATTTTGCGCTCTCCTCTTTCACCCTCATTAAAAGGTTCTTTAATTCCTCCTCACTTTCTGCCATCAAGGTTGTGTCATCTGCATATCTGAGGTTGTTGATATTTCTTCCGGCAATCTTAATTCCTGCTTGGGATTCATCTAGTCCAGCCTTTCGCATGATGAATTCTGCATATAAGTTAAATAAGCAGGGAGACAATATACAACCTTGTATATTGTCTCCCTGCTTATTTAACTTATAAATAAATTTCGTGTATGGCATGTTTACACATTTCCATGAAAACACAGGAAATATTCATGCACATTGGTTCCTTATTGAAAGAAATTACTATAAATTACAAC
The DNA here is from genome assembly GCF_965207765.1 of Zootoca vivipara. NCBI lineage: Eukaryota > Metazoa > Chordata > Lepidosauria > Squamata > Lacertidae > Zootoca > Zootoca vivipara. Next base: position 79,678,663 of record NC_142586.1, read on the forward strand.
TAGTATCGTTAATGTGTTAGGAGTTAATGCCATATTGTGTATGACCTTCCTTTCCTGGAACGAAATTGCTCCATTTTTATTTTGCGAATAGTGATGACCCTTCGACTGAATTTAACTTGAAGACCTATACAAACTCTAAGGATCTGCAAAATGCCATAGAGAAAATACTACAAAAAGGAGGATTATCCAATGTTGGTATGTATCCTGGACAATATATCCACAGCTAATGAGTTTAAGAATCAAAAGATGTTGGTATGCTAGATATTCTAGGCAGATTGAGGTCAAGACCACAAACTGTCCTCACACATTTCTCGTTCCTCTTCCTCTAGTTTGGAAAATACATTGTCTTCTAGAAAATCATGATTTAATATCTGAAAGTTTTCTCTGAATAGCTTGTCCCTTTCACAGTGCAGATATAGCAGATTGGTGAGACACCAACCACCATAGAGTTCCAAACAGAAATTAAAATACCCAATACCTTAGTCTGTGCTTTTTTTTCTTTAAAAAATGTTTAGGGGTACTCTCATTTTCCTACTCATATTGAAATACTGCCCTTAAATGAGGCCAAACTTACCGCAGATTCACAAAATGTTTAGGGGTATGTGTACCCCTGCGTACCCCCAGAAAAAGAAACACTGACCTTAGTTCAGTATCCCTTATTGCAAATCTATTCCCTCTTTCGGCTTTTAAAACATATCAGGCAGAAGTTAGAGACACATTTGACCAAGGAAGGAAGGAAGGCAGACACACACATACACACAAGAAGATTCCACAGCAGGTTCCATTATTGGACGAGGGATCGCATGCAGATGTGGGATGTGAATGCCCAAATGAGATTTGCACCAGCTTTGTTATGCACATTTGGATGTGAGGCAACCCTTTGACATCACATGGCTCTGGTGGGGGCATATACCATATGTCCATTTCCATGTGGATAGAAAAATGTATCCTCAACCAGTGACTTAGGTTCTAAGAGATTTTAACACTCATTTTCATTGTTTTACTCAGCAAGTTATGACTTTTACTCCCCCCTCCCCATCTTCCTGCAGGCAGAGCGCTGTCCTTTGTTAACAAAAACTTCTTTGAGGATGCTAATGGGAACAGAGGTGGTGCACCCAATGTTGCTATAGTGATGGTGGATGGGTGGCCTACTGATAAAGTGGAAGAGGCCTCTCGGCTGGCAAGGGAATCTGGCATCAACATTTTCTTTGTCACCATTGAAGGACCAGATGAAAATGAAAAGCAGAATGTTATTGAAACAAACTTTGTGGACAAGGTAAGGGGTACATTGGGATGCATCAAGGAAGAGGCAAGATTTCTTGATTCTGAAGGAAAGTGGGATCCGAACTCTTCATCACATGTAGGCGAGTCAATATAAAAGTGAGACATCCTTGCCAGGCCCAACACCCACAAGTGTGAGTGAGCCAACTGGCTACCACTCTGTTCCAACAACGTCCAGCTATAGCTATAAAGTTCTATCTTTGAAATATTCACATGCTACAACAGCTACCATATTGAGACTCAATACAGCAAAGGTTTACAAGATCCCCGGTATAAACAGGATGCAACTATGTACACTTAGTTCTTCAGTGGAGTCACACAGGGCAGATTATGAAGGTTCAGCGAGTGGGACTGCAAGACCCAAGCAATCAACTCACTTCAAAGCCTCAATCAAGTTAGATCATGTTTACTGAACGTTGTGTACTCTTGCCTCCAGTTTTCCTCCAAAACACACAAAAGTTCTGGATACACTTCAGTTAGAACTCATTCTCACAAGCTATGTAGTCTAGGTCAGGTTCTCAGGACAAAATGCCTCTTCAACTGTGTGGTGTTAGTCTGGCATGCATGTAGTCTTTCCTGGAAGGTTGGCAAATGAGCCCAAGTTCAGGAAGCAAAGTGGACTTTGAGAACTGTCCTTCAGAATACATCTCTCCCCCTCCCCCTCTGGACACCATTTCAGATACTTTTGTGCACTTTCCACTGTGTCTGTGCCATGAAATACATTTCCTACAAACTTCAAAGCCCCTTAATGCCTTCAACTTGGGAAGCCTCCAGACTGAATTGGACTGGCTGATGGTCTCGATTTCCTTTAGGTTTGAATGGGGGAAGAGCCACAGTAAGCCTCTGTGCAACTGCCAGGCTGGGAAGGTAGAATGAGGCAAGAAGCCCTGTGTTCATACATAGTGACTTAATGGTAGCTGTATCTTAGAAAATGGAAATAACTTCAAGACATGAGAGCAAACACGCCTGCAATGAATGTTAAGCCTGTTGACAGAAGTAGAGTCAATTCAGATGCTAGTTTTGCAATGTGGCAGGTACTTGAGTAACAGGTATAAACGCAACGGTCTACCATTTAGCTGCCTTTAAGCTGGATGTAGACCTCAACATGTAAGAAACGATAAGGGTGGGTGTTATTCAGCTGTGTTTTCTACCAGTCTGATGCAATGCCAATTTGTCTCATAAAAACGGTTCATACATAGGGGCAGAGCTGTCGTAAGGTGAAATCAACGACTGAGAGTAATAAGTTGCCTCCATGAATTTTGATGTAACTGCTCTTGAAGTTCATTGCTTTTGTTTTCCCTCTTTCAGGCTGTGTGCAGGACCAATGGGTACTACTCCATCCACGTGCCCAGTTGGTTTAGCTTACACAAAGTAGTGCAGCAGTTAGTGAAGCGAGTCTGTGACTCTGATCGCCTGGCATGCAGCAAGACCTGCCTCAATGCAGCGGATATTGGATTTGTCATTGACGGGTCCAGCAGCGTTGGCACTGGCAACTTCCGCACCCTCCTCCAATTTGTCGCTAACATCAGCAAGGAATTCGAGATTTCCGATACAGACACCCGCATTGGAGCTGTGCAGTACACCTACGAACAGAGGCTGGAGTTTGGCTTTGACAAGCACAGAACGAAGCAGGATGTCCTAAACGCTATCAAGAGAATCAACTATTGGAGCGGAGGAACCAGCACCGGAGCAGCCATCAACTACGCCTTTGATCAGCTCTTCAGCAAATCCAAACCAAACAAGAGGAAGATAATGATTCTTATTACAGATGGCAGATCCTACGATGATGTCCGAGGGCCGGCTGCAGCAGCACATCAGAATGGTAAGCCAGAAGGCCCTATAAACACCTATTTCAGGGGTAGGCAACCTGTAGCCCTCCAGATGTCACTAAACTACAACTCCCATAATTCCCGACCACAGCTTATACTGGCTGGGGGTGATGGGATTTGGAGTCCCACAACATCTGGAAAGCATTGAAGAACAGAAGAGTCCTGTTCCATTAGACTAAGGCCCATCTACTCCAGAACCCCTCATTTATTTTTTTTAAAAAAGCTTTGCATAAAGCACCCAAACAATGGGGCTCTGGATCTAGAATATGGCACCTAAGTTTTGCAAGCCAGAAGTCCAAGTTTGGTAAAAATAAAAAAAATAAAAAAATAAAGTAGTGTATTTGTCTAGTCTTGGTAAACATTAAGCCCTTCAATTTTTGAAACACGGGAAGGACATGTAGGGGTCATTCAACAAGGCAATAGGAAATGGGGATCAACAAGTCTGGGGATTGGAATGCTTCATTTATTTAAGTTTAAACACCTCGCCACTTCTGATGATATTTTTGGGCCCTTATTAGAATATTACCGTACAGTACTTTGAATGCAATGTTGTTTCAAATAAGGCATTAACCTCATTATGCACTCATGTTTCTCACTTCAGGAGTCATAGCCTATTCAGTAGGAATTGCATGGGCTGCCCAAGATGAGCTGGAAGCCATTGCTACTGACCCCGACAAAGAACACTCCTTCTTTGTGGACGAGTTTGACAGCCTCTACAGATTCGTTCCTAGAATCATCCAGAATATTTGTACCGAGTTTAATTCGCAACCACGGAACTGAAATCAGCAGCAGGCTCCAGGAATCACTACATGAGCAAATGTCCAGCAAGCAATGCCAGCCAGGAGGCTCAAAGGCATCTGTGGCTAAGAGCCAATGTCAGCTCTATTCTCCATGCATGGCAATAATGGGTGTAGACTGATCAATCTCCCCCCCCCCACCCTTGCTGGTTTCAAAACTGATTCAATAGAGGAGCTGGCTACAGCCCTTGGTTAGATAATTCACTTGACTCAAATCTATAGTTTGGAGTTAATTTCCACATAGAATAGGTCTAAGGCTGTAACCCAGAGGCACTGGACTTAGTGGGCATGACAGAGATGGCATTTGTTGGGTACCACCCCATTTCAACTCTCCAGTGATGCAGAGGGGAGTAAATGGCTAACCAACAGCTGGCTTTAAAATACTCCATGGTGCTTTGGAACCTGGCCTTTAATTAAGAGTTGTTGGCAGACACACGAGGACAGGAAGCAAGCAAAGGACAAGAGACTACAACAAGCAGGGCAGATGAGAATTTGGAAACAGGATTTGGTTCTAGGGAAAAATAATTCAGTGTCAACAAAGATGGAGTGTGGCACTCACACCAGCTGTCCACAATTCCTTTGTTGGCCATAATAGCACAAGTGTTGAAAGAATAGTTTGGGGCAAATTGAAGCTTACAGATTGTTTAATTACACATCACAGAATGTTCATCTGAAGTTAGTTGCAATGCAGACCAGGCAGACAGAGTCTGTAACCTGGCACCAAAAGAGCAAGGCAGTAAATTATATATATGGTTCCTACCAGTTTCCTTCCTGTCTTCATGAACAAGCTCAGAGAGGACCTTCCCACATGCCTAGTTCAGTGACATCATATTCCTTCCATCTCTTCAGATTCTAAAATCAAGCCTCAGCCTAAGAGGGAATCTGCAGTTTTTACAGATGCTTCTAGGATTGGTGCTGTGATGTGTTACAAAATGCATCAGTGGCAATCTATTATTTTTTTCTATATCTCATGAGCCAGAGTATTTATCATTGGACACCAGCATCAAATGCCCTCTGCTGATTTTACAACTTTCACAATTAACGGACCCTGTCAATTCTCTTTGATTGTAATATACAGCTATTAGCACTCAGGTCCAAGAATAGTTTTACCAGCAATTTGGTCCTGAAGCAGGCTTTTGGTGTGTTGCATAAGATGTCAAATAGACGTTTGTTCCTACTCTCTGCTTCCTGTTTTTTAACCAGCTGCTACTCCACAAGAGAGCTTGTTCTCTTACCCCATGACTGCTAAGTTTACTCAGGAGCCTTTGGCTTCCCATATGTCAGGAAAATTCCTGACATGTCCAGGTTTTCGGGTGTAAAATTGGCGTCATCCAAATTGGCGTCATCCAAATTGCCAGCAAAATGTCAAAGAAACCCCAGATGTATGGCACAGCAGCGTAAACAACCCCAAAAGCTTAAAATCACTATTTTGGTGGGAGGTTTCTCCCCCCCAAAAGCCCAACAATTTTGGGGTCTTCCTGAAAAAAGCTCAACACCTTTGCGGGTGCCAGAAATTTTACTTTTTGAAATATGGCAACCCTAGTGTTTACTGTCTAGTAGTGGATCACACCTATGTGCTTGTTGACAGGACTTAGCCTTTAAAGAATTTGTTGTGAGTCAAAATATCAGTATTGAGGAGCATTTGGCTTTCTAGATGGACCACAGCTCCCATCAACCTTGAGTATTGACCATGCTGGTTGGGGTTGATGGGAGATGAAGCTCAGCGGCAGCTGAAGGGTCCAAGGTTCCCTACCGATTGTGTATCTGCTAGTTTTATCTTTCATGTTTTTCATCAGTTTTCCTAGAACAGATGTTAGGCTTTTTGGCTTGTAAATTCCTAGATTTCCTCCCCCACAAGTGGTGGTGTGTTGCCTATTTCCCAGAGGCCTCTTACATATTATTACATAAGAGCAGCACTATCACATCTGAGTTCTTTTAAGAACTCTTGGGTGTCTACACCATCCAGGCTTGGAGATTTATTTTTAAATCACCATTAGGACTTAGAACTTTATTATCTCATCATCATAATTTGCCTCGCCTCCCTGAAAAAGTCAGTTTGCACATGGTATTTCTCCGCATCTTCTGCAACAAAGACAAGTGCAAAGAATGCAGCTGAATGCAAACATTTGCAAAGGATTTGTGGATGAAACATGAGTTTGTAAATATTATTTTAACTTTCCCCTCTCTGCACATGCACCTACTTTAAAGAGCTTTTTTAAAAAATAACTTGCTCTACCCTTTTGCAATAAAAGTTACAAAAAGGGTGTCCTAGATCTCATTTGCTTTGGAGGTAAAAGCTTACACAAACCCAATAAAACTTTTTTTTTCTAACTTCTGAAACTAAAGCCTGCTTATGGATTTTTCTCCTTGTAAAGAAGGCATGAGTAGACCCTTTTTGCTTCCTAGGGTTGTGAACATAAGAAGCTGCCTTGTGCTTCATCAGACCCATTAGTTCACGTTGTTCAGTCTGGCTTTCCCAAGCTCTCCAGGGTTGCAGCCAGGGTCTTTTGCAGCAATACTACTGAAAATCCTAAATGGGAGGGAGACTTTCAGTAAGCCAAGCATGTGTTCCACTCCAAGCTTGGACCCTCCTCAAACATCCAGACTGGTCCATTCTTAAATAGCTTGTGTTATAATTCCAACTACAGAATTATTCTACATTGCATTAGTGCTGAAAGTTTTACAGTGGGATTAAAGTAATGGCTGAACAAGCCTGCACTGAGTTTAGAGACTGCGTTCCAATAGCATATTCTCAAGCTTACTTGTGTGCCAGGATTCAACCCCAACATGTTTTCATGGGCCTTAACCTGGTGCAGTGTATGAAAGTGCCTTCAAATGTGTTTACTCTCAGCAGTACTTTATTTACTTGCAGTACCTATGGTCCACATGCATGAAGCGTTAGGGAAAGGGCTTCCAAAGTGCTATTTCTAGATGGGTGAATTGAGCCCAAGTCATTCCCGCTCCCCCAAATTAAATACTGTGCACCACTGAAACTATATGTTGCCTCCAGCATTATGCCTCCATGCTCCATTATGCCTCCATGCTATATGAAAGTTCTGTCAGCATAAAGATTTCTGCTTGTGCAATGTAGCATCCCCTCCCCCCCTCGTTCTAGGGATTCCCCCAACCCTCTGGAGACGTGGGGCACAAGTGGGGCAGGAGAGGAGAGAGGGGAGTTGTGTTGCACAAGAGGAAATCCTTACACTGATGGGGTCTTAAATGATCACCCTGATAAGCTAGCTCACATGCAAGACAGCAACATTATCCACTCACCTGAGCCTATGAGTGTGCCACCGACAAAACTTGCAAATTTCCTCATATCACTTCCAACACAAAGACGGACAGAGCCCTTCAGCTGCCAGAAAAATCATGATATGCTAGCAAGGGTTAACCAAGTGTACAAGAATTAGGGTCATCCTAAGTAAACTCCCTTCTATAATCAACACACTTTTAGACCTAAGAGGCTGAACTCATACAAGCTACACGCATTGGCATTCATGGAGAACCAAAGAGGGCTATAGGAGTGATTGTAAGTTTCACAGACACTAAAATGCAGCAGGAAACAGAGAGACCTTAAACACTTTTCTTCCTTCCTTTGTAAGTTTATCCCTACAAATAATTGGCAGGGACAGGACCATCTTGGCTTCACATACCTCATGCTATAAGGGGAGAAACACACAGGGCTCTACATAGTTTTGTTTTTTGGGGGGAAACAACATAGAAATTATTTGCACTTCATAATCAGTGTGAAATCTCCTATTCACTTCAGTATTAAAGTGCAATATAGAGCAACCCAAGACATTCCTTTTTATTTTATTTTATTTTATTTTTAGTTTTTTTTATAGTTTTTTCCTATATGCTATCAGTATTTGTTGATGGGTCAGGCAAGTTACAAACACCAGGATTTTCCGTTTTAGCAATTAATTCCAAGAGAATGGAATTGTCTACTTATTGTATTACATCACATTTTCTCTTGTGACAAGGCAGAACATGTTTGTTTTTTAAGGGAGAACCACCATTTTGACTCTCTTATCCAGCAGCCCTCAATGCAAACTGCAATCTGTGCTGTACTTAGCAGATTCTTAATTAATTTAGCCTGCATAATGCATGCTGCATAAATAAAAACTATTTGATTTTATTTAAATAATAATAATAATACAGTACTCCCTTGTTCTGCCTAATACCCAACTTAGAGTTCTAGAGAATTCAAATACTTACTACTTTAAGATATTCTGTTTGGTAATGATTAAAAGGGTTTTTTAATTTAAAAGTGCTTATAAACTGCTTAATGTTTTAAAAAATCTAAGTGGTGTACCACATAACAATAAAATAAAAACAAACAAAAACAGGAATTCAAAGACAGCTTTTGATTTTTTTCTTTTCCAGTGGACTAAAATGGCTACCTCTGAGTTTTCTGAAGTAAAAATGTAATTCATAAAGTCTGTGAAGCAAATGATGACATATAGAGAGGCTTTTTTCACCCTATGACTTGTATTTTCGGAGAGGTTCCATAAACTATAATATACATTTAGAACACACACAAAGATGTTGAAAAATAGTATTTATTAGCACCCAATTTACATAAATACATAGTACAAAGGACATTTATTTGCTGCGGTAATATTTAGTAAAGCTGCTCTGTATAGTGTTACTTCAGGAAGGTCCATTTGATTTTACTCAACATAGAATGCAGGTACTGTACACAGAAATTCACTTTGCATCTCTGCAGTGCCACTGCCTTCATTAGTACCTCAGCATTGCCTCATTTATGTGAGGTATTAACAGAAGTTATTTTTGTCTTTAATAATGAGAACAACTTTTTCAACCACTAGAACAAATTTACTCAAAATCTTCCACCAACTGGTTTGCTGTTCTTTACTTTTAAAGGCAGTTAAATATTAAAAGACTGAAAAACAAACAAAACCAGGTATGACTGATGCTTTTGCAAATTATCTGGTTTTGAGAAAAAGAGCGAAATATTGAAATTGGTTCTTCAAACACACATTGCTCTGCTGCTAATGATTTTTGAACATTTGGGGATGAAATAATGGTCTCTCAGAGGAAAGCGACAACTCTAGAGTACAAAGCGTCTTTTTCTGGTAAGAAATTCGTGCCTAAACTGTACTACGAACACTGCTTTCTCCATTAATGCTAAATCTTCCTAAAGCAGTGAAAACAATGGCAACACTGATTCACACCCCTAGATAACTTATTTTGGTCAAAATTTGGAAGAATCAATATATCACATTGTAACTTTAAAACTTCCACATCAATTCTAAGGTAGCAATCCTATATTTACTGACTTGGGAGTAAACCCCTTTGAACGCAGTGGGGCTTACCTCTAAGTATGCATGCATACGATTGCACTGTAGATATTTCTCACCAAAATGACTATTCTGTATACAAGCAAAAAGGCTGGTTGTATTTAACCAAAGAGTACTGTCACATGCTCATTGAGGAACATCCCTCCATCATTTACTACAAGAACTATTCTCGGTTGATCTATGAACAATATGCAATTTATTACCCATGATAAAGACAGAAACCATGAGGACAGTTCAGCATGACTGTTCTTGGAAAGATTGACTAGACTAAGCAACCAGCCATACTCTGTGGTGCAATTGACCATTCATGCATCAGAAAATGGATAGTACACACCTCACACTGGTCCTAATTTAATCCATTCCACACATGCATTCTGTAGCCTATTCATATTTCAGCTATTCCCATATACACACATATCTTGCTGCCATTCCCAACATGATAAAAGCGTCAAATGTTATGATCCCTAGTAACCAGATGGAACATTCCCATGAAACAAAACACTATGCAAGTGCAGAAGGATGCCTACTTCCGTTACGTTTCCACATCCCTTTTCAAAATTGGTTCCAATTTAAGTTCAACTGTATTTAAGCAATGGAAGCAAGGTATAGTTTACCTTGTCAGGAATGAAGAACACACCTTGCGCTTCCAGGCTACCATCAGCAGCCTCTACTTTAAAGATGAAAGTGGGACTTTAAAATACAAGCGTTTAAAGAACAAACAGTAAAAATAAAATTCAAGTTTCTTCAGTGTTTGGAAGAGAAGGAAAAAGCACTGCAGGAGGACAAAAGCCAGTGGTGGCCTAGCAATTTTGCTAACATCTAGCATGGAGGCATGTATAAAAAGAAAACAGCTGGCCAACATGGGGGAAATACAAACTAGCCTATTAAAATAAATGGAGATGATCTAGCAAGACATTCAACAAAGTTTAACACAAGTTTTCAGACTAAAATAAAATGTGTTGGACCCAGAGTTGCATGCAGCAACATGCAGATCTAACCCACCTCTGCACTGACTGTGTTTAGTCAGTAAGACAAAGTATTCTAATATAGTTTCCTTTCCCTTCAAAAGAACTGCTATTGGTAAATCTGCCCAGCACACATTACTGTGAATATTGTTGTCAATCTTTGTTTTCAGCTTGCAGAGTTTCAGAAAGCCAAGAACACAGTACAAGAGACCCTTTGAGTTAATTTGGGCTGCCCAGTTACAAGATGTTGCATATTTTGTCTGGTTTCAAAAGCTGTCCTGTGCTTTATATAAAATGGCACAGATGCTGCACCACTAAAATCTGTGTTTATCGTGGACATCTGACTATCGCAGGAAATATTTTGGAAGGTGTCCACCTAGAAGCCAACTTATATTAGAATACCAGTTCCAAAAGGAGCAAGAAAAATGGTTCAGTCTGAAACCTCAAATTATTCCTTATATAATTTGGTTGGTTTTCATTAAGTTATCCATGTAAGCAATGGTGTGTTTTACTTGGCAAAAAGCTGTGTAACATTTCTGGGTACTGGGACAAATATGCCGCAGAACTCACATCAAATTAGGATCTCTCCATTCAAACTGAGTGCAAAAAAGTTAGAATTCTCAGACCTCATGCACTCAGAACCTAAAGACAATTATGAAACACTTAACTTCTATGTAAACTTCAGTGTGTGTCCAATACATGAACAGCAGAAAGCATATCTGCTGATCAACTGCAGTGTGGATTTATCAATCTATGCATTAAAAGCTTATTGGGGGAAATTGAACTTTTAAAATGTTATGGTATTCACTATGCTGCAGAAGATTCTGATTTTTAAAACTGCTCCCCCCCCCAAGACTACTGAAATAGCCAACATTTTCATCACTGCTTAGGCCAAATGTATTGCTCTGTCTTCCTTTGGACCATATCAGCAATGCCGAGGGGGGTCTTGTTGTCTGGGCAGCCCAGGCTTGTGCCCTAGGGAGGTCACTTCAGTGCTCCTAATGCAGCGGTTTGCCTTCACCCCTGGAGGTGCACTCCATTGAGTATATTCCGTGCCAGGGGTGGGGGAACTTTTGCAGCCCTTCCGAGCAACATGCAAGTGGTGTGCAGGGCCAGGAGATAAAAAGTGGAAGGAGCAACAAAGGTAAATTTCATCAAAGGTAATTTTGCCTCACCCTCCTCTACATCCTGCATCCAGAAAAGAAAGAGGCGTTATCAGAGTTCAAGCACATATTCCTGCTAGGCAAAGCAGGAAGAGCGAGAGCTGGGGAGAGTTCCCATGGCCAGGGAGCATGCCATAACTCTGTTCTAAGCTCACAACCTGTCAAATTCATTGCGATGCAGATTCTAAGCAAGGGTTCAAAAAAGGTGCTTAGGCTCTAAAACAGGCACCCCCAAACTTTGGCCCTCCAGATGTTTTGGACTACAATTCCCATCATCCCTGACCACTGGTCCTGTTAGCTAGGGATCATGGGAGTTGTAGGCCAAAACATCTGGAGGGCCGCAGTTTGGGGATGCCTGCTCTAAAAGTAAACAATGTAAGATTTGTCTTAATAAAGCACCTATGAAGTTAAGCTGTTCAATCTTTAATGCATTTGACTTCAAAGTCATTCGTAACTATGCATCTGAATTACGGTAGATAAATACATCGTGTCTGTATAAATTAAAGTAAGTCCGAGGCTTCCATACAGAGAATTCAATATGAGGATATCCTAATTGAGAAACTGGAGAGATTATTATTTAAGTAGCTCTGCTTTGGTTAAAGATCTTAAGGTCAATCAAAGCCTAAGAGCAGCATCTGGTACAACCTTCCTGGACCCTTTACACTTCATTTGAAGCTGCCTTATACCGAGTCTGCCGATAATAACTGGTAGCAGCTCTCTGGTGACTTTCCCAGTCCAGATTCTTCAGATTATTGAATCTGGGGCTTTGTGACAGAGATATGTGCCCATTCAGAATGTCAGTGAGGAAAGCTCTGCACACCAAGAACCCTGCCTGTGGAAAATCTAGGTCTCAAGAAGAGTTGTAGCCCAGCCTTATTCTTGAATATTTCTACATGCAGGGTTTCTTTATGTGGGGTAACAATGAAATATTCCATTTCCTACTTGCATTATGAAAAGATACATGACCAGAAGGACTATACCACATACCTTTTCTGTCTGTGTGCAGTGCTTCTTATGTTTTTAAACTTCAGCATTTTCCTACATTTTTCACCGTATCTAAATCAGGGGTGGCCAACTATTGGCCTTCCAGATGTTGTTGAACTCCTGACTCCCAACAATTCCCGCCACTATATAGCCAATGGTCAGGGATGATGGGAGCTGTAGTCTCTTGGGATGAAGCACTGTTTCCCTCCCACCCACATGTGTGGGAACATTTTAAGCACCCGTTTGTGGTTTATAACAAACTGTTTCATCCAACTGTGGCTTGCATCCATGTTTTGAACAAACCAGTGTTTCTCATATCCTCCTCTTGTTTACAAAGGAAGGAGGAAAGGGAGGGGAAGTTATGCTATGGTGTGTTCTTGTAACAAATCAGAGAAGGTACCTGTGCATTGCTGGTTCACAAGTTTCTTCTAGAATTAAGCTCATGCATGCAGGTTCACCGCTCAACAATCGCAGCATCAGATAACAGGCATATGTACAATCAGAGATCAAACCCACAGGCAGAACTTTGATATCTCTGGACATGATCTTAACATTCGAATGAAGGCAGCTCACTCGGCCAGCTGCAATAGGGTCATGTAAAGGCAAAAGGGGAAAGGAAAGAATGTGGTCTGGAGGTTAACCAAATGCTTATAAATCCACAATGGTAGTGCAACCCAATACTTGCAGGTAAACAGAACAGGTCAGTCAAGGTTAGAAAGGGTCTTTTTCATCTCTAACTGAAGATAGCATTTTGAAGAAGTTATATTTGTGCACAGTACAATGCAGTCTATAGTACACAAGCAGAGAAGACTGACAGACACTAACAGAGTCTAGAGAAGAACACAAATATACAGAGTCCACAAACCTCGTGGTAAGGCTACATTTTTTGTCAAAAGGCACCTCAGCCTCTAGCTATTTGCCTATTTTTAAAGTCGCTTCGCTTGGATCAGGAACTCACTAAGCAGGACTGAACAACTTCCAATCCACATTTGAATAGCAACTTTTTTCTTACATTCATAATTTAATCAAAATGGGAGTCTCCAAAACAAGCATGCTGGTCTATTAGTTGTATGTACAGCAATTTAAACATCAGCAACTACGTATTATATTGCTTAAGCAAAAAGCACAATAACCATACCTTTTATCCTTTGTACGAAACAAAGTCTGGAGAATTTTTAATACTAAAACATTAAAATTACCCATAGAATCTTCCCTTAAGACACATTTAATACATACTGTTTACAATTTCTCTTTCTATATATATATATCTATATATATATATATATATATATATATATATATATGTACACACACAATATACACAACTTTATGTATTTGTTTTTCTAAATAAATCTTTGCAATATCCTTTTAAAAATAAGATCACAGAGAGAAGGGATACATACACAGAAGTCACATATAGATAAGTACTGTATGTTTGATGCAGATGGTCTTTCTGCTTTGACTAAAAATTGGGGTTTAAGGAAAGCTGAACATTTTGAGATATATTGGTAATTTTTTTGATTCCATTTGATTTTTTTTTATTTCATTTGATTCCATGTTGCACATCAGAATCTGCAAGAGTGGAAACATCTACCAATAGGTATGCCACATATTTTTAGTACCAAATGCAGAAAACATGTTCAAACCTAAGGCTGGTAATGTAATGACGGAGAATAAATGATTTCTTTTCTGGATTGGTGTAGCTTAAGTAGTTATTTTTTAAAAAAATATTGAAGGCATATTTTTATGAATTCCAAATTTCACCAAAAACCAATTCCAACCCATTGTGTCAGCTGGGGCAGTTGGGAATTGTAGTTCAAATATCTGGAGGGCACCAAATTGGTGAAGGCTGCTACACACACACACACACACACACACACACACACACACACACACCATGAAAACAGCTTCCTGCTGCTGTGGAGTTTGTGAATTTGGCAACCACGTTGGCCAACTCTACACCCTTTTCCTGCCAATCACCACCCTATTACAAGGGTCAGTACCAAGCAGAAAATCTCGACACAGGCCCCACCCACATGGTTGATTAAATAACTCTCACACTAGATATATATACACACACTATTCTTAGCAGCCAAAGACTGAATCACAGAGAGGTCACTTCTATGCATGAGTGTGTGAGTAAGATTTGGAGAGGGGAGGGGTATCCAAGCAGGTTTATTCAAGATAATGAAAATTATTAGGATGCCATTAACATGCATTTCAACCGTAAGGCTATTAAAGCCTACACAGATATCATTTATTGTTTACTGAAAAGGGAAGAGTTTCATAAGTTTATTGAGCTCAACTATGAATGGAAGAGTTATCAACATCTGAATTACCGGTATGCCTCATCCCTGTTGTAAACTGTGGTGCCAGTCACTTGCTAACAAATTCTTTCAAAGGCTTAAAATAAAACATACATTTTAAAGCATTTGTTAATATCTGCTTTAATACAATTTAGGGAAACTGCATTAATGTTCTTAAATATTTGATGTTTAAACCCAATCCACCTAACGTAACAGCCAGCAGGCTGAGACAAATCGAGCCTTATTCTCCTGTACACCATTCAACCGCACAATACGTAAAAAGAAAAGAAAATGAGAAGAAATAATATTTATATGATATTTCTAAGAGTTACATCATCAAATTCAGGCTTATTTTACAGAAATATATGGGTAAGGGGGAAAAACAGGCAGAAAAGTTTATATCTACCCACACCCTGCAGAAATTGAGTTTTCTGCTTCCTTATTGCCCACACTGGACTGCACATATTGTCTACAGAGGATCTCATTTTGCCCAAGGCCGGCCTGGACAAATACTGACACCTTCAAAAATAAAAACGGTTCTTCTGTATGGACCATTTGAAACAGAGGGTTTCCCAGTTCTCAGCACTAGCTGAGCTCATATAAGCCAAGGAACCCCCTAATTTAGAAAAGAGCACCCTGAAAGAAAAGAAAAATAACCCTAGACCATTTGCTAACATTCACTGAATTAAAGGGCATGAAGAGGAGGCTCTTGCCCATGTCATTTGTACAGCTTGTTGTATATATGTATATATATACACACACGGCAGCTAGAGAGGAAGAGAAATATTGCGTCATACAAAGACTTTAGCAAGCGCATCTGCTCCAGCACTGGCGATATAACATTTCGTGGGATGGAATGCTACATCATGAATGGATTCGTCATGTTTCTTGCGATGAGCCGTAAACTCCTGAATGCAGGTCTTGCTTTCAAGGTTCCATAAGCGTATTGAACAGTCGTGGCCTAGGTTAGGCAAAGAAGAGGGAAAACATTTAGATTTGCAGTTATGTTTAATTAAGAGGAGATTAAGATCGAATGTGGGATGTACTTACTGCCGGACATCAAGTACAAGCCATTAGGATCAACAGCGAGACTTGTGACTGCATCCAAGTGGGCCACCATGGAATGGATCAATTTTCCTTTGAAATTGAAGATTATTTTTTTTTAAAAGCAACTTGTCATCAGTTAATACAATACAGAGCTTTAACAGAACTTATGGGAAATAATACTGATATCCAGCGTACTAGCAACTATTCTCACTGAAACAGAGGATCTTTGAATATGAGCATAGCCCCTTCCCTTTGGAAAGTGATCACGTGACTGTGTCCCTGTGAGTTGGTCACTTTCACTTTCACTGTTATTTCCTAGAACTCTGCTTCCCAAACTTGGTACCTGGTTCAAGTCCCTCCCCACAGTTAAAAAAGTGAAAGCAGCATTCACTTTCACACTAAAAAAGCCCCAAAGGGCTCTATCCAACACTGCAGCTCCACTTGCACAATATTTTTGTGCATGCATGTGTTCCTCTCTTGTTCCCTCCAGCCCCCTGCACACCCTCAGAATCAGCTCTGGGGGCCTGGAGCAGATTTTAGGGGCAAGAGTGGAACTCTGCTCCTGCAGCATTAGGTACAGCCTAAACCAGGGGCGTAGCGAGGCGCTGCGACACCCGGGGCAGCAAATTGCCATGCACCCGGTTGGGTGCCGCGCAGCTATGTAACGACGCATGCGCCACTATGTAACGCCGCATGCGCGGGATGCTGCGCATGTGTCGTTACATGGTGGGGTATCACTGCCATGTAACAATGCAGCGTGGGATGCTGCGCATGCGTCGTTACGTGGAGGGGTATCGTTGCCACCCCGCGCCTCCAAAGCCGCGCGCCTCCAGCTACAAACTCCAGGGAAAAAGCCCACTCAGCGCACCCGCCACGCTGAGCAGGCTTTTTACCTGCAATTTGTAGCTGGAGCGAGGCGCATGGCTTTGGAGGCACCAATCGCGGGGCGGGGCGCGGCCCCAAGTGACACCCCCTCCAGGGCGGTGCCCGGGGCGTACCACCCCCGCCCCCGCTTGCTCCGCCCCTGGCCTAGACAGGTTTTTACTCATTAGCTCCCACAGAAATAAGCAGGCATCTTCCTTACAGCTGCCATACAGATCATTGCTGCTCTGCATCCCACTTCCCTACTTTGCCCAGTCAATCAGGGATGGAACAGGTTGTTTCAGGGTAATGGTTTTACTTGGACAGGCGACATCCCAGCGCACCCTTATTCACTCTTTTGTGATGTCACTGCCCATATAGTAATGGGGGTGGGAGAATTAACAATGCACTGGGTCACACTACTCTGATGGAGAAAAGGTAGAATGCATTCATCATAGTGCATGAGTTTTTACAAGGCGCACTTCCGCATTTTTCACAGCAGATTGGTGTGTCCTGGCACATATCTTTGAAATCCCTATCCTGAATAATGTTACTATCAATTGAAGTAAACTGCAGAAGGGTGGATTCTCACATAATCAGATACAAAATGTATAATTACCACCCATCATTTGTGCTCAATACTTGCAAATAAATCCTTCAACATTCCCCTTTAAAATGGAAGCAAAGACCCAATCCTGCCTTAGTTGCCATATCCATATATTATGCAGAGATAAAGCAGAGATTTATAAAAGTGCTTTTATATAGTATGTTAATCATTCATTTTTTGTTTTGTTTTGTTCCAAGTGCAAAGCAAAACCTACCCTGAGCTCAGTTTGCTACATCAAAGAAAAGGTAGCTCAATTCATGGAAAACAGTCTGAACTCCTGGGCAGCTTAGATATGAGCTTTTGAAAGCAAACCTCACAAGGCTGAAGTTATCTAGTGGTTCAGGTTTAACAAAGTTGCTTGTATTAACTCTGCCTACTGATCCTTTGCCAAACTAAGCAGGAAACACCTAGACCAAAATTTCTAGAATTAAGAGTTCATTAACACGGCGCCTAGCTTTGGAAAATGATGCATTGTGTGTGTTTTTGTTTTAAGCACATAATTAAGATACCAATCGAAATGACTGCAGGTTTTCTAACAGTTATGATTTACATATTTTCCTTCACTATGGGTGAACATGGAGAACATGGAGCTTTAAGAACAAGGGCAAAGAGTCTAAGTGCTCCTCTTTCAGATATTTAGAAGGGAACACACGCACCAAGACAAACACACACAAGCATCTATAAGCTTTGACAGCAATTCCATCTTGTGCAGTGTGGAAATTTGGGATGCATAAATTTCCCTCCATTATCCTGTGGACCATCCACTTTTCTGTAGCAAAGACAAACATCAGGATTGGCTGGGAAGGATGTTAAAGCTGTAACTCAAATGCTGAGACACACCATTTCCTTTTGCACAGCCAATAAGCCTTTACAGTGGTACCTTGGTTTGCAACCGCTTTGGATTACAACCGTTTTGGATTACAACCACGTCAAACCCGGAAGTGCGTGTCCCTCTTTTTGGATTACAATCCTTTTTTTATTAGAACCCTTTTTTTTTGGGGGGGAGGCCCCATTGGCGAAAGCACACTTTGGGTTACAACCTGTTTTGGTCTACAACCGGACCTCCGGAACGGATTATGGTTGTAAACCAAGGTACCACTGTATTCCTGTCATCTGTTTTACAAGTCATAGAACTTTCAAACCTCAATTTCAAAATTTCTCTCTAAATGGGTAGATGTTAAGACTTCAGACAATTTCATGATATTTTTATTTTTTATGTTAGGACCTACTGAGGGAAGAATTGTGCTTACCTGTGTTATTGTCATAGAATTTGATGTGTCTATCCTCATGGGCTGTGATACTAATTGGAAGAGTTGGATGGCTGATTACTTTGTTTATTTGGCAAGAAGAGGTGACAGCTAAAGGAATGAACAAGTGCAAACACAGAAAAATTATTTCATTCACATAAGCAAGTGGTTTTTAACCAGTGTGCTGTGGCACCCTGGGGTGCCTTGAATGATCAGGGGTGCTGCAGGCAACACTGGCCTCTGTCCTTCTTTCCTTCCCTCCCTCCCTCGCTCCCTCCCTCTGATGGCATCTTGCGTCTCTGCCTGCCAAATATTTGCACAGCTGTTTGTTGCAGCAGCCCTGGCTACAAGCTCCCCAGGTGCCTCTGGGGCTGGCCAGGGGGTGTTTCCCAGGCCGCTATGGGGCAGTGTGAGGAGGCACCTCTCTTTGGGCCAGGGTGGAAACTCAAAGACCAAGGGCAGCGGCTGCAGCTGCCCAGAGAACAGCCCCAAGGAGAGGGGAGCAGAGAGGAGGCACTCCACAAGGGAGGGTATTCGAAAAAGGTTGAGGGACTACTGGCTCTGCAGGCAAGGGGTGACATAACTGGGCTCCTGAGCTCCACAGGGATGCTGCAAAAAGAATGTGGTTAGTCAAGGAAACCATGGACCCAAAAAGGTTGAAAACCTCTGACATAAGCTATTGGAAAAACTAACGACCTAATTTAGCAGGCCAATCTGGTGCAAAAATCCAAACATGTTCAGTCCACTCAATCTACTTGTACCTTACTATGCACATTCAATATACTGTCAACCTGCTTCTCAAACTAAGCTACGCACACTTTTTTCCTCCTAAAAAGTAAGAGGAAATGCCTGTGCGTCTTATGGAGCGAATGCGTGGTCCCTGGAGCCAACTTGCCCAGGGGCGAAAGGCAGATAGCCCCCTTTGCAAAAGAAGCTTCCTCAAATATTTAATAGGGGGCAAAGGCACCTAGGCCTCTAGGAATTGGCTGCTATGCCTAGGACAATTCAAGAAAGCAAAATATTTTTTTTCTTGTTTTCCTACTCTAAAAACTAGGTGCGTCCTATGGTCAGGTGCATCCTATGGAGCGAAAAATATGGTAATTCAGGAATGCCATACAGTTGCATAGAGGATGGTTAAAACCTAATCTTTAAGGAAGTCCATATAAGGAAGCATGGCAAGTGGATGATGAGGGTCAGGGAGGATAAGAGAGCTAATCTGCTATTTCTTCATATTTGTTCTTTCAGAATTGTTTCCCCTGTATGCATTAGAGTCCCATGTGGACTGATGCCAGCAGTCCATCAAAGACGATTAGGTGCAAACATTGGTATCCTAAATGGAAGTACACTTCATTGAATTCCCTTCTATGCATGATGGTCTCAAACTTTATCAATATAAACACAAACAATGAAAACACATAGAAATAACCCCTTTGGATACATACTAGTATCTGCATTGGACTCCA
Organism: Zootoca vivipara; assembly: GCF_965207765.1. Taxonomy (NCBI): domain Eukaryota; kingdom Metazoa; phylum Chordata; class Lepidosauria; order Squamata; family Lacertidae; genus Zootoca; species Zootoca vivipara. The sequence continues at coordinate 79,698,537 of NC_142586.1, forward strand.
AGGTAAGGATGCGTTGTCTTGTTTCCATATTATATATGCTTGTGTGGCCACTATTAAAGGATGCTACCATGTGGCTTGGGTCACTGCTCACAATGTCCACAGAGGATGGAATCCCCATCTCTAAAAAAAAAACAGAAGAGTGTTAGGAAGCTTGGTCCATTAGACACTACCTGAAAGCAGCCACATTCATTCATTTTCTTGGCACTAATCTAGAAGTCATTTCTAATTTTCCAGCCAAGTTGGTAAAAGCAATAAATATGGTTTCTCAAGTGTCCAAACAGATGTGTGAGTGTTGGAATATTAGAACTCTGTTTCAGTAATGAGTCAATCAATCCTCAAACCCGTTACATTTACATAGGTATCAGCACCTGCTGTAACCCGAGATGTCCTGCGCACCCACCATGCGCAAGACGAAAAGAGCAGAGTAGCAAGAACTAGTATACTGACTAATGCACCACAAATGTCATATGTATTAATATTGGGTGGGCAAGTACAAAGGTGATGGGAAGGCAGAAGGGCTCTAGGTAGACAAGAAAAAGAGTCTAGGTCAGAGCTTTGGAAACTTTTCACGTTATGACACACTTTTTAGACATACATAATTTTGCAACACAGTAATTCAGTTTTACTAGCAAACCAGAGATTAAACGAACCCCTTTCCAGTCCTGGGAGGAGCATGGGGAACATTCGCGCAACACACCGCAGCCGACACCCTAACGTGTTTGACACAGTTTGGAAAGCTCGGGTCTAGGTTATAGCAACTCTGCTGCAAGGCCCATGTCCTCTAGCAGAATCTCTCAGGAAATCTGGTAAACTATGCACCACACATCATAGGGCGGTGACCTGAATGGAAACAGGCATTTTCCATTGGCAGGAGAAAAAAAATGGAGAGAGGAGATGCCTGCCTCCCAGAATGCTATGGTCTTCCCAGAGGTGTAACGGGGGGTTCCTTCCCATAGGAGGGGAACGATAACCGTCTCGGGGGGCCCAAAAGCTGCCAACCAGTGAATGGATTCCGACCGACGCAAATCAGGCACATTCTCATATTGCCCCTGACTATGGAATGCCTTTCATTCTTCCATATGCAAAGCCGTTGTCAACTGTTTCAGACATCTTGTGAAGCCTTGCTTTTTTGTCCAGGCTTTCCCTGAAGCCAAAATATTTCTTAAGCATGAACCTAGAATCTAACGATCAATAAGTGTTCACTGCTCTCTAGTGTGTGTGCTACAATAATAGTTGTACATTTTTTTCCATTTTTAAACTTCTAATGCATTGCCTCAGGTGGAAAACAGCAAGATTCAAATATAGTGGTTTGCTATGTAAACTTACTATTGCATTATTGCTTAAAAAATGAATCTCTCATTATAATGCCACAAATATAGCAATCAACATGTTCTATTAACAGTGGCTACTTTATATATTAAAAAAACACAGTTGTGAGATTCTGCAACACACACATCCTTCAAAACAAATGCAACCAGCAAGTGGGGTTTTGATTCTCACCTCATGCTTTCCCAGTAGTGATGCTGGGAATCCACTAAAACTCCATGGCATACTAAAATAAACCTACCTGTATTGCACAATTATGTCAGTGCGGTTATAAACAGAAGCATGGATTCTTAAAAGCGAAGTCCCTTTTGATAGTGTTACAATCCAGGAGATTTATTAAATACCTTGATTATCATTAAATATGCTCAGAGCTGGAGAGATCTCCAAAGCTTTCCATAAACGGATAGTGCCATCTGCTGAACAGGAGAGCAAGTGCTGGTGTGCTCCACTGTAAACCAAGCCCCACACTGCATCCGTGTGGCCTACAAATGCACCTCTTAAGACTGAAGGATCTGTGGGATGAAAAAAATGCACAATGCAAGAGGAAATGGGATTTCTTTATAATTATTGTGTGCTGTAAAGATGCTCTAATGCCAGTTACCTGTTTACAAACCCTCTAGTCCTTCCTTAACTGCAGAATTCCTGACAACACTGATTGGTGACTCAGTCTACCTCCAAAGCAATAATGCACCATGGCCTTCTTCCATATCTTTTTTCCTGTTACTGGGATCCTAAGCCAAGATTGCTTCCAAATTACAGAACTATCTCGTGTGATCTCTTTCATTCACCCAGTTCAAGCTGCATTTTGTTTCTGAATAGAACCATTTTTCCTTTTTCATAGTGAGCTGCACTGCATTCAACAAGTAGCTGTACACTTTTAATGTGTTCCCTTGCCCCCCCCAAAAGAGAAACCTGTAAAAAAGGGGGGGCACTTACCATAGGAATCATAAGGGTCAATATTTGGGTTTGTAGTATTCCAGCCCTGAATGAGGCCATCTGTTCCCCCGCTATAACACTGCTCACCAGTATTACTCATCACCACACAAAGCACAGGACTGCTGCAAGAGGAAGCAATACTGATTTAGTGGAGTTTTATTTCAAATATTTTCATTTCTATACCGCTTTAAATTTTTAAGAAGAAAAAAATCTCAAAGTGGTTTACAACACATTAAAAAACGAATAAAACAATCCACAATAAAACATTACTGAAGAAAATGAAATATGAAGTATACCTTCAAAGCAACATCATTAACAGGAAACATTTTTCCTCCTTCCCCCTGGCATGCATTCCTCCTCTACATGATCCCCTCGACAAGGTATTTACGGAACTGCCATAACGGGGCCTATGAGGTCATAAGATACAGGGCTATGGCAGCGGATCACACCCCCATCAGCAGCCCATGGCGCTATCTGCCACGGCTGCCACCCACCTGCAGAGCGCCACTTTCACTCTTGCTGCTTGTGGTAAGTAAAACAGTATTTGCTTCTGCAGGGAAATGGCCAGCAGCACTCAAATAGGCTGCCTCCCAAGTGCTGGGTCTTCACCTCGCTCTGAGCAAAGCATTGTGGGCGAGGTGGCCTCACGAGAGCACAGCTCTGCTGCAACTGCAGGAAATACTGTTTAACATTAAGAATTTAAGCAGTATGCGCCAACACTGCAAGAAAGCACTGGAGGTAGTGAAGCTGCTCTCCAGGGCCATGTCACGCACAATGCCTGGCGCTGCGAAGAACTCTTCAATGAGATGGCCTTGGAAACGCTGGTGGTGCTCATGCTGATCGTTCAGGGGGAGGAAACTGGCAGCAACCCACCTCAGGGGGGGGGCACATTGTCATGGGATGGCTCTGGCCATAACCTCGCTTTTTAGTCCGTTCTCAGCCACTTTTAAATTGTCCCTTCCCTATCCCTGCTGCACACTTATCAACCTCTTTGGCTATTCCTCTCCCATTCACACGCTGAAGACATGTGAAGAAAGTCCCTCTTGGTAAGTAAGTGTTATATCTGTGCCCTGCGTGGTACATAGCAAAACACTAGCACCACACAAGTGAAAGGCGGAAGGAGAAAAAAGCAAAAGAAAAGAAAAGAAAAGAAAAAGGCTAATGCAATCTGCCTCACCAGAGGCTGAACTGCAGTTCGGATTGCACCATCACACTGCCAGGCTGCAGCTTTTATCAACCCCACCCCTTTTGGAAGGAAGAGTTCACTAGCATACTAGAGGAGTAGTGAGCTGAGCCACAAGATGAAGAAACCACATGACCATTTGATAGGCTGAGTCAACACACTGTTTATCCCATAAAAGGAGAACTCTGTCAAGTGCTGCAGCTTTATTCTCTGATAACAGAAAGAAGTTTCTGAATGTTTACTTACTTGTGTGCCCTGAAAGTGTAGATAGGTTCAACATCAAGAGAGGCACTCCTAAACAAAAATAAAAAGCAGAATCACAGGTTCAGAAAATATTTGGAAAGGCATGAAAAAGTTAGCTTCCAGGTTGGCCTAAACCAGGCATAGGCAAACTACCCGCAGCATTCTAATGAATATTCACAGAACCAAGCAATTCTTGTTGCAGCAATGGCTGCCCCCTTTTCTTTTCTTTTTTTGCTGTAAATACCAACTGATCCTTCCTAAGATTCTTGAGATATAGAAGAATACTGAAGACTATGAGTAAATTCCCTTTTCTTATAATGGCAACAAGTTATTACTTAAATAGGACCTTTATTTGCTTTTATATAATTTGATATGATACACGATCACATATATACATATACACGCGCCATTTATAAGACTTATAAATGTTTATAACTGGCATGCATTTTGGAAGAGAAACAATATTCCTTAACCCAATAACTGAGTCAGCAGGTAATATTTATCCTGGAGAGGATTAATCAGGCCTAAACTAGTCATTATGTTGCTACCATGTTTCTACAAAGATTAGTCTAAAAAATTTAATCTCCACATAACTTTTAACAATCACAATCTTACTTTTTTGCTGGAGATGTTTTCTGTAAATTCCACATTTTTAATGTACGGTCTTCAGATGCCGTAACTAACACAGGTTCAACTGGATGGAAAGCAAGACCTCTTATTCCATCAAAATGACTCCTTAAGGTGAATTTGGGGTTCCAGGTCTTCCTCAGTGCATCTTTATTGTTTGCTATCTGTGGTAATAAAAACAACCGCTTCGGTTTAGCCAATGTGAGGCGGGGAAATATCAAAACAGACATTTCATTTTCCTGCTATCAAATGCAGAGTTCGGACCATGTGGCAGAAAAAGAAAAAACAGAGATGCAACTGTTTTTTCCTATTAAAGTTAACCCTCCAGTCATTAAAGTCAACAACAACAACAAAAACCGTCAAGAGCTGTACAACCTGTATCTCTTCATTCTAACAGTGTTGCCTGCAAAACAGCGTGAGATGGAACATTGAGGGGACAAGCATTCTCTTTTAAGCAATACACAGCAGCCTTATGAACAGTTGGCAGCTGTATCAATAGACTTCAAACTCTGCCCCTCATTTCCCTGTTCCCCTCTTCTCATCAATTTCTCTTTGGTCTGAATTATTATGCTTGCCTCCCCTTTCCCATAAAAGCTTATGTATATTCTTGGATGTCGGCATACTTTCTGCCCTCCTCCCTATTTCATCCACACAAGAGGTGGCTTCTTTAAATATCTGCAAAAATAGCTTCATTCTTATTCCTTCTTTAAAACACGCTTCACCGTTTATTTCATATATATTCCACTTTTTCAAAATCACTACATTAAAATACCAGATGAAAACTGTAATAAAAGCACAGCATGGATCAGCAAAATACAATGCAATCATTAATCAATAATGAACAGCTGGCAAAATAAGTCTGAACACTGCTCCTGAAAAAGCCCTGTCTCAAGGCAACACCAATGCTGGTGAGATAGAAAGGAAGGCCTCGGCTGATGACAAGTTGATAAATTCATATGGAAAGTAACCCATTCAGTGCCTCTGAAAAGCAATAAATGGTCAGCAATAAATCATTTATCTTGGCCATGCATTAGAAAGAGCAGCCACTTCCAATTTTAAAATAACCACTGCCACATCAGAGTATTGTCCTGTAAAAGAACATCCTCTACTTAAGGCAGCTTTAGGTAGTTCAGGGATCAGCACAGCATAGACATCATTTGTAGGGCTGTAAGCAGATTATACTTATGAGAATAAATTGCTAAAGAGATAAATGGCAGAGCGCCCTTGTGAATGCAAGCTTTCACATATCCTTATTGGGATAATTACATGGTTGCATGTTTTATTAATCTTACATGTTAAATTGTGATTCCCCCCCAAAAAAAACTATGCATTGTACAGGAATGCAACATTGCGTGTCGATGACCCATCACCCACATGGAGTAAATAAGACACAAGGACACGTGATTTTAGGTTAATGGGTAAATAAAGGCCACAACTTTATTAGTTATAGCATGTGAGTGGTATTGGCTTAGGCATTGGATGGGAACGCAACACATGACTCCATCCTACTGGTGTGGAGACACTTAAAGGTTAACAAACAGTGGGAGGAGCTTGTTGATGCAAATACAACTGGAAGCTTCCGCTGACGTCACCGGGATCCTCTTAACCGCCGGATCCTCTTAACGGGATACCCCTAGGAGGTAGGTGATGGCCTTAACCTGACCTCCAACACACAACACAGATACATCACATATTGAATAATCCAATGCCTAACCGCCAATACCAAAAGTTGTGATGGATTGCTATGAGGTAGGCGAAAAAACATGAATCTCCAGATATCTTTTCGCTGGACGTGGGCCTTCATGTTCATATGCTGTGAATGCACCTCTCCACTTCTGTGGACAGACAAGGTCGGCGCAGGCTCACTCTTATTGACTTTGTCCACTATTATGGGGCCAAAGAGATCACGGAAGCAACAGAGGGAGTGAAGAAGGCCGTAGCAGCCACTGGCCATGCTTATGTGTCACAGTGAGCCAGACTTTCGGGCTTATCATGACTTTCAGAGCACCATGCATCACTCCTACCTTAAGGAAATGTCCTTGTAACAATCCTATAGGTAGATCAAAAGGACCATAGCTCAGTGGTAAAGCACATGCTTTCCACAGAGAAGGTCCAAGCCCCAGCATCTCCATTAGGGCTGGGAAAGACTCTGGTCCAAAACCCTGGAGAGCCTCTGCCAGTCAGTGTAGACAGGACTGGGCTAGATGGAACAATGACTCATTATAAGGCAGGTTCTTCCTATTTTCCTATCACAATTTTTACCTGTTGAAAAATAGAGGCAACAGTGACAAACTAGCACTTACATCGTACGTCAGAGAATCTGCCTCATTGGCTACTGTAAGGCCTGCCAATTCCCCAAGACCAAGCTCATTTTCAAGGGCCTCATCTGCTCCCATAATGAAAGACTTTCCAGATGAAGGAGGGAATGTTAAAGCTTCCACTGAAAGAGAAGAAATGAAAGTTAAGTACTCCATACAATCAGAAGCTTGGAATAAGCAGTTCAATTGAAATTCAGTGCAGTAAGCTCTTTACAAAACAAAGTGAAATTAACATGCGCAAATCAGCACCAGCAGAATCCAATTTTTGCCAGAAATAAAGTTCTTGAATACACATACCTCGGAAGCTGATTTCTTCAGAATTGTTAAGCACTAAAAAAGGAAATACTGTTTGGCTGATTGCACTAGTATTTGTGCAAGAGACTTCCAGGGTCTATTGGTTCATTACAAAGGAAAACGGTGCTATGGATTTGACTCTTGCTTGCCCACTCCTCTCCCACCTGATTCCTTCAAGTGTTTTGTAGTTCTAGGGAAGGATATATATTTTTGAATTTACGTATTTGCCAACCTGGGCTCCTTTGAAGGAAGGCAAGGTGTAAAAAATTAATACATACATAAATAAAGGTGAAAAGTAATTTGGATTTTTATATATAAAAAAGAATACTGAAACAAAACAAAATCACAACTGACATTCATTTTTTTGTTAATGGAAATTAGTAACTCAAAAGAAAGAAGAACCCAATTATAATTTTTTCTTAGCAGAGCTTTTTCAGTAGTGGTGCACCCTCTGCAGTTTGCTTTGTTGTTGTTGTTGTTGTTTAATAAATTCGGCCTTTTTCGGCAGCAGCAGCGCGTGGGGGGGCCGGCTGGCCCCTCCCACGACCGCCGCTTCGTCGGGGCACTCCGCTGAGCCCAGCTGGCCAGCGGGCGCCCAGGAGAAGGCTGCGATTCTTCGGCCTCTTTCTGTGGCAGCGGCGCGGGGTGCGGCGGCTGGCCCCTCCCACAGCCGCTGCTTTGTCGGGCGCTCCGCTGAGCGCAGCTGGCGCCCAGGAGAAGGCCGCGATTCTTCTGAGGACTGCGAGGGAAACTGTAGGCAGAGGGGTGGGGGGTGGGGAGAGCGCGCGCATGTGTGCCTCAAGTCTCTGCATCCAATCCCTGTGTCCGTGGGGCACATGCGCAGTAGCGCGGACACAGGGACTGGACGCAGAGACACTTGCACTTTATTATATAGGATTACTGCTACAAAGTATCTGTTATTCCTATCTGATCTTATGCAACTGTCTCCTGTTTTGTGCGTTTTATAATTTTGTATTTTATGTTTTATTTTAAATTTACAATATACTTTGCAAGTGGGGAGATATAAATATTTTAACAAATTATTTCCACACAGCAAAATTTTAGGGCATTCTTGGCACAACACTGGTGCCAGATCCAATACAAATATGTACAGTGGGGCAGGAGGAGAAAGCAAGTGTCAGGAGATGGCAAAGGAGAATCCTTTGCACTTTCTCTGGTTTTAAGGGGAAGAAAAGTAATCTTGGGATAGTAAGAAGAAATGAATGGCATCCGTAGAATTGATTTGAGAGGTGGAACATCCTTGCATAACACTCAGAACTCAGGGACAGCCAATGAAATGTTGGAAGACACAAGAAAGAACTTAGAATCATAGGACTGTAGAGTTGAAAGGGTCATTTAGTCCAACCCCCTGCAATGGAGAAATATTTTGCCCAATGTGGGGCTTGAACCCACAACCTTGAGATTAGGAGTCTCATGCTCTACAGAACTATGCTCTATCTCATAGTGCATAGTTGAACTCGTCTGGGAACTGGGAGGAGCCGCTGAGACCACTTAACACCAGTCTTGAAAAGCCTTGAAAGGCCACCAGTCCCAGTACATTTCTGTGCACAATTCAAAGTGTTGGTGCTGACCTTTAAAGCCCTAAATCAGGGGTCCCCGAACTACGGCCCCTGGGCCGGATGTGGCCCAATCGGCCTCCCAATCCGGCCCGCGACGACCCCCGCCGCCCGCTGCCGCCGCCCGCTCTTACGGCACAGCGCAGCGACGATCTTAAAAATCGGCAAAAAATCGCCGAAAATCCTTTGTGCGCATGCGTATGGGCCTCTCCCGACCCAGAAGAGGTCATTTCCGATGCACTTCCGGGTTGGGGGAGGCCCATACGCATGCGCACAAGCGATTTTCGGCGATTTTTCCCGACCGTGTGCGTGTGCGCATGCGCACGGGCGCGCACTCCCCCGCCCTCCGGCCCGCTGCGCGCGCACTCCCCTGCCCTCCGGCCCGCCGCGCGGTAAGTCTGGGGACCCCTGCCCTAAATGGTCTTGGCCCTGTATACCTGAAGGAGCATCTCCACCTCCATCGTTCGGCCCACCCTGTGGAATGCCCTCCTTTCAGATGTCAAGGAGATGAGAAATTATATGACTTTTAGGAAACATCTGAAGACAGGCCTGTATAGTGAAGCTGTTTAAGGTGTAATGTTTTATTATGTTTTTATATATGCTGGAAGTCGCCCAGAGTGGCTGGGGCAACCCAGTCAGATGGACGGGGTACAAATAAATTATTATTATTATTATTATTATTATTATTATTATTATTATTATTATTATTATTATTATTATTATTAAACTATGGAACCCACTCCTATAAGAGCCAGGGGTGGCCACTCTAATTCTGATGACTTGAAAAGATTAGACAAGTTCATAGAGGAAAAGGCTATCAGTGACTACTAGCCACAGAGGCTAAGTTTCACCACACCCTCTGCATACCAGTTGCATCGCAGGTAGGATGAGTGCTGTGCTCAGGTTCTGCTTGTAAGCATCCTTTGGAGCATCTGGTTGGCCACTGTGAGACCGGAGTGCTGGACTAGATGGGCCTGATCCAAGTTCACTCTTATGTTTTCAGGTAGTCCCATTGATTCCAATGGGAGAATGAAATATTCAGCCCAAAATTCAATGGGGCTGAAAAGGGGGTGGGTCACATTCATACCGGTAATATTTTCATAAAAATAAAAATATTGCATTCTGAATGCTAGGAAAATGCAACACAGTAAAAACAGCACATGGCAGCGGGCGGGGGGGGGGGTCACCTGTAAAAGCACTAAATCTTGCCATAAAGTTTGTCAAAACATCAAACACCCATTCAAAAATTGAAGGTAGCCTTCAGCCCAATTGTGTGAAGGTCAAAGCAATGCTGAGACTGAAAGCTCAAGACACCCAGGGGGTTCATTTATCCAACTGAGCAATCGTGGAAAAGCTACCACCTAGGTCTTTCTAGCAGTGAACCCAACGTGGGATGGAAAAAAAATGTTCCAAGCAAAAGGAGATTTCCCCCCACTTGTCAAAGTGTTGTTAAGTAACATTTTGTCTTTCAAAGCATATATTTTAAGCATGTGGGGGCTGTTGATCGTTCTGTTGCACTTGTTCTATGTAGTGTGTTACATCCACTTCTTAAAATGCAGCCAGCAGAAGCTGTTTTAATCAGACTAGTAGCCATTACATGACAAATACATATTTTCTATTTATAAATATGCCTAGACAGCAATTTTGAACAGAGGAAGTTGGATCCAGTTCACGACTAGAGTTGGCTTTGCAATTGGCAACTGAGAGATTTCAGGGCCAGTATCTGGCAGCGTTCAAGTTGGAGGCACTATTATCTCTGAGGCAGAATCAGCTGCAACTTCTGCAACTGCACTGCAGCCTCTCAAAAAGTGTCACCCACAATAACAGAAATGGAAAGCCCCCATGGGGACATGCCGGTCTACACAAATGGTACCTTCATTTGAATGCTGGTCAGGAGATACTCATCAAGTGTAAACTGCCCCTTAAACTTAGCAAGGTTAAGTTTAACATGAAATCAAAAGGGTTTTCTTGGAAGACATGTTAAAGAAAACCAATTTTTTAGCTTGTTGACAGTGGAATGGTGACGTTTTTATATAAGCCAAGGGGAACTGTCTTCAGGTTTTCAGGACTTGCCTAATTTTCCCTCCAATATCTATCAACTAGAGACTGGTGCAAAAGATAAGCCCTTAGAATTAAAGTCTTCTGAATCCAAACATTTATTCTGAGCACCAAAACTTATGTAAGCTCACAGTCCTTCCACACAAAAATCTATTCCTGGCTGCTTGCTTCTCTTCACCCACCCACCCGCCTTCCTTCCTTTCTTCTAATATACTCCTTGCCTCCAATTTTCTTCATTCAAGCAGGATAACTTAAGGAGGTCATTTTGTTGCCATTACTAGTCAGAATCCTTGTCACTCTGCTTCTAATCATCCAGAGCTTCCAGTAGATCCAGATCTACCACCAATCCACTCCTGCTTTATGTATTGGTAAGGTGCATTAAGCATTGGTTCTATAATTCGCCATGTGCTTGAAAAATTGCTAGCAAAGTTAAAATTTTCAGGACATAGTAGTCTTGGGATTTTCCCAGGGCACTTTACTCAGAAGAATTATCATGCACAACAGCAGATTTGCAAGCAAGGAAGTTTGCTAGTATGTATACAAAGAAAGGATGGTGCATTTAATCAACTGATTAGTTGGAGTACCTGGTTAAGAACATTTGATCAGCTAAAAAGATGCCCCCAAATATTCGGACAACAGATTGGGGGAGATTTCTTTTTAAAGAGAAATGTATAGCATATGTATTTGTAATACAAATAATTATAAAAGATACAGGTAGGAAGCTCCATCCTGTGATTTCCCCTTTGTTTTCACAAAGGAAGGATTATTACTTCTTGTAAGTTACAGGTAGGTAGCCATGTTGGTCTGACGTAGTCAAAAGAAAATCTTTCCAGTAGCACCTTAGAGACCAACTTAGTTGGTCTCTAAGGTGCTACTGGAAGGATACTTCTTGTAAGGTTATGCTTGCTACAACACACATCATCTAAAAATCATCTTCACTTCAGAACACATATACAAAGCTGACAGAATAATAGGCAAAAGCTCAAGTATCAACTAGTTCAGATTCCTTTAATTCAGGAGTAGGGACCCTTTTTGGCCAAAAATGTCAGGTTGTTATTTTCCCCAGCCATCAGACCTGTCAGGCCTGAATGCTACAATGATGTCAGGTGACTGCAGAGGCCTTCAGAAGCACCTTTCAAAGCCCTATTTTGCAAGCACCACTTGATCAACCCATCAAAGGTGCCTGCAAAACACCCTTTCAATTTAGGGCCCCAAAGGGTGTCGTTTGGCCAAAATGGAGAGGTCTGGCAGGCCTCGCTTTTCTCAAGCAATAGCTCTAATGCACCCCCTACACACACACACACACACACACACACACACACACACACACACACACACACAGAGCCCTCACCTTCATCTGTTCTATTGATTTCTTGTTCAATAAGCCGTGAAGTACTGGATCTGGTGAGAGACATGGCTGACTGTTGTAATCCAGGCAGATCATCAACATCTCTCAAGTTAGCAAGCATATCTTGTAGTTTTGACCTGTTGGGCCCTGGCCAAAAACAACAAAATGTGGGGAAAAGGTTTTGCAAACATTAATAAAAGTAGTGTTACTATTAACTAACATGTTGCACCAACAATAATGACAATGAGTGCTATTTATAGCAAAAGAAAAAGATGAACTTGAGTCAAATAATGATTCCTACTTCCACCAGTAACTAAATTTATGGCATGAAATGAAGTGCTTTAAGAAGGAAGTGATGAAAACTGAGGTTTTGCACACACAATTCTGTTCACTGCATGGACTTGCTTGAGAAATGTAAAATGCATCCAAGTGACAGCAAATAAAACAAAAATCAATTTTATTTTTCCAAAGACTGTAACACTTGTGAATTAATTTTTTTGCACAAATTTTCAAACTTTCACAAAATTGTGCAGGACTGTGACTGTGCCACAATCTAAACAATGACAGTTACTTTTTAAAAAATTGAAAAACAAAAACAATCAAGCAAGAGTCGCTGGTTTTGTTCTTCCTGAAACTACATGTGGTGAAAACCCAATGCCCTTCTCAAAACTTACCTGCATTTTGCTCCATCATTTTCCCACATCCCTGTTTTGACTGTTTTATATAGGACTGAGGCTGAAACATATCTTCGGTAGTTTTTCCTGTTGTAAGTTTAATTAAGAATGGGAAAATATCTTACCCACAGTCCATAACCGTTTTTCCTAATCTACTAAATAATACAACTATTTCTAGTCACCTTAAAGTGTATTCTAAGACAGGTCTGAACTTAGCACACTTCACAAGGACTTTTTTACAACAGCCTTGCAAAATCACAGCACTTTCCTCAAATTATTCGGTCTAAATCCTGCCATAATAATAACAACAATTTGTAACGACTGGTATTTGTTTCAGACAAACAATTCAGAATTTTGCAAGACTATAACAGAAGTGCTTGTCTGCAAATATACAAAATTCTATAGGTGTGCACATTCATTAAAAGTTATATATGCTTTACAGCTGAACATTCATGCCCCTAGATTTCCACTTTTAACCTTTCTGTCACCAAATAATACTGATTTATCACAGTTACAAACTATTCTAGATTATGTATAACTGATGCATCTTCCAAGAGTGTTGGCCCTGAGCAGATGCTTAATTTCTGTAATGGCAAAAAGCTACTTGATTTCATTTAATTAAGATTCATAACCAGTTATTTTTCATATCAGGGAAAGCTGGGAGAGGGGAAAGCAAATTCCATTCTTTCATCCATTACTCTTGTTTAAACATTTAGCTCTTTAGTTCAGAAAGAATAGTGGCATGGTTTTAAAACCCAATTCGCTTATACACATAATAATTTCCAGTCAAAACAAATGTTTCATCTCAAATTTAAAAATTTATTTATTTTCTGCTAGGTGTGCCACTCTACTGAGCACCACCTTCATGCAGTCCTGTGTTTTAGTTTTATCTCATCCTGATCAACAGTTTGCTACTCACCAAATGAAACACATTCCACCAACCATGATCTGCCTGGCATTTGGCAGCCCCCACCTCAGTTCTTGTAGTCTCAGGTAGGGAGCAAAAAATAGTTTTAAAATGAGAGCCTCTGGCAGGCTACACTAGGGACTAACCTACACTGGTAGGTTATAACGTTAAAAATGTGTTATAAAAATGTGACACTAGGGGGCGCTGCAGAGCTGCGAGTAGCCGGCAATGGAAAAATGGATTGATTGCTATATAACGTTATTTTTAATTAATGGTTTTACAGATCAATGTAGCTCCAGCCTATGTTGCTAGTGGGCTGGATTCAGCATGCCGAGTTGCAGAGGCCCATGCTCTAATGCAAAGTGCCATAAACTCCTGTGGTCTATGCTACCTATGATATTCAGACCACGTATCCATCCATGTTCTATGCATGAGTCTCAACATTTAACAAGCTTGTAGTGAGTCCCAAATTCTGAGATTTTTTTGGGTGGCGAGGAATGTATGGAAAAGGGGAAAGCAATTTGTCAAACCTCACAATGGGGAATCTAGTAAAGAACTTGAATTACTAGATCCTGTAGCAATGACTAAGGCAAGAGCATATCCCCTTACTATGGGCTAACACTGATGAACAGGAGAATGAATACCCCTGAAGTAGGCCTTAGGATCAGTGGATAGGACTTCATTCAGCCAGAGTAAATCCTGTCTCAGTCTCCTTAGCTCAGGCACCCCCAAACTGCGGCCCTCCAGATGTTTTGGCCTACAACTCCCATGATCCCTAGCTAACAGGACCAGTGGTCGGGGAAGATGGGAATTGTAGTCCAAAACATCTGGAGGGCCGAAGTTTGGGGATGCCTGCCTTAGCTGAACTGGGTGGGCTGGCAGAAGCCTTAGGGTTTGAAAACAAAACAGAATGTGGCAGGCTGCCAGGAGATCTGGACATTGTCCCAGAAAAGTGGCTAACCCTTAAATTATGTTTTGGAGCAGGAATACACAATGTACAGCATTTTGAAAGAATGGTTTGCAAGGTGACTGGGACAAGTTACTTGCGTTATTGCTGCTGAAGCATTTCTCCATAACCAAAAAACTTAATAAATAGGATTATCCACTTCCATCTTTTCAATACTCATATATAGAATACAGGGAATCAATGAAGTGGTTATGCTTCAGTAAAGCACTCTCAAAAAATTCAAGGAGGGAGACCTGCATCTAGGGGAAATACAGGTAATTTGCCAGGTATCATATTTTAGAGTTTACCATAGTAAACACAGAAGAAATAGCTGCTGTAAAGAGGACTTTCTCTCAGGTTTGTAAATGCATAATGAATGAGTATTCCAATTTGAGCAACAAAATAGAGGAATATACCAAGTATATTCACCCAAATTTCAGACTCTATCATGCCTTTTGCCATTAGGCCCACAAGTAATCACTAAATACATTTTAACACTACCAAAATTTGGTACTGTGATCCAATCATAATCTTTTTAGCTGAAAAATTATCTATTCTATTATCTTAACAGTGCTAACACCACAAGGCTGCACAGACCAAAAGCCTCTGCAACATGCTGAAAGCTAGCATTTAGCAAAGTCCTCCCCAAGAATAATGGGGAAAGCTAATACTGTAATTTTAAAATCAATTTTGCAAAGACTAACATTAAAAATTAAGCATCTTACATTTTATTTTGTAAATCTTGATTTCTGTGTGCATTTGTTCCATATAATTGCTACCCAAATTTTCAGAATACAACTGCTGTTTATGACATATAAACCTAGGGTTTCCATATTAAACATCCAAAAGGGTTGCATTGCACATTTTGAGCGCACATCTTCTACGTAATGGATTTATATTGTAAGAGATGTAACACAGAAAGGAAGTATGACACACAGGGCTAGAAATTAAACTTCAAATACTGATCCAATTGTTTGCCTGGTATAAAAATAGCACTCAACCAAATTAGGTGAAGTTTGATGAGGACTTACTGACATTACTAAAAGCCTGTTAAGATTCCCCCTCCCCTCCCCCATTTCGAGCCCTGCATTCAAATTATGAGGATAGCATGAATTGCATGTAGCAAACATTACATAGAAACAAGGGTAGAAATTAATTTGCTTTTATCTTTCACTTCTAGTTAAGAGGATGTCCAGACCAAAGATTCAGTTATCTGTCTGCTTGTCTCATGAGCTGCTCTTTACAGGTTTCCAGTACATCCATATCCTCTCCTCCTCCCAGAACTATATCATTTCTTTTTTTAAAAAAACAACTACTGCTAAATATATGCACTGTACACCCTCCTATATACACACCCTAACTTCTCAGGTGTGCTGGGGGGCGGGGGGAAATGAGGTATTTCCACTGGATGGCAAAGTTTATAACTTCATACAAAGCTGTTTGCTTTGTTTGGAAGGAGTTGTCTCAGGGCTGCCAAAGGGAAATAAACAGTTGAATGTACCGAGTGATGGGATCAGGTTAGTCCAAAAACATTTTTCAGTCTCCCTCAGTTACAAAAGCATTTTGCCAGGTAGCATTGGGGAAGGCTGTTCAGTAAAAACAAATGCAAACCCAAATCCTTGGGTACATGGAAATAGCTGAATGGTTCTCCTGAACCAAGTTGCATTGCCCACTGTAAATGACAGGGTGCACGCACAGACTAAACTAACTTCAAAAATTAGATGGAATGATTAGCAATCATTTACTGAAGCATTAAGTTCCGCACAAAGATTCCCAGAAATACAAACCAGGAGAGATCAGACAATCAACTACAGCCTCTATGGTCTCTAAGTCAGGCAAAAATGGACTGGTTTGGACAAACCTTAACAAGAAGTGTTTTATGGTAGCCAAAAATTAAATATTTAATATTTTAAAAGCATTCCCCCCCATACTTTATCCAAATGGATAAAAGCAATGACCCCAACACCTCTGGATTTTAAGTATCATTAATTTCCACCCCTGGTAACTGTGAACAGGAAAGCAGTCAGGAGCAGCAAAGTAAAAGAGTAAGTAGTTTGAGGAAAACATTGAAAGAAAGATAGTATTGGTGAAGTGAAAAGAGGCAGGAATTTATGAATTTTAAGGTGCAATGTTTTCCACTTACTCTTCACCCCCTTTTTCCCCTTGCGCTCCTTTTTGTATTGTTCCTTCAGTTTGGTTATTACTCCCTGGTCCACATTCCAGGCTTCAGGCATGAGACACTGGTCTTCCTTTTCTAGACAAAGTAAAACAAATGAAACATCCTCTTTATGTCATTTATTTATTTGATACTGAAGAAGGCAGCAGCTGCTGATCTATAAGTAATTTGTTTATTTTGCACTGAAGGCGGCAGAGGTTGCTGATCTATACGTTTGGGGTTTTTTGTAAGGCAACAATAAACAGTGCTGCAGTTGAAGGCCAAACTAGATGCAAAAGGTATGTGCTTCTTTTCGCATGTTCACCTTGTTCATATGGGTGAGGAAGGGGGAGTGTTGTTTAGCAGAGCAACAGGAGAAGAGCCTTGAACGCTTCCCCACTCAATGCCATGCCTTCCCTCAGTGTTGTTCCAGCTCCTTTTCTCTGTTCTCGGCTCACTGCTGTTATCAGAGTCAGAA
Organism: Zootoca vivipara; assembly: GCF_965207765.1. Classification (NCBI taxonomy): domain Eukaryota; kingdom Metazoa; phylum Chordata; class Lepidosauria; order Squamata; family Lacertidae; genus Zootoca; species Zootoca vivipara. The sequence continues at coordinate 79,715,607 of NC_142586.1, forward strand.
ATAGGATAAAAGCTGCTAGAGCAACTGACTGCAGAGAGTGGGGGGAAAGTTCAGTGCCCCCCCCTCGCTGCACAGCTTGTACTGTTAAAAATAAGATCCACCCACCCCTCTCCGCTTTACATGTGGACTGAGCCAAAATATGAAAGCTGGCTCCACCACAGCTCATTTGATCCCAAGTGCCCTTCTACTTCACTTGTTCAGAAGTCTTCAAAAAAGTAATTGGGGGTTGGTGTTAGTAATAGCCACTTTCTGATCCCAACCCTTTATTCATTCTGAGTGAAAATACTTCATTTTTAATGTAATTGGTAATCACTTCAAACATTTCCTCTTTCAGTCTTCACTGTCTATGTTACTTGAGTCTTTGAATACCCACTTACTTTTGACTGGGTCTCTCTAATGTTGCACAACATAGATAAAAATAAATTACTTAGATTATTTAGTAAGAAAATAATGGTGTTCAAGAGCTGTAAGAATAACCTGGTCTCATTCATACAGTTCAAATTATGACATTTTACACCAGCTATAGATAGCAGAAGGCACACAACCCAGTGGTCCTGTACAGCTCATGGTTCCACAAACCACACTTTACACCAAGGCTTAATATTAGGCTGCATCAAAATGACAAGCACCTCCCAACTAGTGTAACATGAGAAAGCAAGTGGAATGAAGGTACTTTAAGCCCAGAGGTATCATCTAATATTAGGTTCGTTTAATAACCGATTTGGAGAGTGCCACATTACTGATCCTGCAAGTCAATTCAGAGCAGCAAAGTCTACCACAGGACTTGGCACATTTTCATATGTCATGCTGGTGTCGCATAAGCCAAGTGAGCATGCTTAACACTTGCAAAGGATTCCATCTGAAAGCACACTTCAATGTACGTTCTGTAATGACATGTAACACAGCATTTTGGGAACTGTTTTCCAAGTGCAGTCTGAACTTCAGAATAATTTTGCAACTTGCCATCTGCTTATACAAAATTGTCTGTATCACAATGAAGCCAACATGGAGCATTGTAACATCATCATTATCATCATCATCATTAAAATTTCTATACCACCCTTCACCCAAGGATCACAGGGCAGTTTACATAATAAAAACACAAAAATGCATAACATAATAACAAAAACCAACACCCCCTCCCAATTATTATTATTCTTTATTCTCATCAGCAGGAAGCCAATAAAAAGGTATAGATTGTTTGTGTTTCATGTCCCTGGTGCCAACCACCTGACTGTGTTCGTGTCAGGTGCCCAACACTGCTGCTACCCCTGTAGATCTTATGAAATGGCATTCCACCTGTTGCTACCTTTTTGGGAGGGTCACAAGGAAAAGGGAGCTGCTATAATTACACATAACCCCAGATATTGTGTAGAAATTGAATTCTGACCTGTCCTAACATGTTTTTACCTCTGGTTATACATCACCTGTGATAACACATTTAAAAATCCATTCAAGTGGCTTTTTGAAAAGTAACCCGTTCCAGCGTTTCGTTTTGTTTTTAAAGTCTGTTTGTCACAGGAGGCAAATCTTGCTCTAATAAACTACCGTATACAGATGACTCAGATGTTTTCTTTCTTCCATTTCTGAATACTGATGCACAACAGTATCCAGCTCTCAGATTTCACGTCCATAGCATATGCATACTTACCTAGGATTAAGCCCCACAGAATTTGGTGGGACTTCCTCCAGGTAAAGCATGCATGTGATTGGGCTGCCAGAGTCAGTGGAGCATAAGGTGTGATGGATTCAACCTATGCCATTTGAACAGGTGTGGGAGAAAGAAAAACAAAACATAGCCAGATGTGGACAGGATGGAGCAGAGGAAGTTCAGCAAATGGCGGTTACAAAGGCTGGGAAACTAAGCAAAAAGTGATCGTCAGGAAGCAAGTAGCTAATAAAGTAGGAACAGGTGCAGAGTTTACAACAACAATGCCGGATAAGAAGGACCAAACCATCATGACTGCAACAGAAACTGGCTAAGAGTGAAGCAACTGGAGTATCAGACAGGGAGGATAGCTCCCAAGTAAAGAAACGTCTCCCTCTCTCTCTCTCTCTCTCTCTCACACACACACACACACACACACACACACTGCCTCAGAGGAACAGTAAATATGGATAAGTATGAGTTTATAAAGGATTACAAGAATATCTGCAGGAAATGGGTTAGTATGATGGACTCTTCAGAAACAGATTGTAAAGGCAAAGGCACCATTTCAATCCCGTTTCAAATTATTTGTATTTGGCCACTCTGGAAGAAGTGAAATGCCATCAAGGATGCCATCAAGGAAGTGCCAAGTAAAAATAATGTATATAACAACTGACATGTAAGGAGATAGGAGACAGATATTCTGCATTTTAGACACCTGCTGAAAACTTCTCTTATTACTCTGGTCTTCCCCAGTTGTATTTTGAGTTTGCAGAGTTACAATCTACAAAAGAAGCTGAATTATGCTTCATAGCTTTGATTTGATTGATCTTATATTATTTATTCTTGTGTCCTCTTGTTCACCACTCACAGATATTCTATATTAAGCATTTTATACATTCTTAAAAATAAATCTTGGTCTAGTAGGCAAAGGGAGTACGGAGAATGAAAGTGAACGCAACATATGAAACTGGCTTCAGAAGGAATGGGAAGCCCCGACACTGTATGTCAGACTCCCATCTTGCCACTTTGCCCTGACACAGGCTCAAATTGTCTGCCATTTTATTCTATTTTTTTACTCTATCATTTCACTACTTGAAGTCATGAAGCCAATGCCAAAGCAGAGTCTGTGGGGCTTATTCTGGCCCAAGGGCTTTAACGCTGAGAAGTATCAAGAAGTGGAGTTGGTCTATGTCTTGGTCGTTTCTTATGTAATGAGATTGGACCAAGAGTTGTTTCACTCTTGGACAACCAATGAAACACATAAAGTCATGATAGCGTTCTCCTACTGGGTTACCTCTATAGCCAGTTTCCGTAGCATTGCATGGCTAAGACACTGTATCTTGTCATGTTCCTAAGGAGTTAGAAGGTTTTGTATAATGTTTTAGTGGCATCCCAAAAGAATAGCCAATTTCCTTACAGAATAGAGTTTTAAAAGTTACACCTTACAACTAACTCAAACTATTAATAGAAAATAATAGCTTCAATAAAGTTATTTATTCTATCTAGATAAAATATAAAGGTGGGGAGGATCTGGCAGGACTTGGGTCACCCCAGAGCTACAGCAGCATATCCTTAACAATATTACAACCGCTATAATTTTTTTCCCATTTAACCAAGTTCCTGCATTTCTGAAGAATTCCTTTCTACTTCCTTACCCCAGTCTGTGCCGTCTCCTGAACTTCTTGACTCTCCATCTCCTTCATCGGATGTAGCCAAGAAATCAAACTCCTTCAAGGCCTCTTCAGTATCTCTGTCTTCACTGCTATCTGATATCACCCTTTTCCTCACAATCTATGAAGGACAGAAAATGAAATTAAACATTTTTGTCTATGTTATTTCTACATATCCCTGCACTCTAGCAGGGGGAGGGGGGTGAACAGAAGAGTAGAATATATACATCACTGTTCATTTTAGATCTAACTTAAATACTAATGTACTATATAATCTGTAGGACACTAGGAAATTTAATCTAATTTAATCAAAGCCATGTGTAATTTGTACTTGCATCATACAAATGTAGAGGAGGAGGCCAAGCTAGGCTTCTTTTAATTGGACAGGAGGTAGCAATACAGTACTAGAATACTATTTATCAGACTGACTTGCAAAAATGTGCCACGATTAAATCCTTGCACTTGCTCACACATAAGGATTGGAATATATGCCATATCATGATTTTTAAGATCCCATAACAGAAAGTCTTGTTCTATGATTAAGAGTTCTCAGCCCACCGTTGAAGTGTCCATGATTGTTCTCTCTCTTCCATCAATATCATCATCTTCGTCCTCATCACTAAATTCTGCTGCAGCATTTTCAAGGAATTTAAATGTCTCTAGCAGCGAAGCAGAGTCTGTCAAATCTGGTTTCCTAGATAAAAATTAAAATAGCAGCAAAGGGTTATTTTGTCTGTTTTTCTATCTTCATTATGTTTAACAAAGCCAAACACACCTAAAAATATAAGGGAAATGATATCATTCTCCACTGGATCTGCATTTTCTTTTTTATATATAAATGTTCTTATTTATTTTCATAATAAAACCAAACATTTACAACAATAAAAATTTGGCATCCATACACAGCATTGGTTTGAAAGAGTTTTATCATTAGTCCAAGCGATCTCTCTCTGTGTGCTACTGGAACTTCAGTTTCAAATTCATAAATGTATATTGTGGTGCACGACAAAAACTAGAATGAGTCTCATGGCACCATCAAGACTAAAAAAAATGACAGTACACACTCTTTTATAGACTACAGTCCACTCAATTCAATGCACAAAGAATAACTCTTGTTTTGAAGGTATACACACACAAGCAAAGGAAAAAACTGCAAATGTTTTGAGTTAAATTACAGTGAAATATAAATTGTATATTCCGATTATTCAATTAAAACTTAAATGTATGCAAAATATGCAGTGATACTTCACCACAGCAGCAATTGGTTGATTACTCAACAATTAATGTGTTTCATTACCACTTAACTCCAGCTTTCCCTATTTTCTTTTACGTGTGTGTGTCTGTGTCTGTGTACATACATACACATACACACTCCTCAGTCTACTTAGGATTGCAGTTCAAGCAACTGGAGTTCACAAAAGCTTGTGACATAATGAATTTGTTAGTCTTGAATAAGACTTAAACAGCTATTCCCATGAAAAATGACGATGAAGGGGCCTTTTATTACATTCTGGGCTGGATCCAGAGATCGCATGAGCAGAGTCCACTGGTGCCCCTAAAAATGTGCTTAGGAAGTTAGAATTCCCTCTTCCTCTTTCTGTGAATAGCAGCCTCCACTATGTTGTCAGCTCTTCCGTCTGCAGAAGGCTACCTCTTGATCCAAACTCTTTAAATTTATTTACCACACTTCATTTAACATGGACTCCACTTGAGTAAATACTGTGAAAAGTGAAACTTTGAAATTATCCACATTTAGAAGAAAACACACGCACACAGCACCACACACAGCACCACAAGCACTTTTGAATGTGAGCATATATGAATCCACAACATTTCAACAGCCTAGCCAACTACTACTAATCAGCAATATCACAATTCTCACATTGATACCTGAAATTGTCTTCTTTTTTCTTGAGATTAGAAAGTAATGTCTTCACTGATATAGTTCGGTGCTTAAACCTCAAGTTTCTAGATTACTACTTGGGACAGTGGTGGGGGAGTGTTGTTTTTTTAAAAAAAGAAGAAGAAGCAGAACTTGCTGGGTTTCAAGATTCTCAACACACGGTGAGGGGGACCTTCTTGGACAAGAATAAAATAAATGAAGCTGCAACTACAGCTCCCCAAACACCTAGCTTTACTAATACTTTCTGCAGGTTTTCCTAAAGAAGCTAATTGCTGTTTTCTTCATTCACTTGGTAACTATTAAATACATTTTCTCTTATCCAGATAGTTGTATTATTTCTTTGTCTAAAACTATGAAGAAAGTTGAGAATATAACACTGCTGGATCCAGAGTTTGTTATTTTGTTCTTAAATGTGCACAGTTTCAAGCTACAAGCCTCTCTAATGTAACCCGTCACTTGATTCCAATTACTAGTTAAACACTAAAATGAGAGAGGATTTGTTATTATTTCTATGCTGCATTTTCATTTAAAATCTAGCCTCAAGCATACTAGGAGGCTGTGTGGGTAACCAAGGCAGTGCAGACAAGCAATTTTTCATTATGTAACAAAAGGCAGTAAAACAAGGAAAATGGGCCAGGTCATAATTAATGCCATGTCAGTCAGGGTATAGAAAAAAGGAAAGGAAAGTTAGCAAGGCTACAATTTTTAAAATCTGAAATTTCAATTTAAAAAATCCCATGCATGTTTGTCAATATATTAATAGTGCAATCCTATGTGTGTTTATTCAGAAGTATTCAATGGAGCTGATGCTCAAAAGTGCATAAGATTGCAGCCCAATTTGTCTCAAAGGTTCTGGAAACATACATTCGGATTTAACTGTAAGCCACCCAGAGAACTTTGCTATTGTGTGTCCTATAAACGTCATAAAACAAGTTGCCTTCTGTTGTAGAAACATTACAAAACTGTATAACCTTTTTCAGAGATGTGGTGGCAGAAAATTCTTATAATAGCTGCCTGCCCCTAAGTTATGTCTACTTGGAACCTATGAATTGGATATAACATTTAAATGGGATTTATGCACATGCAACCCTACACACATAATATTAGGGGTAAGGATAATGCCGATGAGGCCCACATACATATGAAGTTGAGTTTAGGTAAAGATTTCTATGTGAACACAAGGCAGTCTATGGAAGTGATAGGTGCACACAAAGTGATCCTGTTCTCCACTTTATGCAGACTTTACACACTGGCAGGTATGCATAAATGGTGGACATGAAGCAACAGTAATCATTCTAACACTGTTAAAGCGAAAATCTTGCTAAAGAAATGATATTCACTGTCCCATACAAGTCTCAAGTGATGAACACATTCTGAATTCTTTTATAACACTGCCCAACAAATAATGCAAATATCACAATATTGATTAATGCAAAATTCTTTTAAAATGCTGCTAAAGTTTACTGCCCAGATAAACAGAAATATCACAATGTGCAGAACCTTAATACTGAAAATCAGATAACATCACACAGCAAAATCCAAGAAGTATCATAAGGTTTATCTTTTAAAAGTAATAACTATATGACATGTACACTTATTCTTCTATTACATACAGTACTTATGATTTACACAGAAAAGGGCTTGTTACATCTTTTCTATACACCTTCCTTAGGTCTTATCTCAAAAATTTTAAAAAGGATTTCAATTCTATAGTTTCTTTGTCAGATGAAGACTTGAGGTGGAGAGTAGAGACAGCACAACAGCAGAATCCCTAAAACATCAGAAAGGGCATGAATGTGGAAGAGACTCTGATACAGCTACAACTTTTATTATTTGTGCTTTAAATCAATTTATAAGCCTAAGTGCTCATTAATATTTCCAATAATGCTATGAACAAGCGCACCCTTTCTGGCATTCAGCTAATCGACTTTGTGATGTCACAAAGCCAAATCTAACTGTCGCATGATGTCATCACTAAGACCATTCCATGTGAGATCAGGAAACATGATCTTCACTTTGAATTGGCTTTCTGATGCTGCAATGCAGCTAAATCTGATTGGCTAAGTGATGTCATCTCATTTACAACATGATTCTTGACTGGCTTTTGGTCAGTCCCAGGAACATCAAGTGGCAGTAATAAGGAAAAAAAGCACTAAAATAGCAATATAGAACCCTAATGTTCTGCTCAAAGAAAGTGGCTTTCCTACTTCCTCCTGCCTGTGCAGCATCTTGTGACCTCAGAGCACACTTCATATCGTACAAGAATCTGCAGCTATTGGCCAGGGTGGATGAGATCAGCAGAAACCTATGTCACCCCTTGGGCAACTGGAAGTGTTTTCAGCTCATGCAAGTTATTTTGTTTTAGCTGAACCTCAGGCAGCAAATAACAGCCGGAAGTCTGGAACTGGGTCTTCAGAGTGGTAGCACCTACTCTTTGGAAACTGCCTCCCGTTACACAACAGAGAGACACTATCTTCTTCTGGAGCCTGTTGAAGACCTTCCTTTTTCAAGGTTTTAATCCCAGTCTGTATCAGATTTGAATTTTTTTATATATACAGAATTCATTTTTAATTAGTTTCATTGTTGAAGTTCTCATTGTGAAGGGTTCTGACATATTTATGGGAAGTGATTTATAAACAGAATCAAATAGATAAATGAAAATAATATATGCAAAGCGCTAGTCCTTGGGCATGTTAGTATGAACTGGAAAATACCTGGCACAACCCTAATCTTAAAATGTAAGCTTAAAAAAATCAGTCTCAGCTTTCTAGAACAGAAAACTTTAAAACTAACATTACTATTACTGCAAGATCCTTTAACAAGTTCTGGTATTTGGCTTCCGGGTTCAGCGCCAGCGTCGATCGGCGGGGTTTCGTCTCGTCTCCGAGACGGCCCGTCTCTGCTAGGAGTGGGGAGGGCAGCGAGAGCAACGCTGCGCCCCTTAGAACCTCGGGAAGGGCGTCCCGAGGGCAATTCGCTCGGCACAGACCCAATCCGGACTCCCCAACTCTTCGGTTAGCTCTAATAAGAGCTCTGGAGCGAGGAGGGTAGAAGTCGCGGGGGCCATTTTGAGCGGCAACGTTATTCTAGCAGGGAGAAGCTTCAAGCCGAAGGCGGAGAGCGCTGGATTCTTCCGAAAATAAAATGATTGGAAAAGACTGTAAGTAACCTCACGATTTGGATTATAAAACAATTTGGTCTGGGAGAGAGGGGAGAAAAGAGGAAGCCACCCCCCCCCACGGCAACAAAGAGACAGTAAATAGAAACCCGAAGCCATAAACAGAAGATTTGTAATTCAAAAGGATCCCTCAAAGGCATCAAAGAGAATATCCCCTTTGATGCAGGGTGAAAAGGGGAGAGAGACTGTGGTTTATGACTGCCCTGCAGCAATGAGGTAAAGCCTAAGAAAAACCTTTCTTTCCCTCGGGAGCCGGCAGCCTAGGCAATTCAGTGAGTTGATCAGGATTTATAAGTCAATTTTTACTTCACTTTGTATTTCTGGACTTTGTGGAATTTCTTTTTTGGCTTAAGTGCTTGTGAAATGTGAGTTCGAACTTTATTGTTAACAAGACTTGAAGAATGCAGCCAGCTTGTTAAAATGGAGTCGAGAAAATAAACTGTGATCATATTCCACCCCACGTGATAAGTTTTGACCTTGGCAGGACTGAAATATGTCAACAAAAAAGTGTTCCCCTGAGTTCCAGCGGTCTGTTTTGACCTTAATGTGGGAAACAAGAATAGAGTTATGTCAAGAGGAGACACGACGACAGGAGTTACAGCAGAAATTTCAGGAGGTGATGGCGGAATATGATTTTCTAGGAGATGAAGCTTTTGACACTGAAAAAGAGCAATGTGAGAATGACAATGATGGGGAAGGAAAAGATGAAGATGAGGACTGTGATGATTCAACACAAAATGAAACACACCATGAAAAAAATGATGACTCTACTCTACAAAAAGTTGGATGGAGTGCCCTGCCTTTGAGGGGGGCACGATTGGTATTATTGGAACTCCAGAACGCCCACAGGGAAGAAGGAAAAAATATGCAGAGAAGAGAAGAAATTCAGGGGTCCTGTATGGTGACCTGGATGGCAAGAGACTGTAAACAGGGGGTGGGGTGAAGGGAAAGTGATGTTGTGATTATAAGGATGGATTAACAGGTTTATAACTGGTCTGCTGATTTTGGAATTTGCTGGATTGGGGGGGGTGGAGCCGGTAATCGGGGATGTAAGGTTAAATTGAGAATAGTTATAGTTTTAAAAGTGAATGGATTTTGGAAAATGTGAAAATATGGAGGCTTATAGAGGGAGAAAAAAAAATTAGGCACGGGAAGAGAAAATGGGAGTTTGAATTTTCAGTGATTTGAATATTAGATGAAAATGTTAACAATTGATTTATAAGTTGTATAAGATACAAAGGTGTATTTTTATAAAGTAAGAAACTGTTGCAGATGATAAAAAAGGGATGAAAACCGGGGAAGGGGGGGAGGGGAAGCCCATAAAATATGGTTTTTCAACTATGAATGCAAGAAAAATTTTTCTGTTTTGTATTGTTTTTTTCTTTTTCTTTTTTTTCTTCGCCCTTTCTTTTTCCCCTTTTTTTCCTATTTCTATTTTTCTCTTTTTTTGGTATAACAATAGATGGTTGGATGGATGTCCTCCTGCGTACTGCCCTGGTTTGCTGGAGCTCCCTGGTGGCAGGGGGGGGCTTTGGGGTCAGGGGAGGGGGAGGAGGACAGAAATCCAAGCATAAAATGGACCATTTCTGACTGTTCACAAACATGGGATACTTCTGTGGCAGGGGAGGACCCATGTGGGTGGGTAGGAAGGAGGTGGAAAAGGGGTTTAAGTATGTACCGTTTTTTTGTTTTTTTGTATTTTGTAAAATTAATAAAAAGTATGTTAAAAAAAAAAAAACAAGTTCTGGTATTTGTGTACATTCAGCTTTACCATGAACCACTTTGAAGGAATTCCAAGTTGGAGTTGAGTCAACTAACAACTTTTATCAATTACGAAACACATTAAAACGTTACAGTATGTCAATTTGCAAGACAGTTGAAAGGCGCATTTTCAAAAAAAGAAGCATTTATTGCTTGAAAAACACCGTAAACATATTACCCAATAAGATTTACAAATGTTTATAACAATGCTCCAAAGTCAATTTGAAAATCAGAAATTTTACATGGGCTGGGCTTTATTACTACACACTGTGCATCAGATAGCAGAACAATGCAATTCCCCCAACTTTTTACTTAACTTGCAAAGGAAAAGGTAACATCATTAAACTAAAGAAGCGGGTATTAAAATGAGAACTAATTGGTATCCCACGCAAGGCTACACCCGGTTTCATTTGTTTTTCTTCTGCCAAATATGTTAATGACAAAGTGCATCTTTTACATCCACGGCAAACACTGGAAATGCTAGATGTTAATACAAAGGTTAATTATTTTAGTGTCCCCTGCTGTGTTCAGTCATGCTGAGCTGTGGTACTTATCTTTTATAGCACCAGTGTGCTGATCTGAAGTAGTGAACCATTTCTTTCAGTAAACATTATGAAACATGTGTGAGTAAGATTATAACTGTCAAACTATCAAGATAATGTTTCCACTGATGGATTCAGTATCTTCCAGGATACATCCCAAGTCCACATGATGCTCTTGAGTGCAAAAGTTTTCACTGGGATCTGTACATTAGCAAATACATTGACTTGCATAAAATTTTCCATGGACAGAACAAGTAATTCTTCTTTAAGGAAGCATTATGACATTTTTACATCACCTTAGAAAGCAGCAGAATTAAAGAAATGCTCTTGAAAATGTTTTCTTGTCTTTTGTTATTTATCCTTGCTGATTTAGAACTACTCTCATAATAGTAAATAAGCACGCACTCTTATCAACAGAGTTGTCACCAAAGAAAAATAAAGAATTCCACAGGAGTGGATTCCCCTGAACCAAAAGTTCATATGAACAATTGAAGTCTTTTCTCCCTCCAGTTTCCGTCCAAATCTGCTCTAAGCCATCAGCAAAACTACTAACATACATTATGAAAGTGCACTCAATTGTTGTGTTTACAGTTTGGGATGCAAGAGGCATGTTACATCTCAGGACATGACACTTCTTTCAAGACTTGCATATTATCTGCATAGATGAACAGGCTACTCACAAACCTAACAATAGCCAAAACTGAGCTTGATGTAACCCACTAGAATACTAAAAAGAAAAAGAAAAAAAAGAGTCCACTAATTTTCCTAGACTAAGCAAATTTAGTTGCTTAGCTTACAAGGAACAGAATGAAAAATCCAGCAAATATATACACACAAAGTTGAAATGTAATAAACTGGTGCAGTATATGACACCACTGGAAAATGTACTTAAGCACATTATGTTCAAAAGCATAATTTGTACCACTGGAAGCAACCCACTGTCAAAAGCACTTACCCAATCATCACCTTTTCTTTAATCTCAGCATCTGTGCCATTCACCATTGATTCTTGGTTTTTGTCGTTTTCCCTGTCTGGACCATCACCTGAGAGACCCAGTAAAGTTCGTACCCGCTTTGACTTCACATCCAGTATGGTGTCAGTGTATCCCACCTCTTGCAGATATCTGTATATATAGAAACCATGCCAATTGCTTGTGAGCTGTCAGCAAAGATGTTACAGTCAATCGTCACAATCCACCCAAAATCAACCAATAGTTTGGGGTAAGAAGAAGAATGTAGCTGTGTGCTGACACAACAGGCTTAGAAATCTTCTTGTACCAGTTTCAGAGGGGATTGTCTCTTGCAGTACCAGTCTCTACAGCCCCCAAGAAAGGCAAAGAGCTCTGCTGTCTGCATATACACAATACTTTATTCATTATACTTGCCAAAAGAAACAAAAGTTCTCCATGTTCAACCCATTTTTTTATCATAAATACAGTTACTTTTATATAGGCAGCTCTTTATAAGAAATTTTTCACAATCAAAACCAATGCCTTACCAAAGCGTTCTTGGCCATTAGGCAATTTTGTAAGAACTTGTGTTCTCTTAACTGTCTATTCCACCAAACGGCATTTCCTTCTAGCTTCCCTTTTCAGATGAATACTGCCTTACAATAAAGTCAGGAATTGTTTAAATTTGTTTTTAATCTTTTTGCAATCCTTAAAACTTTTGAGCAAAAAGGTTTCAAACATTATTGCAATGACCACAAAGAATAAATATTGTCATGCTTCTGAATTCCCTCACCTGTCACCCAGCCCTGCTGGTCACTTCCAGTAAACTCAAGGCTCTTGGTGAAAGGAGTTCCAGTTCTCTCAATCTAGAACCAGAAGTTCCAAACAGGAACATTTAACATGGGGTTTTCAAGTGGGGAGGAATGGAATGAGCAGCCTTCCATACCCAATCCTTATTGCTATCAGGACAACCCAGAACTAATTTAAGAACCATCCATCAAGTGTGACACGCTTTAACCCCACCCTATTTTTCTCATCACAAGCTATTCAAGTTTTAATCAATACCTCATCCTGCCTTCGTTATAATTTTGCTATATATCCTCAGGGAAGAAGCAAAGCTCAGCAGTAGAGCATGTGTTTTGTCTGTAAAAAGGTCCAAGGTTTAGTCCCAGATAGGAAAGACCAGGGGGTAGGCAACCTAAGGCCCATGGGCCGGATGCGGCCCAATCGCCTTCTCAATCCGGCCCGCAGACGGTCTGGGAATCAGCATGTTTTTACATGAGTAGAATGTGTGCTTTTATTTAAAATGCATCTCTGGGTTATTTGTGGGGCATAGGAATTCGTTCATTTCTCCCCCCCCCCACAATATAGTCCAGCCCACCACATGGTCTGAGGGACGGTGGACCGGCCCACAGCTGAAAAAGGTTGCTGACCCCTGAAAGACCCTCATCTGAAACCCGTTTTTAGGTCACTTACTGTCTGAGCAGCTGCCGTCCTTGTTTCCATATTAACTGACTAGTTGGCTGTGACTGAACTTCAGTTTCATTCCCTTCATCTGAAATATTAAAACCAATAGTTTTGAAACCCACTTTTCTTAAGCAGTCTTGTGCATTATAGCATGCTTAAAAAATAAAATAGTTACACTCTCTTAATTATTTACATCTGTAGAATAATACACATTTAATTCCTATATATCTGTGTTTTTGCAAGGACTTATACAACACAGGAGAACAAATGCAAACTGTACATAAGAATTCAGAGCAGGAACATAAAAAGTTGTGATAAGTTTAACAACAGTCTACCTTCTCCACCTATTCACAAAGCTTCATGTTCCCTCAAAAAGAGAAAGAAACCAAATTGCTTTCGGTAATGAGGAAATTTTGAAGCAATGGGTGCATATGCAGCATGCCAGCACAGGAGAATACTTAGCTAATAAGTATTTTCCTAATGTAACTTTCCTTAAATCTCCCACTAAGGACAGAAGGACCAGCAAACTGCTTGTTAAGAGCGTACAAGAATTAAAACTAACAATAAGAATCCTCCTTAACATTGTTTTATATATTATGGGTCTGGCAGCATACAGGCAGTTTCATTTTAAGCCAAGGGGGACAACAGCTAGCTATGGAGGCTAAGGTTAAATTTAGACAGACTTAATTGGAGAGAGAGAGGGAGAGGGAGAGGGAGAGAGAGATTTGCACGTGAAGAGGCAGAGGATGTGCAGGGCCAGTAGTCACACCCAACCCCCCTTACATACATATCAGACTAAGTCAATGCATTTCTCAAAATGGCAGCTTTTTCTCTTCTGCCCAGTCTCGTTTTCCTTTACACAAATCAATCCTTACCTGAATCATAGTTTGGAGGCTTCATGTCTCCCTGATTCAGCTCTGTGCCATATTTTAACTTGTGGTATTTAGCTCTTTAAAGGAAAAGAAAAGGAGTAAATTAGTGTGTGAAAACGCTACCTGTCCTTTAGAAAAAGGACATGAAAATATTTTGCTCCCACTTGTTTCTTCAGTGTAAAATACATGCATTTTTCCTAGAAATGCCTTCTCTAAATCATTCTTTTTTAAACATCAGAAGCATTATGAGCCTTTGCTGTTGTTTTTTTGTCATTCATATATGCTTGACATATGAATAACTATCAATGGGCAAATTAATCTCACAAGGCCGGCTTCTGCTGAAAGGACCAGTTTAGTTTGCCAAACCTGCAATCTAAAGACCTGAAAAATCCAATCCAGCTGTGCTCACCAAGTCTGCCAAACATGCAGGAGTTGCTGCCAAACCAAGAGACATAAACAAGCAACGCTGCCAGGAAAAGCACTGAGGCAGGAGCTCTCTCAAGAAGAAGCTTCTAATCTCGCACTGACCAGAAACATAACCCAAAAGGCTTACATACAAATATGGGTATTGGGTTTCTTTAGTATCGTACTTAAGGTATGAAAGTGAGTGAGACTGATTGTGGGCATGTATGACATCTAAAAAGATTGGTGTCTTTTAAGGGTTATTTATTGTTACATTTTAATCTCCTGACAATGTTATCACTGAAATATACGAGAGCAGCTTTGAAATGTACTAGAACAGATATAGTACTGTAACTTGCTGGAGTATCCTGGGAGCAGTGCTCTGCTCACAGAAACTCTGGATCCAACGCTATGCATAAAATTACTCACAAGACCAACAATACAGCCCAGAATCCAAAGAGCCATGCAGCTACTTCTTTGCTGTCATGGAAAGTGAACTTTTAAATTAAACAGTTCCCTCCAATGGAACTTGAAAATTACAGAGGCAGTTTATGACAGCATCACAATCTGCTGCTCCAAGTCAACATTTCTATGTGGTTAGCTCAAGTCCACAGGCTTGCTGAAAGTAGCTCTTTGAGTCACAAATTATAAAGAAATGTTTTTTTAAAAAACACTTCTACAAATTTTGTCCTTTATGAATCTTCAAAATGTTCAGTAAAAGCAGTCACCCTAAATGACCCCAAAGGAATTGGTCAATTTGAGAGTTCACACAAGCAATTTAAGTCTCCTGCCTGGAGACCATCTGAACATACTGCTAACTGTTTGCCTATCACAGAGGTGATGCCAGTTTCAGTTTGGAGGTAACCATAAAGCAGCAATTTTGGATATAAATGGGAATATAAACACTGGTTGGACAGTGTTCTCGAAGCTACCAACATGAGTTTGACCAAGCTGCGGGAGGCAGTGGAAGACAGGAGTGCCTGGCGTGCTCTGGTACATGGGGTCACGAAGAGTCGGACACGGCTAAATGACTAAATAACAACAACAAACCTAAACTAAATTATATTAGAGCATTCTGGGTTTAGGCATTAGAAAAGATAGAACACCAGTACCAAAGCTTGCATTTTCCTTGATTGCTGCAACTCAAAGCTTTCCACAACACAGAGATAGATCAGTCACCTAACGATCATGCAAAATGCAGAACTAGCCAACATCCTGAAAAATGGTGGGAGACAGGTGTTCACATCTCCGTTCATCCATGAAGCTCAGTAGGTGGCCTTGGCTAACTCTCAGCAGCTCCTACTTCAAAGGGTTGTGATGAGGGGGGGGGAAGTGTGATACCCCATTTATGCCACCCAGAGCTTCTTAAAGAAAGGATGGGTCCAATAATCAAAATAAAGGTTGAATGAACCTGGCATATTCTGTGTGCATGTGTGTGTGTGTGTATGAGCAAGAGATTTTGGAAACTAACGTTAGTTTCCTCTTAATTCTTTTTTTAAAAAAAACCATTCTGAATCTTTCGCTTTGCTTTGCAAGTGCAATTTTTCTTAGGGCATTCCTAAGCACAGGATATTTCATATAGGAAAATCATGTGCACATGTGATAAGAGTATCTAATCCAGTAAAATCCAAGTTGTGTATATTGGCTCTGATCCTGCTAAGGTGCAGCCTGATCATATTCAGAGTTAGGTTTGCCCAAGGCTACTGAAGCAAATGAGTTTAAGTGTAACTAATTGTGAGTAGAATCTGACAGTTCATTGTGATTAAGGATGAAATCCTGAAGATATTTACTGTGAGATAAACCCCACTGAAATCAGTGGAATTTACTTCCAGCTAAATTAATGGAACATGTTAAGTCACATCTGATTTAAATCCCATTCAAAAGAACTTAATCACAACTAGCTAGTACAGGGTCTGTGATGTGGTCCTCCGTGTTCTCAAGCAAATCTCTACTAGATTTTTTTTTTCTTTAGGGGTCTAGATTTTACTCTATTTACACTGGAAGCAAATAATTAGATCCAGAGAAACACCCATGGAAGGGAGTTGATGGGAAAGCTGAGATCTACTCTCCTCCTCCATCTGGTATCCCCCTCCAAGCAGCCAAGAAAGCTTCTCCCAATGGTTATATGGTTCTGTTGAATGGGGAGGACTATGACATGACGAACTGAGGAAGGAACTGGGTATCTGAAAACTGGACGGAGCACATTCTGAAAGCTTCTGGGAGGCGGACATTTCTCTGAATCCAGCCCTAGTTTCTGGGAAGGAAGCAAAGTGCTCGACACTGGGCAAAAGATTCCTGCATTGTGGGAGGTTTGGACTAGATTCCCTTATGGTCCCTTCCAACTCTATGATTCTATTTTTTTCTGAGTTATTTCCCACATCACCTGACAGCTTGTGTGCTTTTTCAAGCCTTTTCTGGACTAGTAATTTTTTTTAAGTCTAATTATGCCCTAGGTCTTTTCCCAAACATAGTTCAGCTGCAAGTCAGCAATGAGCAGCTCAACTGACATCAATATAGCAGTTCAATTGATTTATTCTGATACAGGATGCCATTTGTCAACACTGTCTTATAAACAAGTGCACTGGTCAACTGTCTGGCTTAAATGCACATTAGTAATTTATTTGTTGACTTTCCCATCTTGACTTAGCCTGTTCTAATTTTATTGTGGATTTTAGCACATCTAACTTACATTGTGGAAATTAAAATAACTGAATGATTCCTTACATATCATATTTTCTGCATCTTCAGACTGACTATTCAGTACTTTCTTTTCTTCTCTAGTTTACCAGACATTTTTAAAATAACTTGACACATGGGTTCTGCTCCTTCTCTCTCATCAGGCCTCAAGGATGGGCAACAATATTAATATCTATAAAGTTAAGTATGGCTGAGGGTTTTTTTTGCAAAATTATATTTTCTGCTGAACGGTTTGGAAAAGCCTGCACTTACCGGTAGCTACAGGCTGTTTTGTGGTGAAGGCATGAATAGGTCCAGAAGGTCAGTGTTGTTGCCTTTCCAAGACTGAGAAGCAGTTCCTATACTCACAGTTAACAATTCAGGGTTTAGAAAACTGGCACATACCTTTCCTGTTTAAGAGCATATTCCAGCATTTTTATTCTCCTCACTAGGTCCTTCTTCAAATTCTCTTGACCTTTTCTTTCCCCTTGAAGAAAGGCAATTTGGGCCTGAAAGAGACAATACTTTACATTGCAGTTTTCAAAGAAAAAAACCAACTTGCTTCTCCACAGACGTTCCAGGACAATTTTGCAATCTGAAAGTTAAGTCGCTCTTCAACATGTTAAATTGCAAAACAGAAGGTCTGCCCGCTTGTAACCAAGCAAGGAGCAGTACCTCAAGCAGTGGCAATGCACTTGCCACAGCAGACCTCACGTTCTCTAAGCCCTGCCACTTACCAAACTGACATGAATTTCCCTATATACTTTTTGCTGGGGAGGTTTGATGGCATTTGAAGCTTAAGTGGCAGGAGTTAATATTTTACTATTTTTAAAAGGAAAGGAAAGGAAACAAGGATTTATTCCCCCCCCCCCAATATTGGAAGGAAGATGTAATACTTAATACAAATCAAAGATGTACCATAGGATACTTCTTTTCAGAGTAGGCTTAAAGGAAAGGTCTTCACATTATGCAGTCCCAATACTAAGAAAAAGCAACTGAGTCCTAGCACACAGAAAGGTAAAAGGTGGTATTATAATGCCACATGGTCAATAGTTTAGGCTGTGACACATTTAAAGTCTATGACTTATGCCTAAGACTCCTGTAGCTTACCCCTCAAAGAGCTACAATTCCCTGCACCCTTTACAAATTACCTTCCCAGAATAATTTGGGAGAAACCATATGCTTTAAATGCACTTCAGATGTATGGTGTGCCTGCGACCGTGATCACCATACATGCAAACGCACCATGGACTAAACCTTAAGCGTTGGTAAGGCAGTTATTGGCATGGGAAGACATGGTTTAACTGCAAAATGACAAGCAGCGCATCAGTGATAAGCAAGCTTCAAAGGCTTTCATAAACAGCCGTACTGGCAATAATGAAGCGAACTGTAAACCTGGTAATAAAACTTTAAAAAAAATTTTTTAAAAAAAATAGGAGGAGGAAAAGCCGCAAACTACAATATGGTAGGTTGGCCTAACCATCAAGTGTCTGGTTGCACACAAGATGCCTAAACCAAAATCAGACTTGAATATTTAGTATTTTAACAAAAGGAATGCAAATTGTATTTTGAAATGTACTAGGACTAACAGCCCCTTAAGGTTGTTTTGCAGCCACTCCCAAGGCTGTTCGCGACATTCCAGTTTATACACACACCCTAGAAACATCACCAACAGGTTTTGCAAAGGCTTCTTGGCTATAAGGTCATTGTTCAGTCAGTTGCAGCAATTCCTAAAGGCCTGGAAGTGGGGAAGGGATGGAGCAGAGATACTGAATTGCTTTAGTCATTGGGGGGGAGGGCAGGGGAGAGCATATTTTCTACATTTTTTCCAGTCCAACCTCATTCAATAATATCAAAGATAAAATACACCTTAGAATCTCTCTCAGCTCAATATCAGGGGACGAGGGTGGGGAGAGAAGAATAATGGATAGTAAGAATTTCAGAATTAAAAAATGTTTAAAGGGCAAAACAATCTAACAAAGTCTCGTTAAAATTTCAATTATTAAAGCATATGGCCCAAGCTTTAAGATCCAACATTCCTTATACAGTTAATAGAATCATAGAATTGTACAAGGGTCATCTGTCTAACCACTTGCAATGTAGGAATCACAACTAAAGGATCTCTGACAGATGGTCATCCAACCTCTGCTTAAAAACCTCAATTGAAGGAGTCTACTCCCTTCCAATGGAGTCTGTTCCACTGTCAAACAGCTCTTACAGTCAGAAAAATCTTCCTAATGTTTACTTGGGCTCTCCATTCTCATAGTTGGAATAAATTGGTTCAGTCCTGCCCTCTGGAGCAGGAGAAAACAAGCTTGCTCCATCTTCCATGTGACAGCACTTCAGATATTTGAAGAAGGCTATCATATCACCTCTCTCGTTTCCGAGCACAGTTCAAAGTGTTGGTGCTGACCTTTAAAGCCCTAAATGGCATCGGTCCAGTATACCTGAAGGAGCGTCTCCACCCCCATCGTTCTACCCGGACACTGAGGTCCAGTACCGAGGGCCTTCTGGCAGTTCCCTCATTGCGAGAAGCCAAGTTGCAGGGAACCAGGCAGAGGGCCTTCTCGGTGGTGGCGCCCACCCTGTGGAATGCCCTCCCATCAGATGTCAAAGAGAAAAACAGCTACCAGATTTTTAGAAGACATCCGAAGGCAGCCCTGTTTAAGGAGGCTTTTAATGTTTAATTGATTATTTTATTTCATTTTTCTGTTGGAAGCCGCCCAGAGTGGCTGGGGAAACCCAGCCAGATGGGCAGGGTATAAATAATAAATTCTTATTATTATTATTATTATTATCTCTATCTCCTCTTTTACAGGCTAAACCTATCTAACTCCCTCAACTGTTCCTCATGTAGTTTCCAGACCCTAGATAATCTTGGTCACCTTCCTTTGCACACAGTCTAGCTTGCCAATTGTTGGTATCCAGGGCCGTCTCAAGCATGTCAGGCGCCCTGGCGCCGTGGTGCGGAGATCGCTCTGGCGCCCCCGCCCTGGTGGGCGCCGTGCGGTGCCCCCCTGCCAGCCCAGCGGCCTGCCGCCCTGCACCACCCAGCCTACCCCTAGAGCCAGCCCTGTTGGTATCCAGCTGTCTAAAGAGACAATAGAGTGTGCCGCTGGAGAATCACAGCACCTGCAGAGACCAGGAACCTATAACTGCTGCCTCTCGTGTTGTTTTTGCTGTGTTAGCAGAAAGAACCAAAGTGATTCCATATTTAGCCAAATGCATACAGTACAGGCATTTGTGCACATGTACATACACACATGTGCACATACTATGCATTTAATTGTGCTCTAGACATTTAATCATTTCTGCAATAAATTTAGGGGGGGGGGAATCACATGACTGGAGTGCTATCAATGCTGTTTGCCAGCAGTGTGTTTATTATATATAGCCTGAAGGACTGTGGTATTATTAGAACAGGCGATGATTACAAAAACAAGAGAAGACAGAATAAATTGCGATCTAAAGAGTTGATGCAAAAGCTTCAAATACATTTGCATTTTAAGTCAATACATAAGATTTTGAACGATGCAGAGCACACTCTATTCCAATGCTTTTTATTGACAGCTTTGGCTTGGGTCAGGTAGTTGTGTGTGTGTTTTTTTTAAAGTGTCACATTAGAAAGAGGAAAAGTGCATTAAATTGCTCAGGTTATAGCATCTTTCCCATTTTGCATCTGTACAGTACTGGAATAGTTCTAAAGATGTTTTATCACTTACTGTCTGCCACCCTGTGCTCATTTGGGAGGAAGGGTGGGATATAAATTTAATAAATAAAATCAAATAAACAAAACATCACTAGCAAGTATATGCCAGAACAGCATTAAATCGCAAACTGATACAAGCCCCATTTTCAGTTGTGCTTAATCTGCTTATCTGAAGAAGTGTGTATGCACACGAAAGCTCATACCTATGACAAACTTAGTTGGTCTCTAAGGTGCTACTGGAAGGATTTTTTATTTTTATTTTGACTGAGTCAGACCAACACGGCTACCTACCTGTAGCTTAAAAACTGGTGGGTCTAGATAGGGGCATGCACCTCCATCAGACAGAAACCCCAATGTGAGCTAGCAATAAGAACAGGGACGCAGATTTGAAACTACCCTGGTGGATACATGTGTGGAAGGCTTATTCTAAGTGCAGCTTTCCCATGATGATCTCTTGGATCAACCAATGATTCTCCCACTAATCTAAGAGTGTAGTTTGCTATCTTTTGCAGAGCATTCAGAGCCACTCATACTAAAAGGGCTGTGGTCAATGAAGTGTTCAGGTTTAAATCTCCAGTTTTTATTGTATTCAATTCTAGTACATACAGTAGTCCTTTTCGTATGCTATTGCATACAAAATGCAGCTTTTGCACAGCACCTGCGCAAGGCATTTATATTGTTTGAAGGTTTATCTGGAAAGCAATTAACAGTCTGGGTTAGATCCAGAGTTCTCATGAGCAGGGATGGCCCAAGACATTATGCTGCCACAGGCGGAATAGGAAATTGCACCTCAACCCCACATCAAGGTGCAAGGCTGGCCAACTGACTTTGGCACCCGAGACAGAAAATGTCATTAAGTGCTTCTCCCTCTGAGTAAATACACAATAAAAATTAACCAGGTAACTAACCACCTCCTGCCCATTCATGACACCCAAAACCAGCTGCCTGAGGTAGCCATGCTCCTGGGACACTCTCAATGAAGGAAAGGGAAGGCCATTGTTACTGATTCCTCCTTTCCCCTACAGTGCTGCTCAGAAGGATTGTGTGACCCTCCAGAAAAGGATGGGATACACTGCTGGGGGAATCAATACAAATAATCTCCTCGCTTCATCCATTGGGAGCCTCTGCTGGATCTTCATCCCTTCCACAAATGGAAGAAGCCGTTCCATTAGTGGAGGGACAAGTCTGAATAAGGGTCAGTAAAAAATAATTCAATAATGGAAAGGATTACTACTTGACTGACCCTAATATGCATATTATAAGAAACAAAGACCATAAGGCAATTTGAGTTTTGAGTATATGTGCTGCTGTGCAAAGCACACACACACAAAATCTGCTTCATTTTTTAAAGCACAGGAAAGCATTAACCCTAATCTATCTTTGATAAATGTGTGCTGGTTTCCTACACCCACAGTTTATAAAAGGCTATTTTTTTCTCATATTTTTAAAATAATAAAAAACTAAATAAAGTTTAAGGTTGTAATTACAGTATCAATTTCTAGATACCTTAAGTACCTCTCAATGTTGGCCTGCCCATTGAAGGAAGTCAACTTTGAATTGATTTCTCATATATGCCTGCTGATTGAGGTGTGGCAGGTAGTAATCAAACAGAAGGCTTTTTGAATGATGGCAACTTGCTGGTGAAATTCTGCTGTCTTTTTTTGCCATGTGGAAAAAAGCTTTTTTTAAAAAAAAACATACAGTATTTATCCCTGAAAAATGGCAGTGCTTTTCCCTGGTGCTTTTAACATTTGTTGTGTTTACTCTGTTGTTTTGTATTTTATATGGATGGTTTACCTTATTTTGTAAGCTACTCTGTGAAAGAGTGGGGGATAAATGTATTAAGTAAATAAACAGGGCAATACTGTTTGCATGAGCCGTCTTCTGTTCTGCTTTCTAAGAGGAAGTAACCCTTTGCTTGATTGTGTACAGGAGCACACTGTTAGGAGTAAATCAGGCTCTCCTCCAGTAATAAATACACTATTCCAACATAGGGCTATAAACCTCTACAAAAAAACTCATTTTCTCGGCACCGAAGCAAAAGCAGCCATCAAGAGGATTTTTTTGAAGACATAAATTACCATTCACTTGTGACCAAAGACTGCTTAAACCAAGCAGTGTTCTCAAAAACCATCACTATTATGGTATGAGAATTTCCCACTCCCACAAACAGTGGGACAAACAGTACATCTGCATTTATAGTACCATCTGCCTGTAATCTACAGAGTGCTATTTCTAGAGGAGGAAAATTAACTTTCAGATGTCACCTTTCCAATCTGATGTACTTTCCCAAGGAGAAAATAAAATAAAATCTGCACAATTACAGTAGCAGTTGCTCCAGCAGAACCTTCCAATATTCTATCGCTAGTGTTAACTCTTATTTATTCCATTTCATTCTTGAACCATTAGCAGGTAGAGAAATTCTATGCAGTGCTCCGAAAGCAAGCCCACTTCAGTAGAACTTAATCCTAAATAAATGTGCATAGAATAGCATTTAGTTAAATGCTTTGACTTCAAAAGAATATCATTGAATGATGATGGCAGTAAATCAACCACAGCAATCCTGAAAGCTACTTCTGGTAATTTAGAAAATCCTATGGTACTTGGGATCTCCCAGAAATAAGCAGATCTCTAAGTCATCTGCCTCAAGTTTTAAAACTGATCATGTGACATGGGGGTCTGCCATTCCCCAGAAAATAGGAGTCTGTAGTCCTATGTGCCAAACAAGGTAGGAGATTCCTCTATAGCCCATTAATATTAAAAGCACTCAATTAAGTCTCACTTGCTCATGTAGAATACGTAATTGTGAAAGAGAAACACAGCATAAGCTGAAATATAGCATGTTAGATTTCTCTATTTGCATTAGGTGAAGGGATGTAGTTTAGTGGTAGGTACAGTATCTGCTATCCAGGTACCGGTAGGTCTGGGAGAGAACCCTGCCTCAAACCCCAGAGAGTTGAAGCTAGTCAGTATAGGCAATACTGAACTACATGGACCAAATGGTCTGACTCAGTAGGCAGTTTCCTATATTCCTATGTGCACATAATACAAAGAACACAAACATGGACGCACATGTCAGTCAAACCCTATTGTCACTGCCTGAAATGACACTACTCGCCTGCACAGGCAGTAAAATTTAATTTTCCACTGAACTAGATTATCCTGAATCTAGAATGACAGTTTTGAATACCAGAGAAGTGGCAGCTAGTCACAGAACTATTCCACAAATTGCATGTCACTTACTCTTCACAGGTGAGAAACATAATTTAACCTGATTTTTCACTTCTTAGTTCAATAGGAATATTTGATTTTTTTCTATTTCTACTTGCACACTTTCAATTGTAGGAAGGCAACTAAAAATATGAAGCTTACAACAGACAGACTAGGACTCTTAATTCTGCTACAATTATAGTACCTTGTAGGGCCTCGGGCTATGAAATTTTAACGAACACAATAACCCCATAAGAGAGTACACTTTACACTATTGTCACCTCTTATCTGTCTTGGTAATGTTGCAACAGAATCATACCCGTGGCTTTTCTGAAAGCAAATCCTATTGTGTACAATGGGGCTTACTCCTTGGTAAATGTATAAAGGACTGCACCTTTACAGCAAGCTTAACCAGTAGCACTGAGCAAACATGGAGGTACATTCCTCCACTTTTCAAAGCTCAAATAATCAGGATCACAATATGGGACGGAAAGTGTGGAGGGGATGCTCCTCAAATTTGCAGATGACACCAAACTGAGAGGGGTAGCCAATGCCACAGAAGATAGAATTGGGATTCAAGATGACCATAACAGATCGGAGAACTGGGCCGAAACTAGCAAAATGAATTTCAATAGGGACAAATGTAAGGTTCTACACTTAGGCAGGAAGAACCAGCTACACGAATATAAGATGGGGGACACCCGGCTTGCCAGTAGTACATGTGAAAAGAATCTATGGATTTTAGTAGACCACAAGCTTAACATCAGTTAATAGTGTGATGCATCAGCAAAAAGAGCTAATGTTATTCTAGGCTGCATCAACAAATGTATAGTGTCCTGATCGAGAGAAATAACTTTCCTGCTTTATTCTGCCTTGGTCAGACTATACATGGGAGTACTGCGTCCAGTTCTGGGTGTCATAATTTAAAAAGGATACTGACATGCTAGAATGTGTACAGAGGAGGGTGACCAAGATGATCAAACCAAGCTTTATGTGGAACAGTTGGGGGAATTGAGTATGCTTAGCCTGAGAGAAGATATGATAGCTATCTTCAAATATCTAAAGGACTGCCACACGGAGGATGGAACAAGCTTGTTTTCTCCTACTCCAGAGGCTAGGAAGCAATGAATTCAAGTTTATGACCCTTGGGCATAGCTGCCAAGTTATCCCTTTTTTACAGGGATTTTCCCTTATGCTGAATAGGCTTCCTCATGAGAAAAGTGAAAACTTGGCAGCTATGCCTTGGGGTCCCAACTCTACAATTCTATGATTCTATGAAAAAAAATCTAATAGATAAACAAACACTTAAACCAATCAGCAGCACAAACAAAATACAGTGAATGATGGAGAGAAAGGGTTTATAACCTTATTCTCTGCATATTCAAATGCTAGCTAGCACCTATACTAGCATTTATCTGCCCTGCTGGGTCAGATGAAAAGTCCAGCATCCTGTTCTGACAGTCTGCAAGTTCTCACAGTCTGCAAGAAGTCTGCAAGCAGGGCAGGACAGGACTCCAAGTGTGGTTGTATCATAGATTTGAAAATGGCATTATGACATGGGCAGTTTTATTTTCAATTCCTTTCTTAATTCTCTCTTTCCTGGCCAGTCACATATAAGCATATTGTATGTGAAGTTGCAATGTTTTGCCCCAATGTGGCTTATACTTGCTTACATGATTCACATTTGCCATTTCAATGCAAATCTGTTATTGATCCTTGATTGTTTTTCCAACCATCTCTGTGGCAACCTACCATCCGCTGTACAGCTAATGAGCATCTCAGAACTCATGCTATCTATGGATGATAGTGAAGTGCACTTTTTTTTTTGCTTCAAATGACACAACAACCTCTCATGTGGAATAATAGCAGAGACTATTCTACAATATTAGATAACCATGAACTGCTCAATCAGTCTTTGCTCAACCTGAAAAAAGGAGACACAGCAGAGATCAGTACCTTCACCAGGGACTTTATGCAGCCTATGACAAGTTAGGCTCGAAGATTTATAGGCAGCTCCCGTTTTGGACGCAACTGATACGTGCGCGATCATGCACAAGTGCACATATTCCGAACCCGGAAGTAACCCAGAAACGTCATAATGACATCACTGAAATATCACTAAAAGGGAGGAACAGGAACTGGGGAGGGGTGGCCTTTATGCAGGCTTTTCCGATGGGTTCCCAATTTCATACACAATGACCCAGAATGCAATCCCTGGATAAATGGGGAGTTGCCTATATTACCAATTCCAAGTTATGTTGGTAGCTTCTTGCACATTCTGGAATGCAGAAGGAATCTTCATCCTGTTGCACTTGTACATTTAAGGCTTTTAAAAACCCACTAAAAATTGAAATATCTCATAAAGGCCACAGTAATTGAACTACCCGCTGAGCAAAACTCCCACTGTAGCTGGTGTGTCTACTACAGAGCATGCTGTTTGGAGATCTTAAAGCCTTCTATCACAAGCGTCAGTGATTCTCCCCCACCTTCCTTCAACTTAGGGTCCAAAGGCTTGTCACAATATCCCAAGATGTTAAGAACATGCAGCAAACTCCACACCTTGCAGGTTTTGTCTAATTTTGCACATGTATGCCCATACTGACAGAACATGCATGTGTATATCCTTCCATTCCACTTCTTTACCAACTAGTCTGACATAAGATTTTTCACACATGGTACAAACACATCAATGAAGTGCTTCTGAAATGCTTGAGAATCCTAAACCTTGCTACAACTCCTTACAATAGGGAGCCCTGTTTCCATCATCCAAAGAAACTAAATGCCGCATCAGAAAAAAACCCTTACTGACCTCACACTTTCCCCATAATAAACCAACTGCCAAATTTGCATCTCATTCAGCCAACATATTGTGGCGCTTTGGTGCAACCATTTTTGCCAAAGAGTACAAAGTGGTATCTGTAAATGATTTTCCCTTTTCTGATTTAATCCACACAACACCCCTGTGAGGTAGGTTAGACAGAGAAGCAGTGACTGGCCCCAAGTCACCCAGTGAGCTTCATGGCCATGTGGGGATTTGAACCCAGGTCCTAGTCTGGCACTCTAACCACTACACCACTACTGGCCTCCATGAAAGATGGGTGAATGGGCACAGAGAAACACGGAGCAGGCCCTTGCCATTTGAATGAAATTGCCTTCAGCAGGTGAGGATATAAATACAATATTGCTCTATTTTACAGGGCTGTTTTAAGTACTTCTCAGACAATGTATGTGATGTGCTTTGAAAAATGTTCACACATATTGAGTCAACATTCCAAAGCAAAGTTGTTTTACATGCAGGACACATCAATTCTACACCGTATTGGTTAAAGATAACTAACAGACATCACACAAATCCCTGATAATTTCCTTCTCAAAAGGGTAGTAGCCTACTTGGGAGAGCAACTACCAGATCACATCCTCTCTCCTTTTCTATTCCCATGTGGAGCAAGGAGGCACATACACAACTCGTGTTCTGCTGGGACCAAAACTATATTATCGAGGCACCAAGCATCTGTGCATCCTGTAGGCAAGCCTGACCCAAGCTAACAGTTGTAGAAGAAAGCTCTCTTCTTAGCGGCCCCCTTCCCACCTAGCACTAACCAGGGCTTTGCTTCTTCAGAAGAAAGACCCCGCCAGCTTAGACAACAAGCTAGAAACCCTCCCCGCAAACCCCAGGCTGCGAGTGCGCGCTGACAATGATCATTCACGGCAAAGGCGCTCTGCATATGCTCAGAGGCACACTACTCCTCCACAGTTCCGAGGCTAAACCCTCCAACCGATGGGGAAGCACGGAGAAGAGAGAGATGGGGGGAGGGAGAGAAGAACAGCAGACACGTCCGGGCGGGGAAGGGGAAGGAAGAGACGCGCGTGTGGAGATGTTTGCATTCAGGCGCGGCGAGAAGAGGCGGCGGCCCGGACGAAGCGAAAGGCGAAGGGAAAGCGGCCGGACGGTACCTGCAGCTCCGCCCGCTCCGCCTCCCACTCGGCTCTCTCGGCCTCGAAGCGGCCCCACTCGTGCTGCAGGAAGTGCAGGATGCCCGGGACGCTGTACTGAGCCCGCGCCGCAGAGGCCGGAGCCGGGACCGCCGAGGAGCCTCCGGCCGCCGCCGCTACGGCTGCAGCCGCCGCCGCTGCCGCCTCCCCCGGCTCCAGCCCCTGCCCGGCCCCGCCCGGAGGCGGCGGCAGCAGCAGCGCGTTGTTGTTGTTGTTGTTGCTGAAGAAGACCCCGGGCCCCGCCTGCTCGTCCATGGCCGGAGCCGTCGTCGCGGCCCGAGGCCGCCACGCAGTCCCCACCGCCGAGCAGCCCCTGGAGCCGCCGCCGCTGACGACGCCGACCGACGACGCCCGCGCCCCGCTAGTCAGGCAGCCGCGTCTCAGTGGAAGCAGCAACAAACTGGGCGCGTCCTGCCCGCCGTCAGACGCCTGACAGCCGCCCCCGCCGGCTGCTACGGCGCGCGGCTAGGGACATGGCAGAGGGAGGGAAACGGGCGTTGAGACGGCGGGCCCGGGGCATGCTGGGAAATGGAGTCCGTTTTGTTTTCCGTCTCCGGTTTCTAAAATCGAGAGCGAGGTGGTAAAAGCGTCCGAAGGCTATTATATGCAGGTCTCAAGTCGCAAGTGGATTCTCCAACTGTCCTTCCGCACCGTTTTCTCTGCTCAGGATTAAATGGCTGTAAACAGGAAAGAGTTGACTGCGCATCATTCATGGTCGGGAAGGAAGGAAGCTATGCTGGTGAAAGCCCCGTCCCCAAATATCACTTAAAAGCTCTGAAGTTTCATTGAGGACTGACTGAACATGCTACTTCTGAATCGTCTACGGTCGGGTGTACTGGGTTTTTAAATATTTTAAATGCAAACACATATTTTAAAAAGGAAAAAAAGAGGCTACACGTGCACAAGCATGGCATCTTACAAAAGAAATTATCCAGACGCTTGTATTTGATCCCTGTTTACACAACCTATCGATACTCTAGGAGCCTCTTTGAAACTAAAATCAAGGCTGGTGCTATTAGGCAAAAAAAGAGGCGACTGCTACAAGCGATGAATGTTTGGCGCCGGCACAAAGGACACAAGGTCTCCCCTTTCCAGTACAGAATCTGATCAAACTGGGAATTGACTCATTCTACACCACTGGCAATAGCGGAAACAGTGTCCTCCACTGCAGGTGAAGGACTGGCCACCTAGCTGCGCACACACCTCTGTCCTTCATAAGCTGGCCCCTGGTCCCAGCACCTGACTCCCTGAGGTAGCTGCTTCTGCTTTTGTCTAATGGAGACATTGTTTGATTATTGATTCCTCTCTTCCCCTAGATCAGCGTTTCTCAACCGCTGTTCCGCGGCACACTAGTGTGCCGCGAGACGCTGGCTGGTGTGCCGCGACGTGCGGCGACGAGAGGGGCGATTTGCATTGTCACGTGCCTGGCGGCCACCGCTGACCCACCGGAAAGCAATATTTCTCCTCCTCTTTCCCAAAGCTCAGTGCAAACGAGCCTGGCGGCCGCCAATGCACAACACTGACCCACCGGAAAGCAATATTTGGCAAGTGTTTCTTACAGTCATAATTATAATATAGGGCGGCACAGAGTTAATTTTTTAAACTTTTTTAATGGTGGTGTGCCTCGTGATTTTTTTCACGGAACAAGTGTGCCGTGGCCCAAAAAAGGTTGAGAAACACTGCCCTAGATAAACAGAAGACATTTATTGCTAAGTCTATGTTGTTGTTGTTGTTTAGTCGTTTAGTCGTGTCCGACTCTTCGTGACCCCATGGACCATAGCACGCCAGGCACTCCTGTCTTGCACTGCCTCCCGCAGTTTGGTCAAACTCATGTTCGTAGCTTCGAGAACACTGTCCAACCATCTCGTCCTCTGTCGTCCCCTTCTCCTAGTGCCCTCAATCTTTCCCAACATCAGGGTCTTTTCCAAGGATTCTTCTCTTCTCATGAGGTGGCCAAAGTATTGGAGCCTCAGCTTCAGGATCTGTCCTTCCAGTGAGCACTCAGGGCTGATTTCCTTAAGAATGTATAGGTTTGATCGTCTTGCAGTCCATGGGACTCTCAAGAGTCTCCTCCAGCACCATAATTCAAAAGCATCAATTCTTCGGCGATCAGCCTTCTTTATGGTCCAGCTCTCACTTCCATACATCACTACTGGGAAAACCATAGCTTTAACTATACGGACCTTTGTAGGCAAGGCGATGTCTTTGCTTTTTAAGATGCTGTCTAGGTTTGTCATTGCTTTTCTCCCAAGAAGGAGGCGTCTTTTAATTTCGTGACTGCTGTCACCATCTGCAGTGATCAAGGAACCCAAGAAAGTAAAATCTCTCACTTCCTCCATTTCTTCCCCTTCTATTTGCCAGGAGGTGATAGGACCAGTGGCCATGATCTTGGTTTTTTTGATGTTGAGCTTCAGACCATATTTTGCGCTCTCCTCTTTCACCCTCATTAAAAGGTTCTTTAATTCCTCCTCACTTTCTGCCATCAAGGTTGTGTCATCTGCATATCTGAGGTTGTTGATATTTCTTCTGGCAATCTTAATTCCGGCTTGGGATTCATCTAGTCCAGCCTTTCGCATGATGAATTCTGCATATAAGTTAAATAAGCAGGGAGACAATATACAACCTTGTCGTACTCCTTTCCCAATTTTGAACCAATCAGTTGTTCCATATCCAATTCTAACTGTAGCTTCTTTGGCCCAGCCGCTTCATCAGCTCTGAATCTACTTGTACTTGTCCTCCACTCTTCCTCAGTAGCATGTTGGATGCCTTCCGACCTGAGGGGCTCATCTTCCAGCATCATAACTTTTATATGCCTGTTGTCTTTGTCCATGGAGTTTTCTTGGCAGGGATACTGGAGTGGCTTGCCAGTTCCTTCTCCAGGTGGACCATGTTTAGTCAAAACTCTCCACTATGACCTGTCCATCTTGGGTGGCCCTGCATGGCATAGCTCATAGCTTCTCTGAATTATTCAAGCCCCTTCGCCACGACAAGGCATTGATCCATGAAGGGGCTAAGTCTATAAATGATGCCTATGTATGAAAGTGAGAGCTGGACCATAAAGAAGGCTGATTGCTGAAAAATTGATGTTTTTGAATTATGGTACTGGAGGAGACTCTTGAGAGTCCCATGGACTGCAAGATCAGACCTATCCATTCTGAAGGAAATCAGCCCCGAGTGCTCACTGGAAGGACAGATCCTGAAGCTGAGGCTCCAATACTTTTGTTGTGTTTGCATCCACCTTTCCTCTAAGCTTCATGGTTCTCCTCCTCTTCCTCATTTTCTCCTCAGAAAACAACGCTGTGAGGTCAGTTAAGCTAAAACTGGGCCAATGTCACCCAATGAACTTCCTGACTGAGCAGGATTTTGTGCTTTGGTCTCCTAGTCCAACATTCTAACCACTAAACCACAGCCTGACCACGAAAGACCTTCACAATGCAGCCCAATCCAGACACTTTACTGAAAATCTTCACTAGTTATTTGTTCATTTCTTTGACTAAGAGAAGGTCTGGAGAACTAATCCTATGCAGAATTTCACATTCTTCTTTGATTAGATCAGCCACCCTTCAGGTTGTGGGTTAGTTCTTCATAGAACAGCTGTGAGATATTCTTAGGGTATTTTTATTTCTTTTATTCCTCTATATTGATTTCCTGGATTTGTCTCCTCGACTCCTCCTCCGCAGTACTGAGCTCCTCCTGCAGTACTGAGCTCACAGCAGTTTCAAAGCATCTAAAATTCGTTTGTGTTATTTAAACCTTGTTTGCAAGAAATACTGCATTTTAAAAAACTTGGTTGTATTCATAACAGCTATTCTGGTTTGCTTATCCTTTGTGTACCACCAGATATGAATACATTTTAAAAGTGTGCAAACTACATTTTAACTCCTCCTGTACTCCAGTGCAACTATTCTGAGTTCAGGATTCAAATTCCTGAAACAACCAGGCTCGCTTCTTGATGTGATAGTGGCCTTCTAGCTAAGCTTTGTTAAGGCAACCAAGGAAGTGGCTCTGTGCCTTTCTTTTAGCAATGCCTTTTAGCAGAGACTACTGGTCTGGAGCTCAGCTGAGGAAAAAGAAGAGACTTCCGGGGAGTAAACTGTAGACAGTGGTTAGACACCCGCATTCATTTGTCTCCTTTATTTTAAAATTTGGTCCTTCACTATTTATATGCTATATTGGGCAGATTTGAGTAGAAATAGACTTACCGCTAGATTGGACCACAGAGGTTTTGGGTCAGGAACATCTAACTCTAGAATCTAGATACTAAGATTAAGAATGACCATGCAACACTATTCCTGAAGATCGCAACAAGTTGCATATTATGGTGCAATCATTGTTAAACTGACCTGATTTTTTTGTGCCAACAAAGACACAGCTTAAGTCAGCCTCTCCCAGTCATCCAGTCCCACTTTATAGGGTGGTTTTACTGAGATAAATGGAAAACTGGAATTAGTAGACTAAAAACAAACAAAAAACTACAGCCTAAAAGTTAAAAACAAAATTAACTTCAAAGAGTTGCAATTATTACGTAATGATCACTTATTAAGAAAATATATGTTTTCATTTACTGTCACAGTTGGTTTGCTTAAGTACTGCAGTATGTGCTTTGCTGTCACAATTAGAGCTCTGACAAGCAGGGATTTTCAAGTAGGATAGGGTGTTCAGAAGTCTCAAGCCCTGCCCCCCCCATCCTACTTGAAGGAAGCTTGGTTAGGAAGCTTGCAGAGTCGGAATAATGTCTCATAATCAGAAGGAATAGACCAAAGCTATACACCAGAGATGGTGAAGGGCAGCGGATTACGCCTACCACTGTCATGAACCAGTCTCCTTCCAATAAGCTATTTTGGTATTAGGAGTTGCTGTGACAACCATATCCAGTCTTCTGTCTCCTACATGCATTCTTTGTGCAGTTTGGTTGCAATTCTATGCATATAAAAAAAGCCCTGCCAGCTGGCTTTCATACAAGCGCTGTTTGCATTCATCTCTTATCTTCATTGTGGGCCACAATGGTTCACATTTTTCATAGAACACTTTCAGTATGTTTAAAGTATGAAAATAGATTATCAGGCTAGTTGGGTAATAACAATTTCATCTTTAAAATTGTCAGGGATCTGTAAGTTTTGAGAATCATTAAAAATATATATGATCTGAAACAGGCTGGACTATATATATATATATATATATATATATATATATATATATATATATATAATCTTGTCCAGCCTGTTTTAGTTATGAAGATCATTCAGTAACTCCCCCACTATTACTGCAAACAGTTCAGGAATCTATGACAACAAAACAGCCCTACCCTTCAGAAAAATCCATAACTTGGAGGACTGATCTTACGTAATGTGCAAGGCCTGCAGACATTTCTCAACCAGAAGCATGAAAATGTTTCTAAGATCACACTAGATTATGGAAAGCTCAGACAACAGAGGCTTAGTGTTAGCAGAGAATGAACACCATCCACTGCCCGTTCACTTCACGATCTTGTACTAGCTTTACCAGAGGAAAGCAAGGCTCCTTTGTGAAGCAGAAGATTCTGTTGTTCAGTGAAACTGTTTTTGTTTCTGGTCCTTTTTTTAACAGAGGACATAGAAGTATTATGAAAATCAAGTTTATCTCCTTATAGAAAACGCTTTCTGTACTAGATAACAAGCTGCTGGTGTCAACTGTGTTTGTGTCATATAATTGGCAATAAACTTGTTGCCTAAGAGTACACCTCTTTTAGTAAAGAACCAAATAATGTGGGGGGAAAGAAACATAGGGTCTTGGCCTCTTGTTTGTCTTTCCATGGGTCATCTTGGTCTATAGTAGTCTTGACAGGAACATTTGGCAGAAATAAGTGCAATTTTGTCACATTTTCATTCTATTAAGTATTTTTCACAATGGAGTTTTGATTGCAATGTTGTGTGTATTTTTTGTAAATGATATCCACACATTATGCCCATTACAAAGAGGTATCTATCCACCATAGCATGCATCTGACAAAGTGGATTTTAGGTAATGCAATATTATACTACAATAAATGTGTTGGTCTTAAAAGATACCAAAGATGTCTTCTTGTTTTTGTAGCAAGACAAATATGGCTATCCCTGTCGAATCTGGCTATAGCCAGTGGTTCTTTTTTCTACATGACATAACAGGTTTGACAAATTGTGTATGTGCATGTTTAGTACAAAAATGCATTACCGCATCTGACTTTACTAGATAAATACTAATGTACACAAATTTCCTACTCTCCCCCTCAGGGACTCTGCTGGTGCCCCGCTGCCACCCCACACGCCTCCCTTACCTGTGTTGCTGGAAACCAGTGGCTTTTCTGCTAGCAGTGGAGAACTCAAAGCGACTGCCTCACCTGGCCTTATGGGCAGGCCTGCCCTTTCCCCCCTCACACATCAGTGAATTTGCCCAGGGAAAATAAATATATACGCAGCTTTTATAATCACATACTGAACCTGATATTTCTAGAAGTCTAAAAATAAAGGCCACCAAGTAATACACAAAACACTTAGTTACAGGAGATAGTTTAACACAGACTCAGATGCATGATCAAACTTATTCCATTTCATAAAAATCTATGTACATATAGATAATATTACGTCCCTTAAAATGCACAGATTTCAAGTTATAACACACACCTAGGAACATAAACCCCTAGTGGATAGCCATTGACAAACAATGCAAAAATACAGAGAGTGCTATTCAGTAACACAAAAGGAATGATATATTGCATGGTGATCGATTTTATGATTGGTTCCAACAAGAATAAATCAGAAAAAGCTAGTTTTAAGTTTAATTGTTGGAGTGGAATGTACTGTGGGTGGTGGTTGCCTGGCAGCTGCCTTTGCTTTGCTCGCCTGGCTTGCTCGCACTGCAGTTTCCAGCCGTATTTTCAATTCAGGGGCTGCTCCCATGACTGTCTTGAATGCATGAGGATAAAGGGGTCCAATCCGTGTTAGGTCTTGGAGGGCAAACTCATGAAGTTCTTTTGAGACCATAGATGCAGAAGAGAAAGCATTCTCATTCAGTAAATAAGAAATAAGGGTGGGAACAAGAAGCGCAAGCAGTGGGACTCCTATGGAGAGAAAAAAAGAACAGATTTAAAATTATGGACTTGAACTCAGAGCATCATGTTCATTTATTTCTGTTAAAAAAATAAAAACTCCAAAATCTCATTCCATTTCTGACTAATACAAATCCAAAAAGGAAAGTTGAAGAACTATTTTTAGGACCGCCTCGCAACTCCACACTGTGCTCAGTTCCAGAACAGCCAAATGTTTCCCTAAGGTACTGTGTTACCATGGGGGCAGATATAGGATAAAACTACATTTAGCAATAGAAGAAAAAGGACAGGTGGCATTTATTATATCTTCTTTTTGATTCTGTTGAATTATCATAGCATATCACAAAGCATGTAACCCGTATTATTACAGATTTGTTTGCCGTGTGCACTCTGAAGCACATGTGAACATTCTGCACTGAAAGAACCATCTTGGTTTTAAAAAATCAATAATGCACATCTGCTTCATCAATTGAAACAAATATGTTAGCTTTTTAGAGTTTGAGAGTTCCATGCCTATTGTAGATTCAGATTAGGGTGAATGGGATATATTGAATTGTATCTCCCATGAACAGAAGAGGGAGGAAAGTGAATTTCACACACCCTCCCCCATTTCTCCTGCAGCTGCCTGTGCTTCCTCCTACACTGTTCCTTGGAGTTAGTCAAATCTTCTGGAGCAGATATTTCTTGGCAGAGATGGAGACACACAGTGGGAAAGGAAGGCAGGTATTTTTTGCTGACTCACTCTTCCACTTATGGAAGCCTTCACTGGATCAAATAATCTACTGTGATTGAAGGGACACAATTGGATACAGTCCATAATCTATAAATTCATAACTTCCAAGACCTAATTTCTGTGGGGAAATGCCACATTCTAGGGTACTGTGCTCCAAACCTGGGACTACTTATTTTTCTTCATTAAAATTGAAGGTGATGTTACTTTTGGGAGTCCACTAGGTCTGTTAGCAATGACACTGATTGGACTAGGAAACTCCAGCATATCCTCAGTGTATTAATGACATGATTAGCAATCATGCTGTATGGCATTTAAAATTAAATACCAGGTGTAAGTTTAATCCTTCTCTCCCCAGCCACAGTCTATGAAACCATTCCTCCCACTGTGACAATTAGCTTTAGAAAAAGAACTATTACTGTACAATTTGAGTATTATTATTCAAGCTACTTACTATTCTGTTCTTCTCCAAGAGCTACCAGTGTTTCAAGAACTTTGATTCCTTCCTGAACTGCTAAAAGTTCCATTTTGTTGTTTGGGCGGTTGATCTCTACACTTTTCAGTTTCTCAACCATTATTGGTGCCAGTGAATGGATATATGGGGTTGAGAGGGCTCGATTGGTGTGTTGGAATACAGAAAGTAGAAGCTGGTAGCACTTGGCTTGAACCTAATCACAATAAAAAATATTGCTGTGTTAGTTTATAGTTGGTAGTGAAACCATCACAATGTTAATAATGGTTCCTGAAAGAAAAGTGAAAACAAGGCAATTCAAATGGTCAAGAAATACTGTTACTTGGTCATTATGTCCTCGGTCAT
This sequence comes from Zootoca vivipara, assembly GCF_965207765.1. Taxonomy (NCBI): domain Eukaryota; kingdom Metazoa; phylum Chordata; class Lepidosauria; order Squamata; family Lacertidae; genus Zootoca; species Zootoca vivipara. The sequence goes on from NC_142586.1 coordinate 79,752,200, forward strand.
TTCATCTGTTTAATAAACAGTATCTGTCATGGTACAAACTCTGGAACTACACAGAGTGCAAATAATTTGGGATAATTGATTTTGTTCCATATTTGAAAATCACAGTTCAAGACATGGTAAAACTTCATTTACTGCTGAGGATTCAGTTAGTAACACAGCAAGTTTTGTAAGAAAGCATAGCTAGTATAAAGTGAATCCCTGTCTTTTCGAGTAAGATGGTAGCTTAGGTTTGTTAAAATGTTACACCACATTAACCAATCTTGAACCAGAAGCCAAAACAGAAATGTTTTTTATGTTAATATATGGCTATACATAGGTTGAGTTGTGTAAATGAAGTCCCACTTGCAAACATCTTACATGCACGGGGGAATTAGACTACATGTAGGGGTTTTTTTAACTGCACAAATGGTAGCTTTAGGGAGAGTGAACTTTTAATTAATGCTGGGTCATTGGGGCAAAAATGGAATACTCACCCAAGGATCAGATGAGTTCAGTGCCATTTTGAATCTGTTCATGCAGCCATTCTGTAATGACTGCACTCCAATTATTTCTGTGCTTGCAGACCAAAGGAAAAGTGCAATAGCTGTAAGCATGCTGACTTCATCCACAATAGGCCTTGAGGCCTCTGAAAAAAATCCAGTAAAAACTGGCTGAGAGCTTATACTAAAACGGTTTTGAAATAGGCAAAATGAAACTGCTCAGTTACAAAGTAAGAAAATACTGGAAAATAAACATAATATTTCTGATTTAAATAGTAATGATATTTTATTGCACAACCCTTTCAGCCTAGTTTTTTTGTGGTTAAAACAACCACCACCCTATGATATAACATGGAAGTGGTTTGTACTTGATATGTTTCTGAAAAGCAGATCCACATGAGATTTTAAAAACTACATTCCACAGACATATGCAACATACAGAATGACTCACAATAACGTAATTGTTAAAAATATTGATATATTTAATAATCCAGTATACCTGTTTGTTCTGATTTTTTATTGTTATTAAAAATATGCAACACACATTTATTTTGTCAAATTAGTCCCCTTTTGTTAATAAAAGAGCTGAATTGCTCATGTATCCTAATACTTATGCCGTATATGGAGAAGTTCAAACTCAACAAACATAGGGTTTTTAAGGCATTAAAGGAGGATGCTGGGCTCTACAAAGAAGCACTAATACATCAAAGAAGATTTGGACACCCCCATGTGCATCTTTATTCCTTTCTCTTTTAATTCTATAGATCTAACAGAAATAGCAATGTGATTATTGAAATAAGTACACCAGTTCTGGTTCCTATGAGAAGAACAAGAGTTTGGATTTGATATCCCACTTTATCACTACCCGAAGGAGTCTCAAAGGGGCTAACAATCTCCTCTCCCCTCCTCCCCCACAACAGACACCCTGTGAGGTGGGTGGGGCTGAGAGACTTCAGAGAAGTGTGACTAGCCCAAGGTCACCCAGCAGCTGCATGTGGAGGAGCGGGGACGCGAACCCAGTTCCCCAGATTATGAGTCTACCGCTCTTAACCACTACACCACACTGGCTTTCCCTTTTGCTTATTTTTTCAGTAGCTGTGTTTGTATGCAAATTACCTGGCTGAGAGTATTCCAAGATTGAGGCCAGGGTGCTGCGGATAAGATTTGTCCACTGTTTGTGTATTTCTTCATTCATTGTCATTGGAAGAGTTACAATATTTTTCAATCCTTGAAGTGCTGCGGAGACTGGCGGTGGGACATGGTTTCCTGTTGTTTTCACTGCAGTATCTTTTAACACTTGAGTTAATAGAAACAGGACTGTGGGCAAAATTGTCATGCATCCTGAAAGATAAAACATATTTACTTGCACACAAGTGTAAGAACAAAATGCTACACCATAGGCATGATCCATAGTGCTATATTCTATGTAGCATTTCACATGAGCAAGTACGGCCCACTGTTACACACAAAGCATATCTGAGTCATATAACAGAAAAGCCACTGTAGGCACACAGCTACCTGTGCACTCCAGAACCACTGGATTTTGTTTGTGTGTCCATCCCACACCACGTGTTAAAATACAACATTACACGTGATGCTTCCAATCTGTCCTGGCGCCTTGACTACCATTGTGGAATTAAAGGGAAAGAGAGGCTCATATCAAACCATAGAAGTAAGCATGATTACTATGTTCTACCTCTATTGTTGGAGGCAGCATGCTTCTGAATACCAGTTGATGGGAATCACAAATGGGGAGACTGCTACTGCTACTGCATTCAGCACCTGCTTGCAGGCTTCCTGTGGGCATCTATTTGCCCACTAGATGAACCTCTGACATGACTTCTCTTATGCACTCTATTGCTCTTTCACTTTCCTAGTGAAACTAAAGTATCCTATATACGTATGTCGTTTTGGAAGTAACTATGTCCTAATAGCAGTGACGCGGGTGGCACTGAGGGTTAAACCACAGAGCCTAGGGCTTGCCAATCAGAAGGTCGGCGGTTCGAATTCCCATGACAGGGTGAGCTCCCATTGCTCGGTCCCAGCTCCTGCCAACCTAGCAGTTTGAAAGCACGTCAAAGTGCAAGTAGATAAATAGGTACTGCTACACTGGGAAGGTAAACAGCATTTCCGTGTGCTGCTCTGGTTCGCCAGAAGCGACTTAGTCATGCTAGCCACATGACCTGGAAGCTGTACGCCGGCTCCCTCGGCCAATAATGTGAGATGAGCACCGCAACCCCAGAGTCGGTCATGACTAGACCTAATGGTCAGGGGTCGCTTTACCTTATGTCCTAATAGCTGCATTTCCTGATTGTGCATGGATATAATATTAATAGGGACCCAGGTGGCGCTGTGGTTAAACCACTGAGCCTAGGGCTTGCTGATCAGAAGGTCGGCGGTTCAAATTCCTGTGACGGGGTGAGCTCCCGTTGCTTGGTCCCAGCTCCTGCCAACCTAGCAGTTTGAAAGCACATCAAAATGCAAGTAGATAAATAGGAACCGCTATAGCGGGAAGGTAAACGGCGTTTCCATGTGCTGCTCTGGTTCGCCAGAAGCAGCTTTGTCATGCTGGCCACATGACCTGGAAGCTGTCTTCGGACAAACGCCGGCTCCCTCGGCCAATAATGCGAGATGAGCGCGCAACCCCAGAGTCCGTCACGACTGGACCTATTGGTCAGGGGTCCCTTTACCCTTTACCTTTATAATATTAAAATCTGACTCAAAGCTGCATATAATGTTTTCATTTACCAAGTAAGTTCTGGGTGCAGTTTATTGAAATGAATGCGTACAGATTTCAAGAATGTTCTACTGAAGCAAATCTCTGAAGTTTAAAGGTACTCCATAAACTGATGTGCAGTTGGGGTTAAAAAAAAAGGAATGGGAATTCTGTCCCTTCAAGGAACCACGGGGGAAGGGGGAAATTATACTGTGAATCGCCCTGAGATCTTCAGATGATGGGTGGTATACAAATTTAATAAGTAATAGATGTTTTGGACTACAACTCCCATCAGCCTCAGCCAGCACAGTGCTGGTTGGGAAAGGCTGCATTAGAGCCTGTTCTGCTTGTCTGTGCCACCATCATAAACATTTCTCCGAACACTTTCCACATTTTTAAAACAGGTTTCAACCTGTCATGCTTTCCTTTCACTATCCAGGATACACTTTCTGCAAAGCCTACTTGTCCATGCATCTTAAGAAAGATCTACTGCATTACCAGCTGGGGAACAGAGAGTGGGCAGGTCAGACAGAATTCCAATTGTGGCAGCTACAAGACGAGCACTTTCTTCTGGAAGCTGTTGGGTTCTGCTGGAGATATGACTCGGAGAATCTGACATTTTTGTGCTCAAATGTGGCATGTGCCGTACTAGGATAAACATTAGGAGCTCCATGGCAGCAAATACAAGAGATTTTCCTGGCACAAGACCCCCACTTTCTCCTCCTTCGCCCAACATGGTGCTTGTGTCTTTTTCTTTTACATCTTCTTCATCTACAAAATAAGAACATAAAAGGCAGTATGTGTTAAAAATGTGACTATCATACGGAATCCATAAATGCCAATGCAGAAAAGGATTCAAAATAATGCATAATAAATACTGAAAGTGTAAATATAGCCACATAGTATTACAACAATAAAATTGTTTAAAATGTATACATTAATATTTAGTAACTAGACAGCTTCTGTTTACTGTTAGAAACTGTGGGTAGAGAATCAAAGGTGCCACAATTCTGCTTATGCTATCAGCTAAACAACTGAAATAGTGTTAATGCTGTTTCCTTTTACTAATGTAAGGAAATATAGAAATATTTTGATTCTCTTGTGGCATTCAAATGCATGAAAGTATACTAAATGATTCAACTTAGTTTAGGTTTGTTAAGTGTGCAAAATAAAGAATATAAATAGGATGGAAAAGGATACAGTTTGAAATATCCTATCTTCACAAACAAAACTTTGTTCTAATATACCGTACTTCATTATTTCTGAAACCCAAAATTAAGGTAACATATCTTACTCAGAGTGTTTCTTTTTTCTTGTAGATGATCCTGAGCAGCTCTTATGATCTGCTGCACAACACCAGTAACTAGCAGTTGGACTGAAGGAGGATTGCAGGTCAAGAGAAGTCGATGCAGCACACTCAAAAGTTCAACACCAAGGAGCTAGCAAGGAAAAAAAAAGGTTTTTCCCCAAAGTTGCCTATGATCATGAGCTTTCATAATAAAGCTATCCTACATTGCTGTAATCCCTTATAATGTCTCATTTAATCTACATCTGAAAGACTTATTCTGAGCATTTCACCACTTTAAAGAAAGCACTCACCAAATGCATCATTCAGCCAAAGTTAAGCATTTTTATTTCCGATATGCTTAACTTCCTCAGCTAACTTGATTAGATTTTGCCCAAACATTTATTAGGTTCAAACCATTGCACCTGTTTCAGTGTGTCTGAGCTGGCATTTATTGAATAAAAGGTTGAAAGTACAAATTTGGTTCTGTTTTTTCTCATAATTAATATTTAAATTGAGAAAAATCAGGACAAAACATATTAGTCAATGTTAATCAATTAGTCAATTTCACAAACTTTTCCACTCCATGACCAATACATGAAACCTTCATTTAACTGATTGTTCCAGCAATCTGCTTTACTTCCTGCATAATCAGATGGCTATCCTAGCTTGCAGTTACAGACTTCAATAATAATACCTGATCCTCAGCAATGTGGGTTCTAGCACAAGGGGAATCCAATAAAGTGTGCAGAGCTTGTAAACAGGATGTAACATGTTCAACAGGCTCTTCTGGTCGTGGAGAGCAGAGAAACTGTATACTAACACCTGAAAAGCAAAGTATTTTAGATTTTAGACAAAACAGAAGAACATTGACTAGTAAAGGGTTTATTAAAAAAAACTATTATTGCATATTGCTGTGCATACACAAAACACTAGTTTTAATCATTTTTACATGAGATGACTGCGCACAATACTACTGCAGCCATCAGCAAGTCAAGAGTCTTAGGCTGAAACCCAAACACTTAGGCATCCCAAGTTCTGAAAGCTAGAATGCTTCTGTTTCTGGTGCTGTCACAAAGCTAGAGTCCATCAAAATGGGAAATATTGCTACCTGATGATATAAAGTAGTAGTACCACTACAGAATTCTGAAACAACAGCACAACGTATTACCCAAAATCAAATGCATTCGATCTTTGTTTATCTCTTGCAAAGGTTTGGTGGAAGGTGGTGTTCCTGGTGCTGGGTTTAACATAATGGATGTGGCACGTTTCTGTGGATTTGGTATTGCTGCTGACACATCTTCTGTTGATTCAGAAGCATTAAATCCTGTACTATTCAACCACAGTGCAATTGCGTGTAGAATTGGAGTCCATGAATTCCGGTAATGCAGTCTAGCTGTATCAATTGTCTCTGGAGTGTAGAATGCTCCACCTGTCAGGCAAAATATTACACTAGATTTCAGCATGGCGATGGAGGCAGAAAGGAACTGAGTAAAAAGTGCATTATCATTTTAAATATTTTGTTAATATCAACTACACCTTAGAATTTCTGCTAACATGCGTGTGCAAGCTAGGCCCAAACTCACATGCTTATAGAATTCTTCACATGGTGGCTTACTATCAGTGAAGTCAGTCTATCATTCTGACCGTCCCACTGCCAGAAGCATGGCACCCTGGGCTACCGTAGTTCACATATTACAATCCATCACTTGTTCATTTATCCCACCATTTCAGAGATGATTGCAAGAACCAAATTTACTGAAGAACACTATGTTTGAGGTTATGTAGGATGATATGAAAAATCTGTTTGATTTCATTCAGACATTAAAGGTTACTATTTGATTTGGCAAACATGAAAAAACAAACTCGAGATAGCTTCCAAACCATGGTCAGGGAAACCTTCCAACTCTGGCTCAAGAGCTACAGAGTTAAGAAAATTAGGCTTATGCTATGTGCCATGGGAATGTGCTGTTGTGTCTTTTCCTATAAATGACAGCAAAACAAGGGTATGGACAATGTTCAGCCTTCCCAAACTTTGTCTTTTAAAGTTTCTACCCACATGTCAAAACTATTATAATAACTGTATTCTAAACTAAATTAACAGCTTACCATCTGGAGGAAGTTGACTTGCAAATTCTGCTGGTAAAGTCAAAAGAGCATAATCTTTAAGTGCAGCTAACCAGAGGCGGCTGAGAGTAGGCAGCTCTGGTTGCACAAGTGTTATTAAACTGTCTGGCGGCAGTTCATCTACTGTGCTATAATCATCATCATCATCATCACCTCCATTCTTCACTGCTTTCTTTGGTTTAGTTTCTGCTTCTTTTTTAATCTTCATAGCTACTACATACACCTTTAGATAAAAATCCATGCAAAGTATTACAATCATATATAGACAACACAAATAAAGCTTCCCTGTGTGCCATTAAGTGTCATTAATGTAACCCATCCTTAAAATATATGTTTCACTTAAATCCCAGGCACGTTGCACTAATAAAACCCACACCTCTTGATATGGTCACCCAAATTGTATGTTGGAAAGATTAATTCTGCAGCACACTTTCAACCCCATTCTCAAACCCATAAGGTTTAACAAACCCTTTTAAAAAGAAGTATATATCCTCAAGGTGTTGAAAAGTCGTGATCAAGAGAATCACTTTTGTATATTTCAAAGTCCCTGGACAGAGTTCACCTAACGAGTCCTGACTGGAAGCCCTGTGCAAAGACTTCTGCTTGCACAATAGGGCTTTTGCCCCTCTCCTCCCCACTGTATGCTTCCCATGGCTTGGGATGTGTGTGTTGGAAGAACCCCTAGAATTGGCAAGCTGAAATGATTGTGCTAGTGGAACATTTGCCTTAGTGCAATATTGAATTCCTCCAACTGAATATATCCAGTTATAAACAATAAAAAGAGAACTTGGCTGATGGCCTCAGCAACTCTAGGAAATACCACAAAGTAACATGTTAATAAAGTGTCTTATGCAAATATAAAAACCAGCAGAAATACTTAATATAGTTAAAGTATTGTTTCAGCATTTTTTTTACCAGGAAAACTGATTTCATTACCTCCTTCCATTCATCCTGGCAAGTAGTTCACTGTTTTGTTGACATTGTTTTGCTTAGAGGCAAGGGAGGCTGAGATAAGTGACTTATCTAAGATCATACAACAAGTCTACACCTGAGCTAGAATGTTTCCAGTTCTGAATTCAACACTTCACATACTGGATCATGCTAGCTCACATATTATTTTATTTTTATATGCAATGAAATTCTATGTAATAAATCACTTTATGTCTTCATATGTTAACTTCTATGCAGACATTTCAAGTAGCAGCTAGAAACCTTTTCAAATAACCTCAAGATACATTGTCTTGCATTCAAAGTCTGAAGAATATTATTGGAATGTTTACAAACAGCAGCAAGCCAACCTGTATTATATACTCCATTGAGTTACTACATGTAGTTGTGTGTGTTCCATGCAATGTAACAAATAAACAATATATCAGATCAACTGATTTATTCATCTATTGCCTTCCAATCCACAGAAAAGCAAGACTAAGCAACTGCTTTTATATTATTATTTTTAAATATTTACCTCAGCCCAAGCTTTGAGTACTGCCAGTTTTTCCATAGTAGTAGCGCTCTCCCTGTAAAGCTGGCTGGAAGACCCCTTGCCTGTTTGCACTTTGTCCAGTGAAGAGACAAGGAGGTTGTGAACACGGCGAAGATCATTAAGGTCGCTTACTACGCCACTTCCAATCCAGGTGCTACACACCTAAAAATCAATATAAACAGCCAGCTTGCCTTTTAAGAAAGCATTCCTCCACACAGAGAACCAATCAGTCTTGGTCTAGGCTCAAAACTCCACCCAAATATTAAGACCAGAGTGTGAGCTAGAGCTAATTTCCATTTCTCAACCTAGCCCAACTCACCAAAATGTCCCAATCATAAAATGGGAAATTCCAATACAATTGAGGTAAGACAAATCTGCATTGATCAGAGCAGTTTTAAGGAAAAATTAAGAACTTTCAACACAGGAATATTTTCTGACAAATTGTTTTAAGAAACACTTTCATGGTTCTTTTTAATTACAAACATTAATGTGACTGCATTACACAATACTATCTGCAATTCACAACTGGCAAGGTACTATGGGGAACTGAGCCCAAGTGTACCAAATGTAATGAAGGCAAAGGGGGAAAATGGCCAAAAATATAGGCACAAAGTGAACAATAAACTGGGAGGAAATGAATTTTTTCGGCAGTTTTTAAAATGCTTTTTGAAAGTGTGGAGAAACAAAATGGTGAACAGGAGAAAAACAGTGCAACCAAACATGATGGGTGGACCGAGAAGGAACATGATACTGTGTAGATTCAAAGAAACATGAAGTAAACCAGAAAATAAGGCAAACCAGAAAGATCAGACAAAATATAAAACAGAAGTAAAAAGGAAGAAGACAACCAGAAAGACAAGCCTGAAGACAAATAACAAGGGAGCGTAAACACTTGGTGATTGTATTCAATTAAAGCGAGATGCAAACTAGTGCATCATGGGAGCAGCCTACTTCCAAAGCATCCCTTCCTTCCTTGATCAGATGGTGCATCCTAAGCACAGTTTACCTGCTAGCTAAAGGGAAATCCAGTGGTGCTTAATGATCTTCTTCCCTTTATATGACTGAACACAATAAAATAACTTGAAGTCAGATCATGAATTTGCTATATAACTGGATTCCTCATTTTCCTAATAAATCAAGGAATTGTATGCCTCCCCCATACAATCCCGTCCCCAGTGGGCATCCCTGAGTAGATCTTACCAGAAAATGCACATAGGGCAAATACAGCTCAACAATGCAGAGGGTTCACAACCCTTATCTGGCTAGAGATCAAAGGAAGGTGACTTATACCAGGTCAGCTCATTGCACATCGAAACCCAGTATTATCTATTCCGATTGGCAGATGGTTCTTCAGGTTCTTAGGCACAAGTCTTTCACATCACCTCCACAGACCCAGTGCAAGACATTGCACTATCTGAGACTGGCCCAGGGACCCTCTTCTCCTCTCCCACTGCCCCCCTTTTGCCTGCATTTCTGTTCCTGCTCCATGCTCCATTCCTCTCCTCCTCTACGTCTTCTGCTCTTGCACTCCTCGCCACTTCTTGCCCAACTAGCTTGCCCAACTGGCTCAACTCTGAAGAGCTGCAAAACCTAACTATTTACTGCAAAACCTTTAAAAATGCCAGTCCTAAGAGCCAGCATAGGCCTATCTTCATTCACAAGGAGATAAGATGCTTTCTTAATATGATGCACCCTCCCAGGAGTCTTACAATATCCAAAACTAAATGTTTGGATAGTATTCATTTCTCCTTCCACATGACACCTTTTTTTTCTAAAAGCAACCATGTTTTTCTTTGTACCTGGCAAGCTTTTGCTGTAATATCAGAAGGGGTGTCCTGTGAAAAAGCTGGCCTTAAAGCAGCTCCAACCTGTGAGAGAAAGAAAAATTGATGAAACCATGCCCTACACCCACTCTTGTAACAGGAATTTAGACACTGCATTAATTAACCTTTGCAGCTAATTAACCTTTGTTGTTGTTGTTGTTGTTTAGTCGTTTAGTCGTGTCCGACTCTTCGTGACCCCATGGACCATAGCACGCCAGGCACTCCTGTCTTGCACTGCCTCCCGCAATTTGGTCAAACTCATGTTCGTAGCTTCGAGAACACTGTCCAACCATCTTGTCCTCTGTCGTCCCCTTCTCCTAGTGCCCTCAATCTTTCCCAACATCAGGGTCTTTTCCAAGGATTCTTCTCTTCTCATGAGGTGGCCAAAGTATTGGAGCCTGAGCTAATAAATCAAGGAATTGTATGCCTCCCCCATACAATCCCGTCCCCAGTGGGCATCCCTGAGTAGATCTTACCAGAAGTAAGAGTAGATCTTACAATTAACCTTTGTAGCTGTCATAATTATATGACAGACACTATTAATCATTTTTTTCAGTGGAAAAAGACATCTAATTTTAGAAGCAAATGTGTCTCCAAAGAAGTCACATGTTTCGTTTTGCAATTTGCTATGGCAAATAATGCTGACTGTGGTAACATTATAAATCATGGAGAAAGGGAGTCAATTGCTCACCACCATTCAGGCTGACCTAGCCATGGCTACTGACTCAACTTCTATGACTTTCCAAATGCGAATTGGTAGGTTGAGAAGATTAAAACGGGGAGCTGTAAATCTTCACATATAATGAGCCTAGACCTGTATGAGAGCTTCATGCATGCCTACAGAGCACCTGTGACAAACAGGATCTTTTCATGCCCATCAAAAGCAAGATGATTCTCAGCTGGGATACATTTTGTTTCACAACTGATTTTTTGCAATGGCATAAGCACATAGATAAGCTTACATTAGCCTGATACTGCTCTAGAATCACATGGCCTGGAAACTCTGGTTCAGGAACTGCTGCAAATTTCTTGATAATGTCTTCAAGTGCTTGGAGACCAGCCATTCGCAACTGGTTGCTGTGGTCAGTTGCCGCCATAAATGCCATGCGAATAAGATCAGAGAGGTGAAGAACTAGAAGGTCATCTGAAAAGAGACACAAGAAAAAGCAGAAGTTTCAAAAGTCATCTGTTGATCAAACTTACACACATCTTTCACCCCAAAGAACTACATTATAAAATACACATATTATATAGTCTAAGCAAAGCAAAACAGAAAAAAATGAGCAAAAGTACAGTACCACCTTAAGAGCTAATATCTCTCATGAATTCTGAACTATCCTTCTTAAAATAGGATTTGAAATGATAACAACATTGCATCTACGGAAAATCTAAACTGCAGTTAACAAATTCACAGTGCCTATTGTTTACAACAGAGCATGTGATCACTTCTAAGGTTCACCCATTGGATATTTTAGATTAAAGGAACAATTCATTCACACAAGAAACAAAAGCTTAATTCAGACCATAAACAGATCTATTGAAAGAATGCCAGGAGGCACACACACACACACACACACACACACACACACACTTATTCAATGTTAAACTGAATTTGCATAGGATTTTGCAGATAATTCTATTGCCATTTAATTGAATCTGAAAGAAATCATCAATACAAGGAGTCAGTGGAATGACCTATTTCAATATGCAGGCTTTAAAAGCAATAATCAAAATTTCCAACATTATTTTCATCTAAACTGTAAAATGTGCCTAACTTTTTTAGAATTCTTTTACAATCCATATTATCAATAGTAGCCTATCTGATGCTTCTGAAACACCCACAAGCAGGATTTGAAGTAAACTGCTTTGCTTGCAACCCGCTGCTGTACCTCCTTGCTTTTGCCACCCAGGAAAAGGTATTAAGAGGCATACCACCTCCGAATCTGGACATATAAGTCAGCAATCACTTCCAGGATGTTTTACCCATAATTTCCCATTATTTCTGAACCAGGAACCTATGCTTACTGGACTTAGACTAAACCATGAACTGTAACCAACTTCAAACTGTGGTTTCAGACCCTAGTTTCATCCAAATCTGGTAAGTATAGTTTCCTGGTTCAGATAACAGGGAATGGTTAATTCACCCTAGATATCTTCAATTACACATTGGGAGGAGGAAATGAAATAAGAGATCAGAGATCAGAAGGGCATATGCACAAGACACATACATAATACACCAATATAACTATGTCAAAACATATTTGGCCAATGGAAGGAGCCGCGTCATCATGATGTACCAACTGAAGCTTCCCTTCCAGATATTTACAAGAGTAGCCACAGCCTATGCCCACAACAGCAGCTTAGCTTTCAGGTTACAAACTGCTTTTCCCGTTGACTCTTCTGTTTTCCTACCAGTATTTATTTAAATGATTTCCATTTATTTAAATTAGAATAAAAGTGGTTTACAACCTAGCTTAAAACATCACATAAAGCATAACAAAATGTCAAAATAAAATATTGCACATGAAAATCAAATACAAAATTCTCAAACATAAAAAATTACAGACTAAAAATATATACAAAAATACAACAAACCCCTACAAAACAGCAGCATTAGCAACCACACAAATGACTGAAATAGAAGCTGCTCCTACACTCCCCCACAGCAACATATCTCAAATACATTCTTAGCAACCATCCACATACAAACATACCTCATGCATTCCCACCAACCATATAGATAATGCACAGCTTATCCCTAACTATTTATTACAAAGTGAACATCTGGTCTACAAGAATACATGACTGTATTAAGCATAGTTTACAACCAGCTCATTCACCTACTAGGGCAATGCAGTACTGTAGAAACAGCAATATAACCACTCCCAAACCACTCCATCTCTCACCCAGTTAGGACCAAACTAGAATTAAGCAACTTTGAAACACAGAAGCATTACAACTCAGTCTCTTACTCTGGGCAGCGAATATATAATTCCTGTTGCCACCCTATGATACATTACTTACATTCTCCTACTGAGCACATTCAACAGTACAAAATAAAACATGGTGATGCCTTCACAGCAACCTCAGAAAGGTCTGCACTTCCTTGGCCCTCCTATCTCAGTCTGTGGGCTGGAATGCAAGTCAATTAGCAGCAGCTGTTTCCACTCTCCTCCTCCTCTGGAAATATCAGCAGCATCCTGGCTGACAAGGCAACCATGAGCAGAGAGAGCAGAAAGACAGAATGGACTTTTCCCTGCCCCAGGACCCCTCAACAGAAACAACAGGCAAAAGGTAAAGCAAGAAAATGTCACAATGAAAAGGCACAACGGTTTTTCACAGACTAATAGTCATTCCAACTGTCTCTTAATTGCCGATCTTAGAAAAAAATGATAACTGGACAAAAAAAATGCCTCTGCTCATAAAAATGCCAGAATCAATGGATTGTTAACACTTAGCCTCTCTGTGTGAGTGCAAACATGTCTACATCCACAGGAAAAAGTCACCTGAAACCTAAACATGGACAACAAACACACACTGAATCCCTGATCAGAGATGAGGCTCATTAAGGGACCTTGAGTTTTCAACTGTCTCCCTTATAGGATTTTATTAGAGTAGAATCAGATAAGGGGCTATAGTTACCTATAATTAACTACTGTAGTTATTCTAGAGAAGAAACACATAGAGAAAAAGACACCAGTCTCTCTTACTTTTAGGATTTCTGAGTTTGGCAGAACGGGCAAGAGCTAGATCAAAGTGGGCTTTATTTGCATTTTCACAGAGCATAATAATTCGACACAGGCAATCAGCAGCAAAAACTCGAGTAGCCCAGCGAGGAGCTACAGAAGGCTTTGTTTTGTCTTCTTCACCCAGTGTAGTAAACATCATATCATCATCCATTTCATCTTTTTTCTCTGAATCTTCATCTTTTTCACCTCCCAAAGGAGCTGTAGTGGTCATATCTGCAAAATAAGAAAGGATCCATTATTTATTTAAAACATTTTTATCCCAGTTAAAAAAGCATAACAAAACCTTTCCATAGGACTTTTTTTTACAGAAAAAATACCAAACTAGTTCAACAGTACTAAAAAACAATAAACAATAGTTAAATTTAGTTAAGAGTAGACCCACTGAAAATCAGCGGACATATCAATTTAATTCAGTCCAATATCAGAGTAGCAAAGTTTTTATTCTTGCATTGGGGAAAACTGACACTAGGTAACAAATGCAAGAAATAACAGTGGGAAACTTGTTGAACTATCATTCTTTTCACAATCAAGCCCAGAAACATTTTGGTATTTTACAGCAAAAAATTATTTCTCTAAAGAGACATAGTAAGAAATGCATGCTTACACCTCAAAAATGATGAAGATGGCGCTTTGAAGTCAATCTAGCAAGACAATATCAGGGCCTTTTAAAACATATGTAAAGTCTCACCACAATTCTTTTAGTCTATGATACAAATATTTGCAGGGCACTATATTTACAAGAAAATATTTAGCAAGAATTTAGAATGATTCCATAGCACTGTTTAATACAAGCTACCGGTAACAAAATTCAGGAGACGTCAATAGCCCAATTCATACCCTGGCTCCAAGCAGAAACATCTATTTGAAATGTTCCTAGAAGAAATGTTCCTAGAAGAAACTGGGATCAACAGATCAATAACTCAAGAGTTCTTTCATTTGCATATTAGTACCTCATAAATAACCCTCTGAAGACAGTTTTATCAACACACCAAGCACCTCCTAAGCTACTTATAAAACACTGTAGCAGTGACTTTCTAATATGCTTCAGGCTCCACTGAAATTATGAGGCACTTGTGTATTAGTGAAAACACAAATCAGCACCTAAATAAAATTTTAAAGGCTGACCTTTACAGCCTGGGAAAAATAGCTTCCAATAACACATCATTCCAGACGGATGTGACCTCAGTTAGATTACTGTGCATCTAGTCCTTACAGCGTGTTCCAGTGGCCTTATCGGGGGTCACTAGAGCATGAATAGAAGGGTTCAATTTTGTTAGGTGGGGGTGTAGCAGTTGGTGCACCAGTCATAGCTGGAAAAAGGCACTCCTCATCACTGACGTGACCTATGCATCTAACAAGACCTAACATGAGTTCGACCAAACTGCGGGAGGCAGTGGAAGACAGGAGTGCCTGGCATGCTCTGGTCCATGGGGTCTTGAAGAGTCGGACACGACTAAATGACTAAACAACAACAACAACCCAAAAGATGAATATTAGACATTGGAAAATGGTTGTTGCAAGATGTCTAACAATGTTTTCTTCAGTAGAGGCTGGACCATGACTTCCTTTAATGCCATAGGCATACTTGATTGAAAAGTCTGCTAAATAAAAAGCTTCTAAAGGAATTACAAGAGTCAATATAATTTACATCAGGCTTCCCCAGACTTCGGCCCTCCAGATGTTTTGGACTACAATTCCCATCTTCCCCAACCACTGGTCCTGTTAGCTAGGGATCATGGGAGTTGTAGGCCAAAACATATGGAGGGCCGCAGTTTGGGGGTGCCTGATTTACATAGTCATTTTCAGATAATTACCGCTGGATGCTGCAAGGACATCCTTACATAACATCAGCCAGTGAGAGAGCTTTTCTACTGCCAAAGATGAAAGCATATGTCCCAAGGTATCATGAATATCAGAGCACAACTTCCGATCAGTCTCCCGATCTAGCATTCCAAAAAGGACTCCCTCAAGTCCAGTCTCTGTGATATTGATTCCCTGATGTCGGCCATGAATATCCCTCCGGGAGCCTACTCCTGGAGCAAAAGAATTCATATCTGCAAAACAGATGGTAAAGGCATTTTACATTAACAGGATTTTTTCCCTTCAAAATAGCAACTTGAGATTTTTCTAAAAAGTCTATGCCTCCATATGATCCAAATAACTAACACAATGACATCTGCGTTAAAATGCAGTACTTAATATGATAAAACACCAACAATGCAGAAACTAATGTGTTAGTAGTCTAGAGAAGTATATGGCATAGTTTTGGACTTTAGAGAACCTCCCCTGAACTAAAGCTAATGTTATATCTCTATGTTTTAAGCAGGAATGGAAAACCACAGCCAAGTGGGGCTTTCCAGTCTATCTGGCCAACACTCCCAATACCATACCCCACACTCCTCAGACCACCTCCCTGAGTGTTTTTGCTTGTCTGGAATGTGAACTTGAACTCTAATGATGCCTATTGCTTGTCTGGATGGACAATAGAGAGGGGTATGCAAGCATGTGCAGAAACTTGCCTACTGTACAAAGGTAAACTTTATCTTAATCTGCCTACTTTTGCCTGAAAAGGGTTCCCCATACCTGGTCTAGAATGTATTCTGCTATCTCCAATCCAGTGGAAGATCAATTGTATGATGTGAATTGAAAGGTATTGAAGAACAGTCCCAATCAGACAAAACACAAATATAAAATTAATTTATGAAGAATTAGTAGGAGCACACCAAATCTCCCTCTAATTCCTTTTATACAATACTATAAATGTTCCTTACACTGTACAGAGCAATTTGGCAAAAAGGCCAGTCCCTGCCCTGTGAAAAGTAGGGAAGGGAAAAGCAGTATCAACGGGCGACAAACAAGTTCAGCTGCGCATACTTCAGCTTAGTTTCAACTGTGGAAAATCTTAAGATATAAAGGTCAGATTCCCTGGAAATTATCTGATACCAGTATAAGTAACCTATGTATGTAATGCCATGTAATGCTGTTTAAACACACCTGCCTGTCCAAAGTTGTTGCATATTCCATCAAATTATTTATATAAAATAAAGTGCTCCATATTTGGGCAACTTATTCAAATCCTTTTAAAAGGGTTAAATAAATTAACATATACATGAATTAGTCCAACTCAAAAAAGTTATTGATGGCGGACAGTAGAAAAAATGTCACCCAATCAAAAACTGTATCACTACATACTTAGGACATAAGACAGAGGTAGCTAACTTGTGACCCTTCAGATGAAGTTGTGCTCCAGCTCTCATCAATCCCAGCAAGCATGGCCAATGATGGGAGCTGCAGTAAAGCATTATCTGGAAGGCCAAAGGTTAGCCACCCGAATGTAAGGGGGGAAGGGAAGGGAAGCTTTCTGCAAACTTAGAACAAAGGCACCTCTAGCCTTGTCCTGTCAAGTATAATTTACAATGGGCCTTGAGCTCAGTTCTTGAAGCTTTTAGGCAGACATCTTTCCCAGCTCTGCTACACAGAATCAAGACAATTCAAAATGCTGGGGATCCAATCTGGCCATCATATGTGGAAAGTGTGCACTTTCATAGTCTACCATGGGAGAAAAACTGTCAAAAGTGAATACTTTATTATGAAACAAATTTATATCATTTTTATGAAGTCGGACAACATGCGGGTGAAAATATAGTTCAGGAAATGCACTTCAAAAGTTTACAGCATTAGCTGTTTTCATTTGGTCTTTAGGAAAGTAAACATGCAAAGCAAAACTTACTCATCCCATTATTTTCTTTGTCTCCAGCATTCTTGGCTAAACTCATGGCATATTCACACACTTCTGCTGCTTCTCTCTGAGCAAGCTGCCTCAGACATGCTACTGCAGCCCGACGAAGTAGAAGATGGGAGCTGCATAGGTGAACCTGCAACCACAGTCATAAATCAGCAATCAAACTTGCTGGGTGACTTGAAAGAACCCATAGGTACTGTTGCTTAATTAAAATTAGCTACTCAGTAAACCAATATTTTTATTAATTGAAAAAGTACAGTGGTACCTCGACATCTGAACAACTCGCCTTCCGAAGGTTTCGACTTCCAAAGTCGACAAACCCGGAAGTCTTTTCACCCCGTGCACGTTCTGCGCCTGTGCAGAAGTGGCGTGCGCGGTCAGCGCATGCACAGAAGCGCAAAAATCACGCTTCGCGCATGCACAAAACGGGCGCTTCGACAACCGAAAACCTCGACTTACGAAGAGCGCTGTGGAACAGATCGCCTTTGTAAGTTGAGGTAGCACTGTACATGAATCAATTAAAATAGCAGTTTAGCATATTGTGGGTTTCCTACAGGCATCTGGTTCACCATTGTGAACACCAAATGTTGGACTAGATGGGCCACTGGCCTGATCCAGCAGGCTCTTCTTATGTTCACATGAAACCAAATACACATTTCAATATGATGATTGCTGCGAAAAGGGGGCTTGGGGTCTCTGTGTTTGTGCATATTACTTGGATCATTTGGCGGCGTGGTAGTGGCTCGGATGGCTTCTAGGTGATTGCCACAGCAAGCTATGGAGTATAGTAGAAGCAACCTTTGTTCAAGAAACTCTGGCTTGTGGCTGCACAAGGCTGAAAGTCTTTATAAGGGCAGAAATTTGTCTATCTGCCTGGACTCTAGACCATGGACAACAGAAATGCTGACACGGCCTTCATGAAACTAAGACAATGCATCTGATGGTTAAGTTCTACCTCCACTGTCAGAGCAAGCACACTGGCTTGCCCCTACAAATGAGGGGGCCATGGGGCATACTGACATCACTTGTGCATGCCGTGGGGCATGCCAAGGTCATGACACGTACTGACGTGTTATGCCTCCTTGAAAATTTTTTTGGGCCCTTGCTGCCTCGCAGTTGGTGCCTGTTACATTGGATCATTGAAAGCTGCCTTGTACTGAGTCAGACCAACAGACCATCTATCTCTGTGATTGGCTGTGGTTCTCCAGCATTTCAGGCAATGGTCTCTCCCAACCCTACAGATGACTGTACCCTGGATGTTCCCCCTGCAAAGCATGCACTCTACCACTAAGCCACAGCCCATCCCCTAAAATGTCTCTTTATGATGCCATAGCTGTGCCCTTGCACCCATAGAGTGATGCTTTCAGAGATGCACTCTTTATGACCAGAGATTCACCAGAGTTCAAGTGTAGGCACTTGTCTGTTTTGACTAGTGCGTGCATATCCACTCGCCCTCAATAATGCCTTCATGCATTATTTTGAACACATGAATAGGGTTAGTATTTTACCATCATCTGATCTGAATGATGCTATCAGCTGCTAAGAACAGTACTGCTCTATGAAGAAAACCAACAAAGAGCAGCTGAAGTTCACATGATATGTTATCAACAGCTTCCACTATCGAGTGCAAACTGCTGTTTATAGCAAACTTAAATATGCTTTAGAGACAAAGTCAAACATTTATGGTAAATATTTTCTTCCTAATGAAGAAATGTTTTAAACTGTGACCTGCCTTGGCTGCCTGGCTGAAAGGCAGCATATGAATGCAATTAATAAATAAAAGAAAGAAGTACATCTATTTATCGTTTCATAAGAATCATATAACTTTACAGTATTTGATTCCCTCCCCCTCTTCTACCTCCTCCACTCATCTCCCCTAATACTCATGGGAGAAATGGCAATGTGATCTGTAGTTGCTAGGTTGAAAGCTTTATTGTTATTAGTTATTGCTATTTTGTGAGACTACAGCTGATTATAATTGAATGACCTGTCCGTTTCTGTATTTATGTTCTTGAAAATTTGCAATAAAACCTGTATTATTATTTTTAGAGTTTAACTATTTGGTTGGACCATGGCTATTTAAGAAGCCACAGTAGTTCAGAGAAAGGGTTAAGGCGTGAAGAAGGTTGTGTGTTCTCCACTACTAGAGAATACAATTGATTATTCTGACAAACATTTCTCACCCACCCACCCCCAAGTATCAGACTATATAAATGTTATAGTACTGAAACATAAATGAGAGGCATAGCTTATACTCACACAAAGGCTGGGAACGAGACTGGAGAGGTTAACATGTCGTGGTGCAAACATGTGAAGTTGCTGGAGGCAGGAAATGGCAGCTGCCTGAACAAGAGAGTCTGAATGATCTTGTGTAATTGCACATCCCACCAGACATGAGGAGCGGATGGTGGAAATGGTAGCTCCATTACCTATCAAATTTAAAGTTATCAAATCAACTTCTAAAATATCTACACAATTTTCTATTTCAGTCACAATTCCATGGATGCATTTAATTTTCTATCTTGTCACTTGCCTCAAAATGTAATATACACCAAGGCTATAAGCTTTAATTGCTTGATTATAGGGCATAGGTCTCACAAAGTAGATGATGATGATGATGATGATGATGATAATAATATCCCCAACTATATAAAAGACAAAACACCAACATTCCCGAAACAGCAGCATGAAAACTGCAGCCCAGTCACAAATAAAAATGTTAAGAAAAGAGCAGCTGAGACTCCAACAAATAAAAATATAATAAAAAAAGAGAAAGTTGGAAAAAAACCATAAATCGAAGCCAAGGGAGCCTTATAGCACACCTACAGTATCTGCACATTATTGCTGGTTGTCCCTGTTAGACCAGAAGGTAAAAGGTAAAGGTAAAGGACCCCGGATGGTTAAGTCCAGTCAAAGGTGACTCTGGGGTTGCGGCACTCATCTCGTTTTTCAGGCTGAGGAAGCCAGCATTTGTCCACAGACAGCTTTCTGGGTCATGTGGCCAGCATGACTAACCTACTTCTGGCGCAACAGGACACTGCGAGGAGTGCCAGAGTGCATGGAAATGTCATTTACCTTCCCACCACAGCGGTACCTATTTATCTACTTGCACTGGCATGCATTTAAACTGCTAGATTGGCAGGAGCTGGGACAGAGCAACAGAAGCTCACCCCATCATGCGGATTTGAACCACCAACCTTCCGATCAGCAAGACCAAGAGGCTCAGTGGTTTAGACCACACAGTGCCACCAGCAGTGCTGTCAACTTTCCCTTTTTTGTGGGAAATTCCCTTATTCAGCACCCTTACTTTCATATCCAGGAGTTGACAACCCCATAGGATTCCTTATCTTCAAATCCGGGGGTTGACAGCTATGGCAACCAGCTACATTAGGATTCACACCAGCAACCAGAATGGCCTCAGGCAGAAGATATAAAATGGAGAGAGACTGGAACAGGACTAAAGCCACAATCCTAACCACACTTGCCT
This sequence comes from Zootoca vivipara, assembly GCF_965207765.1. Taxonomy (NCBI): domain Eukaryota; kingdom Metazoa; phylum Chordata; class Lepidosauria; order Squamata; family Lacertidae; genus Zootoca; species Zootoca vivipara. The sequence goes on from NC_142586.1 coordinate 79,773,091, forward strand.
GGGAGTAAGCCCCGCTGAACTCAATAGGACTGACTTCTGAGTAAACATGAATAGGATTTTGCTTTAAGGCTGCAATCTTAGGTATCTTTGTTTGGAAGTTGAAAAAAGTTGGATTTATTTTTTAAAATGTGTAATATAACTTGCACGCAACTTAACTGGAGTATTACGGCCCTCACTTTTATTGTTTTGTACACTAACCTTGCAGCTCCGGGCCAACCGTTGTTATTATAGCACCTAGACATCGACCCAAACATTGGTGTACTTCTGTATGTGATGGAGGCACTGTCAAAAGTAGTGTGAGAACCAAAGACAGAGTAGGCTCTACATATCCACGGTACATTGGTCCACTAGAGTCCACTATTAAAGCAAGTGAATGAAGAGACCATGTCTGGAAGAATAATTAACAGGTTAGTCATATACCTTTGGCACAGTTCACTAAGACTTTGGTAGGGTATGGTTGCCACTTTAGCACAGTGGTTCCCAGTCTTCATCACATTCTCTCTCTCTCTGGCTTGGAAAAGTAACTCTGAAGCCCCACTTTTTGACTATTATTAAGGAAATCGAAGCACAGACCCTGCTCATGTCACACAGAACTAAAAAGGGAGGAAGCAGAGCCATCAGGGCCCACAACATGGTTTAAGGTTTCTGTGAAGTGGACCACCAGCACTAACGTTAATGAAACACTAACAAATAGTGGGCATACCCAAATTATAAAGTCATTTTTATTCCCCGAGACTTCAGTAGTTTGATAATGGGGGGTTTCACCCACAGCAACAGTATTAAAATTTATCTATTAACAAGCTGTTAGTATTTATTTATTTTTTATCATAATGCTTTTACTCTAAGTGTTATAATTTTCAGGACAGACTTTACCAAAGGTGTCATGGGCTTTGAAGACACTCGAACTCAGGATGCAAGGGAGAAACGTGCTAGGAGGAAGGCACGCTTGGCAAATCCACACCGTGATCAACTCCCGCCCGGAAACCAATGCCCCCACTGTGGAAGGATGTGTGGATCCAGAATTGGCCCCCACAGTCACTTACAGACTCGTTGTTAAAACTGTGTTTATGGAAGACAATCTTACTCGACTACGAGTGATTGCCAAAGAAGAAGATGATAATTTTCAGGCTCCCCCATACTGAAATAAGCATGTGTGACTTCTAAGTATGCCCACTTGAAGAAAGATTTGAGAATTCCATGGTAGGGAAATGAAGTAGAATGCTATCAGTTAATTCAGTTGGAACAGAGAGTGCACAATACAAGATTTAGCAGACTGAATCCAAGCAGGTTTGACCTTGGTGAAGGAAGGAAGCTATAAGGGGATTATTAAGGGTGAAAAGCACTTTGTCCAGTTACTTGTCCAGTCTCCCAATTCAGGCATTTAGAAGAGCATTCTATTTTGCAAGATTGTTTAGAACATATGAAAGGGAGGGGCACAAAATGATCATATATGTTACCTAGAGCTCATTAGAGAAACAGTTGAACAGAAAGTAATAGAGAAATAAACTATGGCTGGGTTGTGCGTACTACCTGCTTAGAGTACCGGTAGTGCTTACAGAGAAACATTTTCAGATTGTTTACCAAATAGGTAGCAAGGCTATTTATAACTGAAAAACGGTTGAAGCAGCAAAACATGGGTGCTTATGCTCAGAAACCCTTGTTTAAAAAAAGTTTGCAGAATTTTATGCCTGATTCTTTTGCCATTCATAATATTGTTAAAAAACATCTGCATACAGAATGAAGCATTAAAAAGTGTATAATGCTTATTATACTGTGCTGAATATTATATATCTGCTTTACCTGGACTTCAGGGGACGTTCCATCTTGTGCCAGTGCTAACAGAATGCTGACACTGGTTTTCAAGTGCTGCCCAGAACCTATTCCTCCAACGTAGCGGTGGAGACAGCCAAGAGCCAAGGAATGGCCTGTTCGTGCTACGACGTCTCTAGCAGATTTCAGCCTATCAAGATTTTGGTAAAGTTTAATTTTTGTTAAATCTGTAGCTAATACCATTTTTGTTGATGTGAAATAAAGGCAAAGAATGCAATACAGCAAGTCCACAACTTACATAAGGGTTACCTCCCAGAGATTGCGCCTAAAGCCAAAATCACATATAGTCAAAACCCACTGGGTTCAATGGCAGGTGGGATTGACAAAGTCATTCTTCCTGGAACCCCACCCATCCCCCCTTTTGCCACATGCATAAAGCTGAATGTGCACAAGTTAAATGTGTACTGTATTATTTTTCAAGATCACATAAAGAGAAAACATTTCAAATGACCAAGATGGGCAAAAGCAATTAGCTCTTTACACTTAAATGCTTACAGTCATGTTACTTCCTTCTTAAGGTATTAAGAACCAAAATTAGAAATTATATGCAGTTTTTAAGCCGTGCACATTTTCATATTTGCATGCATAGCAAAACAAACTATATTCCATAAAAACTATATTCAATATAAAACTATATTCCCCTGTCACACAGGGAAAATAGATGTAGCAAACAAAGTTCTCTTTTTGCTTCAAGCAAAAAGTTCAACGTACTTGTCAAAGCTGTACTGAGCCATTCTGGCAATGAAAGTTGCTTCTCCAACCACTTGTGCCATTCTGCCAAGAGCTTCTCCTGCAGCACATCTCAGAATGGGGTTAGGGTTGTCAAGGGCCCCCATAACTAGCGTCAAGGCAGACTTGCGAACTTCTTCTGGCCCTAAAGTACTTTTATTCTCAGCTAAGCCCTTTAACAGAAGACAACATAAAAAGTTTTACAGATACACACCATATAATACCCATATCCACAACTACTGTTTCTGCAAATGACTTTCCTACATTTCCAGTCAGGGAAAGGTTTAAGCTTTCACACGTTTTGGCAGATGTCACATAACCAGAAGCATAAAAGTGCTCTTCCACTCAAAGTGGGGCTTTTTTGACTTGGTAAAAAGGGCACAACACCTTCAAACTGTAGCATAGGTGATACATCATATTTTGCATGCTATGACTCAGCTCCTGATACATCATTGTGCAAAGTCTTCCACTAAGGATCACATAACAAGTTTATGGAACAGTGTTAATGGACTCCATTTTAAAGTTATCTCTGCACCTCTGATCCTTTGATATGAGGGCACTGATATTAGCGCAATAATAGTGATCAGAAATAAATTTGTATGCATACATTAACATTCTATGCCTCACAACTGCAGCCTTGTTATAGTTACAGTAGGATAGGAAATATATAGCACACAGCAAAAAGACAGCATTATACCTCTTAAAGCAGGTTTACCTTTAATGCACTAAGAACAGCAGTAAAAATATTAAGCTGCACAGCTTGCTGACGAACACCCTTTGCCTGCTTGACACATTCTGCAAAATGATCCAACATCTGTAGCCTGTAAATACATACATTATGAGAAAGATATTCCTTGAAGTAATAGAAAAAGAGCTATAAAACCCACAGGCTCCAAAGGTGATGGCTGTAAGGTGCCTCAGTGTGGCAAATGACTATGCCACAATGTGATATAATGTACTTCAAATTATGTTACCGTGCTTTCAAGCAAAATTTGCTCTTGGACTATTTGTTCATCTAACAGTGCCAACAAACGAATTCACCAGGGAAGCTGCTGGTAGGATTCATAACTAGGCTTGGCAATAACTGTCCCCACTCAAATAATGTGACTTTCCTTCCTCTTTAACATCACCTCAACCCTCTGGAGAAGATTTTGAAGGGTGTGGGATTGCAGGGGAGAGGAAAGAAGGGAGGAGGGGAACTTTACGTTGCGTCAAAACAACAGTAAGTGTTGGATAAAACCCAATATAATGAAGATTGTAAGTCAAAAGATAACACAAACTTTTTAAAAGGTCGACAAATTTCTTAATAGCTAACTTTTAAATAGGATTTAAGCCTTGATATTGTTTAATGTCGTGCTTGATACTGTTTAATGGCGTGCTTGATACTGTTTAATGGCGTGCTATGGTCCATGGGGTCACGAAGAGTCGGACACGACTAAACGACTAAACAACAACAACTGTTTAATTAAATAACACTATAATGACATATTCACAAACAGACTTTGCTGGGGGGGGGGGCTACACCTAGGTTCAGGGGCCCTAATCTCCTGCCCCCCCCCAATTTGGCCCTTACTAATTTTGGTAGCAGCAGCAAAAAGAACAAAAATTAAAGTAAACACAGTGCTGCATTGAGCAAAATCCAGTGCCCTGATCTGAATACCGGTACAAGCGTCAGCCTTTTCTCAATCATTTGATTGGTCATTTGATGAGCAGAGGACGCAGCAATAATGACACTCCTCAGCTAATTTGCATGGTGTATCTATGTGTGTGTGGCTTGTAAGTTCAAGAAGGTTGTCATTGTGGCTCTAAGGCCAACAAAGGTTAGCCACCCTGGTTATAAACAAACCTGTGCTTGTAGGAAACATGAGGGAAAACCACTCCAAAGAGAGCAACTGAGGCATCTATGACTGACACTCCCAAAGGTAGAGGACCAGGAACAGCTTCACCAGCAGGGATGCGCAAATAAATGGAAGATGGATCATGTTCTAGAGCACCACTCCCAGAGGCACTGTTTGGCTGGAGCTGTAAAGCATCAGAACACTTGAAATATGATAAACATGTAACATTTATCACTTCGTATTATACATTTTCTAAGGTTTTTTTTCTAAATTATTCTTGTTCAAGGGAACCTATCTACTTCTGCAGTGTCTCCATTATTTCAAGTACAAAAACGGAGATTCAACTCTAAGGCATGGATCCTAGCTTTTAGCGCTGTGATGCTCATTTTAAAGGAATGGGTTCTTCCATGGATGTATTAATGGAAGGAGCTTCAGTTCATCAAACTAACTACATCCATGGAAGGTTTGAGCCAATATGTATAATTCAAGTAAAATTGTTTTGCTTGTGCCCAGTCATGTGTTTACCAATACTGCACGGAACACACAATAAGGGCAATTACAGATCAAGCAGTCTCACATAAAGAGTTTCATTTGGAAAGTATGAGAAGGAAACGCACACCATGACTACGCTATTAGATGTCCTACTGTAATACTTTGAGCAGCAACAGCAGCAGGGTCCACTGCCTTTTTTCTTTTTCAAAAACATGCTTATTATGTGACTTTATTCTTTTCTAACTCTATGGCATCTTCCCCTGCTCTGCTATAGCATGCTTAAGAGCTCAAGTTTAGGGTTGATTCTGTTCTGGCATCTCCCACAAACTCTACAAGATCCAACATTTTTCATAACTCTAAGGAAATGCAAATTATAACTGAGTCTAACTTAAACTTTTATATTTAAAAATCAGTAGAAGTATTGCAAATATGTCCTGGGCACTGTAAAAATAACAACAGTGGATTTGCTCAAGAGCCTTGAAAAAGACAGAAAACTAGATGTTTGTGGAATGCTTTTTAAGGGTTTGATACCTGATCTTCAATTGATTTATGGTCTGTTTCCTGCAGCCAGGAGCCAAGAAGAACACTGTCATCATAATGGCAAAGTGATCTAAGCAGAGATGTCGTAGTATTAGCAGAGTTGTCTGTCAAAGTAAATTCTGCCACCAGCTCCCGAAGAAGTGCATTAAATGACCCTGAAGGAAAATAATTGGAAGGGGGAAATGGCAAAATATAAGACATTTTACATCCTGTGAATCAACAGACATTGTATGAAACAGAAATAGTTCCCAAAGAAGGATGGTGCAGTACAGGAAAATCAGTACTAATATTATTCTTGGGAAGATATAGCCCATGAGAAGCCCACATTCACCTGCCTGAAAAGTCATGTAGTCTTGTACAGCTAGATGCAGTGATTCTAGTGTCCACTGGCGAAGAGAACTCTACTGCTTTACTACAGTACTACCAGAGAGGCATGGTGCCAAGAAACTAAAATCTAGCGGAAACCAGCCAAATACCAGAAAGAAAAGTAAAAGCTTTTCCAAGTAGTTTATGTCTCCAACTAAACCTCACTGAGACTGGGGTTGAAGAAATCAAAGGTACTATCCAGTAATTATCCTCCAAGCTGGAGTTCAGTCAATAGAAGAGTAGAGGAGTTAGATAGTTATAATGGAATGGTCTCGGGGGTGGTGTGCTCATTTTTATTTCTATTTATTTATTTATTATTACATTGTTGTTGTTGTTGGTGGTGGTGGTGTGTGTATAGAGAGACAGAGAGAGAGTAGAGGGGCTTGGAGAGAAACTGAAGTTTCAGATATTAACTAGACACCCTGCACTCCAAGGCCAGGGAGACTCCTGCTGCTTGATATCATTAACAATCCCACATTGTATTTGTGAGTTACCCAGGACCACTGCTTAGAGGCATAGCTGGTATATGCATTACTGAATATTACTGTATAGAGTTATTTCTAATCTTTGTAAAGGTGTGCAGATGTGTATATGTGAGCACTGTGATTCTGTCAGATGTCCTCTAGAAAAATACATTATTTGTTCATAGAAATGCTACCAATCTTGTGACTATTTTCAATTTTGTGACTACTTTAAAGTTTTTAAAAGCCTACATAAGAATATAAGGGATGTGGACCCAAGCATTAAGAGCAATAAGCAACAATTCAGTGCAAGTACCTTCATATGTTTTTGGTGGTAACAAAGCCAAGATGTCATAAAGTCTTAATCGGACCATTGCTGCACTAGCCTTCAGATGTGCTCCATGGGCTTTTATCACAGAGGGAATGCTATTGTGTTAAAAAGAAGTCCAGATTAATTACTAGTAAAAATCATGACATAGTAAACTGTTGATGCAATGGGTTGTATTCAACATAACAGTAAGACTAAGGTTCCATCAGCGGAATGATTTCCCCTTGCACAACAGAACTCCCCTGCCCCCGCAAAATCTGGAGGTTCCTCCAACCATCTAGAGAAGATCTGGGGACAGCATAGGGAGCACATGGGGGGGGAGAGAAGTGGGGGGAAGTCCCATTGTGCTAGTGGTAACCTTTCTGGTAGGATGCACTAGGTTGGAGTCTAACCTTTAATACTGTTATAAGCAAGGTCTATCCCTGAGTTGCTATGTGATATGCACACAATTTCATTTTATGCAGAATAAATTATTTTTAAAAGTATTTTTAAAGAAGATTTGTGCCTTCCATAAAACAAGAAATAATATTTGGTTTAAAAATGGAAATGTTAAATATCAATAAAGTAAGACAGGACATAAAATTAACTTTAAGAAGTTAGTGTCGATTGTTTCTTCATTTTGAATTTAAAATGAGAACTTCTCTGACTTTTTCTGGTTATGCAGACTACAGAGGATTTCGAGGGGAAATTACTTCACTATTGTAAAAATTATACTTACTGAGACATCATTGTCATAGCACATTCTATAGGAGTCATCAGTTTTCGAATAACATCCTCTGTTAGAAGTTCGGGACAGTGAGCAACAAAACTTCTCATAGCTAATAATGAAAAATGCATTGGTCACATTTTAAACTATGTAAGCAAACAAGGAAATGTTAACTCTCAAAAAGAAATTGCAGTTCAGCTGCTGGAAGAAAGGCCAATGCTTCCCCTAATCAGCAGAGACATTCAAGAAGCCAGGTGAACCCATGCTATCCACTATTGCTACCTGTCTATATTATTTCAGCCAAGCTTGCATTGCTATAGGAAGGGCAGGTAGAATCAAATACTTCCCCAACTGTCTCCCTCATCAGGCATCTTTCCCTTAGGAGTCACATGTACCACTATGAGTGAATCTTTTATATATATATCTCTCAGCCTTCTGAATAAGCCAAACACTTATTCCAGCACTTCTCCAAGGATCTCAGGGCATTTTACAAGGCCCTGTGAGACTGGAAGTGGGACATGTTCAAGGCCATTTAGTGTTCAGATTTGAACATGAATCTTTTCACAATGTTACAGGTAAAACCGACTGAAATAATTCAGGAACTGTTAGCTATATCTCTGAGATTCTTACCACAGAGAGCTCCTGCACGCCCTTCCAGTGTTACTTGCCATGTGAAGGAGTCTCCACGAGCTTTCTCTGCTTCCAACTCCTTTAGAGATCGGGGAAATACATTTCGCCACAGCAGTAACATTTTGGGAAGATGGTAACGAACAGCAGATGGACCTAACCAAGAAGGCAAATTACTGTATATTTTAAACAATTCTCAACAAACAAACAAAAAATAACCAAATGACACTAAAAATATTCCAATGCCATTATTGTGTACCATTCTTTTCTTTTCTTTTCTTTTCAAGTCACATTTTGTATGCCACTTTGGCCATTTTTACTTGGAAAGGTAGTCAGTAATTAAATATCTTTTGCAAACTGCTATACAAGTTCAGTCGTACCTCGGTTTACGACCCGCTCAGGTTGCGAACACTTCGGGTTACGAACTCCATAAACCCGGAAGTGTTTTCGGCGTGCACGCATCCCGCGCATGCGCAGAAGCGGCGCGCACGCTTTGCGCATGCGCAGAAGCGGCACTCGGTTTGCGACCTTTTCAGGTTACGAACCGCGATCCGGAACGGATCGTGTTCGTAACCCAAGGTACTACTGTAGAATTAATCTCAATGTAACCAATGCATGTGATGTACGATTATAGGAATATTTGTATTTTTACACATTATGTATTAGTCTTTAGCATTAAAAGTTTAATCAAATAAAGGTAATTTAAAGAATATTGGGCTGCCAAGTACTCTTTAGAAAGTAGTAACTGCTATCAACTGATAAAATACTGTTATTTCTCTTCATGCTGCTCTCAATTCTTTATTAAAGTCCAATTTGTATTTAAATGGGATTACCTTAACATAAGACAATGTTTTTACCACAATGCTTCCAACCCAAAACAAACAAAGAAAACAAGACGAAAGAAAAATAAAATGTCTACTACTTATAGCTATGTTTAAAAGACTGGGAAACAAAAGAGAGAGACATATAATCACTTACTGTAATTTCTATTTTCCTTGAAAGTTATATTTTAACAGACTTTTTTAGATTTGTTTTCTTGGAGCCTCTCATCACATTATTAAAGTGCCAGTCAAACATGCCTCTCCCCAGTTACAAATATGAAGTTCTGAAGAGCTTGGTTTATTCTGCTGACTATAACAACTTTAAGGATTTTTTACTGTCAAGACTAATCAGACAACCTTATTAAGAATACCAGGACTATCCTACACCACAGTGACAAAGCCAGCCACTGTTTTACATACCTAAAGTCATCAGAGCACCAAGCAAAAGCCATCCAGCCTGGGTTCGCTGCAAAGACAATCTGCTATTTTGTGCAGCAGATCGTAGGAGATCCTCTGCAATGCTAACAACCATCTGAAAACAAAAGGAGGAGATTGTTACCAATTATGCACCCATTCCTAATCACACATTACGTGCCAACACAAAAGTTTACATGTGTAACCATGGGGCCACAATAGTTTCAGATCTTTAAACCTGAATTGTGGTATGTCACAAGAAGTTGCACAGTATTCTCAATTATTTAGTTACTTAATGAATTAGCAATAACACTTCCAATTTGGGTTCAAAATAAGACACGTTACGCCAAAATGCCATAAAGATTAAAATGGCTGTGTGACTTTACTCAACAAAAATTAAATATTTACAAAAGAGTAAAGAAAACTAGAAACCTGTGTACATATAGGGTACCCAAACCAATTTTATTTTAAAGATGCAAGGAAATGAGAAATCCTACTATTACTAAATAAGGAATGGGAAATGGTAGTAGGGATCTGGCAGCTGAAACAGTGGCCTAGATTAACCAGGGGGGTGTTTGGATGCAAATGAACTCTTTGGGTCAAATGAAAGCAGAAAGATAGCGAAATTTAGGAAACAGATTTAAGAGAAAGAGTAATGTAAGGAGTGAAACACAAATTATTTTCTTCTCTCATTGACACAAGAGAGGTCAGAGTTTAGGGACTCACAGCACAGGGCCCCCAAAGAGAGGAGCAGATGATGATGTTGCAGTGGCAAACAGGGCTGACATTAGCACCTGGGCTGGCATGGATATACCATGGCCCGCCGGTGATTATACTGGCTGCTGTAGCATCTTTTCTTCTTCTGTTTAAATGCATTTTATAGTCAGGAGGTAGCCAGCCAGACCCTTTCCAACAACAAATTTTAACAAGTGAATGTGTTTAGCATTAGGGCAGCAGAAGCAAAGTCCATTTTATTTCTGTAGCCATTATGTTATTAAGATTTGAACTTAATATGTGAAGCCACATCTGCTCATAGTATCTCACCTTTCCTTTTGCGTGGGGAATGCCCAAAGGACACTGATGAACTCCACCTAGCAAAGCAGCCATTGCAAAACTATAACCACTAACAGCTTCTGGTGAGGTCTTCAAATTGTTGAGCCTTTCGGCACAACGGTCCAAGAAAGGAGTCACTTGGAAAGGCAAGGCCACAGCTACACAACGCAGGCACCATGCAGCAGCAAGCCGGGCAGCCATACTTGGATGAAGAAGAACTGAAGTAACAGTCTCAAGCAATCCTGAAATCAACACAGACAACAGTGAGTCTTAAAAGGAAATCAGTAATGGATTTCTATACTAGGATATACTCTATACCAGGCATCTCCAAACTGCGGCCCTCCAGGTGTTTTGGCCTACAACTCCCATGATCCCTAGCTAAGAGGACCAGTGGTCAGGGATGATGGGAATTGTAGTCTAAAACATCTGGAGGGCCGAAGTTTGGGGGTGCCTGTGCTATACCATTCAGTCCCCTTTCACTCCATTTAATAGTAAGTCAAGCTGTCTAAATCTTACTCAACAGAATGAAATTTAAAACTAGTTCACTTATGCTTTTAAATTTCCATTTTATTTCTCATTTCAATAAACACACAATGAGGCATTCACCAGAACTCTCCAGACTCTAGGTTCTTATGGGAAAACTATATTGATAATTACTTGGTGAAATTTTGTAACTATTCAACAACCGTATGCACAAATACATTTTTATTAGGCCATTTGTTTAGCTGTTATGAGTGCAGGCTAGAGAATCTCAGAATTGCTTACATCCTGCTGAAACCAGTGGCAGTAAATGCTCTTGCATTTTGCTAGATTACATCTTCACGTCTTGCTGGGTTTGTTTTTCATGCCAGAATCTAGTGGTAATCAAGTAAGCTGGCAGACAGAAGTGAATATTGAACAGTACAATTCTATACAGGCAACTGTATATTAAATTACAGTCTTAACAACTTACCTATTGAAGGCTCTTGTATGAGAGGTGATGCAGTGGCACTTAGGCTCTGAACTAGGCTCCCAAGCTCCTGAAGGGCACAAACCATCACATGCTGGCTTGCAGCAACTTCAGCTGCTCCTGATTTGTTTTCAATATTAGCATCATTCACAACTGATTCTGGCAAAGCAGTGGGAGAAGAGAGAGTGTCATCCAGCATTCTTGTAAACTTGAGGTGTACTCAGAAGAATATCAGTATAAAGAATTATAGAAATGCAATAGTTGCTTGTACACAGTAGCTAAGAAACTGAGCTGCATATGTTTGTCAGAGACGCCACAGAACAGAGATTGCTTTAGCATACATTCAGATGACTTGCTGGCAACCTACATTAAAAGCTGCCTTTCCATCACAAGTATTTTATATTTCATCACAAGAGAGCTACTTTTTGGATAATCACTGAAGGAATGAGAAAATATTGTCTAGAAATATGCCATTGTTTTTATTTTTGCGCCATGGAAACAAAGCTTATGAAAAATGTCTAATAGTGATGAGTCTGAAAACTGAAGGGAGAGAACCAAAGCATTAAATTCTCTTCATGATTACTGATTTTCCAAGTTTTGACTCCTACCTACTACCAGTTTTAAAATATTTTTAAGAATCAGCTCTCTGATCTCAAGCACAAGTAGCTTGATGCCTATATGCCACATATGCATGTTGGGGGTGGGGTTTGAGAGCCTGCCCTAAACATTCTTCATCTTCTGGGTAAACATACTTTTGTATTTCATTGCTGTGGTGCAATTAGCATTTGAAAGATATATTCAGTCAGCACAGTGAGATATTTTAGAGCATATTTACAGATTATTACATACTGTGCCTGCACCTCAATGTTGTGAGGGCACATAATATTGTTTGATTATCTGTCATAGACCTATTCTTTGCAGCTTTAAAAATTCCTTCATACTTATGGGACAGGAATATATTATGTTTATTTGGACCTTAACCTTAACATTCTTACCTACTGCCTTCATCTGTTTACCAATTGCCTGGCATATATCTTTGGCCGCTGCAATCTGTGCCTTCTCCCCCAGTAAACTTCCTACAGTGGCTCGGAGGATGAAAGAGACACATCTTCGAGAGTACACCGCTTCTACATGAGTCTGCGTTGCGCGAGGGTGAGAAACCAGATCTAGAACATGTGACAAGAAGGTAGCAAAATTGCGCTCCAGCCACTGACCTCCTAATGTTGTGACAAAGACAACATAAGCCTGCAAATTCAAAATACAAATATTACAGCCACAGAAAGGGAGGATTTGTACACATTTCCATAATGGAGGGGAGGGGCAAAGAAAGGGAAACACTAAAAAGAAGACTTAAATGACCCAGGTTTTATAAGATTTTGAGGCAAAATGACCGTATTTTAGGGATGGATTCACATATATGATGTCTTGGAAGGGCAGCCCTCACTACCATTATGATTCACTGCTTACCTTGATTCATGATGAACGAAATAAAAGGAAGGGATACTTTCCCCTTTTCTGACTCTGGAGAACCCCTTCTCCCACCACAATATAACAATATCTTAAGGACTTGCAGGTCAGACAAGTGCAGTAAGCATCTACTCTCTCTAATAGCAGGAAGTTCAGAGATCTTTCACATCACCTTCTATCTTTTAGCACAGCAGGCTAAGGCCTCTGTGGAGGTGTGAAGAGGAGGAAGGGGGGGAGTTTCAAAGCGGCTAATAATCTTCTTTCCCTTCCTCCCCCACAACAAACACTCTGTGAGGTGAGTGAGGCTGAGAGACTTCAGAGAAGTGTGACTAGCCCAAGGTCACCCAGCAGCTGCATGTGGATGAGCGGTGAAATGAACCTGGTTCACCAGATTACGAGTCCACCGCTCTTAGCCACTACACCACGCTGGCTTTCCTATACCACGCTGGTTCGCTGAAGGAGGGAGGCATCCTTTGCAAGTCCAAAAACAAGGCCCTTTGGTCCAGGCTGACTGGAGCCCTGCACAGAGGTACTCTTTTGAGAGGCTAGGAATACATCAATTGGTTATACAGGTTTCACTCATTTATTGATGTGCTAAATCTATTTGTCTGGTTGACTTATATGGCATGAAAAAACTGCACATTTGTGACATGCTTAGTCAACGGATATGAATATTAAAATGATCATTTTCTATGGAACAGAAGCTATTTGAGTCCTTGCCTAGGCAGAAATAACACTGTGAAAATTATTGAAGAGTAAGAAAGCAAACACACCTGTGTAACTCCAACTCTCACTTCTCGGTTGACAGATCCTCCTACTTTTAACATCTCGCCACCACTCTTTAAGAATCCAGATCCTCCTCTTAGAAAACCAGTGGCCATGAGTTCCAAAACCTCTTCCAGTGTAGCCCGCTTCACATTCTGGCGCATCACTTCAAGAAAAAAAAAGTAATTTAATTTAATAGAATACTTTTAAATAATTGTTTGGACTCATATTACATCTGTGATTTTGACAAGTAGCCTGTCTTGTTACAGAAACAAAGGCAACAAAACTAGTAGAGTTTCCAATCATTAAATATATGTAAAAGCCTTCAGACGATTACAAATGATTACATAACTTATTCACAAAGGGTTTCTATCGCAATGCTTTCCCTGTGTAGATTAATTGCTTTAACTTTGGCTAGCTGTAAAAACAGAGAAAACAACAATCTCCACAATACCATTCTAGAATAGAATAACAGAATTGTAAAGTTGGAAGGGATCCTGAGGATTATCTTCTAGTCCAACTCCCTGCAATTCAGGAATCTCAACTTATGGTCCACCATCCAATTTGAAACCATAGCAGACCCTGCCTGGATTTGCAAATAGAACACAAATTTATCCAGCTTATTGCTGTGAAATTATAGAATAATGATTGCATAGACAATTCAATATTTAATACCTGCTGCTTGCTTTGGTATCAGTGCTGTAGCCATAACTGTTCCCAAAAGTTTTGATACTGCAACTCGTACACCATAATTTGAGTTTTCCAGAGCCTTAAAACAAAGTGTTGCTACATTTTCCAGTTCTGCTGTCCACATAAATACAGCCTCATTTTGTAGTTCCAGTAGGCACTGAGGGGTAGGAGGAAGAACATACCAATAATTGTTTAATATTTCTAAAATGCTTACCCATCCACTCTGGGAATAGAGCCAGCACGATCATCACTGTCATTTATCCCACTTATGAGATATGATTGGCATAATGACTTTTAAAAAAACATTCAGAAAGGTTACACTGAAATCTATTTTTCCCATCGGTGCTCATACAAAAACATTATTATAAGATATGGGATTGGAGAGTAATACTGAATCACAGGGTGCAAGCATCCAATTCCTGTCTACAAACACATCAGTGGCATTTAATTTTCAATGTATTGCAGGGGGAGAGGAGGGGAGGCTGCCTCCCACCTCTCAGTTTAAAATCTGTCCCCACCAAAAAATATCTCAGCTCCAGAAAAAAATAAAGAAACAGTCCACTTTTCTCTCTCCCTGCATAAAATGTCAGTTTCAATGCTTTGAAGGGAGAAGAAAGCTACATTGTTGCTTTAGTAGCATTCTCTCCTCAGTAAGAGGAACAAGTCCTTCCTGCTACAATTCAGAATCCCATTACTGTACTGTACAAAGATTAATGCCAAATAATAAAAATGTCATGTGGGAACTGCTCTGTGGCAGCCCAAATGCTTTCTAGATAAGCTAGCCACCAAACCCACATCCCAACTACACTGTGCACACTGACTCTGTGACACATCTAGCAGTGATGGTTGCAACAGGAGAAATAGTGTTGACCCCAGACACCACCACCACCACCACTACTACCACTACTACTACTACTACTACTACTATTATTATTATTTTAAATAATGTCAAAATACAACACACTTAGGAAAGATCAACAGAAGATTTAGTGAACAAACAAACCCTGCATGTTTATAAATAGCAAAAGAATATAAACCTACCTTTGCTACTGCACATCGCACAGCCATAGCTCTGTCTGTCAGGAGAGATCTCGCATTCTTATAAATATCACGGTGGCAAGATGCTGCAGCACCACCCAGCCCACTTAGGACTTTCTGCAAACTCATTAATATTTCACTCCGGCCCTGTGACTACAAATTGCATTGGGATTTGAAAGGGAGAAAGAGAGAATGAAGCAGAAATAAGAAACAACTTGTTTTGTGTCTTCATAATGTAACTACGAGAATTATCTAAAAAGTGAGGGGCAAAGGGAGATGGCTCATAATTCATGTATGAAAGAGAGAGATACCACACAACTGGTGTCATGACGCATTTCTGAAGTATTTTTAAGGTAATTTGGCAAAAAATGACACTGCCCACATGGGTTGCCATATGCCCAGGTTTTCCCAGACATTTTTTTGCCAATTTCCACCTGAATACTGGTTCAAACTGCAGTATTCCAGGTATGTCCTGGAAATTACAGACATGTAGCCATCCTAATTAAACAAAGCGTATATTATAAATAAAACACAGCAGAATAGCCTTAAGTCACATTTTTCTAAGCCTTAATTGATGGGTTTAGTCCTTTAAAAAATAGACTAACAAACTAAATATGGAAAAGAGTGAAAAATATGATTTTGTGTTTTTTTACAACACCGCTTTCACTCACCTCAGCACTTTTCAGAGACTTTAAGAGATTGTTAACTGTTTCTGGAAAAGAACTACCCAGCATTCTCCCCATTTTTTCATAAAATGCTCCAACACATGCCACTGCAGTGCTACAAAAAGGCAAAATCAGCATTAGTCTTTTTTCTCTAGGTAACATGCAAGCAAATAGAAGCATCAAATCAAAACTTAAATATCTTCAGGCAAGATAGGGCAGTTTTATGTGATATGTATACTTTGTAAGGAAATCAGAGACTACAAACTTATATTTTGGCCACAGATATAGTTTTAGAAATGAGAAGGTAAAAATTCACATGCATTAGCAATTAGGTGACAGATAAAACGAATGCCAAGTTTCATTAAGTTTTTCAACTCTCAGGCTCATTAGGATTTTTCTCGCCCAAAGAATGACTCACATTTCTCACATATTTCAAAATGAATGTAGCATGTTCACCAACTGTAGTTTGGAATATTTTAAGAGTATTTTATGAGGATAGAATGCAATCTTCTCAGACTTTTTATGTCTGATGATAACATACTAGTCTTGAAAGCATGGAATTTAATTCCAAGTAGTTTGATAACCTATATAGTTCCTAGAAGATGCTCCTGAGAATTCCCTAAGTGATTTTCACAGTGACTGGTAAAATTATGTCACGTAATGGGTTGGCTCAGTTTCCTTCAAACTGCTTTTCAGTAATCACTTAGAAAAACTAAGATATCAATCCAGTCTGGATTGCTGCATGTGAAGGAATATAACTGTGCTCAATTAAGATTTATTTTTGCTGTCCTCCTGCACAAAAGCCAAATCAAGAACAACTTCTAGTGATATTCCAGCTAGAAAACATTTGCAATTCTTCTGTAAACACAGGTATGTTTAGACTTAGAAATACAATAACAAATATATCCACAACGTAACTGGCTGTGTTTAACTATATAAATTCTTCACACATCATATAAACATAACTCGTTAGTTGAATTTATGTAACTATCGGTTTGACAGTGTTGTGTTAGAAATACAATAAGCATGCTTTTTCACATGGAAGAAAGCCTCTCTATCAGAGGCTGCACATAACAAATCCAGAATGCAGCAGCACTCCTCGGCATTGCAATCCTATGCTCATTTGCCTGCCTATAAACCCCAATAGGACTTGCTTCTTAGTAAACATGCAAAACAATACACTATCAAGTCCTGCATGTTGCCAGCACAGTGATTTGACAAAACTAAACAGAGCTCTTTTAGAAGTGGGCAATGTACTCGGAGATTTACAGGCCCAGTGAATTTATTTATTTCCAAGTAGACATTTATAGAATTGTTTCATCTTCCCTCCTCCTGCAATAATACAGTGGTACCTCCGGTTATGAACGTAATGCGTTCTTAACATGAGGCGCGCTTTTGCTAATGGAGTTTTGCATCCTGGGGCAAAGGTCGCAACTAGGGGCATGTACTTCCAGGTTGGCAGAGCGCATTACCCGAAGCATTCATAAGGGGGACGGTACGTAACCAGAGGTTTCACTGTAGTGTGGATGCTTAAAGACTAATGCTAATCAAACGAACACTTTCTTCCACTGATATCATGCAGCATCTACATAATCCTGCTTTAAATATTACTGCCCATCATCTAGGATGCTGAACTAAATGGTCTGATCTAGCAGGATCTTATGTTCTCAGTTACCCTCCCACCCTCAGTTGCATCATTTTTGTCACAACCAATATTGTGACAAAAAACAGTAGGAAATTGATTCCATTGTTACTTCAAGGCATCAGTCATTTCTAAACAGGTATATTCCCCTGAGGGTTCTGTAAGCATGAATCACAAAAATCATTCAAATCTGCTCAGCTACTTCTTCGGTGTTCTTAGAAATTAACAAGTTAACTGTCACTTGTAACAACATTCTCGTCCTGTATGTTACTTACAGTTTGGTTGGTAAGTAGGCTGATGTATCATCTTTACTTTTGATAATTTCATTACACTTATCAAGTGTCTGAAATACAGTAAAAGTATCTCCAATGCTATACAGAGCGGCAAGGTTTTTAGCAAGCAATTTCCGGGTGGGTGGCCCAGGAGAGCTGCTGATAAGACCAGTTAGCTGTTCAACAAGCTTTTTTTGTTTTTCTTTTACATCCGTCTGTTAACAAAACAAATTAAAATTTTATTTGCTCTGATTTTCACAATTCAACATTCAAATGCTTAATTCTTTCAGATGATTGCTATTCAAGTATTTTTATTTCTGGGATGTTTTTGCTAGTAGAGCTATAGCCACTCCTCATGAGTCATTTTATTTTTCAGTAAGATGTCCTGACATTCATGATATTTGGAGGTTTATTTAATGAAGCTGGTACTGGCCTAATCCACTGGCCCATTTGCCTAAATGCTTCTGGCATTTCTCTGAAACTGCTGATACAAATTCACTTAAAACAAACTTGGAAAGGGAATTACAGCTCAGGACATAACATTCATCTCAAATTATGGGCAAATCAGATCTTTTAAATATATGAATTAGTGAACTACATAATAATGTCATGGAGTTAGACTGCAATCCTTTACACTGATCTGGGAGCAAGCCCCATGAAACTCAGTGAAAAAGGACTATATAAAAACCAAAGACTGGTGGGAGGGGACATGGCATACCTTGTTAGCCGCTCCTAGCACTTTGTCAAGAAACCGCAGCCATTCAAAGATAAAAACTGGTCGCTTTGCTTCTGTGATTTGAGCCAAAGCTTCTTCATTTAATAACAAACTGTGAGCAAGCTCCATGGCTGGCTAAAATCTACTTTTGTTACAGGCGTACTTATTTCCTATGAGAAAACATAACATAGAACAATAATTATTATTATTTTCTTATTCCTAATGGCAGTTTAAATATCAAATACACACTTAGAAATGCACTAGAATGAAGAAAGTTCTTAGGTAGAGTTGGGTGTCATCAGTGTATTGTACTGAAAGCCATGATATGTGATAACGTTACTCAGGGACATTGTATAGGGACAGAATAGCAGATAGCCAAATACAAGCACAGAAATCTGAGAAACCACAATGAAGAAAGAAAACAAAGAGAGCTTCCCCCCTCTAGAAACACCAAAATATCAACTAGACAGAAAGAGAGCCATCTGAAAACAAAATCAAGGAGATCCAGGACATAAAGCAAAGTGAAACAAGTAGGAGAAAGTGATGTACTGTACCTAGATATCAAAGAGGAAGAGAACTGAGTAGAGACTTTTGGATTTGGTGATGAGGAGGCAAAAGCAGTGACATGCAGCTGGAAGACTGGAAGGGGGCCAGTAACAGAGTTGGAAAAAAGGAAGTTTAGCTCATGAAAGTAAGCAGGAGTAGTCAGACCTAGAAAAGGGATCAAGAGTTGGTTTGTTTTAATAAGGAAAACAGTGGTGCATTCAAATGCTGAAGAGAGGAAGAAAAAGATAGGATAACATAATGAGTGATAATGACAGGAGAGATGGTAATTAGGAGGGCACAGGATCAAGGGTAAACATGGGTTAATTAAAGATAATAGTGCAATTGAGGAAAGTGTTGAGAGAGAGAGAGAGCGCACTGCCAGGCTAGTAATAATGATTATGGAACTTCTATTTTGCAGTCCTGTATTCATTTACCTAAGGGATGCGGGATCCTCCGCTACTGTTATAAGTAAAATATTATTCAGACAAGAGTGAAACCAGAGTTTGTGATCTCAGTTTCCTCTGCTGAATTTATTTAAAATATTCTCCACAGAAGCTTCCAAGTCAAATAACAACCATAATAAAATAAAATATCAATTTGCATACAGTATACAAAAAGATAGGAACAAAATAAACCATGGATATAAAAAAGAGGGTCGGGGAGAATAACTGCAAGGCAATGAAGGCGGAATTAAACCCTGAAGCATCAAAATTGTAGGAAGGAAATTGCTTGTCGCGAGGTGCCTAAAAGCTAGGAGGAGTAAGTGCCAGTTAAATGTCTCCCGGGAGAGGATTCCACTGCCATGAGTACTGCTGCTGAAAAGGCTCCATTGCTCATCGCTTCCCACCTCATAAGGACAGGGTGAGCTATGAATGGGACATAATAATAAACTGAGAACTGCACCACTGGAATCAGCAACAGAGAGCCCAGACTATCGACAGCTGCCTGCTTAGTGCTTGCTGCTGCATAAATGGTGTGAAACTGCTGTAGCTCCTGGGGATGCCCCCCCCCAGCGCTTTAAAGCCCCGCTCAGTTTCGGAGGGAGATCCATAAATAAGCTCGTGTGTTTTGATTTGCATGCAGAAGGTGCGAGTTATCAACCCCCAGTGGCAAGAGATCCCCGAGGGGCCATTGCCAGTCAGAGGAAACGGCGGTTTCGGATATCCAGCCCCAAGGCCTGCCACCCTGGTGTCAAGGGCAGGCAGCCACAGCGATAAGGAAACCCGCCACTCAAAACACCTGCCCGCCCCTCTCGAAAGCGCCTGCCTGCCCTAAAGGCCGGAGCACCCCGCCGCGAAAGCAGCGCACCACCTTAACTTGACCCCGCTGCCCACCCGTAGGAGCCACCGTTGTTCTCCCCCCCCCCACAGGGACCCAGTTAAAGTGCTTTCCCCCTTACGCCACCCAACCGCCACCCCTGCATATTGGCCCTGCGGCTCTTCTCCCCCGCCCCCACCGCAAGTAAGTCCTTCGTCTCCCAGACCCACCTCTTCCGACAGTTCACGGCACCGCAGACCACTGCGACGTTTGACAGAAAGGGGCAAACACCTGACGTCGCCATAGCGCACCGCTCAGTAACCGAATCCCTCTCTCCCCACCAGCTGAGGAAGCGCCGGCCGCCGCGCAAGCGCATTCCATACCCGGAAGCTGGCCGGTAGGAGGTACGCATGCGCACCTGCGCAGTTGCCGAGAGACTGGAACACAAGGGAGCAAGACTTCGGTGGATGGGAGAGGCGCGCGGAGGCTGGTAGGGAATACCAATGATAAAGAGCTGATGGTGCAGATTTGAGCGTTGCTGGCGAATGTTGGGCAGGTTGTTCGGTCAGGCTATCGGCAGCTGCTAGCCACGGGGTTCCTGCTTGGAGGGGGGTTGGACTAGATGACCCTAAGGCTCCCTTGCAATTCTGTGGTGCTAGGATGGCTGTATGCAACTTCCACGATCAGATGCAGCGTGTTTCTGAATACTAGTTGCTGGGGGAACGCCAGGGCGAGAGGGCTGTTTTCCACCCCACTATATATGTGTGCGCGCGCGCGTAGTTGCAGCACAGAGGATACGACTTCATGTATCCTATGAAGTGGACTGTAGTTCACGAAAGCTGGTGCTGTTAATAATAATAACACCTGTGTAGGGGCAGGGGGTGTAATTGCACTTGTTTGTTATTGTAGTATGTATTCTTGTTTTTTTGTATATTGTAAGCCACCCTGTGATCTCTGGATCATTTTATTTTATACTGCCCTCCATCCAGAGATCAGAGGGTGGCTTAAGGACTTGCTTAAGGACTAATAATGCATTAGTCCTTAAGCAAGATTGTTCTGTTATTTTACTATGCACGGCAGGATGTTAGGCTAGATAGACTTTTCATCTGATTGGACAGGGCTCTTATTATATTCAGTTAATATGGAGAGACGGGTAATAATGAGGGGCTGTGTTTAATATCTGAAATGTATGACACCTCTTCCTTGCTAATGTGCATTCTTAGCAGGGAGCAAGTCCTCTTGAATCCAGTGGGACTTGCTCATTTGATAGATAAACCAGAATTGTGCTGTATATGCCAGGCTACAATCCCACTTGATGTATAAGGCTTTTGGGGGTGAGCAGCCTGATTGGCATGATGATGTTGGGCATCAGTCATAATAAACTTTCTAGTATTTATGGTGCCACAAGGCTATTTGTTGCTTTTGCTTTTCAGTTGTTTCTAGGTGGGATTTCATCTAACTGAGCCACCACATTTATCTAAAGGTTCAGTGCCCCTAAAGTTCACTCTCTTTCTAGGAACACTAAATGAAATTATAATTTTTATTCTTATTTTTTTTTATTTATACCATGCCCATCTGGCTGGGTTTCCCCAGCCATTCTGGGCAGTTTACAGCTTACTGTTTCTCCCACCAGACCACTCTGAAAATTGTGGCAACTATTAGCTGTAACAAAGTTACAGTTTGTTTTTGTTAATTTGTATTTTATAATAATGTTTTTAATTGTAAGTTCTCCCAAGCTGAGAGAAAGTTAGATATAAATACTGTACACGAAATAATTTTTCCCCCAAAAAATCAGTGAAAACTTTAGCTATTTTCAATGCATTCTAAAAGCTAGAAAAATATTGTTTATAGGCAAGAGGGCTGCAAGTGGAGTATTAATACCAATCATGGGTGATGAAGAAGATGACTACATGTCGGATTCCTTTATTAATGTTAAGTAAGTGCAATGTTTTTCTAAACTTATCAAACTTGCCAGTGCCTCACACGTACACTAATAATTGAAGCTATTTGTGGTGTCTCAGATACAGAACTTTTCAATTATTTTTGAGTAAGAGGTCTGGCTAAAATGCTTCAAGTTGATATCACCTAGAAGAGGGTTCTTCATCCATGAGTCCCCATATGTTGTTGGACTATAGCTCCCACCATCCCTGACCATTGGCTAAGCTGGCTAAGGATGATAGGAGTTGTAGTCCAACAACATCTGGGGACCCAGGTCTTGCAGTCTCAAACTATGTGCAAACGTTGTTCTGACTTCTGTCAGTTCCTTTAGTGCACCATTGCATGGACTAACTGTACTGACTGCTCCACTCTTTTTCTGCATCAACAACTTTTCCACCAGTCCTTTCTTTTGGGCAAGAAGAGTGTTAATCACTTATCCATCTCTAAATTGGATGTATCATGTTTTTTTTGGAAACCAGAGAAAAGGACTTTCCAAGAGGCACAATGGCTGCATATGTGTGATCATCCAAAACCTTATAAAGAATAAACCAAGTGCCAAAGCTTTGCACTCTCTGGCTGCATACTGGCTGAGGTGTGAAGATCCTGGCTTGCTTTAAGCCAGAGCTTCCTAGTTCTGGTGTATCAGGAACTCTGGCTTACTGCAACCCAGGCTCTTTGTGCTCAATCTGGGGCGCAGCTGGAGGATCATCAGGTGGAGCAAGGGAATGGTGCAGGGCCATGATGCTTGTCTACAGCTTCATAACCCATGGTTTGTGAAGCCTTGGATGATTGATCAAACATGACCAGTGACATTTGGAACTGAAAGCTGAACTGTGCACCCTTCCTCTTGCCACTTCAGAGCTATCCAATTCCTGAGTTACAGCTCCAGTTTGGCACCCTCATATAATGTAGGATACCTTCCTCTGTGCCACAGTGACTGAACTCAATGATTCTAGCCCAGCTACATGGCTTTAAGTGGTTGAGGAGTATGTTTTAAGTGGCCCATGAAACTGGCATAGGAATTGCTTATTCCTAAATCCAGGGAAATGAACTTGAACTGGAGGGCAGAATAGATTCAGACTGCCACCTAACCCATCTTAAGCCCATCCCTGCATAGACTAACTCTTCGACTACACTCTTTCTCAACAGCAACTGCTTTTCCCACCGTCCTTTCTTGTCGGCAATGAACTAGTCAACCTCTAATATATTCCCCTTCTATAGTCTCCTTCAGTAAGACCTAGCACAGAAGTAGCAGCCTCTAGAACAGGTATGGGGAACATTTGACCCTCTAGATGTTGCTGAACTACAACTCCCATCATCTCTGACCATTGGGCATGCTTGCTGGGTCTGATGGGAGTTGTAGTTCAGCAACATCAGGAGTGCCAAAAGCTTCCCACACTTATTCCAGAATATATTACTGTGGATTACAACTCCCTACTGATTCCACCTAGGTTTTCCCTTCAATTTCCTTGCCATGCTTTTCATATAACAGTGTGTTCTGTGAGCATATTACAGCAACAGAATTACCACTGTGGTGATTTTATCATAGCATGTAATCTATCCTTGTTCCAATGCAAGAATGATCATTCCAATAAAAATTGGTGGTATTCTGTTTGGAAACTGTATTCACCCTGCAATCTATGTACCCTTACCTGGAAGTGAGCCCCATAAAACATTGAGGAATGTACTGTTAAGCATTACATGTGGTTCACTGAAAATGCTCTTAAAACTATATTTATTTCTCTCTGTAATTGCTATATAATAGTTTGATATTTGGACTTGTTCAGTCAGGACATCAGACCAGGCATGCCAATGCTGAGGCGTACAAAGGAAGTGTTTAAGAAAGAAGAAAAGCAAAAGGAAGCTAACGAGAGAAGTCGGCAAAAGAGTATAAAAGAGCAGGAGAAAGAACAACGTGATACTGTTTTAAACATTGCTTTGGGAAACGAGAATAAAGGCTTTGCTATGCTTCAGAAGATGGGTTATAAAAGTGGTCAACCTCTTGGCAAAAGTGGTGAGTTTCTCAGCTTCCCTTTTTCAGAATAAGACTGTTTCATGGTATTATTGTTGTTGTTTTATTATTAATTTATATACCTATTAATGCCAAAATAGGCTTCAAAGTGGTTTAGAAGTATAAAAACCAATGACACAAGCATTAAAATATAAAAATATAAAATTAAAATACACAAACAATCCAATTAAAACAGAAGGCTTGGGTTGAGACATCATGGGAATGTCTGTGTAATAGACCTGAGTGATTTTTCAATATATCGTTCAGTTTTTGCCACAGCCAATCATCAGCAGGCCTTGCTGCAGCAACCAATCACATGCCAAATTGTCACTGTCCGTGTATAAGACGACCTATAATTTTTGCCTATCATTTCTTTCCTTTTTTAAAAATATTTTATTAGTTGAATATAAGAACAACATATAATCAAGTACAAGCAATCAAATACAGTTTTCCCCAACCCCCCTCAAAAACAGCCCCAACCACATCCAGATATTCACATTAGTAATATAGTCAAATAAAAAATTATTTCTACAGTTGCTGGTTTAAAAAATATCATTCCACATGCTTCCATGTGTCTTAGGTGGTTTAAATGCATGTTCTTTCTTTGATGCATATGTACCGTAATAAAGGAGTACCACGTTATGTAAAAGTTATGTAGTTTCTCACGTTGTTTTCTTTCACGTACCCTTTGTTAATCATATAATTGTTATTTTTTCAAGTTATGGCGAAGGCCTGTTATCTGTTCAGTAAATTTCATTTCTCCAGTAGATATTGTTTGAAATGATGCATGTACATGAAAGATACAGAGAACCTGTGCAAAACAATACTTGCAGTGTGGACTTTGACCAGGGTAGACTCAAATCTCTGTTCAGACGCCAAGCAGATAGCCTAAGGTGTGTCATTAACTCACGGTCTGACCCACTTCACAGGGTTTGTTGTAAAGATAATGTGAGAACCCCATTACAAGCCACTCTGAGCTCCTGTGATGAAAGGAACACAAATGCGTCTAATAGCAATGATCATGTGTTTTCTTGTTTTCTTGTTTTCTGCAGGAAAGGGGATTGTCGAGCCTATTCCTCTGAACATTACCACAGGTTTGTGTCCATTCTCTCCTTTTTAATGTTGTAAAGTTCAAACACGGCGCCTCTTGAAGTGTTAACTAGCGCTTTGAACTTGGAACAGGCAGAAGTGGGCTTGGCCATGAAGAAGTGAAGAAACGGAAAGCTGAAGAAAACTTGGAAAACTACAGGAGAAAAATGCATATGAGGAAACAAGCGGAAGAACAGACGGCTGACCTCTTCAAGTAATGTGCAAGGGCTTCATTCCTCCTCTTCTCTTTGCGAAGAAGAATTGTATTATTTATGGGAAGGATTGTGCCTTCATGGTAGAGCACTTGCTTGCATGCAGAAGGTCCCATGTTGAATCCATGACCTCTGCAGAAACGGCCGGGCAAGACTCTTGTCTGAAACTCTGAAAATTGCTGCCAGTCAATTGAGGCCAGCGACAGCCAGCGTAGTGGTTTCTAGAACCACTGGGGCTGATTGGATTTGGAGTCCACATCATCAGGAGAGCACTAGGTTGAGGAACAGTGCTGTGTGGGGTTATCTTTCCCATCAAATATCGCCATCAGGTATTGCCAGTATGAACTACACCAGGGGTAGTTAGCATAGAGTCCTCCACATGTTATTGGACTACAACTCCCACAAGCCCCTACCAGCATGGTCAAAGGTCAGGGATGATGGGAGCTGCTCACAGTGATCTGGGTCCTATAAGGTGTGTGTAATATAGTAGTTTGGTTTTGTAGCACTTCTAAACTGCCCATCGTACAACTCCCACGATGGTGAACAAAACAAATTGATAGCTACATATAAACTATCAGTGTAATATCTCAGCTAGTCCAAGTTATGTTTATTGGTTATTATTTCATTTTACTTTTAAGATTGAGATTGAAGACCAAACAGGAGCAACTGCAAGTAAAACGAGACCTTGTGAAAAGTCAGAAAGCCTGTCAGCAACTAGATATGCAGAAAGTAAGTTTAAATAAATAATTCTTTTCAAGCGTTTTTGTGCATTTGTGACCCAAAGACTTTGGATGAGTAACATTTACTGAAAGTAATTATGCATAGCCTACCAGACCAACTTTTTAATGAGCTTGTCCATCCACCCACATCATCGTAAGTCAAGTGTGCTGCATTGACAGGCTGAAAGCAAAAAAGAACCAACTCTCTTCTGGTTTACTTCCCTGCCTGCCTTCCTGTTTTTATTGTCTAAGAACTACATACAACTTAGACACGGTCCCCATCTTTTCCAGAAAATAGCTTTTGAGCATTATGCTTTTCCAGGAGTGCAAAGTTGCACCTTTTTCTCTTTCCAAATTGCCAAGAAATTGATGGGGTGGGGTATTTTGGTTGTTACTGCCAAACTTTTGCTTTAAAGGGCCTTGAATCCCCCAAAGAGATGTGGTTCTGGTTAAGGGTGGAGGAGGAAAAAGAAGATGACGTGAATGCAGAGGACGAGGAGGAGGAAGAAAAAGAGGAAGATGAGTTTGACGTAAGTGTAGGGTTTAGATACCACTGAAAACTGCATTGCACTTCAATAATCTAAATCGGGGGTCGGCAAATTTTTTTAGCCATGGGCTGGTCCCTCGGACCTTGTGGCAGGCCGGAGAAGCAGGTGAGGGGGGCTAGTAGTCCTCCTCCCCACCCCTCAGCCCCAGCCACTGCGCTTACCTTCCCAGGGGCTGCCGCTGCTGCTGCTGCTTCTCATGAGTAGGCAAAGCAAGCTTGTCCGCTCCGCTCCACTCTCTGGCCCACTAGAGCGGCAGCAGCAGGAAGATGAGCAGCATGAAAGGGCTCGGTCCGGAGAGGGGTTGCTTAAAATGGTGCTCAGCCAGCTCAGCTCAGCCCAGCCCCCTTCCTCCTCTAGGCAGGGTGGGGAGAAGCCAGGAGGAGGGAGGGAGAAGGCACGGCCACAGTGTGTGTGAGGGAGAGGGGGGGAATGGAATGCACAGGGGTGGAAATGGCACAACCCAAACGAGCAGAATCCCCTGAAGGCAATTGGGCCTGATCTGGCCTGCGGCCCTTAGTTTGCTGACCCCTGATCTAAATTAATAAGCTAAAATAATTTCAAAATTAATGCATAATCCGTTTATTCTTAAAGGTGTATTTCATTTGTCAAACAGGAATCAGAAAAGTTAATCATGTTGACAGCATATCTAAGGGAAGAACACCTCTACTGCATTTGGTGTGGAACAACCTATGATGGTAAGAAAAATTCCAAGTATTAATATAGCTGAGCCCTCCTCTTTAGTTGGTCTGTTAATGGAAACTTAACAGTATCTAATGCCTTGGCCAAAAGATGCATGAGTCACCTTTGCACAACAAAAGTCTTCATGCAATATAAACCTAAATTTGTTTCTTTGAGAACCTTAAAGGTTATTGTATTCCCAATTTTTTTCTTTTGAGTTGATTGCAAGAGGAAAAGGAATGATGCTCTTAATGTACTTCTGTTTGGGGATGCTCACCATAAATGGAAACCCCCCCTGCTCTTGATAACTGCAGGCCATATCTGCAATTATTTTCAACAACCTGTTTAGTATCACTGTGTGTGGCTTGTTTTATCTTTTCTAATTTACAGCTCTCCCCCCCCCCAAAAAAAGGCTTAGTATCTCAGTCCAGTGTGCTTTTCTTCAGACAATTGTATAATGCTCTTTTTAAAAAATCTTCCAGATAAAGAAGATTTATCCTCAAACTGTCCTGGAGACACTTTTGCAGACCATGAATAACTTTCCTAAAGCAAGAACAGTAAATGCTGCAAGAACAATCCAGCATAAAGATATCGATCAGTTCAGAAGACCACATATATTTTTGTAGGGGAAAGGTTTTTGAAATGTATTTATGTATATATTGTAGCACTGGAATTGTGCTGAAGTCCTGTTCATTTGGAAGTATGGATATAAAGGTGCTCCTTCCCAAAGCTGTACACTAAGAAAATCTTCTAGGAGCTGCATAATCGGTTGACTCTGAGCTGTGAACTTTAGGTACTCTTCTTTTTTAAAAACAAAGCTCATTTGTTATTTTTGTGAAAAATGCAGCAAACAGGATTGGGTCGATCCTCCTTTACACCCCAATCAATTATGGAAGAAGTGGAATACTGATCTAGTGCAGAAAATAGAACAGGAGGGCTGGAAAGGTCCAAAATGTGTATATATAGAGGCCAAAAATAAGATCAGGACATTTGGTTAAAATACTACATGTACTAACTTAGGAGTAAGTCCTGTTGACCTTCATTGTAAATATTCTAAATATGCCTTTTACTGTTGACCAAACTGCTAAGTTTTGTAATTTTTGGTGTTTTATACCAAAGGTCTTTCAATCCACTTTCCTAATGTCAGCAAAGGCTTAAAACAGCAAATGTTGGAACTGTTCAGTAGCTTTGAGTTTCTGTATCACTATTTACAGCTGAATACATTTGTTGTGTGTGTATGTCTAAACAAATTTATATCTTCTTTTTTTACTAATCTGCAAATTGGCTCAAATGTATAAAAAATACACTAGGCATACTGAGAACTCCATACAGTACTGAAAACAAAAATAACTATGGTACCTGCACTGAAACAGGAGGTGGTAACTAATGTTATTGTAGTCCATCTGATGTTGACTCTGCCAGCCTCCCTTTCTCTTCTGAGTTGGTTCTTTGGTTAAAAGGTTTTTTTAAATGCCTTTCTGGCTAAATTAGTTGGTGGGCTCGAGTAGTTTCTGTTTAAGGTTAATCCACTTTACTGCCCATGGAAAATGGCAAGATCAAGCCAACATTAAGGTAAAGTGTGAACCAGACAGCTAGCTTTACATGGAAGTAACCTCTAATGGACTCAGTAGCCCTTACACCCGAGTAAAAGTGTTGTCTTTTTCAGTGGGGAAGTTTCAAGTAGATGAAACGCTCAATGGCTTGTCAAAGTGTTCAGGTTTGGCTAGATTGTGCCTCAAGTTATCAGGAGCAAGAATTTGTGACAGTACTAATGAAAGCAGAAGGGTGGCACGTAATACTAGTGTGCATTAAAAAGGAAATAACACATCTCCTTACAGTTTGATTCCTTTCCTTTATATACAATGTGATTCACTGTACCTTCCTCGATAATCTAAAAGTGGGCCACCTGCCAGACTCTATATAGAACACAATTATTTGCATTAAGCAGTCACGGTGTAGCACCCATTGCTGGCTGCATTTGGCATCTTCATTACTAATTGTGCACAGGGATAGATTTTTACCAAGATTTGCACCCGAGAGGTGTCTCGGTTCAAGTGCATGGCCAAGATGCGCTTTAAGGTAATCATTGCTGTCGATGTTTCCTGCATACAGACATGCCTCTTCCTTTGTATGCCATGTAGCTTCTAAAAGAAATGAACAATGTGGGGATTTTAAATGCACGTCATTTATTAGGAAAGAAAGCAGCTATAGAACAGTAACATAAGCTGTGCATGCACAATAAAAACATTACAATTTCCCAAGATATGGGAAATACATGCTTCGGTTGAAAAATTATATTGTAAAATGTGCTTCTCAATACTGTACCAGTGATTTAAAAACAAATTTAATATTCACTACAAAGTTCCATGAAAGAATTCAAGTTAAAGACTTAGAATAGATTACCGGTAGGTTTCATTTAGAATCCAGTATAAATATTCTCCTCTAGTGTTGGATGATGGCACCAAAAAGCAGTTCCCTGTGAACTAGGTGCAATGGAATTACTCAGGAGTAAGTTGACACAGCTGCAGCTTTATGGTATAAAAAACTCATCAAATCCTAGCTGTTAAAAACATCCCTTTGCAATGAATTGTTCACAGCACAAGCTGCACAGATTTCACCATTCAAGTTATTTTCACATGGCTTGTAAAATCCAAATCAAGAGAGACTATGAAAGCTTTGGACTGTTGTCTGGATGCACTGGTGGACTGGATGAGGTCAATAAAGTGTACATGAACCCTGGCAAGACCGGGGCTCTTTGGATGGGTGATTCCCATGTTTGGAAAGTCACTAGTTTTAGATGGGGTTGCACTCCCTGTGAAGGAGTATGCATGTAGCTTGGGGATACTCCTGGATACATCTTTGTCACCCAAGATTCAAGCATACTTTGTGGCTAGGAGTGCCTTTTACCAGCTTCGTGTGCTTCACAACCTATGGCTATTCCTATACAGAGATAGCCTGACTACTGTAGCTCATGTGTTGGTAACCTCAAGGCTGGATTACTGTAATGCTGCTCTTTGTGGGGCTGCCCTTGGGTTTGGTTCAGAAGCTCCTGCTGGGGCTCTGCTTGAGAGCACACAACACAGCATCGTTCAACAACTGTACTGGCTTCTCATTACTGCTCAGGATTCTTGTGTGTGTTTACAAAATCCTGAAAAACTTAGGTTCAGGGCACCTCAGGGATTGCCTGGAACTCTTTTATCCCAGCTCAATCACTGAGATCACCTGCAGGAGCATCTTGGGTTGTTCCCAAAGTTGGTGAGGCTCATTTGACAAGAAGCCCTTTAGAGTCATCACCCCAATCTTGTGGAATACTCTGCCAACTATTAAACGGCTGCTGAAAATGTTTCTGTTCCTCTCAGCCTATGAAGGCATTTAACAAGACATCTTTCCGCAATGGTCAGTTAATGCCCGTTTAACTTTTTATTGTATTATAATTTTTTTTGCTGTAAACCACTTTGATATACAATGGTACCTCGGTTTAAGAACAGTCTGGTTTAAGAACTACAGTATTTGGTTTACAAACTCCACAAAACGGTTTGAGAACTTTACCTTGGTCTAAGAATGGAATCCGAACGGTGGAAGGGCACCGGCAGTGGGAGGGAGGCCTCATTAGGAAAGGATTAAGTTTGTAAACCAAGGTACCAGTGTGTGTGTGTGTGTGTGTGTGTGTGTGTGTGTGTGTGTGTGTAAAATGATGCAGTGGTATACAATTTTTTTTATGAATATAAGGGTAAAGGTAAAGGAACCCCTGACCATTAGGTCCAGTCGTGACCAACTCTGGGGTTGTGGCGCTCATCTTGCATTATTGGCCGAGGGAGCCGGCTTATAGCTTCCAGGTCATGTGGCCAGCATGACAAAGCCGCTTCTGGCGAACCAGAGCAGCGCACGGAAATGCCGTTTACCTTCCCGCCGGAGTGGTACCTATTTGAACTGCTTTTGAACTGCTAGGTTGGCAGGAGCTGGGACCGAACAACGGGAGCTCACCCCGTTGCGGGGATTCGAACCGCCGACCTTCTGATCGGCAAGCCCTAGGCTCTGTGGTTTAACCCACAGCACACACCCCCATCCCGTTTTTATAAATATAATCTATTCCAAATCATAATCATTCTTTTTTAAAAAAACTAAGTTCTGATTTGAATACCTTCCATTTTTTTTCTAGGCTGTATTGCAGGAAAGGAATTAAGTATGACAGAAAAACAGGTTTCCCTTTGTCATCCTTATGCTTGAAAGCTTAGTGTCCAGACAAAAAGGGCTCAGGGGCAGAGCATATGCTCTGCATGCAAAAAATGTCCCAAGTTCAATTCCTAGCAGAGCTGGGAAAACATCATCTGAAACCCTCAGGACTTGCTGCTCATCAGAGTAGACAATAGGGGACCCAGGTGGCGCTGTGGGCTAAACCACTGAGCCTAGGGCTTGCTGATCAGAAGGTCGGCGGTTCGAATCCCTGTGACGGGGTGAGCTCCCGTTGCTCGGTCCCAGCTCCTGCCAACCTAGCAGTTCGAAAGCACATCAAAATGCAAGTAGATAAATAGGAACCGCTACAGCTGCAGCTGGATCAATGCCTTGTCGTGGCGAAGGGGCTTGAATAACTCAGAGAAGCTATGAGCTATGCCATGCAGGGCCACCCAAGATGGACAGGTCATAGTGGAGAGTTTTGACTAAACGTGATCCACCTGGAGAAGGAACTGGCAAGCTGCTCCAGTATCCCTGCCAAGAAAACTCCATGGACAAAGACAACAGGCATATAAAAGTTATGACGCTGGAAGATGAGCCCCTCAGGTCGGAAGGCGTCCAACATGCTACTGAGGAAGAGCGGAGGACAAGTACAAGTAGATTCAGAGCTGATGAAGCGGCTGGGCCAAAGCCGAAAGGACGCTCAGTTGCGGATATGCCTGGAAGCGAAAGGAAAGTCCGATGCTGTAAAGAAAAATATTGCATAGGAACCTGGAATGTAAGAACCATGAATGGAGGTAAGCTGGATGTGGTCAAAAATGAGATGACAAGAATAAATATCGACATCCTGGGCATCAGTGAACTAAAATGGAAGGGAATGGGCGAATTCAGTTCGGGTGACTATCATATCTACTACTGTGGGCAAGAATCCCGTAGTAGAAATGGAGTGGCCCTCATAGTCAACAAAAGAGTGGCAAAAGCTGTGATGGGATGCAATCTCAAAATGACAGAATGATCTCGATACGAATCCAAGGCAGACCTTTTAACATCACAGTAATCCAAGTTTATGCACCAACTACCGGAGCTGAAGAAAGTGAAATTGACCAATTCTATGAAGACCTACAACACCTTCTAAAAATGACACCAAAGAAGGATGTTCTTCTCATTACAGGGGATTGGAATGCTAAAGTAGGGAATCAAGAGATAAAAGGAACAACTGGCAAGTTTGGCCTTGGAGTTCAAAATGAAGCAGGGCAAAGGCTAATAGAGTTCTGTCAAGAGAACAAGCTGGTCATCACAAACACTCTCTTCCAACAACACAAGAGACGACTCTACACATGGATATCACCAAATGGGCAGCATCGAAATCAGATTGATTATATTTTCTGCAGCCAAAGATGGAGAAGCTCTATACAATCAGCAAAAACAAGACCTGGAGCTGACTGTAACTCAGATCATCAGCTTCTTATAGCAAAATTCTAGCTTAAACTGAAGAAAGTAGGAAAAACCACTGGGCCAGTAAGATACAATGTGAATCAAATCCCTTATGAATACACAGTGGAAGTGAGGAAAAGGTTTAAGAATTTAGATTTGGTGGACAGAGTGCCTGAAGAACTATGGATGGAGGCTCGTAATATTATACAGGAGGCAGCAACGAAAACCATCCCAAGGAAAAGGAAATGCAAGAAAGCAAAATGGCTGTCCAACGAGGCCTTACAAATAGCGGAGGAGAGGAGGCAAGCAAAATGCAAGGGAGATAGGGAAAGATACAGGAAACTGAATGCAGATTTCCAAAAAACAGCAAGGAGAGACAAGAGGGTCTTCTTAAATGAGCAATGCAAAGAAACAGAGGAAAACAATAGAATGGGGAAAACCAGAGATCTGTTCAAGAAAATTGGAGATATGAAAGGAACATTTCGTACAAAGATTACCATAATCAAGGACAAAAGTGGTAAGGACCTAACAGAAGCAGAAGACATCAAGAAGAGGTGGCAAGAATACACAGAGGAATTATACCAGAAAGACATGGAGGTTCCGTACACCCCAGGTAGTGTGGTTGCTGACCTTGAGCCAGACATCTTGGAGAGTGAAGTCAAATGGGCCTTAGAAAGCACTGCTAATAACAAGGCCAGTGGAAGTGATGATATTCCAGCTGAACTATTTAAAATTTTAAAAGATGATGCTGTTAAGGTGCTACACCCAATATGCCAGCAAGTTTGGAAAACTCAGCAATGGCCAGAGGATTGGAGAAGATAGGTCTACATCCCAATTCCAAAGAAGGGCAGTGCCAAAGAATGCTCCAACTACCGCACAATTGCGCTCATTTCACACGCTAGCAAGGTTATGCTTAAAATTCTACAAGGCAGGCTTAGGCAGTATGTGGACCGAGAACTCGAAAGGGCAGAGGAACCAGAGACCAAATAGCAAACATGCGCTGGATTATGGAGAAAGCTAGAGAGTTCCAGAAAAACGTCTACTTCTGCTTCATTGACTATGCAAAAGCCTTTGACTGTGTCGACCACAGCAAACTATGGCAAGTTCTTAAAGAAATGGGAGTGCCTGATCACCTCATCTGTCTCCTGAGAAATCTCTATGTGGGACAAGAAGCTACAGTTAGAACTGGATATGGAACAACTGAGTGGTTCAAAATTGGGAAAGGAGTACGACAAGGTTGTATATTGTCTCCCTGCTTATTTAACTTATATGCAGAATTCATCATGCGAAAGGCTGGACTAGATGAATCCCAAGCCGGAATTAAGATTGCCGGAAGAAATATCAACAACCTCAGATATGCAGATGACACAACCTTGATGGCAGAAAGTGAGGAGGAATTAAAGAACCTTTTAATGAGGGTGAAAGAGGAGAGCGCAAAATATGGTCTGAAGCTCAACATCAAAAAAACCAAGATCATGGCCACTGGTCCCATCACCTCCTGGCAAATAGAAGGGGAAGAAATGGAGGCAGTGAGAGATTTTACCTTCTTGGGCTCCTTGATCACTGCAGATGGTGACAGCAGTCACGAAATTAAAAGACGGCTGCTTCTTGGGAGAAAAGCAATGACAAACCTAGACAGCATCTTAAAAAGCAGAGACACCACCTTGCCGACAAAGGTCCGTATAGTTAAAGCTATGGTTTTCCCAGTAGTGATGTATGGAAGTGAGAGCTGGACCATAAAGAAGGCTGATCGCCGAAGAATTGATGCTTTTGAATTATGGTGCTGGAGGAGACTCTTGAGAGTCCCATGGACTGCAAGAAGATCAAACCTATCCATTCTTAAGGAAATCAGCCCTGAGTGCTCCCTGGAAGGACAGATCGTGAAGCTGAGGCTCCAATACTTTGGCCACCTCATGAGAAGAGAAGAATCATTGGAAAAGACCCTGCTGTTGGGAAAGATTGAGGGCACTAGGAGAAGGGGACGTCAGAGGACAAGATGGTTGGACAGTGTTCTCGAAGCTACGAACATGAGTTTGACCAAACTGCGGGAGGCAGTGCAAGACAGGAGTGCCTGGCGTGCTATGGTCCATGGGGTCACGAAGAGTCGGACACGACTAAACGACTAAACAACAACACAGCGGGAAGGTAAACGGCGTTTCCATGTGCTGCTCTGGTTTGCCAGAAGCGGCTTTGTCATGCTGGCCACATGACCTGGAAGCTGTACGCCGGCTCCCTCGGCCAATAATGCGAGATGAGCGCGCAACCCCAGAGTCGGTCACGACTGGACCTAATGGTCAGGGGTCCCTTTACCTTTACCTTTTAGAGTAGACAATATTGATGAACCAATGGGTCAAATGTGTATGAGCAGCTTCCTATGTCTTACCAAACCGCAGCTAGGATTTTAACACAGGCTTCTAAGCAGAGAGAGCTCCAAAACCTCATAGAATCATAGAGTTGGAAGAGACCACAAGGGCCATCCAGTCCAACCCCCCTGCCAAGCAGGAACCTAGATTACTTCAAAAGCCTCATATTATGTCACTCCTATTATTTTCCTTTATTATTTATTACAAGTAATAATTAAATGCATGTCAATAAAATAGGTGGAATTTTGGAAACAAACACTTAATCTTGCAGATATCTTGCAGAACTCTCCTTGCAGACGCCAGATAAATCAGTTTGCAGCTCAGCTGAAGACCGTATATTTTTAAAAGAACAAAATTTATATACCACTTGATTATAAGAAAACCTCTAAGCAGTTTACAAAAAAAGAAATAAAACACTTTAAAATTCTCAATAAAAAGCACAAGTATTTAAAAACATTGAAAAGTTGATTAAAATAACCTATACCTAAAAAGAGAGAAAGCACACGTGGCTTCTACGTATCTGGACAGGCTTACCTAAAGAAATGTGTTTTAAGCAGATGCCAAAAAGAATGTCGTGAAAGCACCTGCATCACAGGCAGGGAGTTTCAATGTGAAGGTGCCACTGCAGTAAAGACTGATTTCTTATTATGTGGCACCTGTAACAGTGCCAGTTAATGCAGATCTTGTAAGGTGATCCTGCCCCTAATAGTAACACCTTGGACCTGGCCTGGTAGCAAATGGACAGCCAGTGCAGTTCTTTGAGCAAAGCTGTTCTATGCAGAGCATCTCTTCTTGTACACTAACAGCATATTGTGAACCAAGTTCAGGGGAAGCCTCACAGAGTGCACTGCAGTAATCTAACCTTGAAGTCACCAATGCCTGAACCACTGTGGTCAAGTTCTCTCAGTCCAGGAATGACCTTATCTGTCACAGCTTGTAAAATGGGCTTCTAGCCACTGAGGCTGAGCCTCCCATGAGAGAGCAGGACAGTTTTTAAAGACAGCCACACGTACAAGGCACAGGTGTCTAGTTCTGGCTTCAGAGAAATTTTGCCTCCACAAGAGCACCTTGCAGCTCCCCTCAAAGGCCACAGCAGAACATATAGGAAGAGGCAATGCAGATTTAAGTTTCCCAAGCAGTTGGTGGATCCACCTGCCACAGTTTTGATTCAGATGAGATTTTCAACATTAGCAACAGCAAAAGGAACCACTACCTTTAGACCAAAATTCTGCAGTTATGTTTGGACAGGTATTAGTAGTTAACAAGTGTGTGGGCTATACTGCTTTTTCCTTAAAAAACGCAAAATGTCAGATGCCGATGGTCTCTGAGATGGCACTTTTGAAAGCAGTTTCTTAATTAGGGATGCCTGCAAACAAAGGAGAGATCGTTTATTATTTTAAATTACAAGCATGGAAAAGACAGCCTATAAAAATCCTTTGCCTCAGTATACCATGACCATATCTGTCACAGCTTGTAAAATGGGCTTCTAGCCACTGAGGCTGAGCCTCCCATGAGAGAGCAGGACAGTTTTTAAAGGCAGCCACACGTTCAAGGCACAGGTGTCTAGTTCTGGCTTCAGAGAAATTTTGCCTCCACAAGAGCACCTTGCAGATCCCCTCAAAGGCCACAGCAGAACATATAGGAAGAGGCAATTCCAGATTTAAGTTTCCCAAGGAGTTGGTGGATCCATGTGCCAGTTTTGATTCAGATGAGATTTTCAACATTAGCAACAGCAAAAGGAACCACTACCTTTAGACCAAAATTATGCAGTTATGTTTGGACGGATATTAGTTAACAAGTCAAGGAAAAAGCGATACTGCTTTTTCCTTAAAAAATGCAAAATGTTAGATGCCGATGGTCTCTGAGACGGCACTTTTGAAAGCAGTTTCTTAATTAGGGATGCCTGCAAACAAAGGAGAGATTGTTTTTTTTATTTTAAATTACAACAAGCATGGAAAAGACAACCTATAAAAATCCTTTGCCTCAGTATACCTCTATTGGAAACTCCTTTGTAAATGGTTCTGGTAATTTGCCTTCTTTTATGTCCTTGAATATCTGAAAAATAAATACACAGTGTATTCAACTACAGTGTATTCAATCCTATCTGAAGAAGTGTGCATGCACACGAAAGCTCATACCAAAATAAAAACTTAGTTGGTCTTTAAGGTGCTACTGAAGGAATTTTTTTATTTTAGTGTATTCAACTGTCACTTAAGAATACCTCGCGTGACACAATTTTCACTGGCAAAGTTCAAAGATTATTATTATTATTATTATTATTATTATTATTATTATTCCCCAGCCACTCTGGGCGGCTACCAACAGAACATTAAAATGCAATAAATTATTAAACATTAAAAGCTTCCCTAAACAGGGCTGCCTTCAGATGTCTCCTAAAAGTCTGGTAGTTGTTTTTCTCTTTGACATGTGGTGGGAGGGTGTTCCACAGGGCGTGTGCCACTACCGAGAAGGCCCTCTGCCTGGTTCCCTGTAACTTGGCTTCTCGCAGTGAGCGAACCGCCAGAAGGCCCTCGGCACGGGACCTCAGCGTCCGGGCAGAACGATGGGGGTGGAGACGCTCCTTCAGGTATACTGGACCAAGGCCGTTTAGGGCTTTAAAGGTCAGCACCAACACTTTGAATTGTGCTCGGAAACGTACTGGGAGCCAATATAGGTCTTTCAAGACCGGTGTTATGTGGTCTCGGCGGCTGCTCCCAGTCACCAGTCTAGCTGCCACAGTCTGGATTAATTGTAGTTTCCGGGTCACCTTCAAAGGTAGCCCCACATAGAGCGCATTGCAGTAATCCAAACGGGAGATAACTAGAGCATGCACCACTCTCTTCAAAATGAAGCCTGGGTTCTTTCAGCAACAGAGACTCACAGCACTTACCGCAAACAGTATTTGAAGGTCCTGCATTTTATTACCCTGTTCTCCCTACAAACACACAATGCCCCAAGTTTCACGGCAGTTTAATAAAACTTTGTAGCAGTGATACATGAAGGAAGCAACTCAAGATTCAGTTGAGGTTCAACACACCAGGAATACTGAAATAGATAAGGAACTTCCTAATGAGTTAAGAGTCCTGAAAAAAGCCCTGATATTTGGCATCCAAAGACAGAGACATCCTTGTTCCACTTGTGTTGAAAACTTGCTATTTCAAGGTTACTTAACTTAGTTTTAATAAAGTGTGTGGGGGAGAGAGAGCAAATTACTTTGAGATGTGTGAATTTGTAAATGAAAAGCTGTATATAAAGGTCTTAAATAAACAAACAAACATAAAAAAACTCCTTCATGTCACACATTTATTGGAGGGTCCTCATGTGTACTCAAAGGGGCTTCCTTCAGGAATTTAATGGACACATGAAAAGGGAGGGGCAGAGCGTGCCATTGCCCATTCATAAATCAAGTGAGAAAAATGCTTGAAGGGAGAGTTAATGATTACAACAAAGTCTGCAAATGGGATGTTTTTCATTTTTTTTATTTAAAAAAATAGTATTTGGGAGCAAAATACTGGGCTGCAAAAAAAAAATGCTTTTGAAAGAGATACATTAGTAGGACTCCATAACAGCTGGAACACTTGCAGACTCTCAATG
The DNA here is from genome assembly GCF_965207765.1 of Zootoca vivipara. Lineage (NCBI taxonomy): Eukaryota > Metazoa > Chordata > Lepidosauria > Squamata > Lacertidae > Zootoca > Zootoca vivipara. Next base: position 79,812,061 of record NC_142586.1, read on the forward strand.
TTCTATGTCTCAATTCCATTTTCCAATTTAGTAAAACAACATTGCTTAAGGACCTGTTTGAAGGAAGGAGAGAATGGCTGGTTTGCATTTCCCATTCCTCAACAGGAGGAAAGGTTGGTACTGGGAGCTTAATAAATTTGCATTGAGGTTCCTTTTGCAAAAAGGCACCCGCCTCAGAAGCAACCTCTTGAATTTATAGAAGCAAACCTTTCCTTGAGCAGGTCAGTTGGTGGCAATTCCTGAAAAGTGTTGGGTTTCTTTAGAAAGCAGTAATCTAAAACATAATGCTTTTCAGATATCTGTTTTTAAAAATATAATTTGCTTGCTAAAAACCATGATGATGTTTGATGGGCGGTGGTGTAGTGGAGATTCCTGGTCTCAAATTGGGAAGGGGGAGGCAATGCGTCTGCAACCCACTGCCTTTCATCCCCCTGCACAACAAGCTCTATCTGGCCTGCTCTCTCATGGTGTATATCTGCGAGAGTGAGTGACAGAGCAGGAGCAAGAAAGACAAGAGCAAAGCAACTTTCTGGCGACCTAGAGTAGAAATGTACCATTCATACAAGCTGCATTTGTATCACGCAAAACAACTGCCAGCATCTAAGGCAACAAACCTGCTTCCGGCATGCTCTGTAGTAAGTGGATGGGGGAGGCAGTGGCCAGTTGGTTTTTCTCCCAAACAAAACCTCCCCTGTCCCCCTAACAACTCTGCTGCTATTCCCCAGACTATGAAGGAAGGAGTGCCAAGAGGTCAGCATTTCTAGACCACTGTCCATTAGCAAGAATGCATAGACACATGAACATGCCCCTTCATCCTTCTATCCTGTCCCTTTCATCCACTCCAACTGTTTGGAGCCCCGGTTGTGCATACATATTTTCTATACATTTCTGAGAAAAAATATGTGCCATTAAAAAAAATACATTTACCTGGTATTTCTCATGATAAGTTTGGAATGTGTAAAGCATTTCAAATAAAATTAATCCTAACGGAAAGATATCCACTTCCTTTCCATAAGTGTTCCCCTCCTGTGGACGATGCAAACATGAACACATTAGGTCATAAGAACATGTTCTAACAAGAACTTTTCATGGAGCTTAATCATATAGGCCTTATGCACTTCAAAGCATATATTGGCATTTTATTCTGAAAACTGACTACAGGATCAAGGCAGTTGGTTCTTTCCCAAATTCCCACTCAGTCATTAAGCTAACAGAATGACTTGGAGATGGTCACTCCCTCTTAGTGTAACCTAACTTACAGGGGTTGTTGTTGTTGTTGTAATAATAATGGGGGTGGGGGTGTTTGATGATGAATGAATGAATCTTTATTTGCATCAGCCATCGGCCATAGCAATAAAACAACAATATAATATAAAAAGAATAGAAATAAAAAGTCAATTATATAAAATACATTTTAGGGCTTTGAATCACTAGTCAAATAGTGGATCTTATTCTGATTGCCCCAGCTAAAAACCTTGCAACCTTTGCTGTCACCTGCTCATCTTGATCTGACAATAGAAAGGACACTCTGGCAGTGGTTGGGCGACCCGGAATGGACAATAAAAGAGGGGTGATAATCTCATTCCTCAAGTCTTAATAAAGAGGGTAAGCCAGAAGGGCATACACCACCGATTCGGTACTCCCATCTCCACAGGGGCATTGTGGGGATGGAGGAGGTGGTGGTGGTGGTCACTATGAGTGTGTACTTGTGTACTCAGAACAAATTTACAACTGCCCTGGGAGAAAAGTGTCATTGCATTCACATGGATCAAATATTAAAAGTATTACCTGTTCAGGAGCCATGTATTGTGCTGTTCCTCTCTTTTCTGTCCGCTGTACTGAAAGGTCATCTACACCTGTGGTTACTAGCCCAAAATCACCAATTTTTATTTTATTGTCTCTAGATATTAATATATTTATTGGCTGGGGGGGTAGAGAGAAACAAAAACCAAAATATTCAGATATAAAAGTCATTCAGGGACGCAGGTGTCACTGTGGTCTAAACCACTGAGCTTAGGGCTTGCCAATCAAAAGGTCGCCGGTTCGAATCCCCGCGACAGGGTGAGGTCCTGTTGCTCAGTCCCTGCTCCTGCCAACCTAGCAGTTCAAAAGCACGCAGTGCAAGTAGATAAATAGGTACCGCTCTGGCAGGAAGGTAAATGGCATTTCCGTGTGCTGCTCTGATTCGCCAGAAGCAGCTTAGTCATGCTGGCCACATGACCTGGAAGCTGTACGCCGGCTCCCTCGGTAAGTAAAACGAGATGAGCACCGCAACCCTGAGTCAACCCTGGCTGGACCTAACGGTCAGGGGTCCCTTTACCTTTACAAGTCATTAAGCTCTGGATAAGTCACCATAGTCTCCTCAACAGTTATCCCACAGAGTCTGAACCCCCTCAGCTTCTTATTTGCTTAAAAAAAAATCTGCTGTGTTTTCAATTTCCCCTCCAGATGAAAACATCCACCTTGTACTCGAAGTATATTCCAGATTAAGACCCCCCCCCATGCAACTGAAATAATAAAATAAAATAAATGCATCAATTTATTTGGAATTGAAGAAGTGAAATAGTTTAAGTAAGATACTTTTTTCTCCTGTGTTCTCCTTTATATGTACCCTCTCCCAAGCACCTATGATAAGACTAATTGAACTTTTCAGTAAGAATATTCCTAGCTAGCAGCTTCTGTTCATATTTCCATTTTATCATTCACACCTGATATTGTAATTGTCTCATCTGCATACCTTGAGATCTCGATGAATTAAGTCTTTAGAATGGATATATGCTACCCCTTCCACTATTTGCTGGAATTTAATTTTGACATCTTCATGATAGCTTTCCTTTGCACTTTCCTTACTAATCCAATCTTTAAGTGTTCCTGCTTCACAATATTCCATCACTATGAAAAGGCAGTCACCTTGCACCCTGCAAAAAATAAAATAAAACAGATGACTGATCCAAGCACCTAGTTCACATCCTCGAGCTTTACTAACTCATCCAACACGACAAGACTAAACAGTGCTCTGTAACCTTTAGATTCATCTGCTGTAACAGCAGAGTCATGATCCCGGGGGGTGCAAGCGATTTTTATCCTCAAAACACTCTGCAAACAAGTCAGAGACAGCTACCATCAGTTTTGCCACCTCCTTTGGGCCAGACTATAAGAGGCCCTGCACTACCCAGAAAATCTATGCTGGATGGCACAATGAGGATGCAATTGAGGCACCAAAGCAGGGTGGATAAAAATCAATGATTAAGTTTATTTTAAAAAATCAGTTTTTTTATTTTAATCAGATTATTAAAATAAAATTCTTTTGGAGGAGTAAATATTTCTAAAATAGTTTTCTATTTAAGTTACATTATAGTCTAAAGGCTATTCATCATGAAATAAGGATTTGTTTTAAGTTTTTCATGTTTGCTAAAACTCAGTCTAAGTTTTTCTAAATTATTATTATTGTTCAGCTGGTAACATGTCCGCCTAGCCACTGAGGTCACCAAGGCCTCTAGTGAGAGTTGGATCCTAGCAGCATCATATTTCTTTATGGAAATTGATTCTGGGACCAAGAGAATTTACCTACAGCTACAACTGTTCTTAAGAGTTAGGAAGTGAGCTGACAAGCAAAATAAAATTAAATAAAAAAAATGCCAGTTCCTAAAGTGAAGCCACTGCCAAAATGCTGTTTATTATTTATTTCTTTAATTTGTCTCTATTTTTTTAAGGCCTCTAAGGGTCTTTGGGCAATAACATTAACAATGCAAAATTTAGAATAGGAACCCAATAAAAATGATCACCCACAAAAATAATAAACGTCAGCTAGTGGGAGGGGGTGGAGGAGGAGAAAGCGAGTTTGCCAGCCTTTTGCTCGGTCCTTTGAGTACTAAGCACAGGCCTGACAGCCAGTTGACTGTCAGGCACTTCTGAACCCTATGCAAGTGATTCTGACAGGTGGGCAAGATAACCCAACTATCAACATATGATGTCACAAAGCTGATCTGGCCCATAGAGCCAAAATCTGATCCACCTCTGGTTTACGCAAAAAACAACAATACATGTCACCTTAGAGAGGTTCTGAATACGCAGTGGAATTACCTCTGTTCACTATCCTCTGGCGATGGGATATTATCTTTCCCGATCCAACAATGAAAATATCGAACTATATATTCATGATCAAGGTTTGCTAAGGCTTGTACTTCCTTTTTTGATTCCTCTTCTCCTCTAGTGTGGGGTGGCCGAAGGGGGTCAGAAGGGGAAAAGAGTATTGTTAAAATGTATGCAAAGCAAACCCTGAATACTTGTACAGCTAACTCACAACTTACATGCATTTAACCTGTGTGCATTCAGCTTTATGTGTGTGGCAAATTAAAATAAAAAATAAAAAGGGGGCAGGCAAAAGAGACTTTGGTAATGCCACCTTCCATTGGACCCAATGTATTTTGACTATATGTGATTTTGGTTCTACATGCTATACCCAGAATGTAACCCCAGCTTAAGTTGAGAGTGGCCTGTACTGTAAAGAAGAAAAAGGATTATTTTTATACCACTTCTTTTAAAAAAATGCTTCTGATTTGGAATGCCTAGGTTGACTCTGAATAGAATTTACTTGGATACAACCATATTTATTCTAGTTACAACATAGAGCCCAGCAACAGAAAGGAAAATGGCATGTCCTTAACCCAGTCACTTGTTCATGCATTAGGACAGTGGTTGATGGACTTCAACTCCCATCAGCCCTGGTCATCCAGGGATGATGGAAGCTGGAGTCCAACAACATCTGGATAGCACTACATTGACAACTCCTGCATAAGCAACTAAGCCACGGTTAAGCCTAACTCTTTTAAATGTTGATTTACAGTGCCCCGCAATTCCTCTAAAATTAGGACTAAAATAATTTCACATGTGCAAAACAGCACAAATTGTTAAAGCTTAAATTAGCTTAATTAAAATAATAAGAAGCACAAGATAACTTACACAAGAAGCTTGACTCGTTTAACAGCTAATAATCGACCATCAATGAAATGTTTTGCCTTGAAAACGGTTCCATATCCACCAGATTTAATTTTCTGTATATCTTCAAAATCGTCCAGAAACCTGGTTCCAAAAATGAATGCAAGTCTTAGTGTTAAATGTCAAAATTCTTGAAAAGGGTTACAATGGCAATATACCTGCAACTATTATTAATTTAATGATGAAATAAAGGCACACAGCTGAGGTATCCAAGCAGTCTAGGAGTGGGTATATTTGCTGTCATTCATGGAATGCACAAGGCAGCTATCAGTAATCAATACCGGTAGTAAAAAACAAACAAACACACACACACACACACACACACACACACAACCTAACACACAATATTAAAAACAACCACACACACTACCATAGTTCACACACAGAGAACAGCCACTCAATAAAACTACCAGTTTGTTAAAGGAGATCAACTGTTGTAATTTGATCAGACCTTTTCATGAAAGCAAATGGAAAGGCCTGTGTGTACTTGGACATGGACCAATGCGTGCGTTAAAATCCCCAGCTACCACTAACATGGACACGACTAGTTGCATTTTTCTCAGTACTTCACAAACCATCTTTCCAGGTAGTCTCAATTCAATTCAAACGTCAAAGGTATAAAAGGCGAAACTTATAAATAAATCAGCAGGACTTTTGAAGGCTACCCTTACTTTTCATTGATGGTGTACTTGCTTTGCTTTCGATTCGGCTTTGAAAATTTCGGTGCCAATGGCGTCTCTCTTCTTAGGAAAGGAAAAAAAGTGGAAATGAAACTTTGTAACACTTAAGCACACCTGTAAGTACCCATTTTCTTTGAGGTGTTAAATAATTTCCCTTAACTAACGGATAAATCAATTGAATGAAGGGCATCCATTTCAAAAGATAAATACATACTTTTTAGGTCTCACAGCAGAATCTTTGGGACTTGCCTATGGCAAAATCAAGAAGAAACAATTAATGTTGAAGTTCTACCACAGTGCCAAATGCTTAAAACTTAAAAAGACCACTCAAAATCAGAATGCAGTTATTGTCAGGCATCAGAGTTCAAAAACAGAACCACTACAGATCATGAAATAATTTCTTGTTTCCTGAACCATACGAGGTCCTGGTTAGGAGGAAGCTCCCCCTGGCTGGAGCTGCACAGTCCTCAACTCAAACTTCCCAGATCTGAGGAGTTAAACAACCCAGGAAAATCAACCCCATGCCACTAGCTGCTTTATAGCTTCTGCACTTTGCCCCTTAGCTAGGGATGTAGAAGTTCATTTGATCCATTTCTTGTAATGGACAGACTTGACCCATTTGGATTACACACTTCCCTGGAGGGTTGTGCCAGTCAATGTGTACAGCACTGAGCAAGATGGACCACTGGTCTAACTCATTATAAGGCATATTCTGATATTCCAATGGAATGGAATGAGCCCATCCCCTGCTCATCACTGAGGGGAACCAGACTGTTGCCTGCCAGTTTTCCTTCTGTCTATTTCCTTGGTGTACCACCCTAGGAGCCATTTGGCACAATGGCAGTATACTCAAAATTACATCAGACTGACCAATGTATTTCAATTCAGTACTGGCCTATAAGAAATTATAGCAGGATTAATATTTTAGCGCACACAAACAAGAAGAAATAGTTAATACTGTAATGGCAAGAGAAAATTAAGTTTTCATACCAGAGAGGATGGAGAAGCTTCATTGAGCTGTATGGCACCAAACTGATTAGCAAGTTTGTCAGATGCATGGTTACAGCTGGAATCCCGACCTGTACCACTACAGAAATATTTGAAACGAATGTCAGCATTATGTGTTTAATTTATCTGCCATTTATGGAGTGCTATCTTGAAGTGAAGTTTAGGGTGGGAAGGTAGCTCAGTTTTTTTTCTTTTGGTAAAGTATAAAAGTGGTGCACCAAATAAAATATAGGCACCAGAAAGCATGCCCATTATGATCCCTGTGAGCTTAACATATTTACTTAAGCCTGCTCAACTATGCAAGCGAGACAAAGCACATGAAAAACACCACAGTGTAACTTAACATTATAAAAGCATTTTCATTAAGCCCTCGGTTGCGCCCAGGCTCTCTTAGGTTTTGTTTTTAGTTCACGTTTTTGGAAAACACTTGCTCTTCCACATTCGCTATCTCCTCTACCTTAGGAGTGGGGACCGCTTTTCCGTCTGAGGGCCGCATTCCCTACTGGGCAACCTTTGGAGGGCCACATGCCCACGGCCAGCAGCACCAGAGGCAAAAGTTGGCAGATCAAGGAATGCAAATGTTACCTTGATACAGGAAGCTAGTTTCTACCCACACATACATGCACCTCTGTATCCTGCACCCAGACTAGCACAAGGCATCACCAGAGTTCAATGATGTATTCCAGCCAGGCAGAAACACTGGGGGGGATGTGTGAAGCTGGGCCAATGTGGGATGTGGCCTGGGGAGATTTCCAAGAGGCCTGGAGGGGTGCATTTGATCCCCATGCCTGCTCTAGGTCATGCAAAGAACTCCTAATTTTGAACAACCAGAAATCCACTTCAGGGCCATAAATGCTCTGAAGTCAAGAGAAGTCTGTTTTTATACTAGTGCAGGTCTCGCTAGCTGGCCCTTGGGCCCCTCTCTAGATGACATCCCTCACTAGCTCTGCTCCACATTCTCCCCCGGTTCTTTTGCCTAGCCTGGAATGTATTCTTGAACTACAGGAATCCCCTTGCCTGTCTGGATGCAAACCTTTCCTTATGCTCCTCCTAATCCTTCCAAAAAGATGACAGAAATTGTAGACTAGATAAAGACTGCAGACTCTCTCCTCAAGCACCATTTGTTTCTCCACTTTTAAATTGACAATGAAATGGTTCCTTACTTTGAATAGATACCGGAGCTCTGGAAAACTACACTATCCGATTTGTTGGAAGCAAAGTCCACAGCCTCTTGAGCAGACCTGAAATACAAGTTTCCAAACAGCAGTTTTGAATTCTTTAGTGTTTTCCTTCCTTTTGGTTTTAATTTATAACCAAAGGAAGATAGGAACAAAAATGATTTAAGTAAACAATAAATGATGAAGTAAAACCAATTCTCAATGGTTCTCAAGTACTCTTCAATACCGTTTAAGTTTCTATTTTAATAGTTTGGGTTATAAAGTTAATTAATTATTTTTCTTCACTTCTGCATATCCTGTGGGGAAAACCATAGAGAGGATGAGGAGCAACTCCATGGATTTAATGTCTGAATCAAAACCTTCAAGCAGTGATAACAACATTAACTGAGGTGTATAATGAACAGGTTTTTCTAAGCTTGTTTACATATTTTCAGCTTGTTTCAATATTTTCCAAAAAACAGACAACTCAAAAGATTAGACAGGTATAAAATCCATTTGAAGAACTTTTAACTACTGTATAAAGCGAAAGAGCAGCCCAGTTCACTCTAGACCATGGTTTGGTGCTACGTGCACCAGCTAGAATGAGCTAGAATCATTGCAAACAAAGCCTTGGGTTCATGAGGAGCCCCTATGGCCTCTCCTATCTCAAAGCCAAACCCTTTTTCTTTCAATCTCTAAGAAACTGCTCAGTTTCAGAAGAAGCAGACTTCAACCCATGGGTCTTGAAGCTGGCTTGTTTTAACTAACCAGAGTTGGCTTTAAATTGTGATCTCTCATTATATGTAACATGCAGCAGGAGTTTTGTGAATCCCAATTAAACACTAGCAAAGTCCTTCTCTTAGTTGGGGAGATCAGAGGAGGGCATGCACGAGACTAAAGCTTCTCTAGGGATTATTTCGGCTTATGAACGTTGTAAACTTTTTGTTTTTATTTTGTTTTTAAAAGCCCACTTACGTACTGCTTTTAAGGCCTAGAAAGGGCCCCAAGGCATGAAATAAAAGAGATCCACATGCAGGCAAGATTAAAATACATTAGAAGTTTGCAAAATAAGTAGGAGGATAATCTAACCTCCCATGGGAAGGAGGGCTGCAGCTGTGATATTACCATTAATAAGGCACTGTTTCAATTGCTACCAATCACACCTTCCTTGCCATTTACAAGGCTATGTTATACGTAAGTGTCCCTTTTGCTCCTTATGGAATGCTATATTGTACAGCATCATTATTAAATCAACAACAAAAAATTAAAATAAGAGTACTTTAAAGAGACATCATTAAATGTTTAACTTACGTCCCAGATGCCTCTGGTGATGATTCTTGGGAATTACTGTGTGGTGGATTTCTAGAACTATTTGTAAGGGAAGCACTTCTTTCTGCCTGGAAAACAATTCGGAATTATACCTTAATCATGGATTTAAAAAATCTACTGCAACAAAAAGTAACAATGGCAACGAAATGAAAGGGATTAAACCAGCCTTGGCCAACCCAGTGCACTCCAGATGTTCTGGACTATAACTCTCAGTCGGTAGACCCTAATCCCAGGGTCATGGGTTCAAACCCCACATCAGGTAAACGATTCTTGAAATGCAGGGGGTTGGACTACATGACCCTCGTGGTAGATTCCAACTCTACAATTCTATGACTCCAAGATTCTCATCACCCCTATCGAGTATCACATTGCTGGCAGGGCTAGCGAGAGCTGGCAAAACCGTTCATAGGACACTTCCTGCAAAGAAAATTGCTACACTGACAAATAAACACAGTCTGTTGTTTTCCTTTAAAATGCAATACATACCCTGGAAGTTGCTTGGTCATTCAACTTTTCATACGCTTGCCTGGCTGCAATCCGTTTTGCAGTTTGTTTATTATTTCCTGTTCCCTCACCAAAATCTTTATCATCAATTTTACAGACACAGTGAAAACTAGAAGGCATAACAGAGGGGAGAGGGGAAATAAGTTAGCATTCACTGTTGTAGACGAAGGCAACAATCCTATAGACCTTGGGCAGGAACCCTTTCTCCATACCAAGTTCTAATGACCTCAAGCAAAACTTTTTGGTGTCCATGTTACAAAAGTGTGCATATGGTCAGGAGTCAGAAATTGGGTGGCCAGAGCAGAGTCCACACAGGCATAGTGGCACTTCCATTTTCTCTCCACCCTGCACAAGCTCCAAAAATCTCTGAAGGGTCCTCCATTTTGAGGGCATGTGGGAAGCTGCAGGGAAGTGGAGGGAAATAAAAAGCCTTGCAGCGGGACCTCAAGCCTTTCTTTGGCTATGGAAAACTACAAATTCACTGCCACCTGTCTCACATATCATTTTCCTACATTTCATTTTATTTAGGCCCGGGGATCCAAAAGTGGTAGATAAATGATGGGCAGTATATAAATTTAATCAATAATAAAAGTAGTTATAGTAGTAAGGTAAAGGTAAAGGACCCCTGGGCGGTTAAGTCCAGTCAAAGTCGACTACAGGGTTGTGGTGCTCATCTTGCTTTCAGGCCGAGGGAGCCGGTGTTTGTCCACAGACAGCTTTCGGGGTCATGTGGCCAGCATGACTAAACCGATTTTGGCACAACGGGACACTGTGGCGGAAGCCAGAGCGCACAGAAACACCATTTACCTTCCCATCGCAGCGGTACCTATTTATCTACTCACATTGGTGTGCTTTCGAACTGCTAGGCTGGCAGAAGCTGGGACAGAGCAACAGGAGCTCACCCCGTCATGGGGACTCGAACTGCGAACCTTCTGATCGGCAAGCACAAGAGGCTCAGTGGATTAGACCACAGTGCCACCCACATCCCAGTAGTAGTTGTAGTAGTGGTGAAATTACTAAACGTCACAGACCATTCCCAAAAGCCTGAGTTAAAAAGCCACATTATGAGCTGGCACCCAAATACTACAAAAAGACATCTACTATTGTCTACAAATCACTAAGAGCTTTAGGTATAACTAAAAAAAAAGTTGCCAAGAATAGTAGTCAAAAAAATAATAATCAATAATTATTGACATCTTACATTGGCATGTGATCCAGGCCAGATTTAGAAACCACATCATATCGAACCACCACTTTGTTCCTCGATGAATATTCATTGAGCAAGGTAAGAAAGTTAGGTAAAGAAGCTGGTAGTGCAGCAGGCTCAGGCAACTGAGATAGTGGAGACATACAAATAAAACATAAAAAAGAAAAGGATGTAACTTTCTCAATTCTTATTCTTTTCTTAACATTTTAGGGTGACTTCCTTGAAACCCCCCTATCTGTGCTTCATCATATTTCATCTTTAGCAATTTCAAAATCACATCTTTAAATCATACTATATATCGTTCTTTAACCTAATTTCTCTTATTACTTCCTTTAATTCAATTTACTTTATATTTTCTTAAAACAGGATCTGCCTGTAAACAATAGGTCTAAATCAGTCTGCTTGAACAGTGAGCAGTTTCTCACTGAATTCCTCTTTATTACATGGTATGGGGAGATCTATACTTGGGTTTCATGTTCCAAGTTGGCAGCAGGACACATAAAATACTATTCTTATTTAGCAATGTTACATGGCAACAACAATACACATCCAAGGCAAAGGCCAGAAGGCTAGACCTGATACAGGATAGGTGTGTGTCATTCCTAGTTCTGACCTGGTACTGGGTATATACGAATCCAACTCCCCATAGACTGAAGACCTAGGGGAGCAAGCAGCGTCCCTTGGAATTGCCACTGAGGATCTCCTTGAGGGACCCTCCACAGAAAGACTTGCAGAAGAACACTAAGAGTTTTCAAAGGAGGTGGTGACGCCACCCACAACCTGCCAGAACGCTGACACCAAAAGGTCCAGGTCAAAGAGAGACAACATAGTATGCATCTACAGACCCAGAATGATTGTACAACTTAAGAGACGGCAGTGCTTCCTGAAAGACCTTCATCACCATCAGCTGTGTAAGAAGGACATGGGTTCTCAAACTCTGGTATGTGGACCACCAATGGTCCACAAGCTACATTCAAGTGGTCCACAGCATGCTCACATTAAATACTGATTTTTAATTGCATTTTATTGCTTATTTTACTTCTTACATTGCATTTTATTGTAATGTAATATTAATTCTATGACATTCTGTGTTGTAATATAACACACCAGTTGAAATTTCCAAACCATCTTCCAAGGCAGCCCCTGGAAGTAGTAGTGTAGTCTAGATAAACTCTTTCCTGGTCCACAGACATTATATATACACTTCCTTGACTTTACAGAGGCACATTTGTCAATCTCCTGTTCTCTGCAGCACTCAGCCAATCCTGATCTATGGCAAAGAGGTCCCTCCCATGAGTCTCAAAACAGAAAAACTGTTATGACTAATTGAAGCAAATCTGAGTCACAAGCAGTTCCAGAGTATTTTCCAGAAATGCTGTATAGATCTGCTTTCAACAAGCTCCCCCACCCATGGGGGATATATCTTAAATGCACAGGGATGGAGCAAAATCCTATCAGTATTATTTTTACTTTGTTCTTTTGTGGGTTTCTCAGTGAATTTCTAAAATGAAAAGTTTTGCTTCTATGCCTGTCTAGATATGAAGCCACACCCTTCCACAAACTTGGAATATATTTTCCCAAATCTCAGACATAATAAAAGTTGATTCAAAAACTTATCACATGTGGTATCGCTGAATTTCTAAAAAAGATGCATCAAGTCAATTTTGTCTGAAAATCGTACTCGGAATATTTTTCCCTATCCATAGATAATAACTGGGTTTATTAAAGAGAGGAGACAATGGCACTCTGCACATGTACAATGGCACACTTTCCTAAATCCTATTGTGATGGAAGCAGCAAGGTTAAAAGGTGCATCCCTATCAACTCAAAAATTTTCCAGCTACCCCTGCCCACAGATGGCATATATCCTTGCAGCTTCAGGCAGATGTTAAAACAGAATGAGATATAAGATTGGTTTTTTTTAGCATACCTCAAGATCAAAGGCTCTTTCTTTTCTGTTTTCTAATTATTTGTATGCCACAACATGTATCCTTTATGGTCTACTTACTGGCAGTTCTTGCTGTATGGACTCCCAAGCTAAGAATGCTGCTTGATCTTTTGCCTCCTTCTTGGTTTTACCTGTTGCTTGGCTAAACTGCTTTCCATCTATTTCAACTGCTACAGTGAATCTGCAATGAAAAAGAGAGAGTTAAATGCCCGCAGTCTGCAAAATATGCTTGCAGATTGAACTCTATGCTTTAAGTCTTGGATACTGGATAAACAGAAATGGGAAATACCTGGCTAGTTTGCTACTGTAAATCTCTCGTTCCTATTATTTGTAAAGTGTGCCTAATGCTAGCTTCCCTTTTCTGTCCTATAAGGCTCCATTCACCAACCATGCCCCTCTATATGTTTTAGAGTACAATGCCCATCATCCCTGGCAATCAGCCATGCTGCCTTGGGAGCCAGAGTCCAACAACATCTGGAGAGGAACAAGTGAGCCATCCTACTAAATTAGATGCTGTTTCAAGCAGCTGTCTGGCGAGTAGGAGGGTTCAACAGTGCAGCTTCTAATGAAAGTTTGCTAACCTATCTGCAAGTATTAGGCCAAGAAAAACCTATGCGGTCCATGAAATGCTGTAGGAAACAGACTCCCTTTCCCTCTGTAGCGCTTACAACAGGCACATATTTCTCTCTCGGTTTATCCCAGTGTACATCATACCATGAGTTCTCTTTCAGGTGGGAAAGAAGACAAGATGCCTTCCACCAATCAAGCACTGACTGCAAGAGAGGGGAAAGGAAGCAAAACAACACAGAAAGTGCACTACTTTCTCCCACCCTTATAACTGGAATGAGAAATAAAAAGCAATGTCAGGTCTTGGGAGCGGGGGAAGCCTGGTTCTACGGTATGTTATGCTTTATCTCTAGAGTTGAAAAATCTTAGTGGACTAAGAAACTGGGATGGTTAAGGAAGTGTTTCAATAGTAGGACTGTATACAGTATAGGTGTGGGGAAAAGGCTATCCAAAAAAACTGATCCTTTAATTTAGTTGCCATACCAATATTCCTGCCCTGCTTACTTGCTGCATATAACGCATCTAGAGAGAAGTGTGAATTTCCTCACTCCTCCCTGTCCCTACTTCCCAACATTCTTCATTCACTTACACACGATTATGAGGTGGGCCTTCAAAACCAAGATCCCTATAGTCCAATCGTAAACGTTGTCTCTGACAATATTCATTAAGTCTCGCCATGTAAAATCTTGGAACAGCTTGGTTGTCTGCCATTTTGGTACGGCCTAGGAAACTGAAATAAATTTGAAGGAGGAACACTGCATTATTAACAACACTCCCCACCCCACTTACGTTATAAGTATAGAAACCAGGGGAAAAACCAGAGCCCTCTGGGAAAGAGACCATGAGGGGTTCCCTTTTAACCCTCCCATTCACACCATGGCGGTAGAGGCACCGCACACAAGAGTGGTTTCCACCACCACTTCCCCAGGAGGCCCAAACACAAACACAGAATCGTAGAATCAAAGAATTGTAGAATTGGAAGCTGCTCAGAAGCCTTGCCACTGGGAAACTGGGAGTGGAAGCAAACACATTTCCCCAAGAAAAGAAATGAACAGTGACTCTCTCACACTTCTTTTATCCCACCACCACCCAGACTAGCAACAATCTGCTAGTCCATGTAGTGGGGCCAAAAGGGGCATGAGAGTGGCTCTCTCTGCTCCCTCTAAACATAACATTCCAGGAGCCCCCACAATCCTCTCCCTTTTCCCCTATCAGAAAGCTTGTCAGCAGCTCTATAGGAAGAATACAGAGAAGAGCTTAGATGCCAAGAAGAAAAATTCTATTACAAACTTCTCAATAGACAATTTTCAACCTTCCCTTTCCTTATGCTGATGACACCCAGATTTATCTGTTGATGGATGGCCGTCCTGCCTCGGCCCTGGACACATTGACCAAGTGCCTGGAAGCTGCTGCTGGATGGCTACATGGGAGTCGGCTGAAGCTAAATCCTTCGAAGACAGAGGTCCTCTGGCTGGGTCGGGATGACATGGGACGGGGGGGGGCAACTTCCATCTTTCGCTGGGGCCCAATTAGTGTCAGCCCCTTCTGTCAAGAGCTTGGGGGTAACCTTGGATGCCTCCCTTTCCATGGAGGCACAGGTTGCAACCACAGCCAAGGTGGCATTTTTCCATCTCCGCCGCATTAAGCAGTTGGTCCCCTATCTCTCTCAACCTGATCTAGCCACAGTGATCCATGCGATGGTCACCTCTAGGCTTGATTATTGTAACTCGCTCTATGCGGGGCTGCCCTTGAAACTGACCCAGAAACTCCAGTGGGTGCAGAATGCCGCAACGAGGCTCCTTACAGGGTCCCAGCCGCGGGATCGTATTCATCCAGTGCTTTACCAACTGCACTGGCTCCCGGTGGAGTACAGGATCAGGTTCAAGGTGCTGGTTTTGACCTTTAAAGCCTTATGCGGCTTAGGACCCTCGTACCTACGGGACCGCCTCTCCCGGTATGACCCACAGAGGACATTACGGTCCACAAATAATAACATATTGGAGATCCCGAGTCACAAGGTGGCTAGGCTGGCCTCGACCAGGACCAGGGCCTTCTCAGTACTGGCCCCGACCTGGTGGAACGCTCTGTCTCAGGAGACTAGGGCCCTGCGGGATTTGTCATCTTTTCGTAGGGCCTGCAAGACACAGCTGTTTCGTTTGGCCTTCGGACTGACGCAGTCTGACCCCACGGTTACCCTCCCCTAAGGTTTTATTTATAAGGTTTTACTTATAATGGTTTTATCTTATTCGTATATTTTTAATTTTAAAATTGAATTTTAACATTGTATTATTCTGTTGTTTTAACTGAATTGTTTCTTTTATATTTGTGTTGATATTATTTGTTGTTAGCCGCCCTGAGCCCGGTCTTGACTGGGAAGGGCGGGGTATAAATAAAAATTATTATTATTATTATTATTATTATTATTATTATTATTATTATTACTGAGCAGCCGCAGGCATAGCTCAGACGGTAGAGCGTGATACTCTTAATCTCAGGGTGGTGGGTTCAAGCCCCACGTTGGGCAAAAGGATTCTTGCATTGCAGGGGTTGGACTAGATGACTCTCGTAGTCCCTTCCAACTCGACAATTCTATCTATCCAGCCTAAGAGTTCAGATTAACTCAAACGTTAACTCGCTTTCCTGTGACCTGGGACATCGTGAACCAACTGATAAGGAGCACAGCGCCCCGTGACTGGTGACGCTATGGCCAAAACAAACTTCCAGGGGGGAAGCCAACCAGGGTCACCCGCGCCGTCCCCTGGACCCAGGCTGGCCAAAGCGGCCGCAATGCTCTTCACAGGAGGAGCGCCTGCCCTGGGGCACAGCGGCGCGCCCTTCACCCTTCCTGCCCGAATCAAGGTGCGAGGTCGTGAAAATTATTGGGCAAAGAACCTTCCAGAAGTGGCAGCAAAAAGGCAATTAAGCACGAAGTAACTTATTTACTTCGCGCGCCCCTGCAGGGCCAGGTGTCGAGAGGGCGGCCGCCTGCCTCTGCCCAAAGCCCACGTCCTCGGAAGGAGCCCCGCGGGAACTAAGCAGGCTGGCACGAGCGAGGAATCGGGTGGGATTCCTATCGCGCCTCCCGCCCCCGGGAGCCGACTTTTGGATGCCTCCTGTCAGAGGCTGCAGAGCGGGGTCAGGACCACCTCGGAGTACTCACCAGCGCCCCGGGGTGGTTGGTGGGCAAGTCCGGGCCAAGAGCGGCGGAGCCCCCTCTGCAGACGACTGGCTCCGAGCGGGAGACTCGTCCGTCTGCTGGAAGCGCTGCTGCTCCGCTTTCGTTTCCCTGCTGCAGCCGTCCCGTAGCAAACGGGCTCCGCTCCTTCCCCGGCACAAGCGGCCACCGCAAGAATCGAAACTGAAACGCGCCGCTGGCGGTACCGGGAACGTGTCGGCCTTGGAGCTTCCGGTCTGGTCTCCTCACCGCTCAGCTTGGTCGCTAGGAGAGCCGGCCCCCGCCGCCGCCCCCGACCTTCTTGGTTGTTTTTATAACTGCGCGTCAAAAGGGGTTCTGGTTCAGAGGCATTGGGGGGGGGGGCATACCTGACCGAATCATTGGTCATCCAACTTTATCTGACTCCCTTTCATAAAATGTTATTTTGCAATGGTTATGGTAATGTCTTCATTTTATTTTGCTGTTTTGAATGCAGCTTGACTTTCTTCAATGTTTTATTTTGCATTGCTTTCTTTGATGGTTTGATGTAGGCTGTAAACCTCTTGGATATTTTTTTTTCCTTCTTAAAATTATAAAGCAGCATAGAAATGAATGGATGTTTTGCCGAAACTGGTTTGAGTAATGGGATTAAGGATCCTAGCTGTCTTCTATCTCAGCAGCCCTAGGGAGTCAGGTGGCTTAATCTGGCATTGAGCAGACCCATCCCTCGATTTCAAGGCTCAACTAATGTGAATTGTTGTTATTTATTTGATTTATACCCTGGCCTTCCTCTCAAAGGAGCCCAGGACAGCAGGGGGGGGGGGACGACAAAAAACTGCACCGGGTATTCCCAGGTGATCTCCTGTTGTGACGTTCATCTGTCCCACATCTCAGTTTCCATAATGTCACTATTTCATGTGCCTTTATATGCATACCCAAGACCATGAACAATGATCATCATGTATCAGTAGGGATTGAACAGCTCAAGCCACAGTACTAACCCCAATTAACCTGGGAGTAAAACTCAATGAAGTCAATGGGATGACTAAACATGGTTAGAACTGTGCTTCATGTTGCACTGTATACAGATCTGATACAAGCCTTGAAGGGTTGTAATGTAAAGTATTGTAATGGCACTGTTAGGTCTAACTGTGAAGGAAGCTAGAAGAATCAGTCCTAGAATGTAATTGTGCTAGTAACTGGGTCAGTGAGAATTGGTTAATAAACCTGTCAGTGTCATCTAATAGCAAAGCCAGATTGATACAAGGCTTACTTTAAGATAGGATTTTCTGGAGGCTGAAACCTAATACATGTTTATCATTTCTGAGCTGAGCTTGAAAGAGTGAAATACAGAGAAGTGCCTCTGAGCATGCACAGAATGCCTTTATTTCCCTACTTCAGGTGTGGGGAATGTTTGGCTTTTCAGATGTTGCTGCAAGCACAGCCAATGGCTAGGGATGGTGGGAGCAACATCTGGAGGGTCAACGATTCCCCACACCTTCCATACTTTGCCATGGTAGCTTTCCACATCTGTTGTTACTGTGAAGACCATTCAAACATTCAGGACCATCATGCACTGCCTGGTAAGCTTCTATCAGGAGTTATGCTTTTGCCAGTTGCTGTGAGAATAAGTGCATCTGCGATTCTACATCCAGCCCATACATTTAAAGCACATGGCTTCCCCTCAAAGAATCCTGGGAACTGACAACCACCAGATTTAACATGGATACTGGTACCAGAGCCTGCAATAAACCCAGATGCCAACTTTGCTGCCACATACACCCAGACAACACCATTACTGGCCCCAACAACATCCAACATACCATCTCAGGACTATTTAATTGCTCATCTTCTAACATTGTGTATGCCATCAAATGCCAACAGTGCCCTTCAGCTCTCTATATTGGACAAACAGGCCAAACCCTACGCCAAAGGATAAATGGACATAAATCTGACATCAGGAATCACAAGACAGAGAAACCAGTAGGAGAACACTTCAATCTCCCAGGACATTCTATACAAGATATCAAAATAGCTGTCTTACTACAAAAGAATTTCAGAAATAGACTGGAAAGAGAAGTTGCTGAATTGCAACTTATCACCAAGCTTAAAACCATGGAGAGACCTGGTTTGAACAGAGACTTTGGATTTTTATCTCATTATACATGATAAAGCGATCCTCAGCCACCTCACCCCTTGCTTTTTCATGCAAGTCCATTTGCAGTCCTTTTTTTTTTTTCAGAGTAAAAAGTATTTTATTATTTTCCATTTAAAAATCACACAATGCAACAGTATTGCAGCAATATTACAAAGAAAAGAACCAAAGAAAAATTCTGTCATGTACAAATCTAACAAAGGAAAAAAAATACATAGTCACAATAACGAAATGTAAACCAGTAAACCAGTGAAAGTGTATGCCTCGTCTGATACACTCAGGAAAGACGAGGGAAAGAAGAAAACAGCAACGATGAACAGAAGGAAGAAATCAAGAAGAAAAAAGGGGAAGAAAAGGAGAAAGAGGGAGAAGAAAAAGAAAAATTAAAATTTGACTTCCCGTTACTTCTCTGTACCTCATATATTACATTCTATTTCATGGCACGAATCTTAATTTACATTTACATCTTATTCCTCAAATGTTCCATTTGGGCTCAGGTACGCTCTGCTGGTTGGCTTAATTATTTAATTAGATTCTAAATATTCGTAAAATAACCTCCATTCTTTTTTAATTTTTTGGTTCGTCTGTCCTCTGACTCTTCCTGTAAATTTTGCTAGCTGTGCATACTCTTTCATTAACAGTTGCCACTCAAGTTTGCTGGGTATGATGTTACTTTTCCAGGTTCTCGCTAACAGGATCCTTGCCGCGACTATTCCATACATCATCAGCGTTCTGTTCGCGCCTTTTACATTTTCAGGCATTATATTCAATAAAAATACCTCTGGTTTCTTTTTAATTGTTGTTTTTGTCATTTTCTTAAGTTCCTCATAGATCACATTCCAGTAGTTGTTTATCATGGGGCATTTCCACCACATATGTATTTGCGTGCCTGTTTCTGTTCCGCACCTCCAGCATTTATCTGATTGATTTTTGTATATTTTGGCTAATCTATCCGGTGTTTGGTACCACCTGTACATCATTTTTAAAATATTCTCTTTTAGATTGTAACAGGCGGTAAACTTCAGGTCCTGTCTCCACAGCCTCTCCCATTGCTCCACGAGGATATTATACCCAAAATCTTGGGCCCATCTCACCATTGAAGGTTTAGTTTGTTCTTCCATGAGGTCCCATTCAAGCAACAGGTCATATATTTGTGAGATTTGTTTGCCTTCTTTATTCATTATGATTTTTTCAAATTTAGATTTTTCTTTGGCAATACCCAATTTTTTATCCTCATTAAATCTTTGGTTTATTTTGAAGTATTGGAGCCAGACTGAAAGGTGATCTTTAATTTCGTCATATCGTTTCAATTTAATTTCATCTTGGTTAATTTCCAATATATCATTGTAGGTAGCCAATTTCTCATCCATGTTTGTTTTTTTAACTGTTATCATGTTTATTGGAGAGGCCCACAGAGGTATTTTTGTTTCTAAGATTCCTCTATATTTCGTCCATATTGCATATAAAGATTTTCTTACCAAATGATTTAGGAAACCCCTGTGCGCTTTAACTTTCTCGTGTAATAGATAAGAGTGCCATCCAAAGCGATTATCCGCTCCCTCCAAGTCTAGTAGTTCTTGATTTTCCAAGGTGATCCACTCTTTCACCCATACCAAGCCTGCTGCTGCGTGATAGAGTTCAAGGTTTGGTAGCGCAAAGCCCCCCCTTTCTTTTTTTTCTGTGAGTAATTGATATTTAATACGGGGTCTCTTACCATTCCAAACAAATTTCGACATGTCTTTACGCCATTCTGCAAAACATTTCATTCCTCCCAATATTGGTATTACCTGAAATAAGTACATTAACCTAGGGAGTACATTCATTTTAATTACAGATATCCTGCCCCATAGTGATAGTTGTAACTTACTCCATTTCTCCATGTCCTTTTTTATCTCATTCCACACCTTTTTGTAGTTGTCCTCATATAGGTTCAGACTTTTTGCCGTAATCCAGACCCCCAGATATTTAACTTTCTTTCTTATTTCTAGACTTGTTAGTTGTTGTAGTTCTTCCTTTTCTTTCTTATCCAAGTTTTTAGTTAATAACATAGTTTTCTTATAATTCACTTTTAGCCCCGCTACCTTCCCATATTCGTTGATAATTTCTAATACTTTCGGGATACTTTGGATGGGGTCCTGCGATGTTACTATTATGTCGTCCGCGAAAGCACGAACCTTGTATGCCCTTTTACCGACCGTTATGCCCTTTACCATCTCTTCATTTCTGATACTATTTAATAGAACTTCTAGTACCATTATAAATAGCAACGGGGATAATGGGCACCCCTGCCTTGTGCCCTTTGTTATCAAGAAACTGTCCGACACCCTTCCATTCAATATTAACCTGGCTTTTTGCTGGTTGTAGATAGCTCCTATAGCATTTTGTATTTTTTCCTTGAATCCCATCATCTCTGTCTGTTTCCTTAAAAACTCCCAGGAGACATTATCAAATGCCTTCTCGGCGTCTAATAACATTAATGCTGCTTTTTTATCAATTTTGAATTCCAAGTATTCCAAGATGTCAATTACATTTCTTATATTACTCGCTATCTGCCTCCCTGGTAAGAATCCTGACTGGTTCGGGTGTATTACTTCTTTTAGGATGTTCTTTACTCTTTGCGCTATTATTCCTGCGAAGATTTTATAATCGCTATTTAGGAGGGATATCGGTCGGTAGTTTGCGATTATTTCTGTATCTGTGTCTGGTTTTGGTAATAACGTGATATATGCTTCCTTCCACGACTCTGGTATTAATCCCTTTTCTAGTGTCTGGTTCATCAGGTCTTTTAACGGATTAAGGAGAATATTTTCCAATTTTTTATAATACTCTACCGGCAGCCCATCTGGGCCTGGCGATTTTCCTGGTTTGCTTTTCTTCATTATATTTTTTATTTCCTGTATTGTGATTGGGCTTTCTATCTCTTTTGTTTTTTCCTCTATATTTATGTTCAATCTATGTGCCTCTAAATACTGTTTTATTTCTTCCCTGTTCTCCTTTTTTTGCTTATATAATTCTCCATAGTAATTTACAAATTTCTTCATAATCTCCTGTGGCTTGTCTATTGCTTTTCCCCCTTCTTTTATTCTATTTACCATTTTCTCACTTTTTCTCTTCTTTAATTGCCAGGCCAGATATTTGCTAGGTTTATTACCAAATTCAAAAGTGTTCTGTCTCCATAGCCTTATCTTCCAATCCATTTCTTGTTCTATTTTGGTTTTATAATCTACTCGTAACATATTAATTTCTTTCTTTAATCTTTCGTTATTCGGGTTTTTATTAAAATCTTTCTCCTTTTTCTCTAACTCTTCTATTATTTTCTTTTTTTCTTTTTCTTTTTCTTTATTTACTATGGCATTTTGTTTTATGAAGTAGCCCCTGATTACTGCCTTGCTGGCGTCCCACACAGTTCTATTTTCCACTTCTTTATTATTGTTCAATTCAAAGAATTCTTTTAATGTTTCTTTGGCTCCTTCTATTATTTTCTCATCATACAACAATGATTCATTCAATTTCCACCTCCTCATTCCGGTTTTCCACTCTGGTTTTAACTGTAAAATTATTGGATTATGGTCTGATAAGGTTTTAGGTAAGATTTTAACCTCTTGTATCCTTCCTAGCAATTCAGATGTCAACCATATTGTATCGATTCTACTTGCCACATTTTTTGCATTGGAGAAATAAGTATATTCCTTCTCAAATTCATTTTTGACCCTCCAACCATCTATCAAATCCAGCGTCTTCACCATCTCAAAAAACGTCTGGGGTAACTTCCCCCTCTTTTTCCCTTTCCCAGTCCCTGTTTTATCTATCATCGGGTTACAGACTCCGTTAAAGTCCCCCATTAATAGCATTTTCCCTTCAATATATTCTTGTATTTTCTCCTCAACTTTTTTATAAAATTCCGTCTTTTTTTCGTTTGGCGCATATATACCCGTTATACCAATTGATTCTCCCAAATATTTAATCTGAATTATTACTATTCTGCCTTCTTGATCTGCGTATAGTAATTGTGGTTCTAGGTTCGCTTTCGCATAAATCACCACCCCTCTTTTTTTCCTTTCGTCCGCTGCAATAAACTCCACTCCTAGTTTTGGGTCTATCAACAATCTTTGATGTTCTTTTTTAATGTGTGTTTCTTGAAGACATATGATGTCTAGTTTTTGTTTGATTAATACATGTCTTATTCTATTCCTTTTCTTTTTGTCATTTAAGCCATTAACATTCCACGTTGTTAGTTTAAGGTTCATATTGTTATTAATATTAATTCCAACACGCGTTACCTTCACAAATTTTGTATATTTATTTACTCGTTTATTTATTGATTTAACTTAAAAATAAAAATAAGGGGGAGCCAAAATTAGAAATAGGAAAAGGGGGTTGGAACTCTTCTTTTTATTCAGTTTCTTCGCTTTCCTCCCCTTCCTCTATTTCCTGATCAATTTCTCCTTCTATTGGGGTTTTTTCTCCACCTAGTTGCGACCTGTATCTCCTGTAGAATAAATCAGCGTCTTCGGGGGTTACAAATTTTCTCCACCTTCCTTTGTAGCTAAATGACAAACCCTGAGGGTATTCCCACTTAAAGAATATGGAGTTGGCTCTGAGCGCTTTTGCAAGGAACTGATATTTTTCCCTCTTTTTCAAGAGGCGGGGAGGCACCTCCTTCATCACTATAATTTTTTGTCCTCCAATTCTTAATTTCTTTTCCTTTTTTTTCTGCAACATTCTATTTCTCAGTCTTTTTGTATAGAAGGTGATTAGACAATCCCCTGGCCAGTTGTTTTCTTTGGCCTTCTTTGAGTTCACTCTGAAGAGTGACTCTACACTTCCTGTCATCACTTCTTCTTCTATTTCTAGCCATGCTGCTATTTCTTTTATGATTACCTCTTGCAGATTCCCCCCTAACTCTTCTGGGACACCCCTCAATCTGAGCGATTTTTCCTGGGCCTGCATCTGCAGCAAGGCCAACGCATCCCATGTAGCTTCCTGACGTATCCTTTGTTCCTCTCTTTCTTTCCTAGCTTTTTCCCACTCCTTTTTACCATCCCTTACTTCTTTCAAGGTTTTTTTGACAAGTCATCCACCTGCTGCACCTTCTCTTTATTCTCTTGGGTTATCTTCCCCATCTCTATTTTTTCTTCCTCTAACTTTTTCACCTGCATATCCAATTCCCTTATAGACTTTGAATTCCCTTCTATTTTTTCATTCACTTTATCCAATTTTTCCTCCAACCCCCTCATCTTTTCATTTACATCTAATTTGAGTTCACCAAATTCTTTTCTCATCTCCATTATGTCTCCCTTCAAGCTAAGGATGAGCTCTTTCACTTCCATATCTCCTTCTTGTCCGGAGTTCCTTCTTCCTTGTTGCAGGTTAAACAGTGTGCTTTGGTTGAGTTTTTTGCTTCCCATTTTAAGCCTCCGACTTAACCTCTGATGTTGTTGCTCCTTCTTTTTTTTTTTTAAGACTTTAAGTCCCTTTACAGTTCCTCCTGCCGCTTTAATCCCCTTGTCACACTCTTGTTGCAGTTCTGGCTATGGTCGCTGGTGTCGCTGTTCTGCTCTCCCGTTGTTTATCCTTTCTACACAGTCTTTCTCTTCCCCACCGTTCCTCTCTCCGCCTCTGACGTCGCTGTTCTTTGTTAGTCCTTTAATTTCCTGTTTGTTCTAATAGCCTCCGCCCAACTCCGTCCCACGCTGCTCCATTTTGTCTCAGGTAACTCTTTCAGCTTTCCCCACACTCTTGGATTAACTTCGCAACTTTAATAGCTCTCCATTCTAAGATCCACACCGTTTAGCTCCGTCGCTTTGCGGGACCCTTCCTTTATTTTTACAGTTTATAGGCAATACGCTGAGTAATCCTCCACCGCCTTCACAAATAGTTTGTTAACAGCAAATAACGACAGTCTGTGCTCTCCAACTTTAAGCTCTAATCCAGAGAGTCTTTCTCCTATCGGCCTTCGAACAAAAACTGAGCCTCTAGTTTTCGTGCCCGATTGTTTTGTATACCGAGAAGTGAACTCCTTTAGCAATCGCTATCCCCCGGTTTTAAAAGTCTTTCTTCTCAGCTCAGCACTGCTTGTTTTATCCTTCCCTTCCCTTTTATACTCTCCAATTTCCTCCGTATTTCACCACCTTGCTATTTCTCAGTGCTGAGAGCGCGTCTCGGGTTTAACATTAAAAGGGGTTTTTACCGCTCTCACGCCGATTCAGGCTTAGGGGCTTCTTGCTGAGAGGTGTTGAATTCCCTTTTGCGTCTGGGTCTCTTCGCTCTCTTGCCGCAGGCTGGAGAATGCCAAGAGCCCCGTCCGACGCCGCTGGAAACGATCAACCAAGAGTCACCCCCTTGGTCTTTTTTGGGGTCACGCAGCCCTCGTTACCCCCAAAAATCCTCTCTCAGCAATCACCCTGTTGCGGAGCTCGCAGAGGGTGCTGCCGTCTCGGTGGCGATAGAAACCGGAAGTCTCCATTTGCAGTCCTTTGCAGTCGTCAACAGCTATCAGTCAGTCTATCACCCATTTCCACCACCCCTCCCCACCCTTTCTCTACATATAAGCGTCTGGGGACTTCTAATTCAGTGTATCTGAAGAAGTGTGCATGTACATGAAAGCTCATACCAAAATAAAAACTTAGTTGGTCTTTAAGGTGCTGCTGGAAGGATTTTTTCTATTTTGTTTCGACTACGTCAGACCAACACAGCTACCTACCTGTAACTGGGAATTGCAGTTTGTTAAGGGTGCTGGGAATTGTGCGGTGGGGCGTAAACCATAGTTTCCAGGATTCTTTGGGGGAGCCATGTGCTTTAAATGTATGGGCTGGATGTAGACAGTTGTGAGATGTGGAATTAGGATTGCTGTCTTTGAGGACAAATGTTTTGTGGAAATAAGTAAATGTTCAGTATTATAAGTGCTTATAAAGCACGTTGCAGAGAGTACCTCAGTCATCTTTGCAACATTGCTGCAAGGTGGGTCAGTGTTATTGGCATAGACTGTGTATGCCATAATGGCACGGTGGGCTTTGGCTCCACAATATGATTGAGAAGGTAAAACAAGTACAGCGTATCTTTCGAAGTAGAACATAGCCATTAAAGAAGAGATCACTGCCCCAGAAATATTTCATAGCAGATCTTCATGCTCTTCCCATTTAGTATGTTAAGAATTTGATTACATGATTTTGTTTTTTTATAATTATTTTTATTAATTTTTCAAAAAGGAATACAAAATAGAAATAGAAAAACACACAAGAAAAATACTACACAAACCAATAACAAAGAATAAGAAAAAATAAACCAAAAATTTCATACATCATTTACTATTACAATTCTCATATCAGTGACTTCCTCCTTCCCCCCCCTCCACGTTTCTACTAGTAACCATTTCAGCGCTCACATTTTCAATATTCTTCATGTTTTCTAATACCAAACTTCTTATAACTATTTCCATCCCAATTCTTGTTATAAATCTATACATTTATATGTTAACTCTTATTATCTAAAAATCACAAATCTTACTCCTTATTTCTTTAAACTATTGCTTCTATAGCATCTTTGTACTTCCACAACCTTTATTGTCCATTTTTTAACTTATAATTCTTTTCCAAATAAATCTTAAATTTCGTCCAATCCTCTTCCACCTTCTTCTTTCTTGATTACATGATTTTGAAGCAAAAAAAGACTGAGAACATTTTTTAAAAAAAATTATGTGCATAGATGTATCTAGCACTTAAACATCATTTTATTCTTAACCGAAAGGCTTCAGATAACAAGTCCAAATCCAAGGTTTAAAATTTACAATATTGGTCATATTTTAGCTTTGCACCCAGTTTAGTTCCTGCTAAGCACTCTTCAAATTTTGCATCCATTTCCCGGCTCTGAGCCTCAGTGAATAAAGTCTTCCAATCGCCCACAGCACCTATAAAGAAACAATGAACAGTGAATCTCCCTATATGTGCCTCCCTATATAGAGGTTTACAGATCAGATTTATGGTTTTGGAATGCTGAAGCAGATGGGTTGCTTCTCATCCTGCATCCCTATGCACACTTTCTTGGGAGTAACCAAGGAAGGGCATTACTAGCATGCATCAGAATGGGCTGTTTGGAGATGTAACAAGTGAGTGACAGAAACATTTCAGGGGTATATGCATGCATGCGTGCAGTTGCAAGGTTTTCTTTTTCAAATATTTCTGCTTCTTTTAATATTTTATTATTATTATTATTATTATTATTATTATTATTATTATCATTATCATTATTATTATTATTGAAACACAGCTTTTCCTCCCAAGAAAAGCCTAAGAGATTTTTGAGAATTAAAAGCAGCACACACACACACACACACACACACACAAACATAAAATATATGATCTTACAATGATGGCTGATATGTTTTTAAGGCAAGATTTTAAAAATATCTTAACTTCCTTGTAATGCACTGGCTACACTTCTAGTAGCTATATAAGAATTTAACATAATTATAATTTCAGTCTATTTTAAACCTGAAGAACTCTCAAACTATCTCGCCTGCTGCGGATGTCTCTTATATTTGCAGCAGGTAAAAAAACTATTCTTTTTTTTGGGGGGGGGAGTTTGACACCAATCAGGAAAAATGCAAACACGAGAAAGAGTAGAGAAGCTTGCTTTCATCTGTGGAAATATTCTGTTGTCTGAAACCAATGGAAAAACAAAAACAAACTTGGAAGCTTATCCCTGTCAAAATGGTTCTGGTTAAAGTAACGTGATGTGGTAGTATTGTAAACAATAGTGTTGTTTAAATTACACAGTGAAGTAATTTATACCATGGCTAATTTGTTTTCAGTCATAGCACTTCAGGCATTACGTATTTATTTCCCAGCCTACTTGGAAATAAGCCCCACTGAATTCCAACTATCCCACTGTGCAGTCCTTTGCTTTTCTACTTAGAACCTTTCAAGTTCAATAGGACCATCAACTCCCAGATCACTTAGACCACTATTCACAGTTTTAACTATCTTGTTTGATTATTCACATAATAAAACATGAGCTGCCCTGGGCTCATGGTTTTTATGCCTCTTACTCTACACCAGGATTCCTCAACTTCGGCCCTCCAGATGTTTTTGGCCTGCAACTCCCATGACCCCTAGCAAGCAGGACCAGTGGTCAGGGATGATGGCAATTGTAGTTTCAGAACATCTGGAGGGCTGAGGTTGAGGAACCCTGCTCTACATACCGTGTTTCTCCTAAAATAAGACGTGCCTCTAAAATAAGCCATGGCACGATCTTTTAAAGGCAAAAATATATAAGACATCCCCCAAAAATAAGACATGTTGGGGGTACCGGTACCTACCCGACCCAGCGGGAGCCGGCAAACGCAGCAGCGCGCGCCAAGCCCCAGCCCAGCGGGAGCCCCAGCACAGAGACGCGCCGAGCTCCGACTGAACGGGCCCCAGGACACGGCAGCGGGCGGTGCACGAAGCCGCAGGACCCAGCAGGAGCCGGCAGCAGCCCCAGCCACGACGCGCCGCACCGCCCGAAGCCCAGGGACCCGGCAGCGGGCTCAGCGGGCGGCGCGCGAAGCCGCAGGACCCGGCAGGAGCCGGCAGCAGCCCTAGCCACGACGCGCCGCACCGCCCGAAGCCCAGGGACCCGGCAGCGGGCTCAGCGGGCGGCGCACGAAGCCGCAGGACCCGGCAGGAGCCGGCAGCAGCCCCAGCCACGACGCGGCGCACCGCCCGAAGCCCAGGGACCCGGCAGCGGGCTCAGCGGGCGGCGCGCGAAGTGGCAGTAGCCGGCAGTAGCCGGCAACAGCCCCAGCCATGACGCGCCGCACCGCCCGAAGCCCAGGGACCCGGCAGCGGGCTCAGCGGGCGGCGCGCGAAGTGGCAGTAGCCGGCAGTAGCCGGCAACAGCCCCAGCCACGACGCGCCGCACCGCCCGAAGCCCAGGGACCCGGCAGCGGGCTCAGCGGGCGGCGCGCGAAGTGGCAGTAGCCGGCAGTAGCCGGCAACAGCCCCAGCCACAGCGCGCCGTACCGCACGAAGCCCAGGGACCCGGCAGCGGGCGGCGCGCGAAGTGGCAGTAGCCGGCAGGAGCCGGCAGCAGCCCCAGCCACGACGCGCCGCACCGCACGAAGCCCAGGGACCCGGCAGCGGGTTCAGCGGGCGGCGCAAGAAAGCCCCGTACCATGCTCAATAAAAAAATAAGACATCCCCCGAAAATAAGCCGCAATGTGTTTTTTTAGAGAAAAAATAAATATAAGACGTGACTTATTTTGGGAGAAACACGGTAGTTGGAAATAATTGGTAGGAGAGAACTGTGCTGTCACAGCACAAGTAGCTTCCACTTTTGCAGACTAATCTGGCCTATTTAAAATAAAAAAATTCCTTCAGTAGCACCTTAAAGACCAACTAAGTTTGGCATGCACACGAAAGCTCATACCAAAATAAAAACTTAGTTGGTCTTTAAGGTGCTACTGAAGGAATTTTTTTATTTTACTTCGACCCAGACCAACACGGCTACCTACCTGTAACCTGGCCTATTTAAAGTATGAGATGTGTAAACTATTCTGGACCGTTAGATGTCCTTGTTCTAATGATAGCAAGAAAATGAGAACGGTCTTACAGAGGCTTTATAAGGGGTTTTTTTTTAGTGTTTTTGAACTTCAGTTCTATATGTGGGATGGGAGAGAGAAAGAAGGAGGTTTGGCTTTTTCCATAAATGGCACCACTAGAGGGTGCTTGTGTTATTGGAAGAAATAGAATTCATTGTAAACTAGTTGTGTAATACCTTTCCTGAAAAGGACAGGAGCAAACCGACCATGTGTTTCTTCACATTTACTGCTCATTGCTTGGAAGGTAGAGCTCTCTGCAACAGACTTAATCATTTCATCAGACAGAGGTAATTCATAAAATTCAGCTATTCGCTTCACTCCTTCGTGAAGATTCTGGAAAATAACAATAAAGTTAGTTATGACTTCATAAATATATTTGCTACTAAGGTAGATTTCTAAGTTAGAATCAGCCCTAAGATTCAAGAATGGGGCAGGCTAAATATCTGAAGAAATATATTCAGAAATGTATGTGGTTTACTGCCCTAAAAAGTGCAGCGTGACAGGAAGCACAGAAACATTGTCACAGCAAAGGTGCATCATTTATATCTTTCTATTTGCTTCTGTAACTTATATTCCTTGAAAAGCATCCCTCTCAAATATCTGCTATCCAATTTTTTCCTTTTCCAGTGTGCCATGTTCTATCATCTATATTCCTTTTAACTCAGAAATGTTTGAAATGATTAACAGTTTGGAACACTACTTCTGATAAACTTAGCCTGTGAACAAACACACCAAGAGAGTTTACACCACAATCAGACTAGCATATTGGTGTGCTTAGTATTTGCTGAACTGCAGGATTGTAATTTATTTTTTAATTTTAAAACATTTAAAATATCCAAACCTGCTAAAGAAACACACACGCACATACACAATTCTCATGCTCTTTAAAAAAAAATAGTTGTAGCAGAAGAAAAGTTGAAATATAAAACTGGCAGAAAAAGACTTCACAGCATGATGAGAAAGAACTTCCAAACCTCAGTCAAAAATAAATGCATTTCTAATAAATATTAACTACAGGTTTATTACGAAAAATAAAACCAAAGGAAATGGGGGGGGGGAAGGGAGCAGAAACAGAAAACCAAAACAACACCTCTCCCTTTTCCAATTCAGCAACCATCAATAGATCTGTCTTAATTTCCACATATCGCTTGATATAGGCCATCTAAGAAAAATGAATGTACAACAGAATCATTATCTCAGTTTCTAAGAATGCTCACTTCTTTCAGCTCTTCAAATGTGATGATCATGACATTTTCGTCATCCATATGTTTGTTCCAAGCAAGAGCATGGTCAAAGTAGGATTTCCAACAAACTGAAATGAAATGCAAACAGCATATTTCAAAGCCAGGGGGGGGGGGGACGGGACAAAAAACAAAACTATATCAGTTGCTGGCAAAGCTGCACATATCATACAATGAGAATAAAACACTTAGCTCATTTCATTTAACCCAACACCGAGAAACACCAGAGCCATTTTATGGACATGTAAAATCTGTACACAAATCATCAGGTGTTAAAAAGATGCCTAAATTCATATTACCCACTAGTGATGAGTCTGGCTATCCACCACTATCTGAAGGACATCTACTGACGATGCAAGTCTGAGTAAAAGAAATATCGACTGTGGGCTTTCCCCTGCAATCAAGAGTGATCTGAAACTTGTTTGCCTTTCATCTGAACAGAAGCTCTACACAAATACTTTGTGGGAAGTTTCAGAAGTACAGAAAGTGAGAACTTCTAACCTACCTTCGCCACTCATGAATTTTTGAAAAAAATCATCCCAAGAACTGACATCTGGAAGAACAGGGTTTTTGTTGTAAAAATGGTAATAGGATACTGCAGCATCTTTGGGATTTCGGAATACTACCAACATCTATTTAAAAAGAAAGAAAGAGATATTAGATTTTGTTGGAATCTCCCCTGTGCAAACATCTCTAACTTTTCTGGAGCTGGCACATTCGCCCCTACCTAAGGTGGAGAGCTTTCAAACCAGGCATCCCCAAACTGCAGCCCTCCAGCTGTTTTGGCCTACAACTCCCATGATCCCTAGCTAACAGGACCAGTGGTCGGAATTGTAGTCCAAACATCTGGAGGGCCGAAGTTTGGGGATGCCTGTTTTAAACTCTGTGCCTTGCTCTGGAAGGGAGCCTCTCACACAGGCTCTAGGAGGCTCTCACAGTTTCTCCCAAGAGCCTCCCATAGCCCATATGTGAGACCTTCCCAGAGCCCAATAAAGAAAGGCTGAGAGCTTAAAAGCTCTTTCTGTGACAGGAAAAGTGCTTTAGAGCTCTCTGCCTTGTGTGCGTTTAATTTGTGGTATTGCATGCTGGCCAGCCCCCAAACAAGTAAAGCTGCGATTGTGCAAGTTAAATGCAGACAAGTTGCAAGTCAACAGTATTTATATAGAGTAAACCTGCCACTTGAGCTCATTTAGCTTTACGCAAGTGGCAAAATAGTTTTTAAAAAAGTAAAGGAGGGCAGGGTTCTGGAGGGCAGTCCCAACTACCATTGAACCCAATGTGTTTTGACCATATGCAATTTTGGCATTAGGTGCAATCCCCAGAAAATACCGGTAGGTTGCAGACATAGTGTACTGAAAGTAACATAACAATGCAAACTGAAATTGAAATGTTGCAAAAGCTGGTGCCTTAAAATGTTGTCTATTCTTGCCCATCTCACTTAAACTGGTTGTGGGGAGAGACATGCGTTTCTGGGATATAACAGACTGCCACAACAAAAGGCAGGAAGTTTAGCAAAAGTAGATATTGCTTCCAATAACATTTTGCCTTGGAGAGACTTTGTGGCGTGCCTTTTGCTTCATAATTCCCTCTTTGGAATTTCCCCCAAGTAAAACAGAGAATCTATTCTGAGGAAGTAGCAGGGGCGTCACTACAGGGGGCGGGGGGGGGGGGGGCGGGCCGCCCCAGGCACCGCCCTGGAGGGGGTGACAGACACTCGCCATCTCAGCCGATTCCAAAACCTTGCTCGGCGTGAGGCAGCGGCTGGCTTGTGCTTGCTCTCTCGCTCTGCCGCTGCCGGCTCGCGCTTTCCTTTTTTCTGGCTGGGGTGGGCCCTGGGGGTGGAGCCGCACGTGGAGGCGAGGGGTGGGCCAGCAAAGAGGGGCGTCACACCAGCCTCAAGCGTGATGCCTCACTGGCATGCCCCTTACCTCTGCACGCGGCTCCGCCCAGGGCCCACCCCAGCCGGAAAAACTAACAAAAAAATGAAAGTGTGAGCCGGCAGTGGCAGAGCGAGAGAGCAATCACAAGCCAGCCGCCGCCGCACGCCGAGCAAGGTTTTTGCCGGGCGGCGGGCCGGGCTCAGCTTGCTCCCTCCCTCGGCCGACGCGCTCTCTCCCTGGACGGAGTTGAGGGGCGGGCCAGCGAGGGGCGTCACAACCATCACCTCGCTGGCCCGCCCCTCAACTCCACCCAGGGAGAGCGCACACCGGAGCAGGAAGGGAAAGCACATGTCGGCCAAGGGAGCAAACTGGTCCTGGCAGCCGTTCGGCAAAAACATCGCTAGGTGCTGCAGGGCTTGGCTTACTCAGCCAACGTCAGGACGTATGCGTCATGACGTCACAACACTGTGGAGCAGCGCCCCGCCCCCGGGGGTGCCTCCGTGTTTGCTGTCCCAGGTGACGGCGCGGCTAGCAACGCCCCTGGGGAAGTAGAAGGGGAAAAGGAGATATTATTCTGGGGCTTGGCTCATGAAACAGAACTATGACAGACCAGCATGTGAAGAGAACAGTTTCAAAGGCCCCTTACAAGAGCTGTCAAATTAAGATACACATATTAAGTACTCAGTATTGTGGTTAAAGGGATGCTCGGTCCCAGCTTCTGCCAACCTAGCAGTTCGAAAGCACGTCAAAATGCAAGTAGATAAATAGGAACCGCTACAGCGGGAAGGTAAACAGCATTTCCATGTGCTGCTCTGGTTTGCCAGAAGCGGCTTTGTCATGCTGGCCACATGACCTGGAAGCTATACGCCGGCTCCCTCGGTCAATAATGCAAGATGCGCGCGCAACCCCAGAGTCGGTCATGACTGGACCTAATGGTCAGGGGTCCCTTTACCTTTACCTTATTGTGGTTAAATGTTGTTAGAGTGTTAGGCAATCATAATAGAAATGAAGCAGCTAGTCACTTACCTTCACCTTATTCTCAAAAAAAGATTTGGGAATATTATCATAATGAAAATGTGTAGAAAAAATACGTGGAGAAGGCTGCTTGTCCATGTCCTAGAATAAGAATGAAAGGAATGTTACCCTGTTGTTGTTTCAGGATCTAGAGGGGCTGTTTCCCCCCTTCTTTTTATTGAGCTTGATAATTGGGGGGGAAATCACTTTGAGTTACGTATTGACAGAAGAAGAATAACAAACTAAACAAAGGGGTTTGGAGGAGATGACCATTTGGGTCTCTTCAAGTTGTACAATTCTTTGATTCTAGGTATTCACTTCTCTCCCTCCCACCTTTTCTCTACCTGAACTTTTGTGGGCAGTCCAAATTCAAGCATTTGTAAGTTTTCTAGTGGTGGTAAGTCCTTGTAACTTGGGGTTGCAGCTACCATGTCATTGACCATTTGGAGCACCCAGTTAGTACCTGCAACATAAAAGCAAATGAGACCTATAAGAATCAAAAGAGCATAAGTTACGCAACCAAATGCACAGTCATGTTCGTATATGACAGTCAGCTTAAATCGTAGGTCTTCAACCAGTGGGTTGGGACCTGCAGGTGGGTCACAAGGCGCCACCAGGAAAGTCATGACAAAGCTGTCACCACCATGCAAACTGGAAATGGTCAAGACTTTGAAAATGAAGGGGGGGAATTCTTTTGGAACAAAAAATTGATTGTGGGAGAATCAGAGGAGCTTCTTCACATTTCATCCAACAAAGGGGCAACAAAGAGCAGTTGCCACACATTAGATTCCAAGGGTGGGGAACCTTTCCCATGAATCCTGTTTGTTTTCAGGCAAGTTGACATTACGCGGGAACAAGAGTCACAGAGGAGTGAATTAAAATGGCAGAGAAGGTGGCGACAGAAAGACAATACCAGATAAAAGGAAGTAAAAGAAGGCGAAAAGGGGGCACTAACGTTTGAGAAAGAAAGAACTGCTTCTCCCACAAAGGGGCAACAAATAGCAGAAAACCCTCACCGATACTCCAGTTGCCCCTTCAGAAGTGACTCCCCCTGATTAAAAAAGGAACAGCACAGGTTTGTTTGCTCTAATTGCAACAGAAGGTACTTCCAAATGGCAGCTTATTCATTGCGGACGCAGGTGCTCATGCATGCAGGTTTTCAACGGCATCCAAAATCCCCCTGTACCATTTCTGATGAGCACAACAAAACATGGAAATGAGAAATCCAGATTAAGTGCCTGGCGCCACCATGCAAGCCCCTTGGCTGGCCCTGGAGACTGCAGTCTTTTATTCCCTCTTCTTATGTGAGAGAGCTTCCTCCCCACCTGCTGTTGGCAACATGTTGCCTGGCTTTGGAAGAGACTATCCTTTCCGTTTCAGAGACCTCACTGAGCCACATGGAGGATGGGTTGTAGCCAAGGACTTATGAGGCACACATCTCCTCTCCACATAAAATAGGGCCTTGAGTTGTTGCTCATGGCTGTTGTGGGGTGCTCAGCCACTGAGGGAAGAGTGAATCCAGGCACCCCAAAACATATTCACCTGGGACCAATTTCAGTTCATTTTGGGTATCAAATAAACACTGGTTTCCTTGTTCAAACTTTAATAGAGGGCACTTCCACACAGCAGCTTATTCATTGTGGAGTCAGCTGCTCAGCTTAGCTTTGCACGTTTTGCATATAAAATCCCCATTTACCATTTATGAAAAGCCACAACAGAACATGGAAACTGTAAATCCAGATTACATGGGGGAAATAGACATATGAATTCGTAGCAATTGGTAACCAAATCCATTCCCCTTTAATTCCATTAAAAACTCGATACTCACCGCATTTTGGATAAGCAACAATCAGCCTATCGTCCTTCCTAGCTTCCATGGCTTCCAATGCTTCAAAGGTCCCAGGACTACAAAGTTTTGGATACAGCACTCCTTTGTAAGTAAACAGCAGCTCCTCATTCTCCTCCACTCGAGTCTTGGCTAACAGATTCTCCATTATTTCCAAAAGACTTGTCTTTTTCTGGGCCATCTTGTTGGCTGCCTCAGTCTTGTCACAACCCCTTTTAAAAGGCAGATTTGCTTCTGCGTGACCAGAAGTTGTACAATAAAAGTATATTGCAGAAGAGGAAGCAATTCTGAATCACAAGCACTCGCACGCTATGCTCTCATTGACCTCTGAGAGTTCGCAAACTCTGTTCTCATTTGCCTCCTACTTGGAACAGCCCCATTTTCTGGATATGTAAATTACACACTATTTGAAGGGCTGGGCACGAAGCTTTTGCCATTGCAACACTGGAGGCCGTATAGGGGAAGGAAAGCAATCTGAAACCATTCTGACAGCTTAAGTAACTAATGATATTAGAGTGCATCATTTCTTCTTTTAGGATTTTTGGGAACTCTGTGACACAAACTTTATAGGTCTTTAAAGTCTGGACATGTTTCATTTTCTCAAGAATTTGAAAGTGCGTTAAACGTGGTGAAAAACACAAAGTAAACTGAGTTCTTTCATGGCTCAATCCTAGACACATAAACTTGGAACTAAACTTGGAAAAGTCAGAGAACTTAAACTATTATTTGTAAAAATGTGTTTGCCAATCCTGCAGCCACGTATCCACATTCAAAGATGATGGAACTAAAAAGGCCCAGATTTGAGGAGCATTCAAAGGAGAGGAGGGAGGGGAAGTTGCATTTGTGCTTATGCGAGTTGTTCTGTGGGTGCAATTATTTGTTCTGAAGCAGCTTGCTAAGGGTTAATAGTTTGTTTCCAATTGCAATCAGACCCAGTTGTTTCCCCCTCCCTGTTTTTGTCAAACAGGGCAAATTAGTCGTGGCTGCTTTATTTTAGTTTCTAGATAGGATAAAACTAAATGTTTGTTCAGACATTTGGGATTTCTTAATACAAAATATCTAAACCCCTGTCTCTCAGAACTTTGGTAGGTACACATAAAAAGTCAATCTTTCACAATTAAAAACATTTACCGTGCTCCCTACATATATATGACTCTCAGAAGTAAGCCCAATTGTGCTCAATGTGACTTACTCCCAGGTAAAGGAATGCCTGAGAGTAAGACATATAAACTAAGTATGACCTACTTTTGGGTTGCCATGTACATTTACAAATTTTTATTATGGTAACAAGTTTGCATATTTGCAGTGTTAAATAGTATTTGCAAAAGGAGAAGTATGAAGGTAACTATATATCAAACTGGCGAGGCCGTAACAGCATCCAGTCACTTAAAAAAACATGTTTGCTTTACAGCTGAAGTTCTCAGCATATCAAAAAGCTTTAATATAACAGGATTACCAAATAGCAGGTCACTAAGATTTTCTCAAGGAAACCAAACCTCCTCTGAAACCGGCCATGTTCTGCATTTTCATTCCTCAGGTTAATCTTTTAAAGGTTTTGTTAAGTCCCCTTTTGGAACAAAAGATAGGATTTTTCAAACTCCTGTTCTATGAACTGGATGTTAGATACAAAGGAGTTGTGAAGTACTGTTAATTTTATAAAATATATCCCAGCAGAGATAGGGGCGGGGTTAGGTGGCGTATTCCAGCTAAACTTTAACCCATTCCCAGCAGGGCAGTTAGTGGTCAATGTCCCTGTGGGAAGTGGATTGCTATTTTTTAATGTTGTTATTTTATTCATGGTGCTGCTCCCCCCCCAATAACCAATGAAGTTATATTTTTGTCTTCTGAGCAAAAGCTGAAAACTAGATAATGATTACTTATACCTAAAGGCCATGTCATAGAGAAAAATTATCCCATAGTCATTTTTTACTCACCATTATTACATTTTTCATATGGCAGAGGTTTTTCTCAGATAACACAGCCAATTTCATCTTCACATATTCTTAATAATAATAATAATAATAATAATAATTTATACCCTGCCCATCTGGCTGGGTTTCCCCAGACACCCTGGGCGGCTCGCAATAGAATATTAAAAACACAATTAAAAACACATGTTATCTGGTGAGAAATTTGGCTATGCTAGCTAATATGTCAGACTGGCCTGCAGCTAACTGTAAGTCTTCTCATGTTTTTATAGATTGTTTCATCAGCACAAGCATTTCAGTTTGCCAGACAGAACAATCCCTCCTCTCCTTCCCTCACATGCTGTTCTGGCGGTTCACCTGGCTCTCCCCCACAACAAATTTTGGAAAGGGCATGGGGGTGCGCAGGGGGAGGAGAGAGAGGAAAGCCTTGCTTTGCAGGCAGAAGTCATTGCCCAGGGCTTCCACTGGTGGGATTTTTTAGGTGAATATCGCCCTGCCCAACAAGAAAAACCAGTTCCATTGTTAGAGCTTCTGGCCTGGTCTCCTCACTTGGTCTCTAGCAGAGCCCCCCCCCCCTTCTTGGTTGTTTTTATAACTGCGCCTCAAAAGGGGTTCTGGTTCAGAGACATAACGGGGGCATACCTGACTGAATCATTGGTCATCCAACTTTATCTGACTCCCTTTCATAAAATGTTATTTTGCAATGGTTATGGTAATGTCTTCATTTTATTTTGTTGTTTTGAATGCAGCTTGACTTTCTTCTGCAATGTTTTATTTTGCATTGCTTTCTTTGATGGTTTGATGCAGGCTGTAAACCTCTTGGAGATTTTATTCTTAAAATTATAAAGCAGCATAGATATGTATCAATGAACGAATGTTTTGCCGAAACTGGCTTGAGTATTGGGATTAGGGATCCTAGCTGTCTTCCATCTCAGCAGCATGCCTAGGGTGCCACATTACTTCAGGTGTGGGGAATGTTTGGCTTTACAGATGTTGTTCCAAGCACAGCCAATGGCTAGGGATGGTGGGAGCAACATCTGGAGGGTCAACGATTCTCAACACCTGACATACTTTGCCATGGTAGCTTTCTACATTTGTTGTTACTGTGATGACCATTCAAGTATTCAGGACCATCATGCACTGCTTGGTAAGCCAATGTGGTGTAGTGGTTATTGGCACAGTGGGTTTTGGCTCCACAATATGATTGAGAAGGTAAAACAAGTACAGCATATCTTTCGAAGTAGGACATAGCCATTAAAGAAGAGATCACTGCCCCAGAAATATTTCATAGCAGATCTTCATGCTCTTCCCATTTAGTTTGTTAGGAATTGGAGTTCATGATTTTAAAGCAAGAAAGACTGAGAACATTTTATTTATTTTCTGTTCATAAATGTCTCCAGCACTTAAACATTATTTTATTCTTAATCAAAAGGCTTCAGATAATAACCTCCAAATCCAAGGTTTAAAATTTACAGTATTGGTCATATTTTAGCTTTGCACCCAGTTTAGTTCCTGCTAAGCACTCTTCAAATTTTGCATCCATTTCCCGGCTCTGAGCCTCAGTGAATAAAGTCTTCCAATCACCCACAGCACCTATAAAGAAACAATGAACAGTGAATCTCACTATCTGTGCCTCCCTATATATAGGTTTACAGATCAGACTTATGGTTTTGGAATGTTGAGGCAGATGGGTGTATTGTCATGCTTCTCATCCTGCAACCCTATGCACACTTTCTTGGGAGTAACCAAGGAAGGGCATTACTAGCATGCATCAGAATGGGCTGTTTGGAGATGTGAAGAGTGAGTGACAGAAACATTTGAGGGGTATATGCGTGCATGTGCATGCAGTTGCAATGTTTTCATTTTCAAATATTTCTGTTTCTTTTAACATCGTTGTTGTTGTTGTTGTTGTTGTTGTTGTTGTTGTTGTTGTTGTTGTTGTTGTTACAGTTGTACCTCGGTTCTTGAACGCCACAGAACTTGTATGTTTTGACTCCTGGATGATCGAAAACTGGAAGTTAGTGTTCTAGTTTTCTAACGTTCTTTTGGAAGCCGAACGTCCGACAGGGCTTCTGTGGCTTCTGATTGGCTGCAGGATCTTCCTGAAGCTGCGCTTTGGGAGTCGAATGTTTCGGAAGTCGAATGGACATCCAGAATGGATTCTATTTGATTTTCGAGGTATGCTATGTTTCTTTAATAATAATACAGCCGTACCATTATTAAAGAAACATAGCATTTCCTCCCAAGCCTAAGAGATTTCTGAGAATTAAAAGAAGCACACACACACAAACATCATAAAATATATGATCTTACAATGATGGCCGACGTATTCTTAAGGCAAGATTTTAAAAATATCATTCAAACTTCCTTGTAATGCACCGGCTGCTCTTCTAGTAGCTATATAAGAATTTAACATAATTATAATTTCAGTGTACAGTGGTACCTCTGGTTAAGAACTTACAGTAATTCATTCTGGAGGTCCGTTCTTAACCTGAAACTGTTCTTAACCTGAAGCACCACTTTAGCTAATGGGGCCTCCTGCTGCTGCCGCGCCGCCGGAGCACAATTTCTGTTCTCATCCTGAAGCAAAGTTCTTAGCCTGAGGTACTATTTCTGGGTTAGCGGAGTCTGTAACCTGAAGCATCTGTAACCCGAGGTATCACTGTATTGTAAACTTGTAGAGCTCTCAAACCATCTCACCTGATGTGGATGGCTCTTATATTTGCAGCAGGTGAAAAAAACTATTCTTTTTTTTGGGGGGGGGAGTTTGATACCAATCAAGAAAAATGCAAACACAAGAAAGAGTAGAGAAGCTTGCTTTCATCTGTGGAAATACTATGTTGACTGAAACCAATGGTAAAACAAAAACAAAATTGGAAACTTATCCCTGTCAAAATGGTTCTGGTTAAAGAAACGTGCCACTTTAAACACCAGCTTCAATTCTGAGGCAGAACCAGGTTCCTGTGGCTGTAGGGGAGTGACAGGGGGGAGGGCTCACCAGGGAAGGGGGGTGCTGTGTGGCTTCTCTCTCTGAGTGGCTTCTCTCTCTGGGGTGCAGCTGCGGCTCAGCAGTTTCAAGACCTCAGATGAGCCAGAAGTGGAAATTTTGTGCTCCTACGAATTTTGCACCCAGGGCAACAGCCCCTATGGTCCCCCCACGCTACACCACTGGCTCCAATTCCATCCCTGGATCTGCTTTGGGCTCTGTTCCTTGATTGAAATACTTTAATTTCCAAGCCCCACCCAAGTGCTAACATTTTTAATACCAGCAAACTTCACCTAGCAGCACACTAATATTCCTGAACCAGACATAGATTGTGGAAAGTTAGATTATCATCCATAGCCAGGATTGCAGTCCACCGTGTTTAGAATTTTTTAAAACTGTTTTCAGAAAGTTGTTTTAAACTGCTTTTTAATTTATGAACTGTACTGTTTCATTATGTGCTGCCCTTGGCTCATGGCTTCTATGCTTCTTATTCTACATAACTGGCTATTATTGGCAGGAGACAATGCAGAAAACTGTGATGCCATGGCACAGGTAACTTCCACTTTTGCAGAAGCTGTTTTGTTATAAACAGCTGATTTGGTCTATTTTAAACATGACATGTGTAAACTCTTCTGGACTATAAGGCTTCCTTGTTCTAATTATAGCAAGAAAAGCAGAATGGTCTTACACAGGCTTTTTAAGGGATTCTAGTGTTTTTGAAGTTTGGTTTTATATGTAGGATGGGAGTGAGGAAGAGGGAAATGGATCAAAACTATTTTCAAGATATTAACAAAATATAATGTTTAGTTGTTGTCCCACCCCCCACCCCACCCCCTGCATAAATAGCACCACTAGAGGGTGCTTGTGTTACTGGAAGAAATGGAATTCGGTGTAAACTAGTGGCATAAAATCAATACTGCAGTACCTTTCCTGAAAATGAGAGGAGCAAACAGACCATGTGTTTCTTCAGATTTGCTGCTCATTGCTTGGAAGGTAGAGCTCTCTGCAACAGACTTAATCATTTCATCAGACAGAGGTAATTCATAAAATTCAGCTATTCGCTTCACTCCTTCGTGAAGATTCTGGAAAATAACAATAAAGTTAGTTATGACTTCATAAATACATTTGCTACTAAGGTAGATTTCTAAGTTAGAATCAGCCCTAAGATTCAAGAATGGGGCAGGCTAAACATTTGAATAAATATATTCATAAATGTATG
Source organism: Zootoca vivipara (assembly GCF_965207765.1). Taxonomy (NCBI): domain Eukaryota; kingdom Metazoa; phylum Chordata; class Lepidosauria; order Squamata; family Lacertidae; genus Zootoca; species Zootoca vivipara. Next base: position 79,853,461 of record NC_142586.1, read on the forward strand.
TGCTTTAGCTATTCCAAAAAGGTACATCTGATATTAGCAAAATAAGTGTAGCATGAAAAGAAGTACAGAAACATTGTCACAACAACATTTACAACTTTCTATTTGCTTCTGTGGGACCCAGGTGGCGCTGTAGTTAAACCACTGAGCCTAGGGCTTGCTGATCAGAAGGTCGGCGGTTCGAATCCCTGTGACGGGGTGAGCTCCCGTTGCTTGGTCCCAGCTCCTGCCAACCTAGCAGTTCGAAAGCACGTCAAAATGCAAGTAGATAAATAGGAACCGCTACAGCGGGAAGGTAAACAGCATTTCCATGTGCTGCTCTGGTTTGCCAGAAGCGGCTTTGTCATGCTGGCCACATGACCTGGAAGCTATACGCCGGCTCCCTCGGTCAATAATGCAAGATGAGCGCGCAAGCCCAGAGTCGGTCATGACTGGACCTAATGGTCGGGGGTCCCTTTACCCTTTACCTATTTGCTTCTGTAACTTAGATTTGAGAAGCATTTTTTTTTTCAGATTTCTGCTACCCATTTTTTTCCATTTCCAGCGTGTCATGCTTAATCATCTACAGTATATTTCTTTTAACTCAGAAATGTTTGAGATGATTAAAAGTTTGGAACACTACTTCTGATAAACTTAGTTAGCCTGTGAAAGAGAACACCCAGAGAGATTACACCACAATACTTATTCAGACTGGCATATTGGTGTGCTTAATATTTAATAAACTCCAGGTTTGTAATTTTTCTTTTATTTTATAACATTTGAAATATCCAAAACTACTTAACACACACACACACACACACACACACACACACACACACACACACACAGTATATATCTATATATTCTAATCATAGTAACTACAGGTTTGTTAAGAAAAAGAAAACCAAAGGCAATGAGGAGGGGGAAAGGGAGCAGAAACAGAAAACCAAAACAACACCTCTCCCTTTTCCAATTCAGCAACCATCAATACATCTGTCTTAATTTCCACATATTGCTTGATATAGGCCATCTAAGAAAAATGAATGTACAACAAAATCATCATCTCAGTTTCTAAGAATGCTCACTTCTTTCAGCTCTTCAAATGTGATGATCATGACATTTTCGTCATCCATATGTTTGTCCCAAGCAAGAGCATGGTCAAAGTAGGATTTCCAACAAACTGAAATGAAATGCAAACAGCATATTTCAAAGCCGGGGGGGGGGGGAACACAAAATGACACCAGTTGCTGGCAAAAGCTGCACATATCATACAATGAGAATACAACACTTAGCTCGTTCCGTTTAACCCAACACCGAGAAACACCAGAGCCATTTTACGGACATGTAAAATCTGTACACAAATCATCAGGTGTTAAAAAGATGCCTAAATTCATATTACCCACCAGTGATGAGTCTGGCTATCCACCACTATCTGAAGGACATCTACTGACGATGCAAGTCTGAGTAAAAGAAATATCGACTGTGGGCTTTCCCCTGCAATCAAGAGCCCTGGTGATCTGAAACTTGTTTGCCTTTCATCGGAACAGAAGGTCTACACAAATACTTTGTGGGAAGTACAGAAAGTGAGAACTACTAACCTACCTTCGCCACTCATGAACATTTGAAAAAAATCATCCCAAGAACTAACATCTGGAAGAACAGGGTTTTTGTTGTAAAAATGGTAATAGGATACAGCGGCATCTTTGGGGTTTCGGAATACTACCAACATCTATTTAAAAAGAAAGAAAGAGATATTAGATTTTGTTGGAATCTCCCCTGTGCAAACATCTCTAACTTTCTGGAGCTGGCACATTCTCCCCTACCTAAGGTGGAGAGCTTTTAAGCTCTGTGCCTTGCTCTGCAAGGGAGCCTCTCACACAGACTCTAGGAGGCTCCCACAGTTTCTCCCAGGAGCCTCCCACAGCCCATATATGAGACCTTCCCAGAGCCCAATAAGAAAGGCTGAGAGCTTAAAAGCTCTTTCTGTGACAGGAAAAGTGCTTTAGAGCTCTCTGCCTTGTGTGCGTTTAATTCGTGCCATTGAATGCTGACCAAACAAGTAAAGCTGTGATTGCACAAGTTAAATGCAGACAAGTTGCAAGTCAACAGTATTTATATAGAGTAAGCCTGCAACTTATGCTCATTTAGCTTTACTATATTTTTAATCTCTTCTTGGAAGCCGCCCCGAGTGGCTGGGGAAACCCAGCCAGATGGGTGGGGTATAAGTAATAAATTATTAAGTATTATTATTATTATTATTATTATGGAATTGGCAAAATATTTTATTAAATTAAAAGGGGGCACAGGGTTCTAGGGAAAATGACTTTGGGAGTCCCAACCACCAATGGAACCCAATGTACTGTATATTCAATATACCCTGTTCTTGCCCATTTCACTTAAACTAGTTGCTTGTGTTTCTGGGACATCACAAACTGCCACAACAAAAGGCAGGAAGTTTAGCAGAGTAGATATCACTTCCAATAACACTTTGCCTTGGAGAGACTTGGGGGATAGCTTTTGCTTCATAGTGTTTTGAATTTCCCCCAGGTAAACCTGACTACCGGTACCTATTCTGAGGAAGAAGACGGAGAAAGGAGATTGTCTACTTTATTCTATGGATTGGCTCATGAAACAGAACAGGCATAGGCAAACTCGGCCCTCTGGATGTTTTGGGACTACAACTCCCATCATCCATAGCTAACAGGACCAGTGGTTAGGGATGACGGGAATGGTAGTCTTTAAACACCTGGAGGGCCAATTTGCCTATGCCTGAAACAGAACTATGACAGACCCGCATGTGAAGAGAAGAGTTTCAAAGGCCCCTTACCTCACACAGAGATAACATAAAGCAAATGCAAAGAATGCAGTGAATCCAGTGGATCCAGATTTAGTTATACCTAGGTCCCATTGCAATCAATGGGTTTAGTCATGAGTAACTAAGCCAAAGCAGGAGAGAGCAATCCAAAGCAGCCAGGAGAGCCAGGCAGAGGAAAAACTGCTAAGTCCACACGCAAATCCTCAGCCCAGTCCAAGGGAGGGTTGGCATGCTCTGTTAGCCTGGATTTAGGCCAACTGATGTAGAATTTGCTTTGACAATATGACAAGAGCCGTCAAATTAAGATACATCTATTAAGTACTCAGGATTATGGTTAAATGCTGTTAGAATATTAGGCAATCATAATAGTAGTGAAGCTAGTCACTTACCTTCACCTTATTCTCAAAAAAAGATTTGGGAATATTATCATAATGAAAATGTGTAGAAAAAATACGTGGAGAAGGCTGCTTGTTCATGTCCTAGAATAAGAATGAAAGGAATGTTACCCTGTTGTTGTTTCAGGATCTAGAGGGGCTGTTTCCCCCCTTCTTTTTATTGAGCTTTATAATTGGGGGGGGAATCACTTTGAGTTACGTATTGACAGAAGAAGAATAACAAACTAAACAAAGCGGTTGGGAGGAGATGACCATTTGGGTCTCTTCAAGTTGTACAATTCTTTGATTCTAGGTATTCACTTCTCTCCCTCCCACCTTTTCTCTACCTGAACTTTTGTGGGCAGTCCAAATTCAAGCATTTGTAAGTTTTCTAGTGGTGGTAAGTCCTTGTAACTTGGGGTTGCAGCTACAATGTCATTGACCATTTGGAGCACCCAGTTAGTACCTGCAACATAAAAGCAAATGAGACCTATAAGAATCACAAGAGCATAGGTTACACAACCAAATGCACAGTCATGTTCGTATATGGTAGTCAGCTTAAATCGTAGGTCTTCAACCAGTGGGTTGGGACCTGCAGGTGGGTCACAAGGTGACACCAGGAAAGCCACGACAAAGCTGGAAATGGTCAAGACTTTGAAAATGAAGGGGGGGATTCTTTTGGAACAAAAACTTCATTGTGCAAGAATCCAAGGAGCTTCTTCACATTTCATCCAACAAAGGGGCAACAAAGAGCAGTTGCCACTTACATTAGATTCCAAGGGTGAGAAACCTTTCCCATGAATCCTGTTTGTTTTCAGGCAAGTTGACATTACGCAGGAACAAGAGTCAAAGAGGAGTGAATTAAAATGGCAGAGAAGGTGGCGACAGAAAGACAATACCAGCAGATAAAAGGAAGTAAAAGAAGGCGAAAAGGGGGCACTAACGTTTGAGAAAGAAAGAACTGCTTCTCCCACAAAGGGGCAACAAATAGCAGAAAACCCTCACCGATACTCCAGTTGCCCCTTCAGAAGTGATTCCCCCTGATTGAAAAAGGAACAGCACAGGTTTGTTTGCTCTAACTGCAACAGAAGGTACTTCCAAATGGCAGCTTATTCATTGTGGACGCAGGTGCTCATGCATGCAGGTTTTCAACGGCATCCAAAATCCCCCTGTACCATTTCTGATGAGCACAACAAAACATGGAAATGAGAAATCAAGATTAAGTGCCTGGCGCCACCATGCAAGCCCCTTGGCTGGCCATGGAGACCACAGTCTTTTATTCCCTCTTCTTATGTGAGAGAGCTTCCTCCCCACCTGCTGTTGGCAACATGTTGCCTGGCTTTGGAAGAGACTATCCTTTCCGTTTCAGAGACCTCACTGAGCCACATGGAGGATCAGTTGTAGCCAAGGACTTATGAGGCACACATCTCCTCTCCACATAAAAGAGGGCTCATGGCTGTTGTGGGGTGCTCAGCCACTGAGGGAAGAGTGAATCCGGGCACCCCAAAACGTATTCACCTGGGACCCATTTCAGTTCATTTTGGGTATCAAATACACACTGGTTTCCTTGTTCAAACTTTAATAGAGGGCACTTCCACACAGCAGCTTATTCATTGTGGAGTCACCTGCTCAGCTTTGCTGGTTTTGCATATAAAATCCCCATTTACCATTTATGAAAAGCCACAACAGAACATGGAAACTGTAAATCCAGATTACATGGGGGAAATAAACATATGAATCATATGTGGTCAGATAGCAATTGGTAACCAACTCCATTCCCCTTTAATTCCATTAAAAACTTGATACTCACCGCATTTTGGATAAGCCACAATCAGCCTATCATCCTTTCTAGCTTCCATGGCTTCCAATGCTTCAAAGGTCCCAGGACTACAAACAAGTTTTGGATACAGCACTCCTTTGTAAGTAAAGAGCAGCTCCTCATTCTCCGCCACTTGAATAGTAGCTAAAAGATTCTCTATTGTTTCTACAAGACTTGTCTTTTTCTGGGCCATCTTGTTGGCTGCCTCAGTCTTGTCACAACCCCTTTTAAAAGGCAGATTTGCTTCTGTGTGTCCAGAAGTTGTACAATAAAGGTATATAGCAGAAGAGGTAGCAATTCTGAATCACAAGCACTATGCTGTCATTTACCTCTGAGAGTTTGCAAACTCGGTTCTCATTTGCCTCTGACTTGGAACAGCCCCATTTTCTGGATATGTAAATTACCCACTATTTGAGGGGCTGGGCAGGACGCTTTCTCAGGGGGGAAAAATCACTTGACATTGCAACACCAGAGGCTCTGTAGGGGAAGAAAAGCAGACTGAAACCATTCTGACAGGTTAAGTAGCTAATGATAAATTAGAGTGCATCATTTCTTCTTTTAGGATTCTTTGGGAACTCTGTGACACAAACTTCATAGGTCTTAAAAGTCTGGACATTTTTCATTTTCTCAAGTATTTGAAAGTGCATTAAAAATGGTGAAAAACACAAAGTAAACTGAATTCTTTCATGGCTCAATCCTACTTCTGGGTTGCCATGTACATTTACAAATATTTATTATGGTAACAAGTCTGCATTCTTTGCAGTGTTAAATAGCATTTGCAAAAGGAGAATTCTGAACTATATATCAAACTGGTGAGGCCATAACACCATCCAGTCACTTTAAAAAAATGTTTGCTTTACAGCTGAAGTTCTCTCTCTCTCTTTTAAATAAACATTTTATTAGATTTTCCAATTTAAACATCTAATCCATTTTCAAATTATACAAATATCCAGGGGCGTTGCTAGCCGCTTTCGCACCCGGGGCGTCAAAGCGGAGGCATCCCCCCCGGGTGTGGGGTGCTGCTCTGCAGTGTCATGACATCACGACGCACAGGCATGACACCCCTCGCTGGCACGCCCCTCGCCTCCATCCAGGGAGAGCGTGCGTTGGCTGAGCAAGCCCTGCAGCGTCTAGCGAGGTTTTCGCCGGGCGGATGCCGGGACTGGCTTGCTCCCTCGGTCAATGCGCGCTCTCCCTGGACGGAGTTGAGGGGCAGGCCAGCGAGGGGCATCACAAGCGTCGCCTCACTGGCCCGCCCCTCAACTCCACCCAGGGGGAGCGCGTGGCAGCAGGAAGGGAGAGCGTGCGTCGGCCGAGGAAGCCGGTCCCGGCAGCCACCTGGCGAAAACCTCACTAAGGCGCTGCAGGGGCTTGCTCAGCCAACACGTGCTCTCCCTGCTGCAACAAGTGCTCTCCCTGTACGGAGGTGAGGGGTGGGCCAGCGAGGGGCGTCACGCCACCCACAAGCGTGACGCCACCTCACGTGAGTTTTGGGGCGGGATGGGGCACACCGCATGCAGGGGTGGCGCACGTGTTTTGGGGGCGGGGTGGGCAGCTGTGATGGCGCCCCGGGATCACGCCACTCGGGGCATCCCACCCCCACCACCCCTATCTTCCTACGCCCATGCAAATATCAATTAAACAATTAATCCAAATCTTCTGCCAAATTATACTAATTTAAATTTGACTTCCCATGCTTCAGACTCAGAAAGCCTAGTCCTAGAAAGGCCTAGAAAGCCATGCTTTCTAATCAATAAAATCCAGATCTTATCCAATAATCTTTTAAAATCCTTCTATCTTCTTTCAAGCCCCTGAGTTTTTTCAAGCAAGCAAATTTAACCAAACCCATATATTTCTGTGTGAATTCATGCCTATGATTCCTCTATAAATTAGCACTGTCTCTTCGCACGCTGGTATCTTGCCAAATCCATCCAAAAATCCAAAGATCCTTCTCACAGCCAGCAGCAGCCATCTTTCGAGCAGTCCCCATAAATCAAATCTTTAAGCTCCTGTGATGTTTCTCTCCAGATCGCTCCAGATTGCTACTCAATATAGTCTTTCTAGGGGAGATTTGCCAGACCAAAACTGTAAACACGAATCTAATGTCTTATTTATGGCTCTCTCCCCCTTTGACTAATATCATAGCCGGCTTTATTACCAACATGGGGGACTCTAAATTATAGCTGCGTCATAACTCAAAAGTTTCTTGACAAGTTTCCAACCGCTAATGTGAAAGCTTCTCTTTGATATATCATGAGGAATCCCCAACCACATTCCAACATAGCTGCCAAGTTATCCCTTTTTTAAAGGGATTTTCCCTTATGCTGAATAGGCTTCCTCGCGAGAAAAGGGAAAACTTGGCAGCTATGCATTCCAAGCGAATCCTAGAGTACAACTTTGATTATTTATGTTTTCAATTCACACAGTTTATATATTTAAAAAGACCATATTAATTCAGTAAATTTCCCACTTTCCAATCTCGCTTGCTTTATAAATGTTATTTATGGTTCTTCAGGTGAGAGTTTTGTTAAGTGAATTGTAAAGCACAATAAAGCAGAATTATAAAGTTCTCACTCTCTCCTTCAGTCTGTCACATACCATTTCTTGCTGATTGCATTCCTCTGTTATCTTTTGTTCTCTCAGTGGTTAAGCTTGGCAGTATAAATCTTCTTTCCTTGTCTGAAGCATGTTCACAGCTTATATCCAATCTTTCTCTTGTTGTGGAGCCTGTTTTTGCTCATAGAGATGACGTCTGGGAGATCCGGGCTCCAATGGGGGCTTACCATCCAGAGCCTCCAGCTTCTCCCTCCTTCTGAAGTCGAAGCTGGTAGTGGGCAACTGCGGAGGAGAGTGCATCTCCCCATACCCTGGGGAGACTTCGGGAGGCTGCATACTCCCCTTTACAGCCTTGTAAATTTCCCCATGGGGGTCGGAGAGATGGAATTTTCAACCATCTTCTACGGTGATCCAAGCGGAAGTACAGCTGAAGTTCTCAGCATATCAAAAAGCTTTAATATAACAGGACTAGCTGTACCCGGCCACGCGTTGCTGTGGCTAAGTCTGTGAAATTGAGAAGAATGGAAAGAGAAAGTGGAAGTTCCCCTTACCGCCTCCATGTTTCCCTGAGTCTCCAGCAGGACCGGTACCCCACACCCGCCCCCCCTTCCTCCTCCTACCTCAACTCGAGGCGTCCTGTCCCAGCCTTCTCCCTGCGCCGATCCCGGCCTCCTGTAGGCTGTCCCCCACATCCTGTGGCAAGCGTGTGCCTTTGGAGACGAAGCATTCCGCATGGACCAGTCAGTCAGTCAGAGGCGGCTTTGGGTTCTCCTGTGTAGGCACAGTGTCCGTGAACCTCGGAGGGTGTGCCTGTGCAGGAGCACCCAAAGTCCCCTCCAAATGACCAAGTGAGCGAGGGAGTGAGGGTGTGGTGGCCAGAGTGGCTCTGTGGTGGGGTCACCGCCATTGCGGCCAGGGCAGGAGGCCTCGACAGGGAGATAGAAGGTGTAGGAGGAGGGGCGGGTGGGGTGTCATTGCTGTTGGAGACTCACTCAAACATGGAGCTGGTCAGGGGTCCGGACATATTGTGTGTCTGTAGGTTAGTGGGGGGGAATGTGGTTGTGGATGTTTATGGTAATGTAAGGGTGCAAGTTTTTTTAAAAAAATCATGTTTTTACCTGTGACAGGTGTGACATCTGTATAATCTAAAGTTATGCAAACACTCACATATTAGAACAGAATGTTGTGTCAAAATTTGAACGCAATTGGTCAAGCAGTTTTAGAGAAAAGTCATCGTACACAAACATGGACATTTTACATTTACACACACACACACACACACACGTTGGCCCTGCCACGCGTTGCGGTGGCTCAGTTTGTTAAATGGAGCCTCAGAGTCCCACTTCAGACTCCCCTCACCTTCATAGTCCCCCAGTTTTATGTGTGTTATGTTTACATAGGCGCATCCCTGTGTCTCCCCCCACCCCGTTCTGTCCCTCCCTGTCCCAACCTATGACCGATTCGGGGGCCCCATCCCCACCCCAGGCAGGCCCCTACCTCCACTTGGCCTAGTCTGGAAAGCGGCCTAGTCTGCTGCGGCCTATTCAGTCTGCTGGGCAATGCTGGGCCTTATTGCTGCAGTTGGTTGCTGTGGAATTTTGTGGTGTCATCTGGTGGCGCAGCTTTGGAGGCAGCAGCATGCGACCTGTCTTTCTTTGGATGCTGTTGGAATCTTCAGACCTTCTGCTGGTGATGTGTAATTTGGGCGCCACTTTTTGTGTTTAATCATTATTTTAGGTGTGAAAGGTGTGCTTTTTTGGGGGGGAAATTACGCCAGATCCCTCCCTGATGGGCATGGAATGTTGTGGCCAAATTTGTTGGAATTCAGTTCAGCGGTCATGGAGGAAGGGTGTTACATCCGCACAGGCAGTGGGAATATATATATATATATATATATATATATATATATATATATATATACACACCAAATAGCAGGTCACTAAGATTTTCTCAAGGAAACCAAACCTCCTCTGAAACTAGCCACATTCTGCATTTTCATTCGTCAGGTTGATCTTTTAAAGGTTTTGTTAAACCCCCTTTTGGGACAAAGATAGGATTTTTCAAACTCCTGTTCTATGAACTTGATGTTAGATACAAAGGAGTTGTGAAGTACTGTTAATTTTTTAAAAATATATCCCAGAAGAGATAGGGGCGGGGTTAGGTGGCGTATTCCAGCTAAACTTTAACCCATTCCCAACAGGGCAGTTGGTGGTCAATGTCCCTGTGGGAAGTGGATTGCTATATTTTAATGTTATTTTATTCATGTATCTTTCTTACTTCTAAGACACCTTGTAAGGACTTGTATTCTGAAAGGTTGGGTCTGAATGTTTGTCCCATATTCTTGAATTAATACATTCTTGTTTGCAAATCAAATTGGTTGTATCTCATTGGTAACATGTTGATAACACCAAAATATGATGATGTTGCTGCTCCCCTCCCCCAACATAACCAATGAATTAATCTTTTTGTCTTCCGAGCAAAAGCTGAAAACTAGTTAATGATTACTTATACCTAAAGGCCATGTCATAGAGCAAAATTATCCCGTAGTCATTTTCTACTCACCATTATTACATTTTTCACTTGGCAGAGGTTTTTCTCAGACAACCCAGCCGATTTCATCACACATAACAACAACAACAACAACAACAACAACAACAACAACAATTTATTTATTATTTATACCCCACACATCTGGCTAGGTTTCCACAGACCCCCTGGGTGGCTCCCAACAGAATATTAAAAACACAATTAAAAACACACATTATAATGTGTGACATATTAGCTAGCACAGCAGTATTTCTCACCAGATAATTATTTGGTGAGAAATTCTGCTATGCTGGCTAATATGTCAGACTGGCCTGCAGCTAACTGTAAGTCTTCTCATGTTTTTATATCTGAAGTATACCTGAAGGAGCGTCTCTATCTCCATCGTTCTGCCTGGACACTGAGGTCCAGTGCCGAGGGCCTTCTGGCGGTTCCCTCGCTGTGAGAAGCCAAGTTACAGGGAACCAGGCAGAGGGCCTTTTTGGTAGTGGCAGCTGCCCTGTGGAACGCCCTCCCACCAGATGTCAAAGAGAAAAACAACTACCAGACTTTTAGAGTACATCTGAAGGCAGCCCTGTTTAGGGGAGCTTTTAATGTTTAATAAATTGTTGTATTGTAATATTTCTGCTGGAAGCCACCCAGAGTGGCTGGGGAAACTCAGCCAGATGGGCGGGGTATAAATAATATTATTATTATTATTATTATTATTATTATTATTATTATTATTATTATTATTATCTGCAGAGTCTACACACAATAGAATTCAATGTCACACTCTTTAGATTGTTCCATCAGCACAAGGATGCCCAGGTAATCCAATCAGGTAACCTGGCAGACAGGAGAAAAAATAACGCACTCAGATTTCTGTTGTAGTCCGCCCCTTCTGTGATGTATGTATGATGTTTCTGGGGGTGGTCTTGGACTCCAGGGTGGGCAATTTAAAATGTCTATTATAAGGGCTTGCGCACATGGCTTGGGGTCCTCCTCCTCGCTCCTGCATGTGTGGGGAGCACCCTGTTGCTTTAATAGCTTTAATAAAGCTTTAACAGCTTTAATAAAGATCAGGCTTTTAGCCACTTTGCTTTTGTATATCCTGGCCTGGTCTCTGTTTATTTCCCGACCAGTTTGAGCCTTAAAAGGTACACTCTCTCCGAAGGTCCAGTCTCCCTTAAGAAGCTGAACCCATTGAAGGGACTCCTCAATATTCTTGTTTCACCAACACAAGCGACAGAGCCACATCCTGACCACTAGTTGTCCCAGTTACAGGTAGGTAGCCGTGTTGGTCTGAGTCGAAGCAAAATAAAAAAATTCCTTCAGTAGCACCTTAAAGACCAACTAAGTTTTTATTTTGGTATGAGCTTTTGTGTGCATGCACACTTCGTCAGATACCAGTTGTCCCAGTTACAGGTGTAAGCAAGTTCTTTACCTGCTGAAGCCTACGAAAAAACCATATTCCAGCCGCAAGCTGTCCTGTTTACAAGCATCCTATCCACAAGCTGTTCTAACTAAGCCAGTCTGGGCTCTCTGAAGTTGTCTTGCTGATGCAGCATTATGACTTATGTGAAAAAGCAACATTATCATTTATCATACCTTTAAATCAGGCGTTTGTTGATAGCTTACCTGATGAGGCTTTTTAGGGATTAACAAACCATAATCCTAGGTTTGAGTATAACAAGTAGCCAAGATTAAATCTAGTTCTTTCAGAGTTTCCATTGCATTCAACAGGGTGGGGTGGGGGGTGGGGGGCCCCTCTTAGATGAGGCCCTGCCTATTCTGCTGAAGCCTGTTCGCATTTTCTTGAGTTCTTTTCCCTTGAAAGTCACTGGCATTCATAGAATCATAGAGTTGGAAGAGACCACAAGGGCCACCCAGCCTTTACCCTTTTGGCATGTTGGGAAGAGAGGTCCCCTGTGCTAGGCGATAGATTCAGATATTCCAACTGAGCTCTAGCTTCAAGCAACCTCCTTCTAGAGCCCTGGCTGCACACACCCTCCAAGATTAATGGCGATTATCAGCTTTGTTTCTCCCATTTTTCCCAGGGGCGCAGCAAAAGAGGAGCAATCAGCTTCCGGGCATTAGCATACTGTTCAAGCCTGAACAAGAAGCCAGCAAGCCTGACTCAGCATGATGTGTGAACATGCCTTCTGATTATTCTAATAAATGATGGTGAACATCAATCTGTGACTGCAATCCTAATGTACACTTACATACGTAGGAATAAGACCCATTGAAATCAATGCAACTGACTGGCGTGCCGTGACTCACTTCGGTTTTCTGGTGAAGGGTGAGTTACTGGAGTTGCTTTGCTGTGGTGGCAAAGAGAGGTTCTGGCGAAGGTGGAGAGGGCACCTCTTCACTCACCTGCTCTCCCTCCTCACAAGGAAATGTTAATAATACTTCCAGCCCGTTTAGCCAAGTCTTCCGGAGCTACTTCAACCGGCAAAGAAGAGCAAGGTCTCAGGAATGGAATAAAGTATTCAATAGTAGCAAAATATTGTACTTTTTTCTCTCTGAAAAAAAATGACACAATAAAAAGCAATTAAAAATAACTTTTTGTATAATTAATTACCATGACCTTTCTCCCTTCTGTCCTGCCCCTTTTCATCCACTCCAACTGTTTTGGAGCCCCAGTTGTGCGTACATATTTTCTATACATTTCTGTGATAAAGTACATGCCATTAAAAAAAGCTTTTTTTCAGATTTACCTTGTTTTTATCATGATCAGTTTGGAATCTGTAAAGCATTTCACATAAAATTGATCCTAACGGAAAGATATCCACTTCCTTTCCGTAAATGTTCCCCAGCTGTGGACAATGCAAACCTAAACACATTAAGAACATGCTCTAACAGGAAACTTTCATAGAGCTTAACCATAAGCACTTTAAAGTACACTTTGGCATTTTATTCTGAAAACTGACTACAGGGTCAAGGTAGTTGGTTCTTTCCCAAATGAGTGCTTCAAATCCCCACTTTAAGCTAACAGAATGGCTTTGAGATGGTCACTCCCTCTCAGTCTAACCTAACTTACAGGGTTTGGTGCGATAATAAAGTGTGTGTGTGTTGGGAATGATGGAGGAGAAATTGCTGTGCCCTAAATGAGGCCCTTCGAGGAAGGGTGAATGGCATCATCCATTTTTTTTTAAACCAATACATGATGTGATGCACATCACCAGAAAGTGTCTGGGGAACATCCTGGGAGTCCCCCGTAGTTTTTGTAATGATTTAGAGAAGTACAAAACTCCAGTGGTTTTTAGGTTAAGGTTTCTGGTGTGTGATCAGACCAGCAATCACATGTGTCTACTATGTAGAGAATATGACCTGGAATCACACAATACTGCAAATCGCTATACATGTGTACACAGAACAAAATAACAACTGCCCTGAGATTAAAAAAAAGTCAATGCAGACACATGGATCAAATATTAAAAGTTTTACCTGTTCAGGAGCCATGTATGGTACTGTTCCCCTGTTTTCTGCCCTCTGTACTGAAAGGTCATCTACACCTGTGGTTACCAGCCCCAAACCACCAATTTTTATTTTATTCTCTCCAGACATGAATTTATTGATTGGCTGCTGGGGTGTGTGTGACAAAAACAAAATTTAAAAGCCACTCCTATATTCAGACATACAAATTAATAAGATTTGGATGAGTCAGCACAGTCCAGTTCAACACTTATCCTGCAGAGTCTGAACCATCTCAACTTCTTATTTTCTTTTCTTTTTAAATGCTGTGCCTTTCAAAAAAAACCTCCCATCCCACATCTCAATTTCAGTAACGCTGCTATTTCACGTGCCTTCATGGTTCATACCCAAGACCTTGAACAATGAAAGTCATGTTGGAGGATGGACGGCGGCTAACAGAATGAGGTTGAATCCTGACAAGACAGAAGTACTGTTTTGGGGGGACAGGAGCCGGGTAGGTGTGGAGGACTCCCTGGTCCTGAATGGGGTAACTGTGCCCCTGAAGGACCAGGTGTGCAGCCTGGGAGTCATTTTGGACTCACAGCTGTCCATGGAGGCACAGGTCAATTCTGTGTCCAGGGCAGCTGTTTATCAGCTCCATCTGGTACGCAGGCTGAGACCCTACCTGCCTGCAGACTGTCTCGCCAGAGTGGTGCATGCTCTAGTTATCTCTCGCTTCAACTACTGCAATGCGCTCTATGTGGGGCTACCTTTGAAGGTGACCCGGAAACTACAACTAATACAGAATGCAGCAGGTAGACTGGTGACTGAGAGTGGCTGCCAAGACCACATAACACCAGTCTTGAAAGATCTACATTGGCTCCCAGTACGTTTCCAAGCACAATTCAAAATGTTGGTGCTGACCTTTAAAGCCCTAAACGGCCTTGGTCCAGTATACCTGAAGGAGTGTCTCCACCCCCATCGTTCTGCCCAGACACTGAGGTCCAGTGCCAAGGGCCTTCTGGCAGTTCCCCGCTGCAAGAAGCCAAGTTACAGGGAACCAGGCAGAGGGCCCTCTCGGTAGTGGCACCTGCTTGTGGAACGCCCTCCCACCAGATGTCAAAGAGAAAAACAACTACGGTACCATACTTTTAGAAGAAATCTGAAGGCAGCCCTGTTTAGGGAACCTTTTAATGTTTAACAGACTATTGTATTTTAATATTTTGTTGGAAGCCACCCAGAGTAGCTGAGGAAACCCAGCCAGATGGGTGGGGTATAAATATATTATTATTATGATTATTAATCAATAAATGAAAAGCTAAAGCCTCAAGATGAAAGAAAATGGTTAGTCTAAGACCACCTAGCTGATAGCCGATGTAAGACATGAACTGATTACAATTCAGTCCCATAAAGACTATGCTAAACATATAGGGGGGATACAACGGTGAATGAAAAACAGGGACGAGAGAGGGTAAATCCTTGCAACTTCCCCCAGGGATGGGGGAAATGGGCTTCACTCGCAGTTCTTCTTGGTACCTTGTTGTTGTTTAGTCGTTTAGTCGTGTTAGACTCTTCATGACCCCATGGACCAGAGCATGCCAGGCACTCCTGTCTTCCACTGCCTCCCGCAGTTTGGTCAGACTCATGTTCGTAGCTTTGAGAACACTGTCCAACCATCTCGTCCTCTGTTGTCCCCTTCTCCTCGTGCCCTCAATCTTTCCCAACATCAGGGTCTTTTCCAAGGATTCTTCTCTTCTCATGAGGTGGCCAAAGTATTGGAGCCTCAGCTTCATGATCTGTCCTTCCAGTGAGCGCTCAGGGCTGATTCCTTCAGAATGGATAGGTTTGATCTCCTTGCAGTCCATGGGACTCTCAAGAGTCTCCTCCAGCACCATAATTCAAAAGCATCAATTCTTTGGCGATCAGCCTTCTTTATGGTGCAGCTCTCACTTCCATACATCACTACTGGGAAAACCATATCTTTAACTATACGGATCTTTGTTGGCAAGGTGATGTCTCTGCTTTTTAAGATGCTGTCTAGGTTTGTCATTGCTTTTCCCCCAAGAAGCAGGCGTCTTTTAATTTCGTGACTGCTGTCACCATCTGCAGTGATCAAGGAGCCCAAGAAAGTAAAATCTCTCACTGCCTCCATTTCTTCCCCTTCTATTTGCCAGGAGGTGATGGGACCAGTGGCCATGATCTTGGTTTTTTTGATGTTGAGCTTCAGACCATATTTTGCACTCTCCTCTTTCACCCTTATTAAAAGGTTCTTTAATTCCTCCTCACTTTCCGCCATCAAGGTTGTGTCATCAGCATATCTGAGGTTGTTGATATTTCTTCCGGCAATCTTAATTCTGGTTTGGGATTCATCCAGTCCAGCCTTTCGCATGATGAATTCTGCAGATAAGTTAAATAAGCCGGGAGACAATATACAGCCTTGTTGTACTCCTTTCCCAATTTTGAACCAATCAGTTATTCCATATCCAGTTCTAACTGTAGCTTCTTGTCCCACATAGAGATTTCTCAGGAGACAGATGGGGTGATCAGGCACTCCCATTTCTTTAAGAACTTGCCATAGTAATTCAGCAGAATTGTACAACAAAATGGGACAGTGGGTTTTCGCTCCACAATAGGCGTGAGAAGAATAGGATATGAAATAGGACATAGTCATTAAAGAATAGAAGAGATCACTGCCACAAAATTCTTTCATAGCACATCTTCATGTTCTTCCCATTTAGTATGTAATAATTTGAGTACATGATTTGAAAGCAATAAAGAATGAGAACATTTTTTTTCCTGTGCATAAATGTATCTAGCACTTAAACATTATTTTATTCTTAACCGAAAGGCTTCAAATCCAAATCCAAGGTTTTAAAATTTACAATATTGGTCATATTTTAGTTTTGCACCCAGTTTAGTTCCTGCTAAGCACTCTTCAAATTTTGCATCCATTTCCTGGCTCTGAGCTTCAGTGAACAATGTCTTCCAATCACCCACAGCACCTATTAAGAAACAATGAAAAATGAATCTCTCTATATGTGCCTTCCTGTATGGAGATTCAGAGATCAGATTTATGGTTTCTGAATGTTGAAACAAGTGAATGTATTGTCATATTTCTCATCCTGCAACCCCATACACACTTGCTTGGGAGTAACCAAGAAAAGGCATTACTAACATGAATCAGATTGGGGCTTTGGAGATGTCAACCATGAGCGACAGAAACAACTGAGGGATATATAAGCAGATGAGACCAACAGTGGGTCCAATGGTCAAGGAGGCGGTTTCTGCATGTGCTGTAGAAGGAAGTGAGAGGCAGATTGGGTTTCTCAGCCTGGAAAGGTAGCCCATCTAGGATAATAATAATAATAATAATAATAATAATAATAATAATAATAATTTATTTATACCCCACCCTCCCCAGTCAAAATCGGGCTCAGGGTGGCTGACACCAGTAAAATTGCAATAAGATGTAAAAGAAAGAAAAGCAATTAATTAAAATACGGGTTGTTGTTGTTTGGTCGTTTAGTCGTGTCCGACTCTTCGTGACCCCATGGACCATAGCACGCCAGGCACTCCTGTCTTCCACTGCCTCCCGCAGTTTGGTCAAACTCATGTTCGTAGCTTCGAGAACACTGTCCAACCATCTCGTCCTCTGTCGTCCCCTTCTCCTAGTGCCCTCCATCTTTCCCAACATCAAGGTCTTTTCCAAGGATTCTTCTCTTCTCATGAGGTGGCCAAAGTATTGGAGCCTCAGCTTCATGATCTGTCCTTCCAGTGAGCACTCAGGGCTGATTTCCTTCAGAATGGATAGGTTTGATCTTCTTGCAGTCCATGGGACTCTCAAGAGTCTCCTCCAGCACCATAATTCAAAAGCATCAATTCTTCGGCGATCAGCCTTCTTTATGGTCCAGCTCTCACTTCCATACATCACTACTGGGAAAACCATAGCTTTAACTATACGGACCTTTGTAGGCAAGGTGATGTCTCTGCTTTTTAAGATGCTGTCTAGGTTTGTCATTGCTTTTCTCCCAAGAAGCAGGCGTCTTTTAATTTCGTGACTGCTGTCACCATCTGCAGTGATCAAGGAGCCCAAGAAAGTAAAATCTCTCACTGCCTCCATTTCTTCCCCTTCTATTTGCCAGGAGGTGATGGGACCAGTGGCCATGATCTTGGTTTTTTTGATGTTGAGCTTCAGACCATATTTTGCGCTCTCCTCTTTCACCCTCATTAAAAGGCTCTTTAATTCCTCCTCACTTTCTGCCATCAAGGTTGTGTCATCTGCATATCTGAGGTTGTTGATATTTCTTCCGGCAATCTTAATTCTGGTTTGGGATTCATCTAGTCCAGCCTTTCGCATGATGAATTCTGCATATAAGTTAAATAAGCAGGGAGACAATATACAACCTTGTCGTACTCCTTTCCCAATTTTGAACCAATCAGTTATTCCATATCCAGTTCTAACTGTAGCTTCTTGTCCCACATAGAGATTTCTCAGGAGACAGAAGAGGTGATCAGGCACTCCCATTTCTTTAAGAACTTGCCATAGTTTGCTGTGGTCGACACAGTCAAAGGCTTTTGCATAGTCAATGAAGCAGAAGTAGACATTTTTCTGGAACTCTCTAGCTTTCTCCATAATCCAGCGCATGTTTGCTATTTGGTCTCTGGTTCCTCTGCCCCTTCAAAATCCAGCTTGCACTTCTGGGAGTTCTCGGTCCACATACTGCCTAAGCCTGCCTTGTAGAATTTTAAGCATAACCTTGCTAGCGTGTGAAATGAGCGCAATTGTGCGGTAGTT
This sequence comes from Zootoca vivipara, assembly GCF_965207765.1. Classification (NCBI taxonomy): domain Eukaryota; kingdom Metazoa; phylum Chordata; class Lepidosauria; order Squamata; family Lacertidae; genus Zootoca; species Zootoca vivipara. Next base: position 79,871,742 of record NC_142586.1, read on the forward strand.
GGAGCATTCTTTGGCACTGCCCTTCTTTGGAATTGGGATGTAGACTGATCTTCTCCAATCCTCTGGCCATTGCTGAGTTTTCCAAACTTGCTGGCATATTGGGTGTAGCACCTTAACAGCATCATATTTTAAAATTTTAAATAGTTCAGCTGGAATATCATCACTTCCACTGGCCTTGTTATTAGCAATGCTTTCTAAGGCCCATTTGACTTCACTCTCCAAGATGTCTGGCTCAAGGTCAAGGTCTGGCTCAAGGTCAAAATACAGGTTAAAATACAATTTAAATTTAAAATTTTAAAATGCAGCCTCATTTTAAAGTGGGCCAAATCAAAACCACGAGGGAGGAAAACATAGAGGTCAGACTGAGTCCAGCCCAAAGGCCAGGCAGAACAGCTCCATCTTGCAGGCCCTGCGGAAAGATGTCAAATCCCGCAGGGCCCTGGTCTCCTGTGAAAGAGCATTCCACCAAGTAGGGGCCAGTACTGAAAAGGCCCTGGCCCTAGTTGAGACCAATCTAACCACCTTATGGCTTGGGATCTCCAAAATGTTGTTATTTGTGGACCTTAAAGACCTCCGAGGGGCATACCAGGAGAGGCGGTCCCGTAGGTACAAGGGTCCTAAGCTGCATAGGGCTTTAAAGGTCAAAACCAGCAACTTAAATCTGATCCTGTACTCCACCAGGAGCCAGTGCAGCTGGTAACACTGGGATGAATGCACCCGCTGGAGTTTCTGGGTCAGCTTCAAGGGCAGCCCCGTGTAAAGCGAGTTACAATAATCAAGCCTGGAGGTGACCATCGCATGGATCACTGTGGCCAGATCAGGGCGAGAAAGGTAAGGGACCAACTGCTTGATGTGGCGGAGATGGAAAAATGCCACCTTAGCTGTGGCTGCAACCTGCGCCTCCATGGAAAGGGAGGCGTCGAAGGTTACACCCAAACTCTTGACAGAAGGCGCTGGAACTAATTGAGCCCCTACAAGAGATGGGAGTTGGAAGGAAAACTTTGATCCTAAGCCTCAGCTGCCTTGCGGAATATCTTTGAGAGAAGCTAAGGCTAAGGAGTGTATTAGATTGGGTGTTGGCAGTTGTTTAATATTTTGCTTTTAGGTAAGTTGCTGGTGAAGCAATGTGGAAAGACCAGTTTTCCCATCTTGGTTAACTTTGTTACTCTTAGATAACAGATAGTTTTGCAACTATCTCCCCACCCTGGAGCTGCCCCAGGCCACCCAGCCTCTAGATTATCTGAAAACCTTTTTGGTTCTGAGCTCCAACCAATGGTTTAGTGTGGGTTGCTAGCACCCAGGACAACAGCACACCCCACATATCCCTCCATATGGGGGCGGGTTTATTATTTGGAGGCACACAAAGTTCTGGAGTTGTGGTGCTTCAATGGAAAAAGCGCAGAGGGGTTGTTTTTTTAGCTGTGATGCAGAGGGATGGCCAGAAAGTGGGGGGGGGGTGAAGAGGAAGTAAATAAATGGGATTCCTTCCATGCCACCTTAAACACCATGTGGGTGTTGCCGCTGCTGCACAGCTTCAATTCTGAGGCAGAACCAGGTTCCTGTGGCTGTAGGGGAGTGGCGGGGGGGGGGGAGGATGCTGAGTGGCTTCTCTCTCCGAGTGGCTTCTCTCTCTGGGGTGCAGCTGCGGCTCAGCAGTTTCAAGAGCTCAGATGAGCCAGAAGTGGAAATTTTGTGCTCCTACGAATTTTGCACCCAGGGCAACAGCCCCTATGGTCCCCCCACGCTACACCACTGGCTCCAATTCCATCCCTGGATCTGCTTTGGGCTCTGTTCCTTGATTGAAATACTTTAATTTCCAAGCCCCACCCAAGTGCTAACATTTTTAATACCAGCAAACTTCACCTAGCAGCACACTAATATTCCTGAACCAGACATAGATTGTGGAAAGTTAGATTATCATCCATAGCCAGGATTGCAGTCCACCGTGTTTAGAATTTTTCAAAACTCTTTTCAGAAAGTTGTTTTAAACTGCTTTTTAATTTCTAAACTGTACTGCTTCGTTATTTGCTGCTCTTGGCTCATGGCTTTAATGCTTCTTATTCTACATAACTGGCTATTATTGGCAGGAGACAATGCAGAAAACTGTGATGCCATGACACAGGTAACTTCCACCTTTGCAGAAGCTGTTTTGTTATAAACAGCTGATTTGGCCTATTTAAATCGTGACACGTGCAAACTCTTCTGGACCATAAGGCTTCCTTGTTCTAATTATAGCAAGAAAAGCAGAATGGTCTTTTAAGGGATTCTAGTGTTTCTGAAGTTTGGTTTTATATGTGGGATGGGAGTGAGGAAGAGGGAAATGGATCAAAACTATTTTCAAGATATTGACTAAATATAATGTTTAGTTGTCCCCCCCCCACCCCACCCCCAATAAATGGCACCACTAGAGGGTGCTTGTGTTACTGGAAGAAATAGAATTCAGTGTAAACTATGAGAGTGGCATAAAATCAACACTGCAGTACCTTTCCTGAAAAGGACAGGAGCAAACCGACCATGTGTTTCTTCAGATTTGCTGCTCATTGCTTGGAAGGTAGAGCTCTCAGCAACAGACTTAATCATTTCATCAGACAGAGGTAGTTCATAAAAGTCAGCTATTCGCTTCACTCCTTCGTGAAGATTCTGGAAAATAACAATAAAGTTAGCTATGACTTCATAAATATATTTGGTACTAAGGTAGATTTCTAATTTAGAATCTGCCCTAGGACTCAAGAATGGGGCAGGCTAAACATCTGAATAATTATATTCATAAATGTATGTGCTATAGCTATGCTAAAGAGGTACATCTGATATTAGCAAAATAAGTGCAACGTGAAAGGAAGCACAGAAACATTGTCACAGCAAAGGCGCATCATTTATAACTTTCTATTTTCTTCTGTAACTTAGATTCGTTGAAAAGCATTTTCCCTGAAATATCTGCTACCGATCTTTTCCATTTCCAGTGTGTCATATATTCAATCAACCATATTATTTTTAATTAAAAAATAAACTTAGTTATTCAAAGTCCCAAATAAACAATGAAAAAAGTCCCAAATAAACTATAAAAAAACACTGGCATAGTGGTGTGCTTAGTATTTAATGAACTGCAGGACCATATTTTTTAAAATTTATTTTAAGACATTTAAATATCCAAACCTGCTAACAAAATAGAATTATAGATAGATAGATACTGGTAGACAGACAGACAGACAGACAGACAGATACAATAAAATAAAATATTCGTACTTAAAAGTAACCACAACAGAAGAAAAGTCAAATTATTATTTCAGTTTCTAAGAATGCTCACCTCTTTCAGCTCTTCATATGTGATGATCATGACATTTTCTTCATCCCAAGCAAGGATATAGTCAAAGTAGGATTTCCAGCAAACTGAAATGAAATGCAAACAGCATATTTCAAAGACTGGGAGCAGGGGGGGGGGATTTGACATCAGTTTCTGGCACAAGCTCCACATATCATACAATAAGAATACAGTCGTACCTTGTTCTCAAACCCCTTGTTACTCGAACGTTTTGGCTCCCGAAGGCCGCAAACCTTGTAAGTGTTCTGGTTTGTGAACATTTTTTTGTAAGTCGAACGTCCAACACGGCTTCTGATTGAGTGAAGGAAGCTCCTGCAGCCAATCGGAAGCCGTGCCTTGGTTTGCGAATGTTTTCAGAAGTCGAACGGACTTCCAGAACGGATTCCGTTCGAGAACCAAGGTACAGCGCTTCATTCATTCACTTTAACCCAACGCTGGAGCTATTTTCATGACGTAAAATCTGTACACAAATCATCAGAAATTGAAAGGATGCCTAAATTCACTTTGGCATTTATGACTGGCAGTGAATCGCCAGGGTTTTGGATGGGCTCTTCCACAAGCGAACCTGGAGGTGCTGGGGATTAAACCTGGAACCTTCTGCATACGAAACAGATGCTACCACGGAGCTTCTGTAGGTGCCTGGGCCCCTAACGGAATAGAAAGAAGGGCGAGGGGAATGTCTTTTACCCTATGTGGCCTGTCTGCAGGGCTTTTTAAAACTGTTGCTGCTCATATAAATGAACATAATGTTCATTCTTATGATTGAACCATGCAATTGTAGAATTGGAAAGGGACATGAGGGTCATCTATACCTATTATACTAAAGGGCTGGTATAAAATACCTTTGCTTAATGTCTCAAGAAAAGGGATATTATACATGCAGAAGAGGGCAAGTGCAGCCAGAGTTTTGCTTGCTGAGGTTGTTGACTATTTTTAAGTTGTCCAGTTATTGAGACCAACGTGCGTGTGTCTCTTAAAATGGACAGGTCACAAAACAAAGGTGGTTGTGACTATTTAGAATTTGCCATTTGTTAAGCTCTTAAAACAAATGATATGATTGCTGCAGAAGTCCTGATGTCATGGGGGAAATCCTGCATAACTATGTTCAGCATTGACTAATCTGAAATTAGAAACATGGGGGGGGGGAATCAGTCTGAGCTCCAATTCTCCTTCAAATTAATTGGGTTCCTCCTTTGTGGTAGGAAATAGCCCTCTGTGCCACTGTAAGATTCCAGTTTTTTTATATACCGTAATATGAACTGCCCTAAGACCTTGTGATGAAGGGCAATATATAATCTAATAAATAATAATAATAACAACACAATCTCATTATCAACTGATGATGCAAGTCTGAGTAAAAGGAACATCGACTGTGGGCTTTTTCCTGCAATCAAGAGCCCTGGTAATTTGAAACCCGTTTCCCTTTCATCTGAAAGGCCATTGTACACAAATACTTTGTGGGAATTTTCAGAAATACGGAAAGTGAGAACTTCTAACCTACCTTCGCCACTCATGAACTTTTGAAAAAAATCACCCCAAGAACCGACATCTGGAAGAATAGGGTTTTTGTTGTAAAAAATGGTAATAGGATACAGCGGCATCTTTGGGATTTCGGAATACCACTAGCATCTATTTAAAAAGAAAGAAAGAGATATTCGATTTTGTTGCTTAAAGCAAGTTATGTCATCCGGTGATATGAACTACAGTCGACTAGCAACTTGCACAGGGGTTAGGTTCCGAGAATTGCATATGAAGCTGAAATCTTGTGTAGCCACAACAAACCCAGAACCTCCCCTGTGTAAACACCCCTAACCTTCCAGGGCTGGAGCATCAAGTAGGCTAATGGACCCATGCAAGGCAGAGAGCTGTTATGCCAGGCATCCCCAAACTTTGGCCCTCCAGATGTTTTGGACTACAATTCCCATCATCCCTGACCACTGGTCCTGTTAGCTAGGGATCATGGGAGTTGTAGGCCAAAACATCTGGAGGGCCGCAGTTTGGAGATGCCTGTGTCTTGCTTGCAGAGCCCTCACTGCTGGCACACGCGAAGCGCTGTTGTTGTTTTTCCCCCATTTGATCTCTCGCTCCTCCTCGAATCCCTTTTTTTGTTGTTGTTCCTGGTAGCCAGAGATTGTGTTCAGTGATTGGTCTGTTATTCAATTTGCTGAGTCAGTGGATGTTTCTGATTGGGTGCAGCAGGTTTGTTTTTTAACCCTTTCTGTGCTGTTTTTATTTGGCGCTTTTTAACCCTTTCTGTGCTGTTTTTTTGTGTTTTTTTGGCGCTTTGGCAGGCTATGTCAGTGCTGCGTGTTAGTTCCAGTGAAGGTATTATTCGTCATTTATTTCTGTTCTCTTCCCCCCCCCCAAAAGCGCAGCAGCTTTGGGGCATCCCCCCAAAAAGGCAAAGCAACTTTTGCACCCCCAAAAAAAGTTCCAAAACTTTGGTCAGCAGCTCTTCCCAAAAAGCTCAACAACTCTGGGCACTTTATGATAAATAAGGGTTTTTTGGTTTGGTTTGGTTAAATAATTAGTTTTTGGTTTATTAAATACAGTTATATATTACAATTATACATTTTTGTTATTCAAACTATAAATATTGCAAAATTATGGTTTTTCTCTCGAAGTGACACACCACCTGAGTTATGCTCGGTTTTTGGGCGAATTTTGACACACCAAGCTCAAAAGGTTGCCCATCACTGTTTCGGGGTCTAGGGAAGTTGTTATTTCCTCCTTTTTATTGATTCATACAATTGGGGGGGATTAGTACTTTGAGTTTCATGATGAAAATAGAAAATAACAAAGTAAACAATGCGTTCGGAGTATTAGCACTACTACAATTATACAAGTATGATTCTAAATACTCCTACCCTCCCATTTTATCTCATAAACTTATTAAATATCATTTCCCCCATCATGGAAGCACAGGAATATTAGAAGCAAGGATTCCCAGTGGAATAGCAGTGTTAGCCTTTCACAGCAAAAATGATGACTCATCATCATCATTTATTTATACCCAGCCCATCTAGCTGGGTTTCCCCAGCCACACTGGGTGGCTCCCAACAGAATATTAAAACCACAATAAAACATCAAACATTAAAAACTTCCCTACCACACCTTAAAGACTAACAGATTTTAGCATGAGTTTTGTGGACTACAATCCATTTCATCAGATAACATTGTTATCCTGCGTTGCAATTATATTTACAGTATACATGCTTGAGCGGTGTGGCTGTAAAAAGCAGTGTGAGGGGGAAAATGAAATACAGAAAGTACAGCTATTAGGGATAATTCACTGTTTTGAGAAGCACCTCCATCAAGTGAATGCTTATGTCCTCTGAGGAACATAGGATGACATGCATATTCCATTTTGCTTTCCATTTGTAATTTGATTTGTGATTTTTAATGAAAAGAGGTCTATAAAAATTTGATATAAATGAAGTATAGTTTCTGTGTTTATCGAAAATTGGCTTCAATGTTCAACAAATCTAACTCTAACTCTTATGTATGCTACACAATCACATATAATAGCTGTAAAGTGTCCGCCTTCTGGTTGGCACATGTTGTTGTTGTTGTTGTTTAGTCGTTTAGTCGTGTCCGACTCTTCGTGACCCCATGGACCATAGCACGCCAGGCACTCCTGTCTTGCACTGCCTCCCGCAGTTTGGTCAAACTCATGTTCGTAGCTTCGAGAACACTGTCCAACCATCTCGTCCTCTGTCATCCCCTTCTCCTTGTGCCCTCCATCTTTCCCAACATCAAGGTCTTTTCCAAGGATTCTTCTCTTCTCATGAGGTGGCCAAAGTATTGGAGCCTCAGCTTCACGATCTGTCCTTCCAGTGAGCACTCAGGGCTGATTTCCTTAAGAATGGATAGGTTTGATCTTCTTGCAGTCGTAAGCACTGATAATTTGCTAGAGTAATTTGGAAATCATGCCAACCTGAAGTTTTGTGGGCGGTCCGAATTCAAGTATCGGGCAGTTTTCTAGTGGTGGTAAGTCCTTGTAACTTGGAATCACAGCTATCATGTCATTTACTATTTTGAGCATCCAGTTAGTACCTACAACATAAAACCAATTGAGACATATATGGTTTGCTGGAGCGTAAGTTACGCAACCAAATGCAAAGCTATGTTCATATATGCCAGTCAATTTAAAGCACAGATTTTCAACCAGTGGGTTGGTATCCAGAGGTGGGTCACAAGACCACACCAGGTGTCACAACAAAGCCATAGACACCAGGCAAGGTTTGTTTGTCAAATTGCAACAGAAGGTACTTCCAAATGACAGTTTATTCATTGTGGACACAGGTACTCATGCATGCAGGTTTTCAACGGCATCCAAAATCCATTTCTGATAAGCACAACAAAACATGGAAATGATAAATCCAGATTAAATGGCTGGCGCCACCATGCAAGCCCCTTGGCTGGCCCTGGAGACTGCAGTCTTTTATCTTATGTGAGAGAGCTTCCTCCCCACTAGGGCCCAGCCCAGCCTTGCCACAGCCTCCTCCCCACCTGCTGTTGCTAACAGGTTGCCTGACTTTGGAAGAGACTATCCTTTCAGTTTCAGAGGCCTCACTGAGCCACATGGAGGATGGGTTGTAGCCAAGGGCTTATGAGGCATACATCTCCTCTCCACATAAAAGAGGGCCTTGAGTTGCTGCTCATGGCTGTTTTGGGGTGCTCAGCCACTGAGAGAAGAGTGAATCCAGGCACCCCAAAACGTATTCACCTGGGACCCATTTCAGTTCATTTTGGGTATCAAATACACACTGGTTTCCTTGTTCAAACTTTAATAGAGGGCACTTCCACACAGCAGCTTATTCATTGTGGAGTCACCTGCTCAGCTTTGCTGATTTTGCATATAAAATCCCCATTTACCATTTATGAAAAGCCACAACAGAACATGGAAACTGTAAATCCAGATTACATGGGGGAAATAGACATATGAATCGTATGTGGTCAAATAGCAATTGGTAACCAAATCCATTCCCCTTTAATTCCATTAAAAACTCTATACTCACCGCATTTTGGATAAGCAACAATCAGCCTATCGTCCTTCCTGGCTTCCATGGCTGCCACTGCTTCAAAGGTCTCAAGACTCCAAAGGCGTTTTGGATACAGCACTCCTCTGAATGTAAACAGCAGCTCCTTCTTCTCCTTTGTTTGAGTTGCAGCTAAAATATTGTCTATATTTTCCACAAAACGCGGCTTTTTCTTAGCCATGTTTTTCTCTTGTAGGCTGCCGCGGTCTTGTCACATTCCCTTTCAAGAGACAGACTGAGTTCTGCATGGCCAGTAGTTGCACTATAAAGTTATATTGGAGGACGTAGCAATTCTGAATCACAGGAGCTGGTACACAATGTTCCCATTTACGCCTCTGACTTGGAACAGTCCCATTTTATGGAAACATGAAGTACACAAAATTGGCTGAGCTCAGGGGGAAAATCACTTGGGAATGATATTGCAACACCGGAGGCCCTGTAGGGGGAGAAAAACAACCTGAATTCACTCTGACAGGTTAAGTAGCTCCTTGTCTCTTTATATAATTATAGCAGAGTGCATCCTTTCTTCTTTTGGGATCCTTTGGGAACTCTGTGACACAAGCATTATCGAGCTTAAGAATGTGCTCTAGAATTTGAAAGTGCATAGTGAGATATTAAACAGGTTTCTGGCATTCATATCTGGAATCCACTTACTGGATTCCCACAGAAAGGTTCATTTCCAATTATATGGGATGGGGTGAGAATGCAGGCTCTTATTTTTGCTGCCAATGGCATCATTTGGTTCCTGAAAAAAACTTGCATGCACAAGAGCCCTAACCATCCATCTGGAAGCACCCTTTGTTAACCACTCTGGGAAGTATATTGGAGGGGTGGGAAGCTATATATTCTACTAAAGAAATAACTATTAAGTGTGTTTAAGATTACAGCCGTAGTGTGCCAGTAACGCCACCCATAAAAAGGTAAAGGACCCCTGACAGTTAAGTCCAGTCGCAAACGACTCCGGGGTTGCGGCGCTCATCTTGCTTTACAGGCCGAGGGAGCCGGCGTTTGTCCGCAGACAGTTTTTCTGGGTCATGTGACCAGCATGACTAAGCCGCTTCTGGTGAAACCAGTTGTTGCCTTATTGTCAGGAATGATCCATATGGATGAGGGCCAATGCTTTAGGCAGCAGCAGAGCTACTTAGTGTACATTAATGCAAGAGTTTGGAACTATGCTCACTGTCTTGGGCTGTGCTATGCACATTGTGCTGTAAAATCAGTTTTGGAGGGCAAGATCAGCTCAAACACACCGGTGGGCAGGGAGATTGTTCTGTCTGCCATGCAGAAATACCTCATTGATGGAACTATCACCTTAGTGCAGTGGTGTCCAAACTTTTTTCAAAGAGGGCCAGATTTGATGAAGTGAAGGGCCGTGGGGGCCAACCAAAGGGCCAACCGAAGTTGTTGACCTTTTTTTAGGATTGAAGTTGTTGAGGTTTTTTTTTAAGATTTTACCGCAGGAAATAAACTGCCACAGGGGCCGGATTAAACCAACCAGTGGGCCGGATTAGGTCACCGAAACGGACTTTGGACATGTCTGCCTTAGTGCAATGTTGAATTCCACCCATAAGCTCCTGTTTGTAAAATAATAATAATAATAATAATAATTTTTAACATAAATAAATAAAAGACTTCTTTTTATGGATGGAGCATGGAAGATTTGGAGAAGTTAAATTAGTCTTTAATAGCTATTATAGCTATTATATTATTCCTTCTTAAAATGTGTCTGCCAATACTGCAGCACTTTACTCACGTTCAAAACTGATGCAATTAAAAAGGCCCAGATTTGAGGGGCATTTTACTCAACAGGGTAAATTAGACATGGCTGCTTTATTTTTATTTTTAGAGAGGATAAAATTAAATGATTGTTCAGACATTAAGGATTTCTTAATACAAAATATTTATCCCCGTCTCTCAGAATTTTGGTAGGTACAAACACACAAAAATCCATCTTTCACAATTAAAAATATTATTGCTGCTTCCTACATACAGTATACAGTATATGACTCGCAGAAATAAACCTGAGCTCAATGTGATTTACTCCCAGGTAAAGGAATGCCTCAGAGAAAGACATAAAAACTCAACATTGCTTACTTCTGAGTAGACACGGGGTTGCAATGTATGTTTACAAACTTTTATGATGGTAACAAGTCTGCATACTTTGCAGTGTGAAATAGTATTTGAAAAAGGAGAAGTATGAAGGTATATATCAAACTGGCAAGGCCGTAACAGCATCCAGTAACTTAAAAAAAACATGTTTGCTTTACAGCTGAAATTCTCAGCATATCAGCAAGCTTTAAAGTAACAGAGGATTAACAAATAGCAAGTCACTAAGATTTTCTCAAGGAAACCAAACCTCCTCTGAAACTGGCCATGTTCTGCATTTTCATTCATCAGATTTATCTTTTAAAGGTTTTGCTACCCCCCACCCCACCCCACCCCACCCCTTTTAGGACAAACATTCTAATCTGCAAGTAAGTTCAGATGGAGATCTTGTATTTAAACTAATTTGATAGAATTGTCCAAATTCACACGTCTTATTTTTGCATCCTGGGTGAACAAATGTGAATTAACTACAATATTCACAATTGCTGACAATTAGACTAGGCCAGAGCTTTCAAAGCTGTGTGTTGTGATACATTAGTGTGTCAGCTGCAGTGTGCAGATGTGTCACACAAATGCTCCGGGGGCTGGAAAGGGATTAGTTTAACTTCTGGTTTGCTAGGAAAACTGAATTACTGTGTCGCGAAATGATGCATGTCTAAAAAGTGTGCCAACAACATTAAGTTTGTAAAGCTTAACAGGTCCACTCAAAAATGTTATGTTGTAATAAGAAGTTGTGAAGTACTGTTAATTTTTAAAAATATATCCCAGCAAAGATTGGGGGTGAGGGAGAGGGCAAAGACGACATTAGAGCAAATTCCAGCTAATCTTTAACCCTTTTCCACAGGGCAGCTGGTGGTCAAGGCCTTATAAGAAATAATCCTGATGAATTGCTATATTTTAATGTGATTTCATTCATGTATCTTTCTTACCTCTAAGCCACCTTCTAAGGACTTGTATCCTGAAAGGTGAGGTCTGAATGAGCTCTACCTTCAAGCGGCACCTCCCAGAGCCTGGCTAGACAAATCCAGCTTAATGGAGGCTTTCTGCTTTGTTTCTCCACTTTTACCAGGGGTGCGAGCAAAGCAGGATGAGGGACGCAGGTGGCGCTGTGGGTTAAACCACAGAGCCTAGGGCTTGCTGATCAGAAGGTTGGCAGTTTGAATCCCCGCAATGGGGTGAGCTACCGTTGCTCGGTCCCAGCTCCTGCCAACCTAGCAGTTCAAAAGCACGTCAAAGTGCAAGTAGATAAATAAGTACCACACGTCAAAGTGCAAGTAGATAAATAGGTACCGCAAGTAGATAAATAGGTAAACGGCGTTTCCGTGTGCTGCTCTGATTCGCCAGAAGCGGCTTTGTCATGCTGGCCACATGACCTGGAAGCTGTACACCGGATCCCTCGGCTAATAACACGAGATGAGCGCCGCAACCCCAGAGTCGGTCACGACTGGACCTAATGGTCAGGGGTCCCTTTACCTTTACCTTAAGCAAAGCAGGAGCAAACAAGCATCAGCATACTGTTCAAGCCTGATCAATAAACCAGCAAGCCTGACTTAGTATGATGTGTGAACATACCTTCTGATTATTGAAATAAACGATGATGGGCAGTCATCTATGACTGCAGTACTAAAGTTAACCTATATAGGAATAAGACCCAATGAACTTAGTACAACTGATTGGGGTGCGAGGAGCAAGAATGACCCCCTTCTCCCTATTCCAGTGAGGGGTGGAGAGAGGTGCAGGGTCTGGCAAAGGAGGAGAGGACACTCCTTTGCTTACCTGCTCTCCCTCCTCTCAAGGAAATGTTAATAATATTTCCAGCCTACTTAGCAAGTCTTATTGAGGAACTTTTAACCAGTGAAGAAGAGCAAGGTCTCAGGAAAGGAATAAATACTGTAGTTTTGTTTTCCCCGAAAGAATAGCACAATAAAAAGCAATGACAAAAAATAACTTTTTAATCAAGCTAGATACTGTACAGTGGTTTGAATCTTTATATGCTTTTTATATACATTTTAAAATATTCAGTGGATGCGTTCTCTGTTGAATGGCGTTTGCAGGTGTAATGAATGCCCTGGAAGACTAGTGGAACCTATAAAAGGAGAGAATTAAAACTAGAATAAATTTCATTACCCAAAATTAAATACATCATTTATACACATTAATTACCGTAATAGCAAATAAACAAACTGAAAATGGAAGAAATCATATTGAGCCACAAATTCTTAAAAACTCGCTTTCAACCTAAAAACAAGGAAGGTTCACATTTTTATAGCATCAATTCTGCATGTGGCCAATGCCAGATATAATTTTGACATCATAAAATGCCATTTAATATATTTTTCTCCAAATAGTCATATTGCATGTTGATCAACTGTAAAGTACAGTAATGTTCTGCGAACTACATTTTTTAAACCAGGTACTTTATTTAAGGAATGACATGCAGTAGTTATTTACATGTAAGAAAGCAACTTGTATTAAATAAAGAAAACACCTACAATTGGAGTTCCTTATATCAAGACCTTATCATGCACTAGTTTTTACATGTGCACATACAAAGACATGAACAAACACATTTGCAATATGTGTTATTGTTGTTTTTATATTGGGTAATAAATTAATATATAGTTCTGCACAGGCCTTGTACCCAAATCATGGAATAACTCAATAGTGGTTCCGATCTTTAAAAAAGGCGATAGGAACTCCCAAGAGAATTACAGGCCTATCAGCCTGTTACCATGTATAGGTAAAATCTACGCCAAATCCCTCCTTATCAAATTGGATCAATGGATGTCAACTAAAGGTCTGCCTGGCAAGGAACAAGTTGGATTTAAGACAGGCTCTTCAACCCTCGACCATTGCCTAGTCCTAAGCCATCTAGTAGACAAATATGTCGTGAGAAATAAGCGAAGACTCTTTGTGGCATTTGTAGACTTAAAAAGTGCTTTTGACACTATCGATCGTAACAAACTGTGGACTAAAATGAAACACCTTGGCATAGACCAGAATCTACTTGCCCTGATTCAAAGCCTACATTCTAATAACCAAATATATGTTAAAGTCTCAAAAGACGGTAGACTTGCTGGTCCAATCTTGAATAATCGAGGAGTTAGGCAAAGATGTGTCCTCGCCCCTACCCTATTTAACCTATTTTTATCCGATTTACCAATCGTTCTTCAGAATGTAACTTCTCATATTCCTCATTTAAATAATATTCCAGTTTTTCTTTTGCTATATGCAAATGATACAGTAATTATTTCACTTTCTGCGCTGGGTTTAAAAAAAATTACTTAAGAGTTTTTCAAACTATTGCTCCTCTAATAGTCTAAAAATCAATTACGGGAAGACCAAAATTGTGCAGTTTAAAGAGAGAGGAAACCCAAAAGACTATATAATTAGTGGACATCTAATACAGGAAGTGAAGCAGATTAATTATCTGGGGATTCTATTTAAAAATAACATGAACTGGAATGCACATATCTCTGTGGCAATAGCCAAGGCCAAAGGGACAGCCCACCATATCAAATCTCATTTTTTCTCCCCTGAAGGAAATAGATATATTCCAGCGGCATTGCAGGTAATTGATATGAAACTTGGCCCGCAACTTTTATATGGCGCCCCACTATGGATTTCAGGTGACCTCAAGAAGTTGGACAAATTCCATGCATCCCTCTTGAGGTCACTATTTGGACTTACAAATTCTGTTAATTATGAGTCAATATGCTGCGAGCTAGGAATACTACCTCTATCAATAAGAGCATGGCTGAGGACTTTGAAATACTGGATCTTCCTTCATAATAGAGCCCTATCTCCTAACTCTCTCCTTTACGACCTTTTAAGTGATAATACAAGCTATAACCTATCACTGACTTGCAGGAGAAAGTTGAACTCAATAGGACTAAAGATAACTGATTTTGAAAACGTTGACCCCAAAGACGTCTGGAAAATTATTAGAAAGACTCTTATAGGGAAAAGCACTCTCTACTTACTTGAGATGGCGGGGCGCAGCACCTGCTCCCCATTACACCTGAACCTCCCAATGTGCAGAGACTTTAAAGGGGGATATATGGCAAACTTGAAGAGTCAGGAAGGGTGCAGGCTCTTCATGTTGGCTAGATTCAATGTGTTCCCCTCTATGGAGACAGAAGGAAGATATCTAGCTCTCCCAAAAGCCGAATGTTTATGTAAATGCGGGAAGAATGAACCAGATACATTGGACCACATTTTCTTTTCCTGTAATTACGGTATTAATGCAAGAAGACGATTGCTGGATGCTTTGCAGGTGGATGCATCGATCGCAGCAATGCCAACTATTCAGGGGTTATTGTCAGATAATAATGATGGAGTTACTTTAGTGGTGGCTGAGTTTTTGTGCTCGGTTCACGCAGAGAGATTGGGCCACTGTGGAGAGGACCAGGGGATGCTAATTGAAAATTGATATATTGTTCTAAAATATTAATTCAATTAATATGTATTTTATTTCATGAAGTTTATAATGCGAATGTTTTATTCATAACTTTGTTCTGAAGCTTCTGAATTTGTCATGCCTAATAAAGGTTATTGATTTGATTTGATTTATAGTTCTGGTGGCTGCAGGCTTGTGAAGATGCTAGATAGGGTTCTTTGTGATGCAGAGCAGCGCAGCAATCCTATGGTGTGGGAGGAGGAGAATCCAAGGTTTACACCAGCAGTGCAAGAGGTAGATCTTCTGCTTTTCTTCTTCCTCCACTGGATGTGAGAGTTGTTTTGGATCTCCCCTCCCATTATCTTCTCCTGCCAATGGAAGTTCTGGTGCCTACTGAAGACTTTAGTTGTTGCTGCTGCAGCAGCAGCAGGTATTTTAACCCTAGTTTTGACTGTTTTCTTTTTTCTTTACTGGGATGGTGTTATCTGTACACCACTTTGTGACTTTTACAATTAAGTGGTATATAAACTGTTGAACTTCATTCATTCATTCATTCATTGGCAGAAAAATAAGGACACAAGGCTATTGTGTTTCCCTTCCCTATTCAGGGTCTATTTCCGTGTCAGGGGATCTAGAAAAGCCTCCTCCTAATCCACCCATGGTATCCCCCTTTTTTTGCTGCTGCCACCATAGGAGCACCAACGGTAATGCATCATGGGTAGCAGAGGTTCCTGCTCTTGCCACAGGGAGGCTTCCCAGGATGGACCTTCTCCTCTGTCCACGGGCCTCTCCTGATGATATACAGAGAGGGAGCGGTGTTCTATCCTTTGGGCTCTAGGTTGCCGCCACTCCAGGGACCACAGGATGGTAGCCTCGCTTGTATTATTTTCAGAAGGCAATTGCTTGCCAGGCTCACACAGTGGTATTACTGCCCCAACCAATCAATACAGTGCACTTTACCCTAAATATACATTTAATTTTTGAAATGGTCATTTCTGTCACTCACTAACCTTGCTTACCTAAATTCTGCCTTTGTAAAAGATTGGGAAGGCTGATTGGATGTCTTGTCACTGATGAGTGTGAAGGTGTTGAGGTGCATCGATAATGCTGCATAGTTCTTTGTCCAAATCCATCTGGCGTCTGATCTCTATTATTTTGTGTTGATACGAATGGTGACATATAAGAAGTCTCCCTATTTGGCATTCTTAAGGACAATGACCTAAAAAGTAGAAGGACAAGACTGTGTCTATATCACATCTTGAGAAAGGTAGGCCTATTGTATAATCAATTCTAGCAGGATGTACATTTTTGTTTAGCAAGAGGCATGGCTTTTATTATTTATTTGCTCATTTATAGCCCGTTAAATATTTAGTAAACTTTGTGTATTATGGAAATGACGAAACGAAAAAGTGATAAATATGGCTGGTGGAGCCCTGAAGGGGAACCTCGACTTACATCCGCCTCTTCTCGCAGACATTCCAAGTTGTGACCGCGGCAAACCCGGAAGTAAACACTGGGTTTGCCGTGATTTGCACATGCGCAGCAGCAGCTTCTGCCATTTGCGCGTGTGCACAAGCGGCTGCTGCCTCTATGCATGCGCACAGCGGTGCCTCTACTAGTGTCCGGTTTCACCTAGCAGACGGGCCTCCGGAACAGATTATGATTGTAAGTAGAGGTTGTACTGTACTGTTAGGAGATACCCCACAAGAGAAAAAAAATACAAAGATACATTCTACGTATTTGGTGAATGTATTCTTGGAAGTTTTATTCCGTCAGAATAAAAAAGAATGGCAATATTAAGATTAGGACTTAGTTTTCAACAAAGTAAACATTTTATTAATATTTAACACAATAAATAAAAGTTTCACAAATAAAAAGTTCAACCAGGATATATTTGAAAACGGAGGCCAATTTGAATGATAACTTTTTTCTTTGGAGAAACAAAATTCCTATATGTGAACCGCCCTGAGATCTTATGATGAAAGGTGTTAAATAAATAAATAAAACTTCAATCCACTGCTGCTTTGCACAGCTATTGATGCACCCACAGCCTAGCCACTCACACATGAGTGAGTGCCAGGCAGATTGGGTCTGATCCCTAGGCCAGCTTCAGGCTGGTGAAGCAACAGGGCCAAGATCAGGCCCAATGCCAGCCAGCATTGGCTGTGAGAGTAGCTTGGGGTCCTGGACAGGTGAAACCCTGCCCCCACCCTGTCTTCAAAACACCCCATTTTCGGGCCAACCACCAGGCTCTCTTGATGTGGATACTGTGGGCAGGCAGAAGGGAGAGGCTTGCGCCACTGGCTGGCAAAATTGAGTGGAGGGATGCCTACACTCAAGCCAATGCCCTGCATTCGCAGTCCTGCATAAGGGGGCTTGGGTTGCAGCCCAAGGTGAGAAAACATGCCCCTTGCGTTTCAAAAGTTGACTGTTACTGCTAAGTTGGTTTTAGTTACCTTACAGAGCCTGATGTACTACTTTGAGAAGAAGTCATTCCAGACAACTGAGAACTTCTCCATGTAACACTACCTGTAAATAACATTCCTGATTATATTAAAACATTAAAGAATTTAGATGGCATACTACATTATTTTGAAAGTACGTATCCAGAAATGCATAAACATAATATACCTCTTGAAAAAGTGAAATGTCAATGTATCCTTTGGATTACTTGAAATTATCTATTACATTTGAAGCCAGCAAGATGATTGACAGCAAAACTTTCAGGAACAATGTTTTTACTATTACAAATGGGCCATGGTTTTGTAAAAAGTTACAAATCCAATGATAACATAAAAAACCATGATTTACTCCTATATTATTTTTCTGTAATTTGGGTTTTTAGTATCTTCCTAACCATCTATGTTCTTCTGGACCTCACTTATACTGTATACTGATGGATCAAATTTGTTAAAATACTTCTACATATGATGAAAATGAGAACAGTCCTTCTACCGCAACAATTAGAAACTAAAATCGACATAATCCAAAGCACTATATTTATTAGAAAAGTCTGAAAACTTTTCACCTGTATGAATTTTAGTATCTAAAGGCTGACATATAGGATATAAAAGTATTGAGCAGACTAGCCAAGCTACTCTTTGAACAGAATGTAGGGTTGTTAGACATTTATTCTAGAGCTGGGTGAACAAATTTTTGCATGATTCTCTAAAAGCAATTGGCTCCTTCAAGTATTCAGTCTGAATTCCTGAAAACCTTCAAGGAATTTTTGAGTGTTTAAAATAGGGTTCCCCAAACTAAGGCCCTTGGGCTGGATGTGGCCCGCGAGGCTCATTTATGTGGCCCCCGGCAACCCCCGCCACCACCCGCTCTCACTGACGCAGCGTGGCGCGGCTGCCCACTTCCACGTCGCCGGAGCATTGGAAATAGCTTGTGCGCATGCGCATGCGCAATTTCCAGCTCACTTCCGGGCCGGAGGAGGCCCATGCGCATAAGCTATTTCCGGTGTTCCGACAACCCAGAGGTGCACCAGAAATCACGTGTGCGCATGCACATGGGCATGCGCTCCGGCCCGCAGCGCTATCGGTGCTGGCAGCACCGGCCCTTGGCGAGGTAAGTTTGGGGAGCCCTGGTTTAAAATATCTCCTTGGCTACCTTCTACCTTGTCCCATCCTCAAGGGTAGCAAGGAGTGGTAGGCGTGCATGAACAAAACCATTATCAGGGTGCAAGCCAAATTATACCTATTCTTACTCAGCTTTTTAAAAATGGTCATGATATCTTCTTACCCATATGCCCATTCTGAGGCGGGCTTATCAATGATATCCTGGTTGGTCCAGCAGCTGTTTCAGTCTAGATGTATTCAGAAAAATTGACAGCATAATATGCAAAAACATAGAAAAGAAATAATTTCTGTATTTTAAAAAAACTGCTGCTGTATCATGGACATTTTAGCTTGCCAGTAATTTGATTGTTTCTTGACAAGGAGAGATATTATTAACTTCTACTACTTAAATTCAATAAAGTGCTTTATTAACATATTGTGTATTTACTTAAATAATTTGTTATCCAGCTTCCAAGAGGCTCAAGCTATCATTCAAAAAAGTAAAACAAATAAAATTAAAAAGCAAAAACAACATAAACAGCACTAAGCAAAACAATTAGCCAGCAGAATGGAAGACAGAATGGAAGGGGAAGGTTTTATACCCTCCAGAAGAAGAGCAATTACAAAGCTCATTTCACAGTCTCAATGTAACTCTTGTTTCTCACTGTTACTAAGGTGATAAACACCTTTCTGAATGTTCACAATCCAAGTGCAAATGGGATCAGGAAAAGAAGATTGGAATATGTAAAGCGACCCACATGGAGAAAACCTATTCCAGTGTCACCCCCAAGCACAAATCCATACGCTGCTATTGCCCAAACTGAGTATTCCCTCATATTGAAGCCACTCTCCCTGCTGACACATCACTTTATCTATCTGGGAATTAGAGTGGAAGATTTCTAATTACACCTATTTGATACTGAAAAGAGAAGGACACTTACTTTCCTCACTGAAGATGGCACATAATCTGCTTCCATTGGTGAAGACCTAATGATTTGAGATTGCAAGGTGCTAAATGTTAAAATAAAATAATGCAATTAAAGAATTTTTAAACAACTAAGCTTGCTATGTTATATTAAATTTGTTTAGTTATAAACAATAGAATATTGCAGCATCTCTATGTAAAACTATACCCTATTAAAGCTTTTTTGGAGTGAACTTCTTATATGAAACTATATAAGATCTTGTGCCATTTGCCCTCTTTCTAACAGGCTACAGGCATATCTGCACTCTTCAAATACATTCATGAATAATTCAGTGGTTAATAATTCCATTAGAGATTTACAGTACAATCCTTTACATGCCTACTTAGAAGTGTGCCTACTGAGTTCAATGGTGCTTACGGTTAAGTGGATGTGGGATTGCAACTTTTAAAGTTGCTATCAATGGTAAGCAAACAATTCCATTAGATCACAATATATATCTTATCTGAATTCCAATGAAGCAATTTTGCAGTTGATTTTGAAAACTGCACACAAAAAATAAAACTCTCATGAGACTGTAATTGAATGTTGACGGGATTTAATACATTTCCTTTCCATTTAAGAATATGTACATTATTTCTGTTTTATCATACCAAAGTTCCATCCAATTCAGTGTAATATTTTCCAAGAAGTAGACAAAACGGGTAGGAAGACTTTACCCCATACTATCAACAATTAAGTGGTCAGGCTAATAATTAAAATGTTGCTTACTGTTGCACTTGCTGTTTATGTTGCATTTGTTGTGTTGCTTTCTTAAGATATCCTTCCAATTTTGTAATCTGTATAGAATAATGTATTTCAGTAATTTAACCTTTGTGATTTATTTTGTCATCCACAACCCACTACAAATGTCCGATTGTCCTTAACGAGATTGAGAGCAAGTGGCTTGCAGTTCATAGTCATAATATTCTGACCAGTGGATGAAACAAAGAGCTGGACTGGGCAATCACATCTCTAAAACAAGAACCCATTGCACCTATCCCATCTCTTGACATGTACCATATTAGCCCGAATATAAGCCGCAAATAAGCTGCACCTTTAAAATTGAAGAGGGGAAAAGAAAAAAAAGACAATACAGTACCTGGGCTGCTACTGGGGGGGGGGGGGAGCTGTGCCGCTTTGCTGGCAGCATAAAGTCAAGAATATAAGCCGCACAGTCAGAATTTGGGGAAAAAAGTGCAGCTTATATTCAGGCCAATGCGGTAATGTAATATTAATAATACGAATGTGTTAGTCAATCTGTTGCATTTTAGTAGTATAATATAAAACTATAAATATAACTTCCCCTAACCTCCCTCCAGTATTTCAAATCAACTAGAGTTCAAGGTAAAGGTAAAGGTAAAGGGACCCCTGACCATTAGGTCCAGTCGTGACCAACTCTGGGGTTGCGCGCTGATCTCGCATTATTGGCCGAGGGAGCCGGCGTATAGCTTCCAGGTCATGTGGCCAGCATGACAAAGCCGCTTCTGGCAAACCAGAGCAGCACATGGAAACGCCGTTTACCTTCCCGCTATAGCGGTTCCTATTTATCTACTTGCATTTTGATGTGCTTTCGAACTGCTAGGTTGGCAGGAGCTGGGACCAAGCAACGGGAGCTCACCCCGTCACAGGGATTCGAACCACCGACCTTCTGATCAGCAAGCCCTAGGCTCAGTGGCTTAGCCCACAGCGCCACCTGGGTCCCCCACAGCGCCACCTGGGTACCAGAGTTCAAGGTACCTTTGAGGAAAGCCCTTCTCTCATCCTGCCACCCTCACAGGCACACTTGGTGGGGATGTGGGAGAGGGCCTTCTCGGTGGCTGCTCCCAAACTTTCCTTCCCTAGGAAAGCTAGACTTGCTCCCTCCTTGCTGTCCTTCCGTTAGCAAGTGAAGACTATCTTGATACAACTGGCTTTGGAGAATTATCTGCTTTTAATGAAAGGGCTGGAGCCATGCTGTTTTTATTGTAATTGTGGACATGTTTTACACATATTTTATATATGTATATCATTTTAATCAGTGTTCAATTGCATTTTAATGATTTATTTTTCTATGTTTTTAGTAGTTCTTGTTTTTATCTGTAAGTTGCTTTGAGTCCCGTCAGGGGGGAAAAGGGGGTATAATATATATATATATATATATATATAACAATACCTTTCCTTTGTAGTTTGCTAATAACCGTCTTCTGTGTTTTTCTTGGAAATGGGCAATCTAGAAAGGAAGAAAAACAAGATTACATGTCATTTAATTATGTTGCCATGATGAACAACAATAAACAACAGAAATTATATACCTAATGCTAATTAGCATATCCTTTCTTTTAAAACAGCAGCACGTACAGTGGTACCTCGCAAGACGAATGCCTCGCGCAACGAAAAACTCGCAAGACAAAAGCGTTTTGCGATGTTTTTGGTGACTTGCAAGACAAAGTTTTCTATGGCCGCGCTTCGCTAAAGGACAGGACCTCTCATACTTCACAATGGATCACCAAGTGACCTGCTCGTCTCAAGGCCTCCACTTGTGGCAGCATTCAAGTGTCTCCTGAGAATATTGTGTGTGTACATGCACATTAAGAACTGTGAAGAAAGTGAGCTGATTAAAAAATATTGTTTGTATTTGTTTGGAGATTATGGGTTTAAGTTGTTGGCTTTCTCACCATCTGAAAAAACAAGTTGATAGATGTCACTTTTTAATTAGAAAAGTTTGTCATAATTAAACCCTGTCTATCAAGGACAGTGGCCATTGTTTCTTTGAAGCCTTTGTACTGCAATACAAATCAAAGGCATCTGCAGGCTATAATTAGTCAGGAACTTCTTTGAGTTTCAGATTCAAGGAGGAGCAAGACAAAGAGGCACACCCCCATGCAGGAGGGAAATGAATAAACACAAGTCTATGCAAGAAAGTTACAGCATAGAACTGTAAATTTGATCAAAATACTGGATGCAGTTAAACCTAGTTTTCTTTTCTGTACCTTTGCTCCAATTTGGGGAAGTGCCTTGTGTGTGTGTGAAACCTTCTGTTCACTCCTTTATCCTAAGAACCATTTTAAAAATCATTTTAGGAAACTTTTTCATGATCTCTTGATAATATACTACCCATGTCTAAAGGTCAAGTTCCAAACTAGTTTGAATTGTTCTTGAGGGGACACCAAAGAAATTTTAATTGCTGGATCAAATTATGAAGGCCACTTCGTAATTACTGGATTATATATAATTTCAAGTTCTTATTTTAACTACATTTTTATTAACATATTTTAAATTTGCAACAAACCATTAATGTAAGAAATGAAATAAACTCGAATATTATTCAGATGAGAATAACTGTGTTAATTTTTCACTTAAAACTAAATTAAACTTCTCATACCTATGCTCTATACCAAAATGCAATTTTATTGCACAAAATATTACATTGTAAGGAATTTCTAATAACTATTTGATGTATTCTATATTCATTGGCAATACCAAATCAATTAAAGAATTTCCTCTTCTGGGTTGTTGACAATTTGATGGTGAAAATCATCTCTAGCATATTCCTGATGAAAAATCACTCCTGTGGATGACAAACAACTCACTTGTGTGATTTCTTTGGAATATGTTTTGCATAATCCATCTATTTCCGTAAACAGCAACTGGATATTTGAATTCACCTGCAGAGAAACATGACCCCCAAAAATTCAAAGGCTATCAATGTTTTTGAAATATACAAAAATAATCTACTTTGCAAAACAAAAACAAAAACACTCACTTGCATACAGAACATAAGGGGCAATCTCAAAATGCTACCATGATACTAATACTGAATCTAGGCTCTAGTCCCAGTGCCAGCACAACTTTGGAATTACACTAGAAAAGGTTTTACAACCAACCCTGAGTACTCCACTGTACATTTATTTGTTTTCCCGTGTTTCTTTTGTGAACCACTAAAAAATAGTTACAGAACAGTTCTAGAACTAGGTAGTTGGTCTGGGATCAAAATCAAAATACACTTTTTAAAAAATTATGTTCCAGTGGAATCAACAGGACAAATTCTCCTGTTGATTCCAATAGAATCAAGAGGACAAATTAACTAAGTTTTAAGATAACAATAAAAATATTTATGTTACTAAGCATTTGTAAATCACCAGACATTGTAGTTTCAAGCAACTGCTTTTCTGTACCTTTTTGGAAAGGACTATTGTACGACAAGGAGCTCTGCAAATCACACACTCATCTTTTTTACCTATAAAATAAATATCAATGCATAGTAAATGTTATTTTGATTAGCAAATGTGTGTTGTAACCTTTGATGAATTAAAAATATAAATACATCAGAAACTCCTGTTTAGATTTGTTTAAAGATAAACAAATCTATTAAGGCATAACATATATTAGTCTTTAAGGTGCTACCAGACTCTTGTTGGTTTTGCTGCTGAAAATCACCTCACTTGCCAGCAAGACATCCTGTGAGCAGAATTCTGCAGATGGGATGCTTTTGCATTGCAAGTGGAGAATTTAGGATTCAAGCCAGGATGTTAAGGCCGCAGTCGTAACTATTTAGCTGGGAGTAAGCACCATTGGGAGTTACTTTTGAGTAGACATGTACAGGATTATATTTTAAGTCCAGATATTGCAATACTCCCACTGAAGTCTGTCTTGACTTAAAATACGGACAATGCTGGTGTTACTCTTAAAATGTGACAGATGCACATAAATTACAAAAAAAATGGTTTTAATTTATTTTGTATGTGCTAATGCTAAAAATTGAGTGGGATAAGTAAATAATGGTTATTGTAATAACTGATGCCCCTAAGCGATATCTTCATGACTTTTCAGCCACAGGAAAGAAACAACAGTTTACAGTATTTGTTTCTCAGAGTACAGAGTTGGGATGGAGGTTGTTAAAGCCATGCAACTCTACCCACTTCTCAGATACATTTATTTACAGTATAAAATTATTTATAGATTAACCCCTTACGTAAAGAGTGGTATACAACAAGATTCACGATGAGATAAAATACTATTAAAAACAATACAGAACAATAATTAAAAGGACTGACTCATCTTAAAAGCTTAATACTATTGGACACAATGGACAAGCTTGTTGACACAAAAAAGATAGAAGTGAGGATGCCCGAGATTGAGAGTGGCGCATGCTATAGTTTGCATTGCTGCAGCTACTGGTACTTCAGGGCGAGTTTGTAGGACCAATTTTTATGAAGGACCCACCCTCCAATAACTGCCAGTATCCTGTGCCATGAACTGCCTTGAGAATTAAAAGGTAGACTTGGGTTCATACTGAGGTTCTGCCTTTGACCTTCACTTGAGGCTTTCTCCTTTTCTTGGGAGAAAAGCAATGACAAACCTAGACAGCATCTTTAAAAGCAGAGACATCGCCTTGCCGACAAAGGTCCATATAGTTAAAGCTATGGTTTTCCCAGTAGTGATGTATGGAAGTGAGAGCTGGGCCATAAAGAAGGCTGATTGCCAAAGAATTGATGCTTTTGAATTATGGTGCTGGAGGAGACTCTTGAGAGTCCCATGGACTGCAAGTAGATCAAACCTATCCATTCTGAAGGAAATCAGCCCTGAGTGCTCACTGGAAGGACAGATCGTGAAGCTGAGGCTCCAATACTTTGGCCACCTCATGAGAAGAGAAGAATCCTTGGAAAAG
Organism: Zootoca vivipara; assembly: GCF_965207765.1. NCBI lineage: Eukaryota > Metazoa > Chordata > Lepidosauria > Squamata > Lacertidae > Zootoca > Zootoca vivipara. The sequence continues at coordinate 79,896,783 of NC_142586.1, forward strand.
ACCCTGATGTTGGGAAAGACTGAGGGCACAAGGAGAAGGGGACGACAGAGGACGAGATGGTTGGACAGTGTTCTCAAAGCTACCAACATGAGTTTGACCAAATTGTGCGGGAGGCAGTGCAAGACAGGAGTGCCTGGCGTGCTATGGTCCACGGGGTCACGAAGAGTTGGACACGACTAATCGACTAAACAACAACAATGTAATATTCCTCTAGAGCAGCTGTGGGGGGGGGGGGAGACTTCCATGTTTGTTGAACTACAACTCCCATCATTCCTGGCCGTTGGCTATGCTTGCTGAGGCTGATGGGTGCTGTAGTCCAGCAACACCTGGAGGGCCAAAGGCTCAGCACACCTGTCCTAAGAGGCAAGACTCCCCCAAATCGTGTATTTTCTCGCAAAAGTAGCTATTTGTAGAGTAGGGAGCTGTAGGGAGGCTACCATTCCGGAGGCACTGCTCACAGACAACATGGCCGCAGTTGGTCAGGCAGAACTTTTGAGAGGCTCTTTGGGGCTTCTGGAAGCAAGCATTGCAGAACACCAGGGCAGCCATGAAGGAAGGGAAGACAGGCGGGCGGGCGGGCGGGCGGGTTTTTATCTACAACCCATAGCCGGAGCCACGGCCAGGAGGAAACCTGCGCTGCCCCTTAGGTCATTCAAATGAAAAGGGTTTCTCCAACCCCTCCCGAGGCGCCCAGGAGACCCGCCTCCTCCTCCTCCTCGTCGCGCGCGGACGAGGCAGCGCGCCTGAGGTAGAAAGGAAGAGCCGCCTTCGTCCTCCGCCCCCTCCCCGCAAGAATGAGCAGCGCCGCTGCGCCCCTCCCCGACAAGACCAGGTAGAGCGCTGAGTCAGGAAGGGAGCGGGGAAGAGGCAAAGGTGACGCGAAAGTTTTGGCTCCTCCCTCGTGAAGGGAGGCCGCAGAGATACGGCTTAAAAATATAGAGTGACTCTGTCACTGCTGCGACAGGTCGTTTCTGGATCCAGATAGGGGGGACAAAGCATTTTTTCAATGCCCACCATTGCGGAACTGAGAGCTGCTACATGTTAATCGATGGAGAAATGTGATGTGGCAACAGGGGGGAGTAAATTAAGTTCCCCGCCCCTTCTCTTTTAACACAAGGTCAGGCCGTGTGGGAAATAATCGTAGTTTATTTTATTTTATTATTGTCGTATTTTTTATTTTATTTTTGAGTCTCCTCTGCCTGTCCAAATCCGGTCCCAACAGTTCTGGCCCCTGTATCGCCCTGGAGTGCTGTATGAAAGCTGAGAGAAGCTTACAAAATAATAACCTTACAGTGTGATCCGTTGACCATATTGCAGGGGGAGGGGGGGGAGGTCAGGCTACGATGGACCACCGTTAAGGGGCTTGAGGCTGGCTTACATTTCCAGCTCAAAACGGAGCCCATGCCAACACTTCCCAAAAACGCAACCCGGAAGGACCCGGAAATTGGCTGTGTGCGTTACTCTAAACTTACAAGTCCATACGTCTGGGTCTATCTGAGAATCCCACAGCGACCGAAGTCCCGACGGGCACGTCCCGCATCCCTTTCAGAGCGGTCTCGCTTTTTCTCGGGCGTTGCCAGTTCTCGCGAGACGCAAGCGAATGAATCGGCCCGCTGAGCTTGCATAGCTGGCGAGGCGGACGCGGCTATTTCCTCCACCTGCGAGACCCGCTGCGACTCCAGTGGGGCTGCTGCTGCTGCTGCTGCTATGGGGCTGCAAGGGGTCAAGGCTGTTTTCTTTGACTTGGACAACACGCTGATCGACACCGCCGCCGCAGGCAGGAGAGCCATTGAGGAGGTACCGGTTGCACCCAGCTCCTCCCTTCGGGTCTTCCTCCGTTAAAAAACACATCGACTAGAAAGTGCAAGTATAATCCTATATAATAATGTCCATGTTGTCCCTGCGTCCAGATGTCCCGTGTGTCCCTGGGTCACTGCGCATGTGCCCCAGGGATACAGGGATTGGACAGCAGAGACTGCGCGCGCGCACTCTCCCCCCACTCTGCCTCCTCCAACCGCCGCTCCCGCCGGAGCGGCGGTTGGAGGAGGCGGGGGGGGGGAAGAGTGCGCGCGTCCTTCCTGTCGGCGGCTGGGGGAGAGGAAGGAAGGAGGAGAAAGCGCCGCTTTCTCCTCCTCCGTTCCTGTCCCCCTGCCGCCGACAGCAAGGACGGGTCCCAGGGTTCGGAGAAGCGCTGCGCAAGCGCTTCTCCGAACCCTGGGATGTCTGCTTCCTGTCGGCGGCTGCGGGAGAGGAACGGAGAAGGAGAAAGCAGCGCTTTCTCCTCCTCCGTTCCTGTCCCCCTGCCGCCGACAGCAATGACAGGTCCCAGGGTTCGGAGAAGCGCTGCGCAAGCGCTTCTCCGAACCCTGGGATGTCTTCTTCCTGTCGGCGGCTGCGGGAGAGGAACGGAGGAGGAGAAAGCAGCGCTTTCTCCTCCTCCGTTCCTGTCCCCCTGCCGCCGACAGCAAGGACGGGTCCCAGGGTTCGGAGAAGCGCTGCGCAAGCGCTTCTCCGAACCCTGGGATGTCTGCTTCCTGTCGGCGGCTGCGGGAGAGGAACGGAGGAGGAGAAAGCAGCGCTTTCTCCTCCTCCGTTCCTGTCCCCCTGCCGCCGACAGCAAGGACGGGTCCCAGGGTTCGGAGAAGCGCTGCGCAAGCGCTTCTCCGAACCCTGGGATGTCTGCTTCCTGTCGGCGGCTGCGGGAGAGGAACGGAGAAGGAGAAAGCAGCGCTTTCTCCTCCTCCGTTCCTGTCCCCCTGCCGCCGACAGCAAGGACGGGTCCCAGGGTTCGGAGAAGCGCTGCGCAAGCGCTTCTCCGAACCCTGGGATGTCTGCTTCCTGTCGGCGGCTGCGGGAGAGGAACGGAGGAGGAGAAAGCAGCGCTTTCTCCTCCTCCGTTCCTGTCCCCCTGCCGCCGACAGCAAGGACGGGTCCCAGGGTTCGGAGAAGCGCTGCGCAAGCGCTTCTCCGAACCCTGGGATGTCTGCTTCCTGTCGGCGGCTGCGGGAGAGGAACGGAGAAGGAAAAAGCAGCGCTTTCTCCTCCTCCGTTCCTGTCCCCCTGCCGCCGACAGCAAGGACAGGTCCCAGGGTTCGGAGAAGCGCTGCGCAAGCGCTTCTCCGAACCCCAGGATTCTAGCGCCCGTTATTGAACGGGCTGAAAACCACTAGTAAGCTATAAAGCCTTATTGCCAGAGAGTTCCTGCTCTGAATCTGTTGTGGATTTTAGGGTTTTTAAGGAAGTAAAGTACTTTGCGACTCCCATCTCCCGGACATCTCGTGCTAAGGGGACCCAGTGTTGAATCAGTATTGGCTTTAGTTAACTATATATCTTTTTTCTTCTTTGGCGATCACTCGTAGCCGAGTAATATTGTCTTCCATAAACACGATTTTAACAATGGGTCCGTAAGTGACTGTGGAGGCCAATTCTGGATCCACACGTCCTTCCACAGTGGGGACATTGGTTTCCAGGCGGGAGTTGATCACGGTGTGGATTTGCCAAGCGTGCCTTCCTCTTAGCACGTTTCTCCCTTGCCTCCTGAGATCGAGTTTCTTCAAAGCCCAATGACACCTTTGGTAAAGGCTGTTCTCCAACTGGAGCACTCGCGGGCTAGTGTTTCCCAGTTGTCAGTGTTTATACTACATTTTTAAAGATTTGCCTGGAGACGGTCTTTAAACCTCTTTTGTTGACCATCAGCATTACGCTTTCCATTTTTAAGTTCGGAATAGAGTAGTTACTTTGGAAGATGATCATCAGGCATCCGCGCAACATGACCAGTCCAACGAAGTTGATGTTGAAGAATCATTGCTTCAACACTGTGACTGGTGATCTTTGTTTCTTCCAGTACACTGATATTAGTTCGCCTGTCTTCAGGGGCATAGGAAGATAGGGGCAGTGGGGGTGGGACGCCCTGAGCAATGCGATCCCAGGGGAGCCATCGCCGCTGCCCACCCCGCTCCCAAAATGTGCACCACGTCATTGCGCATGGTGCGCCCCGCCCCCAGAACGCGCACCACGTCACTGGGGGCTGCGTGCCTGCTCTCCACCCCTGTCTTCCCAAGCGATGTGTAAAAATTTTCGGAGACACCGTTGATGGAATCTTTTGAGGAGTTGGAGATGGCGTTTATAAGTGGACTTAAATCCACTCTCGAAAGATTTACCTTTACCTAAACTATATATATGGCCTTTTAAACGGGGGGGGGGGGGAGAGGCCCTGTGTTACGTATTTTTGTATTTTTATATTGTCAACCACCCTGTGATCCTTGGATGAAGGGCAGTATAGAAATTTAATAGATAATAATAAAGAATAATAATAATGTGACGATGATGATGATGAATGCAGAAATGTCACACAGCCAGCATTCACTCCCAGACACGACTTTCTCTTTCTTGAAGATTTTCAAGGAAAGGCCCTTGTTGCCCTTTGTAGGGGAGGAAGCGCTGTGGGTATTTTGCATGTCCTCTCTTAGGGCATCTTTGTACCTGAACGGCTCACGTCTGAGGGCCATGTGAAGAATGCTGACAAGTTTAGGGATACCCCGCGGGGTGCAACCTTATACTGAATCTGACCATCAGGGGTGGCCAACTCCCAAGAGAGTTAAAAACTGGCAGTGATCAGGTCAGAGCTTTTTTTTTAGGAAGGAAAGCCCTGTTTTTTGGGGTTGAGGTCAATGTTGTTGAGCTTTTCTAGGGAGGAGGAAAGCCCTGTTTGGGGGGTGCAGGGCAAAGATAATGTGCTTTTTTTTAGGAGCCAAAGTTGGTGAGCTTCTTTGGGGGGAGCTGGTGATCTACCAGTGATCTACCACAGACATCCAGTGATCTACCACAGACATCCAGTGATCTACCAGTAGATCGTGATCTACCTGTTGGACATGCCTGGTCTAGCTTAATCCATATTGGATACACTGACTGGTGGGTGACTCTCCAGTTGGTGGTCTCTTTTCAGAAGAAGAGAATGTACCTTGATACTTTATGTACTTTATGCACAGTAGGATAAAGGCTTTGCTTTTTTTTAAAAAAAAAATGCAGTGTGTGAGAGACAGAGTAGTTTAGAATTCACATGAAGAACTTGAAAATAGTGTCGCTCCTTGGATATGCAGCATAATTGTATTTCACAAAATATGCCATGATTTGATTTGGGCATTCTAAATCAAAATGCTTACTGGGGTTAATGTCATTTACATGGGCTCTATTATGGTAGTGGTTAAAAGGCTTTGTGTCCTTGCATAGAGAAAGCTCTAGTGTTCCAACATCCCACCTTGCAGAAATTAACTCACATTGTAACAAAAGGAGAGCTCTTGTGTAAATGTAGAATAGAATAGATAGCAGCATTGCTGTTTCAGGATGTGGATTAGAGGACTGCAGGTGCAGGGTCCTTTAATTTAGTTTTTGCTGCTTTGCTGACTCGGTTGGACAATATAAGAGGACAACTGAGAACTTGTAGGTATGGGCTGTAGCAATTTCTAAATAAGCTATAAGTTGTTACGGCTGAAATACATGAATTTCTCGATGTGTGTTACACTGTAGATTACCCCTGGAATTGATGAAGCATCCAAAAGTAATGGCTGAATGAGTACTAAAAGACAAGACAATAGGAGTTGTGCTCTTGAAAATGGTGTCTGTGAATATGGGCTGTGTGGCATTGCTGCATTCATCGTCATATTATTATTTAGTATTATCTATTAAATTTCTATGGGACGTGAGTGGCGCTGTGGGTTTGCCGATCAGAAGGGCGGCGGTTCAAATCCCCGTGACGGGGTGAGCTCCCATTGCTCGGTCCCTGCTCCTGCCAACCTAGCAGTTCGAAAGCACGAAGTGCAAGTAGATAAATAGGTACCACTCCAGCGGGAAGGTAAATGGTGTTTCCATGCGCTGCTCTGGATCGCCAGAAGCGGCTTTGTCATGTACTCCGACTCCCTTGTCTAATAAAGCGAGATGAAGCTGCAACCCCAGAGTCGTCCGCAACTGGACCTAATGGTCAGGGGTCCCTTTTACCTTTACCTATTAAATTTCTATACTGGCCTTCATCTGAAGATCACAGGGTGGTTTACAATATAAAAGCACAACAACGGCCAACATAATAACAAACAAAACACACACACACACACACACACACACACAAGTTTAAAAAGCCATAGATTGTTTAATTAGCCAAAGGCCTGTGAGAAGAGGAATGTTTTTTGCCTGGCGCCTAAAGATATGTAATGAAGGTGCCTGGCAAGCCTCCCTAGGGAGTTCATTCCACAAATGGGGAGCCACTGCATGTTACCACCCTCCAGACCCCTCGTGGAGGAGACACATGAAGAAGGCCCTCAGATGATGATTGCAGGTCAGTAATTATGGAGGCGGTCTTTGATGTATTGCATTCAATGTGGCAGGTTATTGGATCCATGCTGTTGCACATGCCGGTGGAACATCTTTTAGAAATAAGCTGTTGTCCAGTACAGAGCAAACCAGTAGAACCTTCACCAAACTGATCCTGTTCTGTTTTAACTTTCACTTCAAAGGTGATAAATGTCTTGCAGTCAGAGCATCATTGTGATGAAAAAGAAGCTCGCCTGATTTGTGATAAAGTCCAAGCCAAACTCCTCAAAGAGTGCCACGATCCTTCTAAGATGTGTATTACTGACTTAAGGATTCAGCACTGGGAAGAAGCTATACAAGAAATAAAGGGAGGAACAGCCAACCGCAATCTAGCTACAGAATGTTATTTCCTTTGGAAAACTACCCGCCTGCAACATCTGACCTTGGCAGAAGAGACACGGGGGATGCTCAGCAACCTTAGAAAATATGTCCGTTTGCTTCTACTGACAAATGGAGACACTCAGACACAAAGAGAAAAGATTGAAGCCTGTGCTTGCCAGCCATACTTTGATGCCATTGTTGTGGGGGGAGAGCAAAAAGAAGAGAAACCAGCATCGTCTATATTTCGTCACTGTTGTGAACTTCTAGGGGTTCAGCCTGAGGATTGTGTGATGGTTGGTGACTCTTTAGATACAGACATTCAAGGAGGCCTGAATGCAGGTTTTAAAGCAACAGTTTGGATAAATAAAACTGTCACACCCCCAAAAGACACTTCTCCAGTCCCTCACTATATTATTTCTTCTGTTCTTGATCTTCCAGGACTTTTACTAAACAAAGGAGATGCTAACTTAGAAATTAACCGGTTGGCTGGTATTTCTAACGTGTGCGATAATTCCACTGATGAACCTAGGACTTTAACCTGCTAGGGTTCATTTTAAAGGGCATTTTTATGCATGAAGCTTGAACCAGCTTGTTACTAAGTAAAATACCTTCAATTGGTTTCAATGTACATTTGATTTCTACATTGTTACAGTAGGAGTATTTGCATGTAGCACAAACAGAATGAAAAGCATCTCAGTTACATGCAGAAATGTAGAAGGCAGTATAAAGATCTATTTTATGATTGTGGAATTAAATCCTAATTGTTCGAAACCCTGTTTGGACACTCCAGCTTTGTCCTCTTATATATTCTTGTAATTCTGGGTTCTCTCATTCATTTTTACTGTGTTTTGCAGTGATGGTTCTCAAATAAAATGGTCTCAACATCGTCAGTGAAATAGTCCCTGCCCTTGTATATATGCAGACCCATTTATCAGAGATATTAAGTAATCTGCTTTTTGTGAGATATTTAACATTGACTAATTCTAGCATTTTAGATGACATCCCTATGTGATATAATCCGAGAGGACGTGCCTTCCTTGGCTTGCTCAAACTTCCTCAAATGTGTGGCTCTTTGGAGTTCAGCTTATTCCACCTTACGATGGCAATTTTGTGTGCCCTCTATGTATAAGTGATGCTTTAGAAAAACCATACCAGTAGGTGAGGCAGCTCACTGCCGCAAGGGGCTTGCAGTCTAAAACAAGCACAGGGTGGCCCCAGAAGAAGGGAGTACTAAGACGCATGGGTAAGACAAGGACATATTATATTATTACTTCACTTACACATACTTCTGCTTAGTTATAATACGAGTTATAGCAATGATTGCTTTGGGACTATGCCATGCTTCAGAAAATAATGCAAAGTGAGACTGGGGAATGTGGGGCCCTTCAGATGTTGGAGTCCAATTCCCACCAGTCCTGGCCAGCATGGCTACAGTGAGGGGAGAAAGGTATTTGATCCCCTGCTAAATTTGCCCGTTTGCCCTCTGGTGAAGAAATGACCAGTACATAATTTTAATGGCAGGTTTATTGTAGCTGTGAGAGCAGGGCCAGCTCTAAGGCAAGGCTGGGTGGCGCCGGGCCGCCGGGGGGGGGGGGCGTGCTGCGACGCCCGCCAGACAGCCGCGCTCGGAAATGGGGCGGGGGGGCCCAGAGGGATCTTCGCACCAGGGCGCCAGATATGCTTAAGACGGCCCTGTGTGAGAGACAGAATAACAACAGGAAAACCCCCAGAAGCCCAGAAGACAAAAGTCAGAGATTGATGTGCATTATAATGAGTATTTGATCCCCTATCAACCAGCCAGATGTCAGGCTACCTGGTATCTTCACTGTATGTAACGAGCTGAGATTAGAAGCACCTGCTGTAAGGGAGAGGTTTTACCTGTAATCCCCAGTGCCGGCTCTACGGCCAGGCTGGGTGGCGCAGGCCCGCCGGGGGGGGGCGCCACGCAGCTGCTCCCGCCCGCCCATCACAGAGCAGTGCCCTCGGCCGTGCTGTGCACTGAGCCCGCCCGCCCGCCCGTTGCACTGGAAAATGGGGCGGTGGGGGGCGGCGGAGGGATCCGTCGCACCATGGCACCAGGGCGCCAAAGGTGCCTAAGACGGCCCTGGTAATCCCAGCTCGTTACAATGCCTGTACGAAAGACACCTGTCAACAGAAGCAATCAATCCAGCAGATTCCAAAGTAGCCACCATGACCAAGACCAAAGAGCTGTCCAAGGATGCCAGGGACAAGATTGTAGACCTGCACAAGGCTGGGCTGGACTACAAGACACTTGGTGAGAAGGTGACAACAGTTGGTGCAATCGAGGGTGATGCCGATGCCCCTCTGCATATGAAATCACTTGTGAGTATTTGAAGTTGCCCGTATGTGCATCAGAACACATCACTAGGGTGTCTGTCTGTCTATTTATTTAAACTTTTACTTTCCATGAGCATTACTCTTTAAAAAGTATTTGGAGTCTTCCCCCCCCCCCCACCCCAAAGTTCTAGTATTTAACTTTTCATCCTTTCTAAATTAACTACATATTATGGTACCTTAATTATTGTTCCCTTATGCTCTAACATGACTTCTTTTTCATGATTATATATATAGGCTTTCTTGCCAGCGTTAGGGATGAGAGCAGTTGCCACAAACATGTTGCAAGCTTTTGTTTTCCAAACTGTTGATGTTTTCCACTGTCTTTTTGCGGGCATTTTACTGAGAAGGGTCCTGAATATTCTCTTTTTTGTTTTCAGTATGAAAATGCATCAACAACAGAAGTGACTAGCTTCTTTCCTGCCTGCAACTGGATGAAACAACCACACTGTTTGCTTCTATTCTAAACTTAAATCTGTTACGTTGAAAGTAACTGATTTGTCTATATCTGAGTCACAGATGCATTTTCTAATGCATTTGTACAGTGTTTAAAACCTTTCAATAATTCTGTTGTGAAATGTTATTTCAGTATTGTAGTATTAACCATTTCTTGCGGAAATCTTTTTGTTTGTAATAAAGCAGTAAAACTATTCTGTATCCAGTTTTTTTATTTATGTCTGCATTTAAAATTAGGGTGAACTATTAAAAAAAAATCTGGGTGGCATTCAACCGAGTTTTACTCAAGTTAGACCCACTGAAATAAAGGGACCTAACTTAGTCATGTCCACGCCAAGTGAAACTTAATTAAATACTGCACTCTCTGTCAAACCAAACTTTCTCTGAATGATTCTCTGCCATCACCAAACCCCCAGCATGTCGGATTGTCTTTTGGCTGTGAATCAATTTCAGCTTTCCATGTAGCATACACTTACCAGGTCCTGCCATTACCGTAGGTAGTGTGAGGCAGCCACCTAGCACGGCATATGGCTGGTAGGGAGCAGAGAGTGGTAGAGAGGTATTGAGGGGCAGAGTTGTGTGTACCATGTAGCACATCTGCACTCCCGAAATTAGTATCCTTCCTTCAGGTGCATTAAAGGGTGCTTTCCTGTTGTGGGTGTTGAAGTAAGATTGAACTGCCAGTCTATTTGGCTTCTGTATAAATGGAAGAACATTTTGTTTTTTTGCCTCAGGCGGTAAAATATCATAGGCAGGCTCCAGATTTGCTTAGGTTATTAAGTATATTTCTCATTCCATTGATACTAACAACACTCTTTCTTTCATGTTTCCCTCCAAATGTTTTGAACTAGTGGACTGCTGGTAAATTTCCAGTGGACCAACTAACTGGAATCCTTGTATAGAATTCTGATCTGATCTCATAAAATATTTGTATTCTTAAGTAAGAGCCTTATGCATACTCAGGATTACTTAACATATTTTAATTATGATTTCCACCCCATCTCAGTGTTGCCTCAAACCTTTTCCCCTTTAAATGTGTTTTTTTCTGATTTTGGCTGTTTTGGACTTTCCAAGGGTTGGAAAGAATTGGATATGGTGTGGGGTAGGGGTGGCCAAAAACCGGACCTATGTGATAAGGCATATTGTTATTGGACACGATTCATTGCAATCTAGAATCTGCTGTGTAATCCTCAGGTGAAGAATGGTATTGAAATTTACTAAACAAACTGCATGTTTGAATCATAGAATCATAGAGTTGGAAGAGACCACAAGGGCCATCCAGTCCAACCCCCTGCCAAGCAGGAAACACCATCAAAGCATTCCTGACAGATGGCTGCCAAGCCTCCGCTTAAAGATCTCCAAAGAAGGAGACTCCACCACACTCCTTGGCAGCAAATTCCACCGTCGAACAGCTCTTACTGTCAGGAAGTTCTTCCTAATGTTTAGGTAGAATCTTCTTTCTTGAAGTTTGAATCCATTGCTCCGTGTCCGCTTCTCTGGAGCAGCAGAAAACAACCTTTCACCCTCTTCTATATGATATTGTCAGAGGGCCTGGTATGGCTACTCTAGAGTAACGACTCCAGCATAGTCTTTTAAGGTTTTTATTAAGTGCTGATTATTTACAGTGTTCAGAGCAGTAAAAATGCATCCTTAAGGTGAGGTGTCTGAACTCCCGAATGGCGATTGGCGCGTTTTCTTCCAGCACCACAGCTTTGGCAGACCCAACCTCTTCCCCCTACGTTTGCGTCTCAATTCGGGAGTTGGGGGAATTGGCCTCCCCCCTGTGCGTCCAACTTCCTGTCCCACCTGCGGCCTGGGCTCCACAACCTTGCCTGAGCCTCGGACACCACTTCCTGACTCTCCGCTGGAGGCAGAGCTCTCCTTACTCTCTCCCCCGCTTGGGGATGGGCTGGAACTTAAGATGGGAGGGACTTCCCTGTATCCCTCGTCCCTCACATCCATCCCCCTCCCAGGCTCCTCTCCCCCCCTTCCTAGTGGCTCTCCGCTTGCTGGGGACGAGTGAAACCCCAAGAAGTCTGTGGCATCCGAGCCTGTGGGTGTAAAAATTTCCCCCCAATCCTGCGATCTTTCTCCTTCCCCCTGAGAAGACGGGAATCCCAAGAAGTCAGTGGCGTCAGAGCTGGTGGGAGTAAAAATGTTCTGCCAGTCCTCTCCTGCCTCTGACGTCGTTGACCTCGGTGAAACCCACACCTCTTCTTCCGTGTCCTCAAATTCCGCTTCCCATCTCCATGGAGAGCTGCTGCCTGCTATCCCTTCCTCCTGCCCCTCCCCCTCTCCCTCCCTTTCCATGTGCCAGGGCTTGGGCCTGTGGGGGAACAGGGCGTGGAACTCTTCCACTAAAAATTCCTCCGGTACTTCTGTGGCCGGTATCCACTCATTGTGGGACGGCGGAGTGTCCTCCCATGCTATCAGGTACTCCAGTCCTCTCACCCCTCTCCTTGAGTCTAAAATCTCAGTTGCCTCATTGAGCTGTCGGGCGTCTCCCGTCTCCCCCCCTCCCTCTGGAGGCTGATCGCTGTCCCTGAACCTGGTACTTTCCCTGTACGGCGACAGCAGCGATCTATGAAACACTGGGTGCACTCTCATGTCCTCCGGCAGTGCTAGCCTGAAGGCTACCGGGTTGACCTGTTGCGTGACCGTGAAGGGGCCCAGCCTCCTGGGTGCTAACTTCTTGCATCGCCCCCTGGTGGGAAGACCTTCCGAGGATAACCAAACCTTGTCCCCCACCCTGATGACCTCTCCCGGTCGCCTGTGGCGATCTGCCCCCTTCTTGTACGCTTCCTTGGCCCTCTCCAAGTGTTCTCTGAGCTGCTGGTGCACCGTCTCCAGGTCCTCTGCCCAATCCTCTGCCTGTGGGCCCTCTTCCTCCTCCTCCCCCTCCCTCTCCGGGAAAGATCTGAGGTCGCGCCCGTAGTTGGCCTTAAAGGGCGACACCCCTGTGGAGACGTGCACCGCATTGTTGTAGGCAAATTCTGCCAGTGGCCGGCGATCCACCCAGTCCGTTTGCCTCTGGCTGACGTAACATCTCAGGTACTGCTGCAGAATGGCGTTGACCCGCTCCGCCTGTCCATTGGTTTGCGGGTGCCTAGCCGTCGACAAGCTGACCTCCACCTGCAGGAGGTTCATGAGCCGCCGCCAGAACCTGGAAACAAATTGGCGGCCACGATCCGAAATAACCCTTAAAGGCAATCCATGCAGTCTGAATACGTGGTCAACAAACAGTTTGGCCGTCTCTTCTGCCGAGACCGCCCTGGCACACGGTATAAAATGGCACATTTTGGACATGAGGTCCACCACCACCAACACTGCGGTCTTGCCCCTGGACGACGGCAGGTCTGTGATGAAGTCCATGGACACTACTTCCCACGGCCTGTGCGGTGTGGCTAAGGGCTCCAGCAAACCTGCTGGTGGCGCTCTGACCACCTTTGCTCGCTGGCAGGTGTCACATCCCCTTACATAATCCCGAACATCCTCCCGCACCCCTGGCCACCAGAAGTGTCTCATGACTAGGTGAGTGGTTTTGTCCCTTCCAAAATGACCCGCCGTTGGGTTGTCGTGCATCTGCTTGAGGGCCTTACCTCTCAGCTGTTTGGTTGGCAGGTACAGGGCTCCCTTGTAAAAAAGCAAACCCCTCCTTTCCTCAAAGTCTTTGGCCTGCTCCCCCCCCCCTCTCAGTTCTCTGAAGATGCGGGTGGCAAATTCATCAGCTGCTGTCAGTGCTGTGAGTTCTGCCTCGCTCACCACTGCTGCTCCGCAGGACCATGCTGATGGGGGGAAAATATGCCTGGGTGCCGGTGGCAACTCCTCCTCCATGTACTCTGGCTTGCGGGAGAGGGCATCCGCCCTGACATTCTGCTCTCCCGGGATGTAGTGGATGGAGAAGTTGAAGTTCGAGAAGAACTCTGCCCACCGTATCTGCCGCTGGTTGAGCACCCTGGCAGTTCTCCAGAACTCCAGGTTCTTGTGGTCTGTGCACACCTGGATGGGGTGCTTGGCGCCCACCAGGAAGTGTCGCCAGTGCTGGAACGCAGCGTGGATCGCGAGAAGTTCCCTGTCAAACACTGTGTAGTTGCGTTCCGGCTGGGTCAGCTTCCTGGAGAAGAAGGCACAGGGTCTCCACTCTCTGTTGGCGTCCAGTTGCAACAGAATCGCTCCCAGAGCCTTGTCCGAAGCATCTGTCTCCAGGCGTAGGGGCGCATCCTGCACCACGTGGAACAGGTGCTGGTCTGAAGCGAATACCCTCTTGAGGCTTTCGAACGCTGCTTGCGCCTCTGGTGTCCACCGGAACTTCTGCTTGCCTCTCAGGCAGTCGGTGATAGGAGCCGTGACGCGAGAGAAGTTCTTGATGAACTTCCTGTAGAAGTTCGCGAAGCCTAGTAGGCGTTGGGCATCTTTGCGCGTCCTGGGGCTGTGCCAGTCCAGGATGGCCTGCACCTTGTCCTTGTCCATCGCCAGCCCCTTGTCTGACAGCTTGTAGCCCAGGAAGTCCACTTCTTTGGTGTGAAACTTGCACTTCTCCAGCTTCACATACAGGTGGTTGTCCTTCAGGCGCTGCAACACCTCCCTGACATCCTTCACATGCTGCACTGGGTCATTGGAGTAGATAAGGATGTCATCCAGAAAGACCAAGCAGTTCTTGAAGAGGAGGGACCCCAGGACGTGGTGCATGAAGGCCTGGAAGCATGCTTGCAACCCGAAGGGCATCACCAGATATTCAAAAGAGCCCAGAGGTGTGAACATCGTGGTTTTCCATTCATCACCCTCCCGGATCCTGATCAAGTTGTACGCCCCTCTTAGGTCGAGCTTGGTGAAGATCTTGCCCCTGCGTGCCGCTGTCAGGAGATCATCCACTCTGGGCATGGGGAAAGCCACTGGCTCTGTCACCGAATTCAGCCGTCTAAAATCCACCACAAGACGGCGCTGTTGCGTGTCTTTCTTGTCCACCCAGAAGACCGGGCTGCCCCCTGCTGCCTTACTTTCTCTGATGAACCCCCGCTTGAGGTTCTTGTCGATGAAAGCGCGCAGATCCTCCAGTTCCTGATCTGACATGGCGTACAGCTTGGCTGGGGGTATAGTTGCCCCTGGCACCAGGTTGATCTGGCAGTCAAAAGGCCTGTGTGGGGGTAGGTGGTCGGACTCTGCTTCGCTGAAGACCTCCTGCAGGTCCCAGTACGGCTTGGGTATTGCCTCACCCCCCTTGACGTGCATGGTGGCCACCGTGGCTATCGGAGGCCCCTCCCCTGGTTGGTGCTGCATGCAATGTTCCAGACAAAAGTCCGATCCAAAAGTGATGCATCTCTGGTGCCAACTTATGGAGGGGTCGTGGCGCGTCAGCCAGCTCATGCCCAAGACGATGGGGGGGTCGGAGATGGTGGTGACGTTGAATGCCAGTGTCTCTGAGTGCCTTCCCACCGTCATTCTCATGGGGGGGGGTTGATGCGTGATGGCCCCTCCCAGCAGCTCTCTGCCGTCAATGGTGGCCACGTGCAGGGGAAAATCCAGCTGCAGAAGTTGGATCTGGTGCTCTTCCGCAGTTTCTCGAGAAGAAGTTGGCTGAGGCACCACTGTCAATTAAGGCAAGGACTGTCAGGGGATAGCCATTTGGGAGCGTGAGCGTGACTTCTAGAACCACTCCTGCTCTGGGAGGGGTGGGCTGGCTGTGCTCCTCTCTGTGCGGGTGGGCGGGCGGGGGCTGTTGTCTGCTGACTGTGCCTGGCCGCTCCCCCTTGTCTCCTGCAGCCAGGCTGTCTCGTTTCCCTGCTGTGGTGCTGCGTCAGCTGGGGAAGGTACAACCGTTCCCGCCTTTCCTTGCCACTCTCTGCGATGAGGGCAGTCTCTGACGCGATGCCGGGGGGAGTTGCAGAGAAAGCAATTCCCGCCTCTTCCCTCCTTGCGTCTTGGCGCCGCCGGGGTTTGAAAAGCCCGCGCGCGCGCTCCTCCGATCTCCATCGGTTCCGGCTCTGGGCTTGGCCTGGGCGGGTGTGGGGGCGGGCCCTGGGGTGGGGTTTGGTGATGTGGTCTGTCCTGGGAGCGTGGGAACCAAGGTTTTGCTGCGCGCGTCGCTTGTTTGTCATTCCATCTGGATTCCTGTCTCACCCCCACCGCTAGCGCCGCTTTGCTTAACTCATCCATAGTTCGCGGTTTGGGACCTCTTGCCAGCTCATCCTTAACGTCTGCGTGCAAACCCATGTAGAACGCTGATTTCACTGGCTCACTTTGCAGATCCCACCCCAGTTTGTGCACCAGCATGGTGAATCTCGCCCAGTAGTCCCTAACTGTCGATTTTCCTTGTGTTAAGTTATGAAGCTCCTCTTTAGTGGCCTCCATTTCACTGTCACTAGCGTACATTATTTTTAAAGCTTCTAGAAATAATTTTGCGTTCTTCATGCAAGGATTTTTTTGCGCGATGAGCGGTCTTACCCATTCTCGGGCGGCCCCCGTCAAATGCTCTATGATAAAGGAGACTCTGTGCGCGTCATCTGGGAATTCTGCTGCATGCAATTCCAGCGCATAATTTATTTCTGTCTCGAATCCTAGGTACTCCCTAGGGTCGCCGCTAAACTTGGTGACTAGGCTCTGTCCCCTTCTCACTTGGACTAGCTGCGGCTGGGGCACCCCCCCACCTCTAGCGGCTTTCTCCTCTTCCAACTTTTTCTGTAGGTCCAAAACCATCACCCTTAGCTGTTTCTCAGTCTCCTCTTTTGTCCTCACCTGGTCCACCAGCTTGTTCAGCTCCTCCTGCGCCCCTCGCGCTTCCTCCTGAGCGGCATGCAATTGCTGCTGTGCGTGCGCTGTGAGGTTCTGCAGCTCCTGCTTCGCTGCTTCGGCCTCCAGCCTCCAATGCTCAGCCTCTTGAGCGCTCATCGCTGCACTCCAAAGTAGCCAAAAAAAAGATTCGGGAGTTGCTGTCAGAGGGCCTGGTATGGCTACTCTAGAGTAACGACTCCAGCATAGTCTTTTAAGGTTTTTATTAAGTGCTGATTATTTACAGTGTTCAGAGCAGTAAAAATGCATCCTTAAGGTGAGGTGTCTGAACTCCCGAATGGCGATTGGCGCGTTTTCTTCCAGCACCACAGCTTTGGCAGACCCAACCTCTTCCCCCTACGTTTGCGTCTCAATTCGGGAGTTGGGGGAATTGGCCTCCCCCCTGTGCGTCCAACTTCCTGTCCCACCTGCGGCCTGGGCTCCACAACCTTGCCTGAGCCTCGGACACCACTTCCTGACTCTCCGCTGGAGGCAGAGCTCTCCTTACTCTCTCCCCCGCTTGGGGATGGGCTGGAACTTAAGATGGGAGGGACTTCCCTGTATCCCTCGTCCCTCACAGATATCCTTTTATATATTTGAACATGCCTATCATATCACCCCTTAACCTTCTCTTCTCCAGGCTAAACATAACCAACTCACTAAGCCGTTCCTCATAAGGCATTGTTTCCAGGCCTTTGACCATTTTGGTTGCCCTCCTCTGGACACGTTCCAGCTTGTCAGTATCCTTCTTGAACTGTGGTGCCCAGAACTGGACACAGTACTCCAGGTGAGGTCTGACCAGAGCAGAATACAGTGGTACTCTTACTTCCCTTGATCTAGATGCTATACTCCTATTGATGCAGCCCAGAATTGCATTGGCTTTTTTAGCTGCTGCATCACACTGTTGACTCATGTCAAGTTTGTGGTCTACCAAGACTCCTAGCTGGACCCAGGTGGCGCTGTGGTTAAACCACTGAGCCTAGGGCTTGCTGATCAGAAGGTCGGCGGTTCAAATCCCTGTGACGGGGTGAGCTCCCGTTGCTTGGTCCCAGCTCCTGCCAACCTAGCAGTTCGAAAGCACATCAAAATGCAAGTAGATAAATAGGAACCGCTACAGCGGGAAGGTAAATGGCGTTTCCATGTGCTGCTCTGGTTTGCCAGAAGTGGCTTAGTCATGCTGGCCATATGACCTGGAAGCTGTACGCCGGCTCCCTCGGCCAATAATGCGAGATGAGCGCGCAACCCCAGAGTCAGTCACGACTGGACCTAATGGTCAGGGGTCCCTTTACCTTTACCTTTAAGACTCCTAGATCCTTTTCACATGTACTACTCTCAAGCCAGGTGCCACCCATCCTGTATTTGTGCCTTTTATTTTTTTGCCCAAGTGTAGTACTTTACATTTCTCCCTGTTAAAATTCATCTTGTTTGCTTTGGCCCAGTTGTCTAATCTGTTAAGGTCATTTTGAAGTGTGATCCTGTCCTCTGGGGTATTAGCCACCCCTCCCAATTTGGTGTCATCTGTAAACTTGCTCACTGTGCTCAATGGGACTTGTTCCAGGAAAAGAGTGTATGAGGATGCAACCTTCACAGTTAATTGGAAGACTGTCTTTTATCATTTTTTATGCTCTGGGATATATAAACTATAAAATATTCAAAAGGATAAAATATCCTTTTGGGATTCAGCATACCCGCTACTGTAACATGCTTCAGAAATGTTTAGATAACTTAATTTTTCATCTGAGGTGGATGCATGCAGATTTTGGATGCAGACCTTCATTAATCATGATTTTTATTGCAATGGATATAATATACAGCAGGTGGCGTATGCAGACTTCTGCATGCTTCTCGTGACCAGCCTTTCTCTTTTGTGGGATTTATCAGGCCCATATCTAAAGCAGCCAAACGGAGTTAGGACTGAAGGCAAGAAGAGAGAAGAGGAATATTCTACATTCAGATATACTTCTGGGGATCCAATGCAAGTGCCAAACAGTAGAGATTGTCCACCATCGTCATGTTCTGCTTATGAATTTCCAGAAACGTGTGATTAGTTGGTCACTGTGGGACCTATTTGCAAAACACATGGCAGATAACCTACGGGACCGCCTCTCCCGGTATGACCCGCAGAGGCCATTAAGGTCCACAAATAATAACATACTGGAGATCCCGAGTCACAAGGTGGTTAGGCTGGCCTCGACCAGGACCAGGGCCTTCTCAGTACTGGCCCGACCTGGTGGAACACTCTGTCTCAGGAGGCTAGGGCCCTGCGGGATTTGTCATCTTTTCGTAGGGCCTGCAAGACAGAGCTGTTCTGTTTGGCCTTTGGACTGACGCAGTCTGACCCCGGGATTACCCTCTCCCAAGGTTTTATCTCATAATGGTTTTATCTTATTTGTAGATTTTTAATTTTAAAATTGAATTTTAACATTGTATTAATCTGCATTTTAACTGAATTGTTTTTTTCTATACTTGTGTTGATATTTTTGTTGTTAGCCGCCCTGAGCCCGGTCTTGACTGGGAAGGGCGGGGTATAAATATTATTATTATTATTATTATTATTATTATTATTATTATTATTAAACCATTTGCATCCCTTCTATCCTGGGGTTCACAGTCGTCGCAGAATTGTCCCATGGGAACCTCATGCTACCACAGTTGCTTGGCTGAATTTGTTTTTGTGGCCCGAAGATGTGGATAAAGTTTTTGCAACAAGCTCTAGAATGTTGTTTTGTTTTCTGGGTTAATGTATGTCTGAAAGAAAAGATGATTCCACCAAGGCCCTTGAAAAAGACCACTATAAGACCTTCAGTGAAGAAGTTGTAACTAGATTTATTTAGCCAAGCTAAGTTCAAATATTCTCTTCACATGCAATATGGTAGGGTGGGTTGTAACGGGTCAGGTCCGGGTTGTCTTGAAGGGAACTGATAAACTGGACACTAACTTTGGCTAGATTTGGGACCAACCATATTGGTTCTGCTGGCTGAAAAACTTTAGTCAGGAGGCAGATAGTGTCGATTTCTTCAGGCTTCTCAGCAATTTTTAATACTGTACTATTAATCCTTTTGGCTAAGCTAGAAATGTTAGCAAAGTCACAAAAATAATGCGTATGGAGTCAAGAGAGAAACGTCCTGATAACACTTTACTGAGGAAAACTGAACAGAAACAAACAGAGTAATTTTGTCTTTCTTACTTCAGGTCTCATACATAGCAGGGAGACATTCAACCAAACATGCAGAGGAAAACTCCTTTAAAACCAGTCAGGGCATGTGCTACCTCAGCAAAGATCATGCCACTCTGCCTGTTTGCTAAGAACACCTCCACTCATCCCCCTTTTGGCTAGTTGACTTATACACACAAACAGAATTAAGTTGCACATGCAATGATCTCTGCTGTTTCACTTCCAACAGGATAGGAATGTAGTGGTTCTGATCCAAGCTGTTTTCAGAAGATGGTTACATTCCACAAGAACTGTCTTTTCAGGTGCTGTGAGGTACCATCTTGTCCCTATGCTCATTCCATGCAGGTTGTGTAAGTTCCGTGCCATCGCTGAAGGCGCCTGTGCCCCCCTTTCCCCCAGTAAGGTGGTGGAGAATCTGAATCAGTACCAGTTCTGATGGAAATTAAACGAGAGAGAAAGGACAGAATTCGTATCCTGACTAGAGACCTCAGCTTGCGATGCAGTCACAACTGTGAGACGAACCATTGTTTGCAATGCTTACTCCGCCTACGCTTTCATTCAAATAGTTTTACAACGTAATCAGATTGATGCATTGTAGCCCATGTACTCATTCAGCTTCTCTCACGGTCTCACTATATAGGCACCAAAACCTCATATAAACAATGAGATATACAGTGTTTTTCTCACATACTGTGTTTCATTAGGGTATGAAGAACCCCAGTCAATTAATTCATTTCTTTGTATGTGGTGTAAAGACCTTATGTAATTGCAAGGGAGAAGGCTGTTCTACATGCCATTTGGTGGCATTTTGTACACAGCTAGAATTTTTTTTGTCTGAAACCGTGCCAAGCTCTGCTTTAATCTTTCTGAGCACATTTTAGTTTGAAGAACAGCCAACCACACCCATCTTGACAGACCTAAATAATGTGTTCCCTTAACAAAAGGGAAAACCAAAATTAAGCTATCTTTTCTGAGATGTTATTTCCGGCATATGAAGTAAATGATGTATTTGACATACTTTTTAATCCTTCAAGGGATATATTAAGAGCCAAGTATCAGTGGGACTTTAAAGTAGGTTCTTTATAGTAGATCTAGATGGGGGAAAGCGCTTCATTCTGCATGTTCAATATTAAAATACCCACATTCCACCCTGACTCTGAAACAATC
This sequence comes from Zootoca vivipara, assembly GCF_965207765.1. Lineage (NCBI taxonomy): Eukaryota > Metazoa > Chordata > Lepidosauria > Squamata > Lacertidae > Zootoca > Zootoca vivipara. The sequence continues at coordinate 79,917,385 of NC_142586.1, forward strand.
TGGCTTTGCAAATAATTGCAAAACATCAACCAAAAGATCCCAAATGACTTTTAGAGTCTGCCTGCTCAGAATAGCTGGAGTAGCAAATCTGGAAATCCACCTGCCCAAAATAAATGGCTTATTTGCCTCATGCAAGTAGCTGTCAGGCTGTCTTAACTTAGGGCTGTGTTGTTACTGCATTCTTCTTCATTTTTAAGGATGTGGAAGAAAGTTTGCATAACTAACAGTGCAAGCCTAACCATCTCTACATAGAAGTAAGTCCTATTGAATTCAATGGGATTTACTAACCTCACTGGCAAAAACAACAGGTAGAATGAGAGGTCAAATGAAACAAGAAGTCAACAAGGAATGGGGAGCATTTAAGGAATATTTGAGAAACAATAACATAAAATAAACCCCTTTGGCAGAGCTAGATTGAACCTTGTATATTACAAATTTATATTAGAAATGTTTAAATATATGAATAAGTGAGAAAAAAGTAATATGTATATTAACTGTGCAAAAACATCTAAATAATAGACAAAATACAGCAAGTTTAATTGGAAGTCATTTTAAAATTTAGATAATAGAATATAAATTTGAAAGTAACAGAATAATTGGTTTTATGTTCATTGTTTGTTGTGTATTATTTGTTATTGGAATGTATAATTTATGTTTGTAAGTATAATATGTGTTTGTTTGTAATTTGTAACCTCAGAATATGTCTAGGATTACAGCCTAAGGCAATGTGTAATCCCATATCCACTTCCCTGTAAGTAGGGATGGGGGAGAAATTTGATTAAATTAACAATTAAAGGCGAATATACTTAATTTGCACTTTCTGAAACAAATATATGAAGTGAAGAACAAAAATCCTTCAAAATTCGCCCTTCTACAATGGACAAATAACTTGGAAGGATTCACTCCATAATGGATTAATAACTTGGAAGGATGTGATACAAACACAGCCTTGCTGGTACAATCTCACCCCGCAAAATGCAACAAGAAGTGTAGGTTTATTTATGATAAAAAAATTCCTTCCAGTAGCACCTTAGAGACCAACTAAGTTTGTCATTGGTAAGAGCTTTCGTGTGCATGCACACTTCTTTTTTATTTATGACCTGTCTCTCTGAGAAGTGAGATTGGCATCCTTAACTTCTCTCAAGGGCAAATGCTGGAAAGGAGAAACACTTTCCTCTCTTTCGGACTTTGGTACTCTTCATTTGGGCTATAATCAGCAAATCACTTCAGTCCGTCTGAAAACCCACAGCATGCTCAGCGCAAACAGTTATCACATGGCCATATCCTGTGGCTTTCAGTTGCTGAAATGATAAGGAAGCCACTTTATTTGCCAACAACTCATGCGTGCAAGAACTTAATAAGAATGCATTTCTGCTCTACGAGTCCAATGTGTTGACACAGGGGAACAAAAACAAAACAAAACAAGAAACCCGCTTCCAGTCTGCCAAACCACATATGTTGGCAGCTTACAGCCTAAGAGATAACAAAAGCCTATTCAGAAGACTTGGCAGTTTCTGGCAGGCCACTACACCTTGAGTTTATCACGCCAGTCACGCTATGCTGGCTATGTGGTTTAGCTTAGTATAGCATCACCTTTCAGAACTCGGGCCCTGATTTTTGTCTTTCGCATCTCTGAGACTTTGGGGAAAATGTGGCAGCAGACTGTGACCATTAATGTAGGGATGGATTCTTTTTGAAGCTTATTATGTATTCTTTAGCAAGGCATCGTTCACACATTGCATAGGCTGGGATGCTGTACTCTGCTGATGTTTACTGGGGACTTGTTGAAGAAGTGTGCCCTTAATGTTTAGTTTTCTATTCGTGCCAATTTTTGCAGGATATGAGGGCAATGGTTTCACAATGCTATTGCCATTACAACTAGTAGTCATTTATAGTCTTATCCTCTGTGAATTAGTCTAGCTGCCAAAGGAAGATATATTGGCCCCTACTCCAATTGCATCGTGCTATTTGTTCTCATTTTTACAATTAAGTAGTCTTGTGTGGTTTAAAAAGAGCTATTTATATGCCACAAGAAGCTTAGTTTAAAAACAAGAAAGGGTGTGTTTTTGCCTTTAGAGTATAACTCATTTATAACTTTACCTGTGTGGCAGTTCATGCATTAATGAGTTCGTTATATTTATGCACCTTTGCATTGGAACATACTTCAAAATAAAAATAGAATTTGTCTCTAGGCTCAAAAGGTGTTGCTTAAATAGTATATTAAAAGTTGGTTTAACACCACAAGACTGTGGTTAACATTTTATAAGTATACCCTAACACTAGGCTGGTGTTCTATAGCAAACATAGTATTTTGCACTGATAATGAGGCAGATGTTTCTCTCAAACAAACATTATGAATCTATTTAACCCATAACCTACTGATGAATGTGCAGTGAAGACAAACTCATCTGCTTGGATTTCCTTAGGAAGTACTGAATCATGAATGGAAGAAGTTACAAAGAAGGGTCATCACAGATTGTGGGTATTGTTTCAGAAAAATTATACCAAAATCATTTTTCAAAAGCAAGGGAGGACTCGAAATATTTTAGCAAAGAGTCAGAATGATATTGGAGGGTGGAGGGAAAGTGTTGGACTAGGACGAAGAGACCCAGGTTCAAATCCTCATTCAGCCATGAAACTTACAGGGTGACCTGGGCCTCAGTCTCAACTCCCTCACAGGGTTGGTGTGAGGATAAAATGTGAGGAGGGGAGACCCACATATGCTGCCTTCATATGCTTGGAGGAAAGACCTTGCCCTGTGGAACGCCTTCCCATCAGATGTCAAGGAGATAAACAACGGCATGGCTTTTAGAAGACATCTGTATAGGGAAGTTTTTAATGTGTGTCTTACTGTGTTTTTATATTTTGTTGGAAGCCCCCTAGAGTGACTGGGGGTAACCCTGTCAGATGGGCAGAGTACAAATAATAAAATTGTTGTTGTTGTTCTTGTTGTTGTTAATAATAGCAATAATATTGTTAACAACAACAACACCGAATTTTCTAGAAGAAGAGATGCTGGAATTCGCCATGAACTCACCTTGTGTTCTTAGAATGGAAATAGTGCACACCTGAGAGGTGCCGGAACAGAATTCCAGTAAGTTCCGGCTGAAAAAAGCCCTGCTTCCAACTAATATACAACTTTGCAAAAAGAAAAGAAAAGAAAAGGTCAGTTGTTTAGCTTTTAAAGTATGAATTCAGATTCTGCCACTTTTCCTCTGGTAATCCCTGCTGTGACTTGGGGGGGGGGGGTAGGTTCCACTACAAAGCCCCAGCCTCTAGGTGTCACAAGGATTGTCGCTCAGCTTGTAAACTGAATCCAAACTTCAGTTTATTTTGCGCAAAATAACCTGAAGTCACATTACCTACTATACAAAGCCGTGAATGGGGTGGGTTTTATCCAATGCAAATAGCAGGCACAGGGTTCCCAATCTGAATTCGGACCATAGTGGAGAATAGGGGTTAAAGCCCAACTACCTCAAATACTTGGCTCCCAGTTCAGATCATGTCCGCTACACTGGTGATTTGTGTAAAAACAAAACCCTGAAATTAGCCATGATCCTGGGATTCCAGCAACTGCTTGAAGATGCTAAATTGTGGTGCAGAGTCTATGGCAGAATCATTCACACACAGCTCCGAGCCACACATGGAACTATATCGTGTAAAAAACAAGAAACTTCCATTCCACTAGAGTCTGCAGCTGAATGGTACCAGAATTATGCTTGAATTGCACTTTCTTAAACCACCTTCACTCAAGGAATTTATTTGACTTTCTGCTTTCCTTCAGGGGAAAGTTTTGATACGCAAACAATAAGAGTAGTCCGTCTCTTTGCTCGATTTCTAACTAGCCATGAGAAACATGGGTCCAGGTTGCAGTTTTGGCTTTTCGTGTGTGTGCAGATGTGCAGTTAGCTCTGGGTTTCAAGCAACACAGCTTCAGATTCTGATGTTTAATTTTATGGCTTTGAAGTGGAACATGCAGATACAACTGGGTGGTTCATCGGAACAGCATGGATCTAGATCCAGACGATACCCCCTTGTTTCTCCTCGGAGAAATTTATTTGTCATGAAATTATCGGAACCAAACCAACAAAGCAAGAGTTTCTGTAAAATTGCTCAAAACCAAAGCAGATTTTGGCCCTGCGGACTATGCAGGTGGCTAGGCCATTTACCCCTTTAACTATCACCAGCTTCCAACTCAAAAAGGTATTGTGTATTAAATCAGATGGGCAGTATTAAACTAAATCTTGTACAGAACAGATTTAGGGGGTGTGCGGGGCAGGAGAGGAGAATGCCCCAAAGAACAAGACTGCTACCACAAGGATCACAACCAAGACTGGGGTCAGTATATCGTTTCAATGCCAACACAGGGGAAGCAAAAGTCAAAGAAACAGTACTTAAAATTCTTCTCTATTTTAAAAAAATGATTTGCAGCCTAGCAGAAGGTTGGGTTGAGGAAAACTGTGCGAGATCAAAAGCGACCAAAAATAGTATATAATCTCCAGTAGGTGTGTCAGGCCTTTCTGGATTATGGCCAATGTGTTTAGAATTGGGGTGTAAAACATTGTTACTTACTTGACAGCCTTAAGGATAGCTTTAAAAGAACAAGTAGTAGACTGGAGACGGAGCACAATTATCTCTCTTACCTAACCAACTTGTGCAACTACCCAAGCTTTTGAGTTTCAAAAAAACTTCCAGCACACACATGACGTCTGTGAAACTTAGTGGTTTCACAGCAGCATAAGTTGGTCTAAAACAAGGCACCCAGCTGTGTCTGCCTGCCAGCATAATGGACTTCCATGAGTGTCCCAAACTGGCTTCAGAGAGGAGACTATCCGGAGCAGAACTGAGGGCATGTGTGGGGCTGCTGAAGCAGGAGAGGAAAAGGAAGTCCCATTGAGCAAGTGGACTTCTGCTTGCAGGATGTTGGCTATCACCCATAAGAACATAAGGAGATCCCGGCTGGAACAGATCAAAGGCCTATCAAGTCCAGCATCCTGTTCTCATGGTGGGCATCCAGATGATTAAGAACAGAGGCCCTCAGGCAGCATCCAAATTCAAGAGCACTCTTGCTGCTTATAATTAAGCAGGAAGTGGAGGTATCTTGTGGCACAGCTATGATGGCTAGTAGATATCAATAGCCTCATCATTCATGAATTCAATGCCATTTCAGTTGGTGCTTATCACTACCTCTTGTGAGAGTGATTTTCATAGTTTAACTAAGGTAAAAGGTAAAGGACCCCTGGACGGTTAATTCCAGTCAAAGGCGACTATGGGGTTGCAGCGCTCGTCTCGCTTTCAGGCCGAGGGAGCCGGCGTTTGTCCACAGACAGTTTTCTGGGTCATGTGGCCAGCATGACTAAACTTCTACTGGCGCACAGAGGACTGTGACGAGTGCCAGAGCACACAGAAATGCATTTTACCTTCCCACCGCAGCACATAGTTTAACAATGCACAGTCTGAAGATGCACTTCCTTTTGTCTCTCCAGCATTCAGTTTTATTGGATGGTGCAGGTTCTAATATTACGAGAGAGGGGGGGAAACTGCTCCCTATCCACTTCGTGCACCTCTATCATGGCTCCCCTTACCCACTTTCCCCCTAAACTAAAAAGCCCCTAAAAACATTTGTTTACTGTTTCCTTTTCATTTTAATGACTTTCATTGGACTGATGTTATTGTGCTGCTGTGATCTCTGCTTTTATTGGGCTAGATGCTGTTTTCATCTTATCACTGGCCGCGGCTATTTGATTTTATTGTGTGTTTTATTTTATGTGTTTTAGTTTGATTTTATGTGTGTTTTTTAACTATGATTTTTTAAATAGTGCTGCAATTTATGTATATTATTGTACGCTGCCGTGTAAGAAAGTCCCCCCCCCCAAAAAAATGCAGGATATAAATATATTCAGTTAAGCATAAGTAAATGTGGATTTTTTAAAAAAATGAGGATGAAATATGAATTAATTTTGACAAACTTTCAACTTAATAGGCAGGGGTAGGGGAAAAGACGTTTCCAGAATGACCAGTACCTGATATATTTGCCTCCTTTGTGAGAGCCGTAATTCATCAAGGCCTTTTATGCAAAGAACAAATCCACTACTGAATACTAGAACTGCCGATCTTCATTATCCAGCAAAAGCGGAAACAAAGACTGCAGAACAGCAGAGCAGAAGCTCAGCTGCCTCCAAAGAAAATTTGACCCACAGCCTTGGATGTGGGTGACTAGCAGAGAATGAAGAAAAGTCAAGCTCCAGTAACTTTTAATGACAGATCTTGTTAGGGTTAAAAAAACAGCACTGCCCTCATGCTGTGATTAAATGTGAACAGGAACTCATCATCTCAACCATTCCAGGTTGCAGCATTGTGAACAGGCTTGTTTCCATCTAAATTAATCATTCTAAGCTACTCAGCAACAGGGGCCTGGGTACACAAAGCAGCGTGAGACAGAAAACTCACTGCAGGCTGCCAAATTGTAGCATAATAAATTTTTGCTGCTTTGCCATTTTAGCCTGCCTGCTGAATCAAGCCTGCTCTGTCCAGTTCCCTTTTTGCTCCAACGAACGGGATCCAAACTGGGTCAAGCCAGGAAATGATATGCCTCTATGATTTATTTATTTTATTAGTTTTCCAATATGCCCCCCGATAATAACCAAATTATAACAATAACAATTAATTCCCAAATTATACAATTATCAAAATGCCAGTCAACTTCCATTTAATATATTGAAGTTAAAGTAGCTCCCCGCCTGATGGTTTTGGGGTGCATTTCCAATCTTATATCACTGCGTTCCATAATCTTAATTAACGTCAGTTACATTTCAGTTATAATAATAATCCCTTAGTCAACAGCTACATAATTAATGATTTCCTTTCGTGATGTTTCCTTTCGCCGAAGAATTGATGCTTTTGAATTATGGTGCTGGAGGAGACTCTTGAGAGTCCCATGGACTGCAAGAAGATCAAACCTATCCATTCTGAAGGAAATCAGCCCTGAGTGCTCACTGGGAGGACAGATCGTGAAGCTGAGGCTCCAATACTTTGGCCACCTCATGAGAAGAGAAGACTCCCTGGAAAAGACCCTGATGTTGGGAAAGATTGAGGGCACTAGGAGAAGGGGACGACAGAGGACGAGATGGTTGGACAGTGTTCTCGAAGCTACGAACATGAGTTTGACCAAACTACGGGAGGCAGTGGAAGACAGGAGTGCCTGGCGTGCTCTGGTCCATGGGGTCACGAAGAGTTGGACACGGCTAAACGAATAAACAACAACAACAGTTCGTGATGTTGCAATATATAATTTTATAAAGCTTCAAGTGAGGAACTCAAACAATTATCTTTATTCTGCTCTGCGTGTGAAAATTGTTATATTCATGGAGATTCTTTATGTCCATCTATGGTGTTGTCTCTTTCACTTCCCAGCTGTTGTCTTCTCCCATCATGCCTTGGGGCGGAACTGAATCTTGAAGTTTCTCAGAGGTCTTATCTTTCCGTCCCTTGTTTCGATGTCTCAGAACAGGCGACAGTCTGCTAGAAACCATTCTGTCTCACTAGTAAAACATGTTGCATATCTTCACCATTTCCCCCTCAGCGTAGGAAAAGGTAGGCAGTTCTTATCACAGCCCCCAAATTCTTTTCCTTCCACAAGAGATTTTTGGCCCAATTAAACTTCATCTTAGATTACATTCCTTCAGTAGCACACAAAAATCTCAGTCTCTTTTTCCTTGTCTATTATTTTTAAACGTAGGTGAGGGAAATTACTGTCTTTCCAACATAGTCATACTTGATCTTCCCCTCTCCCTCCTTTCTTCATTTCAGATCACACACAGTTTCCATTTTTGCTTGTTAAAATCAATATTACTCCAATGTCCTTTCCTCACCAGTAAATATCTTTTTATCTTATATTCTGGAGAGGGTTCATAAATATATAAAAGAAACTTAGAGTAAACAAACTGTGGGCTTCCTCCTCCCCAAGCAACTCTCGCGCCAAAGAAAATCTTATCTCAATTCAAACCTTTGATCCATGTAGCTGGTATATTTGGCAGTATGTTGTTTCAACCCTTTCCCATCACGCACCAGTTCTTTAAAGCCAATTAAGGATCCGATTAAATGGGAAACCTCTGCTTCTTAATGGTGGCGTAGGAGGGTTTATGCCAGGCAAGGTGCTTTTGCAATCAGCGCCTCCCTGCCTCCCACATTCCATGCCAGAGCGAGAGCCAGGTACCGAGATGAACTGCGAGTGAAACCCATTCCCCCATCCCTGGGGGGAAGTTGCAAGGATTTACCCTCTCTCATCCCTGTTTTTCATTCACCGATGATCCCCTGCTGTTGTGGAGGCTGCTTCCATTAAGGCAGGTGGGACCAGAAGCCCGGAAATGATAGGCCTCAAACTGGCAAAAGCACTGCAAACAATACATTCCTCCACTAACTCAAATACTTAAAAAGCTAGTGTGACCCAATATATACTAACCTGGTGGGAGGCCAGAGTTCACATCCCAGTTCACTCCAGGATTCATCATGTGGTCTTAGAAAAACCTTTATCTTGCTGGTGTAGGGCTGTAGCACTTCAGCTGTAATATGGAAATAATGATGACTTTCCTCCTTCCAAAGGCTATTGTGAGGGTGAATGTGATAGGAATGGCAAAGTGCTTTGCACACAGAGAGCAGACAACATGTTAGCCACCGGCGCAGGGGGAAGGGTGGGCTTCCATGACTGCCGCAGTGTAGAGCTTTTGACTTGCACACAGCAGGAGTATTCAGCTGGGTCTCATCATGCTTAAGAACTTGACCTTCATTCTCTCACCTGGACATATAAAGGCAGTTCTTCCACCCTTGTGGTTTCCCAAAGTTTAGACATTTCTCTCCGTGTTGGCCCTAAATTAACCTACATTCCAAGCACATTAGACATTGAAAAGGCTGCGCAAATCTTTGCCTTTGGGTTTGGACTTGATTAATCTCTAGAGAGAAAGCAAGATATGAAGCTGTTGAGGAGCCACCAAAAATAAGTTCTGGTATCTTGTTTATGCTGACCATATCTTATGAATACAAAGCACTCCCCAAAGGTGTCGGTTGTGCGGTAGTGAACTTAGTGCAATATTGTTGAAGCAAGTCTGTTATATATTGATAAGTGTAAACTCTTCAATTATTATTTGCTGGTGTTCAATTTTACTGTTTACTATTAGAATTTAGTGGATTATTGAATATTACTTTATTTGATATAAGTTGTTTATTTTAAATTTATTGTGACTTTTTTATTTTGGATCAGATTGTTACTAGCAATGTTTGCTATTTTGTTATGTTTTTATATGTATTGGAAGCCACCCAGAGTGGCGGGGTAGAAATAAATGATGATGATGATGATGATGATGATGATGATGGAGTCAACAACAAAGGGTTGACTCTAGAGCTAATAAATCAATTTAATTAATTTAACCAGTATGTTAATCACCTAAAGGCATAATCCTATACACACTTGCCTGTGAGTAAGTCCCCTTGAACTCAGTGAGATTTGCTTCTAACACAAGATTGTACCATTAAAGTATTTAATCAACCTAAATTAGTCAAATGAACTGCAGATTAAAATTCGTCTCCATAGGAGAATGCCTTATACTGAGTCAGAACAATGGTCACTTTAGTACAACATTGTCTATAATACTTTTGGGAAACATTTCCACTGCTACCTGGAGATGCTAGGAATTGAACCTGTAACCTTCTGGGTGCAAAGCAGGTTCTCTGCCACTGAATTACAGCCCTTCCCCTTAATCTTTGGTGCCATGACTGAGCAACATACCATTGTGCAGCCCACATAGTATGCTAGTTCCTTCCTACATGTTAAAGACAACTTTTCTATCCAGTTTGTAATTTGAATTAGGTAATATTCCAGGACAGAATTACTGTGGGTTTCCTTCCACCTATATGAACTATGCAAATGAAGTGATCAGTTGGCATATTTTATTTATTTATTTTTCAAACTTGAATGGCCGTCTGTGAGATGTCAGATGTCAGAGATAAATAATTGTACAACTTCTCATAGACATCTGATGGTAGCTCTGTATCAGAAGGCTTTTAATGAATGTTGTTGTTGACATTATTATTAAATACTATATTAAAATGTATGGCTATGATCAAAGTTCAGGATAAAAGCAGTAAAATGCAGCTAGAAAAAGTTTCCTTTCTAGCAGCAGAAAAATAAAACCAATTAGCAGCTCAGATTATAATCTGAAGCATTTTTTAGAAAACTTTCTTTAAAAGTAGCAAGCTGTACAAAAGATTATTAAAAGATCTGGGTCATTAAAAGGTTTTCACTTGTTACCTAAAAGACCATAGGGAGAGTGTGAGGCTCTTAATGTTCTGCTAGCTATTATGTGGAAGAAGGCAGTTTTCCAGGTAACCTGGTATCAAGTCCTTAAAGGTTTTGAAGATTAAAGCAAGCACATCACTGACATTGATTTTTAGCCCATTTTTACCCCGGTATGTTACTGTAATGATGTCTATTCCCAATTCTCAAAATAATCAAAGAGAAAACATTAAAGAGACTCTTTCCTTCTACAATGAGCAGTTAATTTCGTTTAACAATTTGTAAGTTATTTCACATTTTAAGGGAAATTACTCTAGTCCTACAATATTCTCCAAAAGATTGATATTATTGCTATCTTGGCAATATGTACATTTAAATTTAACTGATGAATTGAAATCAGATTATTAATTAAGATACAATACAAAACTTCTAACTTGCTACATTTTGCTACTTAAAAAAATAAATCAAAGTTTTCATTATTTTTGCTATGCTGTCAGGAAGCAAGTTAGCACTTTCATATAACAGCTCACTCTGGATGAAACTGACAAATTTCTTTTAGAAACCCACTCCTTTCAATAGATGGATAAGCACAAACCTTTTAATTCACATTTGCACTTCTATAAAAGGCTATATTGCATATAAGATATGTCACTCAAATTATATAATCAGGCAATATGTCAGTTGCCTGATTATATAATCCAGGCAACTGATTATATACAGGGTTGTGGCACCTGAAACTTTTGTGTGATATCCTAAAATTCCCTGACATTATGGTTTATTGTTTAGGTTGCATTCTTCATACAGCTTACTTTAGTGTAGGGATGAAAAGAGCTGCCAATTTTTGTTCTCTCAGTTTCTCATTTCTCCACATTTTGCAGCAATTTTGGAAAAAGAAAAAAAAACACCACCAAATCCTCATGAAAATTCACCAGCATTTTAGTGTGACTTTTTCCTAATTAACTTTTTTTTTAAAAAAAACACTGATGCACACATATCCGGCAAGCAATTTCCCTGGATATCATGCAGTTTTGTATGTTATTTTCACTAACATCCATTTCTATGCACACTTTCTCCCAATATATGCATTTTTGTAAATACCACAAAATTCAGGTAAGTGTGAATTTTAAAGGATAGCCGTTTTGGTTTTCATATTGTTTCAGAACTTGAAAATTTAATAAATTCAGCTTTTAATGCATACTGAATAAAAGTCATCCTTCATCAGTGACTAAATATGTTCATATGTGTACAAAATCTGATCAATAATAATGGTTTTGAATGCCATTAAAATTGTATCATTGCAAAGACACCTCTCACAAATATCCCATCATTTCAACCCCTACAATCTCCCCCTTATGATATTACTGCACCACCCACAAGTCTTTACAGTACACCACAAACCTTGAGACCAATAACAAAAAGTCTCAAGTGTTGTATGTTAAATGGTTTAATTTTTCACACACACACACAAACACACAACTAATATTTCGTCTAAGGTTCAACAAACAGTTGCCATCATACCACAGGTTTCAAAATTATTTTAAATTGAGAAAAAAGCCCACATTTATCTTCTTGGATGGTGTTTTAATTACTGAGTCCATCCCACATCCCAGTGGCTGGTCTTTTGTTATTTATTAAAAAAAGAGAAAAGAAATGGCTTAATTGTTTTCTGAAGCCCTCATGGAACCCATACATATAAAGCGCTTTTCTTTGGACTTTCAAGACCTACATTTGGAGTTGGCTCGCTACCAGCGCACTCAAGCAGATAGTCACGTAGGTAGGAGCGAGGCCAACGTTGATGAAGTAATCATAGTTGACTGTCTCTGTTGCACTATCCCACCAACATGTCTGCAAACGAAACAAAAAAGAAATTGGGTGAGCATATTGGTTTTGATTCTGAATTCATTCAGACCGGCCATAGCTGCGTTGGAAAGCAGAGAGACACCTTCACGGACTGTTGCCTACGCCTCGGCACAGCTTTGCAAGAGCCTGTTAGACAAAAACAGAGTCTGATCCAGATACCTTAATCAGCATCCCATCTGTGAGGCCATTGGGATATTTCAAACGACTTTCAACTCTCATTAGTTTAGAAGTTTCCACAGCTATGTCCTTATATTTTGTAACTTCTACAGCCAAACCTCCTGGGAAAGTCTCTTGAACTGGGTGTGACACTTTTACCCGTGAGTCAGCCTTCAGTAATGAGGCCCCAATTGATGGGTCTTTTGCCTTTTTCGGCAGTATATGTTTGTAATAACCTTTTGCATTGTGATTTCCCCCTTTTATCCTTGTAATAATCTGGCTTCTGCCATGCAAATCTCATTATTTCTAATAGGCTGCAATTAGGGTCTTCAGGCTGGTGTTCACAGCCATTCAGAACTGCTCCAGCATCAGCGGTTCCCCCCCCCCCCCATAGTAATGAAATGCATACACTTGATAAAGATTATTTCTATTACATTTTCAGTTCCTAAATTTTCAATCCCTTTAAAACTTTCTTTAAAAAAAATCTCTAACCAATAAACATGGTTTGCAACTGTTTCATGCGTAGCCAGTTCTACAGAGAACAAGATGTGTTAGAAGCGTATTGATTTGAGAAATTGTGGTTAATTTTTCATTATATGGTGAAATGTTTAATGGTATTTTGCACAAGTTGGATAAACAAAGTTACTTTCCTGTTAGATAGCCCCAAGCAAAACCACATGAAGTAAGTGAATATTTTTAAAGAGACAAATAAAGCACTGGTATAAAAGTGATTTATAGTAGTGCATTCCTAGATGTGTCCATAGCTGCCAAGTTATCCCTTTTTTTAAGGGATTTTCCCTTATGCTGAATAGGCTTCCTCGCGAGAAAAGGGAAAACTTGGCAGCTATGGATGTGTCTACTCAAAACAACTGGCAATCTAGTCTCAGCTCTTGGATGGGGACGATCCAGTCCTTAAAAAGATTATTCGTTTGATTGGGAAACAACTAATGTGGGTGGCCAACTATATCATAGAAATTACAGAATCCTGAGAGTTGAAACTTGCATTATTCAAACTGAGTAATTGTGACATGGCAGGCTGATTTAAAAAATGGAATGGATGTAAAAAGGATTGCTCAAATTAATTAGATAACTGGGGGCTGTGCTCTAACGAAACCAAGCATCAAAATCTGGGGAAGAAAGGAAAGATTACTAGCAAGCTACTCTCAGGCTGTATGCATTGATAACAAGAAAGATAACAATGTTGTCATTAAAAACTGAAAAGATAAAAGAAAGGCAAAAAAATGGGGGTTTCTCAGAATTCATTTAAAATGCCTCTGAGATATCACAATGTAATTTCAGAAGGATAATTAGAAGTATGTTTGAACAAGAAAGAAAGAAGGAAGGAAGGAAACAAAGAAAAGATTTCACAAGTGTTTAGTTTATTTGCCTCTTGTTTTGTAGATTTGGAAGTGTTAATTCAGAGCAGCCTAGTATAATATAACTCATTATATTAAAGTGATAGTTTCACCCTGCTTCCATAATCTAAGTATCTTATAAAGATGGAGTTCCTTTATTTCCCTCATGGAAATGTGCAATCTGTACCCATATTGGCAACACAATATTGCCCATCAGGGAAATGAGCAAATTAATTCTTCATGCAGTACCAAGTTTTATGGAGAGAGCATGTCTCGGTTATAATGTGCACGCCTTAATAGTATTGGATTGAGCCCAAGCACCCAATTCTAAACTCCAAATTTTATTGGGCACTAATAAAGTAGACCCAAGAAAATTCCTAAACATTGGTCCCAATCATCCCATTAACATTTTAAGCTATTTCCCCAGGAGTTTGTTATCTTTCCTCCATGGTCTTCTTCATCTAGTCCACCTGTAAACTAATGCTTTGAATACTGTTTCTTTGAACTGCTAAATTTGGGGGGGGGGTATGAAAAGTGGTATTATATAAAGTCTCCTGATATCAGGGTTTGCTTGTTTTTAACCACCTGAGTTTGCAATTTAGACATTTCTTCTGGCAAAATGTGTACCACCATAAGTCCTTGCTTGCTGAGGTCACACATCATAATTAATTATTTGCTCTTTTAATTAGGTCTGTGCCATTGTGCCATACAATAATTTACTGACAAACAGCTGAACTCATGAATGGATTGCACTGAAAAGTACTGCATTTGAGATGGTGTGGTGCAAATACAGAACGCCAAGACGGCTGCTGTGTCTGATCTATGATGGCAGTTTCATTCATACATGCAATGGGTAGGCAAACTAAGCCCCAGGGGCTGGATCCGGCCCAATGGCCTTCTAAATGCGGCCTCCAGACGGTCTGGGAATCAGCGTGTTGTTACATGAGTAGAATGTGTGCTTTTATTTAAAATGCATCTCTGGGTTATTTGTGGGGCATGGAATTCGTTGATTTTATTTTTTCAAAATATAGTCCGGCCCCATACAAGGTCTGAGGGACAGTGGACCAGCCCCCTTGCTGAAAAAGTTTCTTGACCCCTGATTACATGCTATCACTTCATGTTGCAGACACTGGGAAAAGAATATGCATGTAGGAACTAACTGAAAGTGGTTAGATTTCTTTTTTAGGTTTTAGGTACACAAATGCCAATGCAAATAAAAAAATCCCAGTTTATGGTCAGTGATATTCGTGTGCCCGTTTTGTCACATTTTCTTTTAGGCTGTAATCCTAGGCACATTAACTTGAGAGTAAATCCAGTTAAACTCAGTTTAGTTTACTTCTGCAGAGTAAACGAGCCTAGGAAACCCAGCCAGATGGGTGGGGTACAAATAATAAATTGTTGTTGTTGTTGTTGTTGTTGTTGTTGTTAGATTGTACTATTAATGTTGTATCTATGATATTCACTCTGCCAGTGCCATTTTATTTTAAAGAGAATGATCTGACTATACAGAGTTAATCTGAGCACTTTTAACATTCAATTTTGAAGGGTTTGCATCTTATCTGAACACACACCCAGAAGCCTTTGAATACTGATTATATTTTTAGATTGCAAATAATATAGAAGCTATTAAATGCTATTAATTTGATCCCACTCGCATCTTGGCTTGCTCAAGATTTCACATTAAACCTAACCGAATCAGTTAAGCAATATTTCAAGCGGAGGGGGGGGGAGGGGGGGAACTGGAAGGCAAAAGTAAGGACTGAATGACAGTGTCATGGGAAACAAGAAACATTCCAGCTTCCCCATGTCTAAAAGAAAGGCCTCTTTCCCTCCTATAACACCGGCAACTGCCATTATTCATTATTTATGTGAGCAGATCAGGAAGCCAAATTTCTCAACACTCTTTGTACAAAGATATATCTATGGATATAAAGTTCTTTGTCTCATTCACCAAAATTCTGCCAGATGCCTGAGCTTACCCCAAATCCCAGCCAGTTTCTTTGTACAGTCTGTTAAGCACCAGTTGAAACTCCCCCCTTCTGCGGCCTCCTGCCTTTCTCATTGAATCATTCATCATCCTGTTTCTCAGAACTGCTTCTGTGTGAATGGCTGAGAATGTAGCCTCTCAGGCAGAGGGGTCTCTCAAAAAATTCTACTCAACCTCTGGGTGCCGAGGGGGGAGGGAAAGAAAGAAAGAAAGAAAGAAAGAAAGAAAGAAAGAAAGAAAGAAAGAAAGAAAGAAAGAAAGAAAGAAAGAAAGAAAGAAAGAAAGAAAGAAAGAAAGAAAAGAATCCCCTCAATTATCTATCCCTTTTCTTTTATATTAAGAATATTATTTTACTCCTCCTTCAATATATAATTTATTTTGCTTAGCATCTTTAAAATCTTCCAGTGAGGCGGGGAGTGGGAAATTGTTATGTACTAAGTTTGGACCCTAGAGCAATAGGCAAATAGGATCCTAAAGTGCAACAACTGATTGGCTTGCAGGAGACCAATCAGGTTCCAGGAGGGAAGCAGAATCAGCCAATCAGACGGGACTCATTGTGTAAATAATGTATATAAAAGCCTGAGGGTTTTTTTTGGGGGGGGGGGTGCATTTCATTCACTGTTTTGCAAGCTGCAATAAAGAGCATGAAGTCACTACCGGACTCCGAGTATATTTCAGAAATGAAGACACAGTTCACAAATTCCTAATACGGTAACAGGTTAAGAAGGGATGATCCTCTTTAAATAGAGAGGTTAGTTCTACATCTGCACCTTTCAATGCTCCGAACTGCACTACCACCTACTACATAATGTTGTAACAGTGATGGTGATTAATGCTTTCCCTACAGATATACATGGGACGTGGGTGGCGCTGTGGTCTAAACCACAGGGCCTAGGGCTTGCTGATCAGAAGGTCGGCGGTTCGAATCCGCACGACGGGACAAGCTCAGTCCCTGCTCCTGCCAACCTAGCAGTTTGAAAGCACGAAGTGCAAGTAGATAAATAGGTACCGCTCCGGTGGGAAGGTAAACGGCATGTCTGTGTGCTGCTCTGGTTCGCCAGGAGCGGCTTTGTCATGCTGGCCATGACCTGGAAGCTGTCTGCGGACAAATGCTGGCTCCCTCGGCCTATGGAGCGAGATGAGTGCCGCAACCTCAGAGTCGTCCGCGACTAGACCTAACAGTCAGGGGTACCTTTACCTTTACCTTTTACAGATATACATAAAATATGGCGCAGCAATGATCCACATATGACCCTGGAAGTGTGTCAAAATGTGCACTGATGACATGCATGGCAGTGACATGGTCATCATGTGCTCATTGGTTTACTCTGCCCCTCTTTGACCTAAAAAACAACAACTTGGTTCCTTATAAAGTAACTCAAAAAACTAGAAAAACAGTTATGCAAGTGGAAAGCCAGCAGGGCTCTGAGAGTGTTTTGCGCTGTCTGTCATGTGCCTATTGTACAGACGTTGTGGGTGTATTTTTGGTGCAATGAGTTCCTGGCTTTCCAAGAACAAGTTTGTTCTCTTGAGGCCAAGGTGGCTGACCTGGAAAAGCTGAGAAAGGCAGAGAGGTTAGCACATGAGGGCTCAGGGAATGTTTTAGCTGTGTCCCAGTCCCAACATGATAGCTCTCAGACAATAATCTATGCATCTCATTAGACATAACTGCAGCTAGCATCGTACACTTATGCCATACGTTTTCATAGGGTAGACTGCTCTTGTGGGAGAGGTTATGATGTAGTTTATGAAGTGAAGAGAAACTGAGCTTCCTACAAACTATGTAGAGTCCACTTCATGAGGTGCATGAAAAATGTTTTGGTCTGTAATGTACCCAAATACATATTTAAGATGTACGCTTTCATGGAGGAGGTTCCACTACATCAGGAGATATGGCAACTGACAAGTGAATTGCCACAGAAGCTAACATTGGATACCACCCAAAGCTTTCTGGTGAGCAGCAGAGACTCCACCTACTAATTGAGAAAATTTCCAAGCACTTGTGGAAACTTTTTATGTGTCAGCTTAATGGACCTTAAACTAGATGTTGCAGTTGTGAATATCTTAGCCAGTAACCAAGAGGCTGAGCTGAATGGAATGTTTGCATTCATACTTTTGTTCCATTGTTTAAACAGGATAAATGGATTTCAGTTTTGCCAAATATTTTACACTGTATAAATCACTCTAAGCCATGGAAGATTTTGCTGAAAGAATTAATTTCTGCATGACAACACTTGTCAACACTTTCCCATTGATTTTTTTAATAAAAAGAAGGCACTTAAGACTGCTCTTGTGGGAGAGGTTATGATGTAGTTTATGAAGTGAAAAGAAACTGAGCTTCCTACAAACTATGTGTAGCTTAATTTATGGGTAAGATGGTTTAAGAGAGGTCTCCTCCACTTCCCTACCTGCTTATCTATCCATACGACTGTTGCTATCTTGACAGTAAGTTGCTATCTATGACATTAGGTTGCTATCATCTATCTATCTATCTATCATCTATCTATCTTTCTATCTATCATCTATCTATCTATCATCTTTATCTGTGGTTTTTTTTGTCATTTTGGTTATTTTTCAAATAACCTCTTAACTTACTTCATTCTGATTTGTTCACATGCTAAGAGGGTGAATAAGAGGTTGAAAAGGGTTGAAAAACAACAATCAACTGTAGGGCCAGACACTCGTTCATCTTAATTCACTTCTCTTTCGCCCTGAAACAGGGAATCATAACACAACAGGAAGTTTGCTAGGTATCTCTGATGCCTTAAAGTCACGTTTTCATAAAGTCACACATAGTGATTTGCAAAAATACCTGAGGCAGTGGGGCATATAGCTCCTGTGTGTCCCCCAAATCTGCTTCTGAGGGTTGGGAGACCTTCCTGAGCATATTTAAGGATGTGTCAGAGACTGCAAGGGGAAAGCGAGGAAGAGGAAGTCTTATTGTGTGCATGCAATACTGGGTTTTATTGTTTGTAAGAAAGATATACCCTACTTTAAAGTTTTTTATCTCAAAGCAGCTTACAGAAAAAATACAGCACACAATAGACAAGATTTAAAAGGTAGAATAAAACATGAGAACAACATTCACAACGCAAAGGCCTCCTGAAATAAAACCAAAGCTTAGCAAGGATGATGCCTGCCTCATTTCTAATGGGAAGGGACGGGAGATGACCAGGGGTGTGGTCTGTGTGCAAGCAGGCCTGCAGAAAAGGAGGAGGAGGCATGGACATTGGAATGAAGGTGAAAGTAGTGGGTGAAAAGAAAGCCTGCAGAGTAGACAAGAGAAATACCTTCATAAATGAGGTTGCAAAGGGGGAAAGGGAGCTTAGCAGGGAAGGAAAAGCTCTGGCGGGGGCAGGGGGTTGGCAAGCAGTGAGCAGAGATGCAGCCCCAAGTAAACAACAAAATAATAATTTAAACAGGCACCACCATGTATAGTCAATGGCTTCATGCTAGAGAACAGAAACCACAGATTTTAAAGATATTTGTACCAAAAGCTGAATTAGAAACAGATTTCTGCCACTTTCAGGCTTTATTTTCGGTTGTGTAAAACAATTGAAAAATTCAGTTAAATGATCATGTCCAGGCTATTAATTCACCTTCTAATAAAGGAATATTTATAAAGAATCATTAAGTCAAATCAAACGGATATTCCGCTTCATCAGTTCAATCAATAGGAACCAAATCACAGCTACAGTAGTTCTGGAAGGAAGGGAAGAAAGAAACCCACAGGCATGGGTTAAAGTCACTGAAATAACTTTGCCTCAACCACTGTGCCAGAGTTTGATAAATCTCGTAACATGGAATATAATCAGAATGAAGGAGGTATGCTATTATGGTATAGATATTTTGGAGTGGAATCTCATCCATGTCTATTCAGAATGAAGTACGTCCCACTGTATTCAATGGAATTCATTCCAAGGTGTGTGTGGGGGGGATTGTGGCCAGCAGGAGAGAGTGTGGTGGGGCCCTGCGGCTCACCTGACCTCCAGTTGGTTGTGTCACGGCTGCTTACTGGGAGGCAGAGGGGTGGGACAAAGCCGTGACAAATGCACCAGTGGAGCAACTCCACGCTGTACTCACCATCACCTCACCCCTCCACCTCTTTCTTCAGGTAAGCAGCAGTGGCAAGGCTGGACAGAGTTCAGGTGAACAATGGCAGTCCATCATGCCATATCTGCTACTTCTTGCAGCATTAAAAATCTATTGTATCTATAATGTAGGGGCATACAAGAAGATAGCGCTTAACTTAGCAAGTTTATTATGCGTCTGTATTCTACATATAGCATCTATCATCAGTACCATATAGGCTTTATCGTTTCCGTGATGCTAGTTTAACTTTCAGAACTAGTACCGGTATGTTCTAGGAAAGAAATCAAATTGTTTCAAGTGAATGCCTCTAGCTACATTAGAAAATCATTTACTTTCACACCTTTCATTTCTCCACTTTGAAAAGCAGGGAGTGAATTTTTGACTCTTAGGCTTTCTTGGGTAATTCCAGTTCTCAGCTGTCAATCAGCATTAAAGCCAAAAAATATCTCTGTTTTCAATGGAAGAATCATGTAGTTTTTGGACAGCCCCATAGGTCAGTCATAGCCCAGAGCTCTGTTTAGGCATTCCTTTTTGTGAGAGGGTAGGGTTGCAGATAGGGATGGAGGGAATCAGGGTGCACCCACTGTGCCTTATACGCACATAGGTACATCAGTATACCCAATGCACATACCCAACTATGCGTAGGCTCTCAAAATTCATCCTATTTTTTAAAAATGAAGACTGCAGATCAAGCATAGGAGTCAACAGGTGCTTGGTTGTCCATGTACAGTATAGGTACAGTGCACCCAGGACCCACCCTTAAAAACGTTGAGGTCAAGGGCATGACCGCTGGCCACAACCTAGTGTGCTCCTGTGCTTTGTATACATGTGAGGGCTCATGTGATTTGCATGTATTAAGGTAACTTATACATGGTAACTAAATCAGGTAGAAAGGCTGTGAAATACTCATGCTCAGTATTGGTTCTCATAGTAACCTGAATTTTCCCCCTAAACATAGCACTTTCCTTTTCCTTCATTTGGGATGCCTGCCCCACATTTTTTTAAAAAAATTTAAAAGCTGAGCAACATTAATTAAGAATAAACGAATGGTATAGATGGTACATTACACCAGTAAAAGTGGCAAAAATGTATAAAACTGTTGGAAAACAAATGTTGGAAATGTAAAGAATAAGAAGGTACTTTTTATCATATGTGGTGGGAATGTAAAGGTAAAGGTAAAGGGACCCCTGACCATTAGGTCCAGTTGTGACCGACTCTGGGGTTGCGCGCTCATCTCGCATTATTGGCCGAGGGAGCCGGCGTATAGCTTCCAGGTCATGTGGCCAGCATGACAAAGCCGCTTCTGGCAAACCAGAGCAGCACATGGAAACACCGTTTACCTTCCCGCTGTAGCGGTTCCTATTTATCTACTTGCATTTTGACGTGCTTTCGAACTGCTAGGTTGGCAGGAGCTGGGACCAAGCAACGGGAGCTCACCCCGTCACAGGGATTCGAACCGCCGACCTTCTGATCAGCAAGCCCTAGGCTCAGTAGTTTAACCACAGCACCACCTGGGTCCCTTATTGATGGGAATGTAGAGAAGTTTAAAAAAATTGGGAGATGATATATAATGAACTGAAAAAAATGTTTAAAAGGACATTTGTAAAAAACAAAACAAAAAAGCAACAACAACCCAGAAGCCTTTTAGTTAGGGCTTTTAGGACAAGACCTGCCAAGGAAAACAAAGAACCTATTTATGTATGCTACAACAGCAGCAAGAGTCTTGTTAGCACAAGGATGGAAGAATGAGGAAGTCCCAACGAAAGAACAATGGCAAGAAAAATTGATGAGTTATGTGGAACTGGCAGTGCTAACACATAAACTACGAGAGGACAATCGTGATTTTAAAGAAGAATGGGAACTTTTTTTACAAAGTATTTAAAAAGACAACAAACGAACTTGGACTCCTTGGCAGGTTTTGAATAAACATCCACAATTTATTAGGAGAACATAGGATAGATAAGGTAGAGATTTGTACAATTTTACAATATGCAGAGAATAACATGTGCAAAACAAAAACAAAAAACCAGAGGGGGGAGCTGAGGGAAGTCTTGGGAGGGTGGGAGGGAGAGGCAGGGGAAAGGGGGAAAATGTAATTGGCTACATTGATTGATAATTTGTTTTCTTAAATTTGTTTAATTAAAAAATATATAAAAAGAAAAAAAGAATAAACGAATGGTGGGATGTAGAACACAGTGGTGGGCATCTTTATTTGCTCTCATTTTCATCAAGAGTCTCTCACACAAAGGTTAGCAACTCCCCTTTATCCCTTTATATTTTGTAAAAGGGTAAATGTAGTTAACTGGGGAAACTGAATAAATGAATCAACAAAATCACACACCAGGGCCCACTGCTTTCCCCCTTCAAATTGGGCCAGTTCTTCTGCGCGTCTTGCCGTGGACTATGGAAACCAAAGAATCCAGCCTTTGCTGCTTAACGTTTAGACTGACGTTTAGACTATAAAAAGGTTCCGTCTTGCCAAATTCAGAGAACACAAATGCCTGTATTGGTTCACATGGAAGCAGGTGAGTGCCACAGATTCTATGCTGATAAGCACAGCAGATAAGCTGTTGTTTGGACCAGTTGCCAGGCTTCAAAATAAACAAAAAACCAGGAGATAGGACTAATTTAGGGATGGAATTTTCTGAATACAGTGGTACCTCGGGTTAAGAACTTAATTCGTTCCGGAGGTACTATTTCTGGGTTAGCAGAGCCTGTAACCTGAAGTGCCTGTAACCCGAGGTACCACTGTACCTTGATGCCTTGCTTATCAATATCCTTGATCTTAATGAGAAGCAATTTTTAATTAAAAAAAAACAATTTCTCAAAAAATGCAAACAACCCAAGCATATTATATGCTTTACTATACACATTATATTATATACATATTATATGTGTATACTACTCCAGTTTTCCTAAAGTACTGGTAACCAGCACATAAATAAATGTAACAAGTATAAAAATACTTACAGATCAATACTTATACACCCATGTTGCAGCAATACACAACCAAATGGACTTGACTCTTGTGTACCGGTATGTATAATACATATAACAGACAAATATTTAGTGTAGAATTTTGAACATCAGGTGCTTTTTTAAAAAGGGTGTTCAGACAAAGCAGGCACATGGTGCAAGATGCTGGTCCCCCCCCCTTTGCTCAATTATTCAGCAAGCATTCCACAATTTTTGTGCTTCTTATGGTCAGTGTCTCTATATCTTTTTTTTCAACCTTTCGTGGCTTCCTGCTTAAACCACAGCTTCTCAAACATACTACCTTTGTACAATTGGAGGGTGGCTGCTAATCTCTTTATTTTTATTAGCCTTTACCAGCATTATTCACAACCTGCGTGCAACGTATGATGGCCTGATGATATCGGCTTCATCTAACTCCAGGCAAATTCAAGCCACAGCAGGTATATCTCAAGATGAAGATAAATTACTTCAATGAACTTTGCTCCGAGGTATTTCTTTTCTTTTTTCTTTCACAGATCCTAGCTGGTTAGACAATGTTTGTTCCACTATACTTATGTAATTACAGCTATGGCTTGCAGATCCTACATATATTCCTCTGTGTGCGCACTGTTTTCAAGCTCACATGCAATTCACATGCAATTGTACCTCAAAGAGTGAACAGGCAATCCAGGTTGCATAATGAGTTGCAGTAGGTGTGGCAAACAAGACTGGGGTGCTCCCCCTTTCCACAAAAACCCTTCCTACAAGTGAGGTTTGTTTTGGCCCAGGCATAGGCAAACGCAGCCCTCCAGATGTTTTGGGACTATAATTCCCATCATCCCTGACCACTGGTCCTGTTAGCTAGGGATCATGGGAGTTGTAGTCCCAGAACATCTGGAGGGCTGAGTTTGCCTATGCCTGTTTTGGCCCTTTGTTAGTTTTGCTCCCCGGCTTTCCCCGGCAACATGGTCAATCTTAGACTTAGGCTGTTTTTTAAATGAGGGGATCCTAGTACTACCTGATCATTGCTACATGTAGAATTGCAATTGGCTTTCTACCCTGTTGCGTCCCCGTCCCCCCCACATATGTACATCCTGCAATGTTCTGTCCACACCAGTGCGCATGGCATAGCTGCTGTGGGCGGGAACATTTGCAGCTCAGCAGACATTCACTATAATGTGGTGAGTGCCATTTTATTGCCCTGTTTCTATTTTTGCTCCTGAATTTCTCTAAAACACTTTTCCTTGGTTGTTTAAATGAAAGAAAGATACAGCACTATAATGCTATAATGCTGTTGTGCTTTTTTCCAGCTGGCACTCACCACAACCAGGGGCGTAGCAAGGGGGAGCGGAGAGGACGGCCCGCTCCCAGCTCCGCTTTTTGGGGGCCAGCGCGAGCGGCACCACCGGCACCCTGCTACATAGCGCACATGCACAGCGTCGCTACATAGCGGTGCATGCATCGTACGTAGCGGCGCTGCACATGCGCTTCATGTTTGCCGCTCCGGGTGCCCAAACGGCTGTGTGTGTGTAATATAGACAGACAGACAGACAGACAGATATGGATGATAGATAGATACGGTAGATATGAGAGAGAGAGAGAGAGAGAGAGAGAGAGAGAGAGAGAGAGAGAGAGAGAGAGAGAGAGAGAGAGAGAGAGAGATATGGAAAAGCATTTTAGCAATAATTAAAAGATGGCACCCATCACAAACGTTAGAATGAACATATGCTGAACCATGTCAAAGCAATCTGTGCTTGGGATTTCAAGGGCTTATAATATGTGATATGTTAAAGAGTGATCATAAGGAGGGAAGTTTCACCCCACAGCAGGGTGGTGGAAAAGCCAATGAAACTTTTAGGCACTGCTACCACATATTGTAGCACAGAGTTCCAGGTCTTCAAGCTGGAGGTCTCCTATTGACACTGTATGGTTGCCGGGACACATGAGGGGACCCAGTCGTATGTATTTAGTTTGCTGCCTGCAAGCTGTATATTGTGGAATAATTAATCAGAATGAATCCCACAGTTCTCTTACATAATAATGTAATCCAAAAGCAATTATGTAATGCTTTAATGAAGCAAACCTCCCAAATCTGCTAAATTTGCAGTGGAGCCATAATTTCAGTTTTGAAAACCTTAGTTCTAGTTTAGTTTTTGTAGACAGTAGGGCGAAGGTTTAACCCAGAGTTAAAATCCTTGAGGGTCAAGGAATGAATAGGTCCCTCTTAGCTCATATTTTCTGCTCATGTGGTATTGAGTTATTACTGCCAAGGTATTCTCTGCTGGGGCAATTAACACCATTTACCTCCTCCTCCTCCTGCCAACCTAGCAGTTTGAAAGCACATCAAAGCAAGTAGATAAATAGGTACCGCTCCGGTGGGAAGGTAAACGGTGTTTCTGTGCGCTGCTCTGGTTCGCCAGAAGTGGCTTAGTCATGCTGGCCACATGACCCGGAAGCTGTACACCAGCTCCCTTAGCCAGTAAAGCGAGATGAGCACCACAACCCCAGAGTCATCCGGGACTGGACCCAACGGTCAGGGGTACCTGGCTATCCAATCATACCCACCCACAACACAGGGTTCGGTTGCCAGGTAGCACCACAACACGTGCCCTCTTTGAGGGAAGACACGATTTGGCAATGTTGGCAGTGCTGAACTAGATGGACCAATAAGCCTGACTGTGTAAGGCAGCTTCCTAAGTTATTAGGGCCTTGTTGGTTTTTAAACATCTTTTAAATATATCTTTTGTTTCAAAGGACTTTTAGTGTGCAATTTTAAATTTGATGCTTTTAAAGGTTTTCTGTCTGAGGCTTTGAAACGTTGAGATTTTATTTGACTTTTGCGCTGCTTTCCATTTGCATGTTTTGGTTTTCAATTCTTTTACTGTAGTTGTATCAATAGTGTATCTATGCTTTTTAAATTCTGCACGTTTCTTTGTTTAATTCTTCAGAAGAGGAAGAAGGTGTGCCAACGGATATGAATTTAAGCTCGTGAAAACCACCGTGATCCTGAAACTATATATTGAAAGTAAGCATTACAGTATGTTGCGGAGGGTTGTGAAAGGACAGCCAGGTGAGCTGCTCTTAGGTATTTGCAAAAGCCTTTTCTGCCTGCAGTGCCAGGATAATAGTACCATTCTGTATTATTACACCATGACTGTTGGGAATATATTGTCCCTAGGGCACATGTGCCAGCAGTGCGCAGGCCTCAGGAGCGGACTGTCAATCATGTCACTTTATTCTGAGAGCCCACAAGAGGTTCCTCCTTCCCACTCACTGCAAGTCTCACTGGAAACTAGGCTGGAGCATCCTGTTCCTTAAGACCCTCTAGTGGCAGGTGCTTACCGACTTCCCTGTAACTGCAGCGACACGTCTCTGTCTAGTATGATCACCTTGGGGAACTGTCTCTCATTTACTTTATGAGATTATTCCTGTCATCTTTATTAGGGGAAGTGGTGAATCTCCTGTGTTAATTACATTTGGGTGCCCCCAGGGCTTCAGTGGGGACGGCTTTCTAAGGAATGTAGGAAGTTTAGAATTCACTCCATCCTTCATCAAAATCCTCCATCCTTCTGATCAGTTATCTTGCCGATTCTTGAATGCATTCGATCATCTTGTTAATTAATACCTCTACAGTGTGATATTCCACTGTTCCCCAAGACTGGGAAAGACCCTTTAGCTCACCTTTATGCTAAATGAGTTTCATCCAAGCTTCATGAGCTTCACCAAGCTGTGCTTCAGCTTACACAAGTTGAGGGATATGCCCCTTGCCCCCAGGTCAGAGCTCCTGGTCTTCACCCACAGTGTCACTGGTAGAAATCCAAAATGTGGAACGAGCTGGAGATGATGATGATGATGATGATGATGAAGAAGAGGCAGCTCGATTCATTTACCTTCAAAACTTTTGTTTCAATTGACATTATCATTTTTTAGTGCGAGAGATATTTGGCTTGTTGGTTGTATATTCAAAAATACATAATAAAAATCAAGATGTTTAACATTTTATAGATGATGTTTATTACTTTGAGTTATAAAGAATTAAAAACTAAGACTGATGCCACTCACAAAATGGCCACTGAGTACGATTGGACAAGTTACTGTAGTTATATGTTGTTCCTGTATATACATGAAAACCAATAACAATTATTTGGTGGGGACGGGGACAAAATGGCCAGTGTGAGGTGTGTGGCGTAGCACACAGTGTGTGCCATGTTGGGGTGTGTGTGGCATAGCGCAAAATGAGAGAGAAGAGTGTCATCACTACTTGCCCCCATGCTTACCTCATGCTTACCATGGGAAGACTGTGGTATATCCTACTGATCCTGTTTGTGGCATTCACACAATATTGATTTTCTTCACATGCCCGCTGGATCCTCTTGTTGTCTAATAGCAACAGTGGGCATTCCCCAGTACCAGGAAAATATACAAGGTGGCCAACTACATTCTTGCACATGCACACACGTGCACACAGGCCTGTCTCTCTCCCTCTCACACGCTAACTTCACATTTGCACATATATGTCTCTCTCTCCTGGCCCCTGGCACATCTTTCCCTCACTCTCACACACATGCATACATGCCTCATGTCTCTCTAACACAAACACACCACACATACATACATCCCTATGTGTCCAAGTGCATGTCCCTCCCTCACTGACCTAACATAACGTACAGCCTTTTCTCTCACATGCACAGAAAACATAAGAGATCACTTCTTCCTTCCTTCACACGCACCCTGCAAATACACCTCTCCTCTTTCTCACAAATCACACATATATAGTTTCTCTCTCTCTCTTTCTCTCTCTCTCACACACACACAACTTGAGCTCACATCCCCACCCACCGCCAGCTTCAAGTTGCTGACAAACAATGGTAGCCTGAAGGCACAGGGATACCTCTAGGGTTGCCATACTTCCCCACGGAATCCCGCCTTTGAAATCCTGGTAATGTCTGGGAATATCTGGACATATGGCAGCCCTACTCTTCCCTCCCTACTAACTTTTGGGGACAAAGCTATTTGCCTCTGGTGGCCTGAACGAAGGAACTGGTATTCTGTTCTGGAGCATCCCACTAGGAAAAACCCCCACACATTTGCCATTTACTATCATTGTTAATTTGCTTTTGGGTATTCAGAACACTTCCCATGTTATAATTGCAGTATCAGCTGAGGCTGGGAGCCATGGATACAATGCTAATGCTTCTCCATAAAGCAGAAATGGCAGATGAAAAGGGGGGGAGGGGTCTATTTTGTTATATATTGGGAAAGCAGAATTTTTAAAGTTCATCTGGTTTTAACTTGATGCAAAAATGACCACTCCCAGAGGCCTTTTAATTTTTACTACTTTTCAGAAACTGTGATAAAGGAGGTGGCTTCCCGAATTTGGGGTTAAAGCTTATCAGCTGTTGGGTTTCATGACTTCAGTCCTGGTTATTCTCAAGCATCACTCTAAAGATTTGTGATGGAACTAGGAATAAATCCAGATCTTTGTGTATCGTTCAGTCTCCCATGTCTGCTGAAATGGAAAAAGAAATGGCAATATGCTCCTTCCCACAATGGGATGCATTTTCCCCAAATACACTAAGACATGTCGTGAATTTCTTCGTATGTCGTGAATTTGTTCTATGTGTGTAGATCAGATGGCTCGCCTGGTGCCTTTGTTAATAGGGTTGCCATATTTCAAAAAAGTAAAATTCCTCCCCCCCAAATGGTGATTTTAAGCCATACATCCAGGTTTCCCCTGACATTTTGCCGATTCGGCAAAATCCCCCCTGACGTCATTTTTACACCCAAACACCAGGACATGTCAGGAATATGGCAAGCCTAAACGGTTAGGGGTACCTTTACCTTTATTGTTACATATCTTTAGGCACCAGACAAAAACATTTCTTTTCCCCAGACCTATGGCTTTCCAAACTTTCTGTCTGTCTGTCTGTTTGTGTTATTATGGTATGCATTTTAGTGCTTTTATATTGTAAACCATCCTGCGATCATCGGACAAAGGGCAGGGCAGTACAGTAATGTGGTAAATAATATTAATAAGATGACTCTGGGCAATGCATGGCAGGATCCCTTTGTTGTTTTTCTGCGAAAAATCCTAGCAAAGTAATTTGCAATACAACAATACTGCCATGCAACAGAATCAATTTTTTGCACCCGGCTATTTAGGCGTTGCTTTGTTCCATCTGCCTTTTAGGACACTGGTGATGAGAGTAATGAATAGCGTGATCCACTTGGTTATTACCGTAGCTCTCCCTCCCTCCTCCCTTCTGCCTTTCATTATGGTAACTTTACATGCACTTTTAATTTGTGTGCAGACAGGTACAAAAGCATAACCGGATATACCTGTTATTTGCCAATGACCTGAGAGAGTTTAGTTTATGTTAAGCCCGGGGTTATGTCAGAGTTTGCACGCAATTCCCCAATAGATTTGCTGCAGGCAATTAGTGGATAGTGGTGTTGGAAGGGGGAGGAAGGCTTTAAAGTGACAGAACTTTATTTCATTCTCCTTTAGTCTTTTCAAGCACGCAACCAACTTACTTTTATTCCACACGCAGGCAAAGTTACACACTCTGCTCAGGAAAAGATATGTATAATTTAAACCATATTAAGTTAGGAAAGAATTTGTTGCAATTTGTTAACAATCCCTGCAGCAGCTAACCTTGTGAGTGCTTCTCTCTCTCTCTCTCTCTCTCTCTCTCTCTCTCTTAAAAGACTGTTATAAAAACCAGGCTCCTAATAGCACAGAGACTATGGAATGGCAACGGTGCTGTGCTTTGTTAATGCAGGATAATATGTTGCTTTCTCCATGTGATTTGGTCAGGCACACAATCTTAAAGCCCAGTTCCCTGTGTGTTTTACCCAGAAATAAGTCTCACAGAGGTCAGTTCTACTTTTCACACTGGACGTGTGCAGCCTCTACACTGAATTTCAGGAAATCCTGCTCAAGGATGAAAAAATCATAGCTGCCAAGTTTTCCCTTTTCTCATGAGGAAGCCTATTCAGCATAAGGGAATTTCCCTTAAAAAAAGGGGAGAACTTGGCAGCTATGGAAAAAATGTGTAACTCAAATGCACGCAGTGCACGTTGATTCAATAAATATATAAATAATCTATTGTTTTCTGGCATACCAAATTGTGAATGACTTTGAAAAAAGAGAACATGAGATAAATTATGTTCAAATATAAATTATGTTTCTGATGATATGAAATATTTGTGACGGTAACAAAAATTTGGGCGGGACAGTTTATTCCATGGGTTGGCAAACTAAGGCCTGGGGGCCTGATCCGGCCCAATCGCCTTCTAAATCCGGCCCGTGGACGGTCTGGGAATCAGTGCGTTTGTACATGAGCAGAATGTATCCTTTTATTTAAAAATGCATCTCTGAGTTATTTGTGGGGCATAGGAATTCGTTCATTCCCCCCCAAAAAAATATTCCGGCCCCCACAAGGTCTGAGGGACAGTAGACCGGCCCTCTACTGAAAAAGTTTGCTGACCAGGGCCGGCCCTATGGCCAGGCTGGGTGGCGCAGGGTGCCAGGGCGCCGCGGAGCAGCACCCGCAGCAGCCACGCTGCATGCTGCGCCCGCTGCACTGGGAAACGGGGCGGGGGGCGCTGGAGGGATCCGTCACACCACAGTGCCAGGGCGCCAGATATGCTTAAGACGGCCCTGTTGCTGACCCCTGGTTTATTCATTAGTTCTTCTGTGAGACTCGGTCAGAAATAGATAGTGGATAAGGAAGGGATAATAAAGGGTAGCAGTTAGTTCTAATAATTTTCCTGTTAGTTAATTCATTAGTGAAGGAGAGGTTCAGCAAAGTTAGTACAGCATTGGGATCTTTTCTTTGTGGACATTGTTGATTGTCAGTCTCAAAGGCGGACCAAAGGAAAGACTGGCAAAGGAAAGCTTCACCAACAGGAAACAGCTCTCAATCTATAGCCACCTTTTAATTTTATGACTGGCATAAGAACCAGCAGGATCATCACTAGAATTATTATGGATGTTTGGACTTACCACTGCCTGGCACTGTACATGGAACTAACCTTGATGCCTATTTGCAAGTTGTATCTTAGCCTATCAGCTGTTGAGTGTGGGGCTCTAAGACAATACTCTACAACTATATTGATTACGTTGACTGAGTGTCAAGTCTTGGCACAATTCAAGGTGCCAGTGATTCCCATTTCAACTCTCCCAGTGCGATTTCAGGCAGCCAGATGAAGCAAACCAGCTAGCCTTGAGATGGTTGAGAATTGTCTCAACATGGATGCCTGTGTCCACATATTTAGAGAGGTGGGATGTAATTGTCATCAAGGACTTGAACTGTGTGAGCACAACCACCTGCTCTGAACTGACTATTCACCAAGAGAAGCGTGGCACAGATGTTGCTGCCATGGGCAATGCATTCCTTGGAGACCTGATCTGCTGCCCCTGTTGCCTGAGGCAGTCTCTCACCTTGCCTCATGGGTAGGCTGGCCCTGTTGTTGTTGTTTAGTCATGTCCGACTCTTCGTGACCCCATGGACCATAGCACGCCAGGCACTCCTGTCTTCCACTGCCTCCCGCAATTCGGTCAAACTCATGTTCGTAGCTTCGAGAACACTGTCCAACCATCTTGTCCTCTGTCGTCCCCTTCTCCTAGTGCCCTCAATCTTTCCCAACATCAGGGTCTTTTCCAGGGAGTCTTCTCTTCTCATGAGGTGGCCAAAGTATTGGAGCCTCAGCTTCACGATCTGTCCTTCCAGTGAGCACTCAGGGCTGATCTCCTTCAGAATGGATAGGTTTGATCTTCTTGCAGTCCATGGGACTCTCAAGAGTCTCCTCCAGCACCATAATTCAAAAGCATCAATTATTCAGCAATCAGCCTTCTTTATGGTCCAGCTCTCATTCCATACATCACTACTGGGAAAACCATAGCTTTAACTATACGGACCTTTGTCGGCAAGGCGATGTCTCTGCTTTTAAAGATGCTGTCTAGGTTTGTCATTGCTTTTCTCCCAAGAAGCAGGCGTCTTTTAATTTCGTGACTGCTGTCACCATCTGCAGTGATCAAGGAGCCCAAGAAAGTAAAATCTCTCACTGCCTCCATTTTGTCCCCTTCTATTTGCCAGGAGGTGATGGGACCAGTGGCCATGATCTTGCTCTCCTGCAGAAGCCACCTTCCCCCCAGTCTGCACTGAATGCAGAAGTGAGGAAATTTGGGAAATGTCAAAATGTACCCTGAGGGAAGATGGGGCTTATAACAACAACAAAAAAGCCCAAATATAATAACGACGGGCACAAAGTATATTTTACAGCTAAACTGTTAAACCAAATGCATATTGATAGAGCTTTGTGAATTGGATACACTTGAATTGGATACACTTCCCCTTTCTAAACCCCATAAATCTCATGAACGTTTCATAAACCAAATGAAATGTTGTATGAGGTCCATTTTTATGAAAAGAGACCAGTTATGTTCTGTCTCTTCCACAGGGTTCCAAGCAGAAATGGACAGCGGAAGCCTGTCTGTTAGGCAAATGTTAGGCAATCAGCCTCAAATAGCCTCTCTTCTTACTTACATCCAGTTACGGGGATGTCTCTGACCGTCAGCTTTCTCCACCGTAGGGTCAGTGTTGCCCCTGTAGAACTCAGCAGGGAGGATGGGGATGGGGACAAAGCTAGAATGAGTTGGCTCTGCCTGTCTTTGGCTCTGCCTCTATGTACTGATGGCCTCTCTTCTTTCTTTCCTACCAGTCTCAACAGGCACCAGCCACTACTGAAAACGGACCATCCACATCCTTAGGGCTTTCCCCATACAATAACTTCTGCCATCACACACACAAAAGAATGACAGTTGTCACAGCAGGATGAACAACTGTTTGCTGTTATTTTTTTAAAAAAAAAATCAAAGTATGTGGGTTTCAGTAACGTGGACTGGGAGCACACAGTGTTCAAAGAATCAAATATTTTTAAAGCAGAATCAGTCAATGAAATAATAAGTCCCCCAGAGCACAATATTAATCAGGAATCTTAGTTTGGTCAGAATTGAGTATACTGTACGCTAATTGAACTAACACTAAATACATTACATATGGCACATGAGCCACCATAGCCACTAGAGGGCCATGAAAATTTGTGTCCCAGGCTTTTTAGACTCGTCCACCCATGTAGTATCTGAAACCCAAGGGGCACATTGGTTGCCAGATGTAAGGTCCTCCCCCCCCCAGCTCTCCTACCCTACTATTAGAGACTAATACATTTCTGAAAAACAAATAAATGACAAAATTATAACCAATAGAATACTTTTTTGGAGTGATTAGCTGAATGCGTTGTTGGTTTTCTCCATTCAGTATCTAACTTATCATATTTGGGGCTGGGGGTAATTCTTTTGCACAGGTGAGATTCATTATGGAACCCTTGGATTCTGTTTTGTCTTCCCCTATAGCTTTAGTGGTTTGCAGACATGCTGATGTGGACTTCATTTGTTTGACTTGTACATAGTGGCCTGGATCAAGTGGGAAAGGGCCATAGCTCCGTGGCAGAGCATCTGCCTTGCAAGCAGAAGGTCCCAAGTTCAATCCTGGGCATCTCCAGGTAGGGCTAAGAGACTCTTGCCTATAAGCTTGAAAAGCTGCTGTCAGTCAGTACAGACAACACTAGCCTTGAGGCACCAATGGTCTGACTCTGCATAAACCAACTTCCTATGTTTCAGTGTTTCAATGTGTTTTAAAATCTGCAGTCTGTAGCGGACCCTACCTAGCAACTGATCTTTTCGGCTCTAAATCTCTCCAGCACATCATTTATCCCCCACACAGTATTATCTTCAAAGCACTTTGTCTTTCAGGTCTCATATTTTCAGATAAAATGAAGATGGGGAGAAGGGAGTCTTGAGTTCCCTGGTAAAAACAGTGGGGTATAAATGCAGCAAATAATAAATAAATATCAACATGTGAAGGGATTCATGGACCCCAGATAGAGAGATGCATGAGGCAACAAAACATGTGGGCTTGAATAAAATATTGGGGGGGGGCAGGTAAGCCCCGCTCCACATAATCAATCATATGACGTGGCACACGGATTTCCCCTCAACTTTGGGGTGGGGCTATCCTGCTCAACTATTTTACTGATGGGTGGGCTGAAGGGACCTCAGCTCCTAGGATTCAGCTACCATTTCAGAGATAGCATTCTGGCCATTGCATGCCCAAGTGGTCAAAGATCTGAGTGTAGCTTCAGAAAGAGATTTGGCATCAAAACACGCTCCCCGCGCTATCCTCTAATTTCACCCTCTGATACCCCGGCGGCGGCGGGGGGTGGGGGGGTGGGATGGTGGCTGGCTGAAGCTCGCAAGTCCTCACACACCTTGCAAAGCCAGCCTGGGAAACAGAAGCCTCTCTAAAAACTCGAGGGAGGGAGCGAGGGAGGTACCGGGCTGAGATCCGTCCTGGGAAAGCAGTGCGGAGGACCCTTTGGCCCGGCGCTCTCCTCCGTCTCCGTTTTCCCTGCGGATCTCGCGTGCGCGCCCGGGGAGGGGAGGAGATGGCCAGAGGCTTTCCATCAGCCGCAGATCACGCCAGGCGGACTCCGCACGCAACGGGGAGGTGACACACGCCGAGGGTAGGAAACTTCTCCAGCCTCCGGGGGCAGAGGAGGGCTTTCCCCTACCTCCAGCTCCGCGATAAGCTTTGGGGGGGGGGCTGCTTTTTTGCACGGCACTTGGGAGCTCCACTTTCCTCGCGGGGCCCGGAGGGAGGAAGAAGAGGAGACGGCTCGCCAGGTCCCTTGTCGAGGAAGCAAGAGAGCTGCCTGGGTTTCCCCTCGTCGCAAGGCGCTGCTCCTCCCGAAGCAGCCCGAGGGAGACCCCGCGAGGCGGAGCTGGTGGGCGGCAGCGGCAAGCGCAGCGCTGCCGCGATCGGGGGCCGAGGCTGGCGCTGATTGGCCGGCGTGAAGGACCTGCTGCCCAGAGCCGAGGAGCGACCGGGATCTTTTCGAAACCGCTCGCTCGTCCTCCTCCAAGCAGGGGCTGCTGTGTGCGTGCGGAGCTCGAGTCTTGGCCGGAGGCAGGATGAGCCAGAGAGATGTGGCAGAAGCTTTGGTGAACAGGTGAGTCCCCGATCCTGTGAACAAGCAATTTCCCCCCGTCCCGTCCTTTTTAATATGCGGTGGCTTGTGCGAGGAAACGGTCAGTCGTGCCTTTTTGAGGCAATCCTGGGGCTACCCCCAAACTATT
Organism: Zootoca vivipara; assembly: GCF_965207765.1. Lineage (NCBI taxonomy): Eukaryota > Metazoa > Chordata > Lepidosauria > Squamata > Lacertidae > Zootoca > Zootoca vivipara. The sequence goes on from NC_142586.1 coordinate 79,952,277, forward strand.
TGTCTACCCCTGTGACCTATGAATGGTAAATTGCATTGACTTGATTGCTGCATATTTGTCCCAGTCCTACAAACAATCAATCATAAATCACTTGTGTCCCATTGCCTTTGGTGGGTCTTGAGGCTGAAACCTTTACACATTTACCTGGAAGTAAACCTTACTGAACGGAGTTACTTACAACAAAACAAACACTGAACTGGGTAACTGCTATGTGTTTAGCATCAGGATATACAACTGCAACGTGAATGTTAGCTTGTAAACTTAGTTTCCACACAAGTTCCAGTGAAATCAATGGGCTTTGACTCAAGTAAGGATGTGATGATCTGCACTTACTTGGGAGTATAGTACATCCTAGTGATACTAGTGAGACCAAAAACTAAGTATCATTTTGAAAAGCTGCAATTCCTTTTTTATTTGGGCAAGCAATTAATGGTCAGGAGAAGAGGGTTGTTTTAATGTACCAGTATGAAAGCAATTCATGACTCTGCTCTAATTCAATCTAACTTATTGTGCAGAACACCTTACTTTTTAGAAATGATGTGATGGATGCTTACACATAGACTTGCTGTTTAAGTATTGCAAGTTTTCTTACTTCACTGCTAGGTTCCTGCCTGACCAGATGACTCTGGGGTTGCGGCGCTCATCTCACTTTACTTGCCGAGGGAGCCGGCGTACAGCTTCCGGGTCATGTGGCCAGCATGACTAAGCCGCATCTGGCGGACCAGAGCAGTGCACGGAAACGCCATTTACCTTCCCGCTGTAGCGGTACCTGTTTATCTACTTGCACTTTGATGTGCTTTCAAGCTGCTAGGTTGGCAGGAGCAGGGACTGAGCAACAGGAGCTCACCCTGTCGCAGGGATTTGAACCTCTGACCTTCTGATCGGCAAGCCCTAGGCTCTGTGGTTTAACCCACAGCGCCACCTACGTCCCTCTGAAACAGTGCACAGATATGCACAAATATGATGAATTCCCACACAACAAGTGCAAATTTTCATGGAGTGGTTCATGCTTTTTTTTCTGGCAGGACTATGGGAAGCTTTCCAAGAGCACAAACCAAAAATGAAGTTTAGAGCAGGGTGGATGAAAATTGATGGTCTTTATTTTTAAAATATGTTTTTAAAATTTGTAATTTTAAGGAAACTGATTCTTTTATTTGTTTACTCTTTAGCTATATTACATATCATAATTTTTATTTTATTTTTTAAAAAAACTTGGTTTAAACTAGAGCCTGTATGTAATGCAAGCATGCATTCAATGATCCTCTCACATACACTGGATTAAAGCCTGCTTTTCCAACATGGAGGAAAAAACCATGGACACCATGAATGTGTTATTATACTTGATTATGAATGTTTCTGATTCTGCAATAAACTTCCCAACAAGTTCCCCCAGAAATTACCACACTTGCTTTTGTAAAGTACTAGATGCTTACAGCTAAAGCTTATGCATATTTACTCAAAATTCACTCCAAAAATAGCATTTTTCCTTTTTACACTTAGAAAAGTGTACACACTCTATACTGGAGTGTAGCCCTTGTTTTCAATATTTGGTTCACAGTGCAACCCTGTACCTGTTTATTTGGACTTAAATCTCCTTGTGCTTACTGGGGTTTACTCCTTAGCAAGTGCGTGTGAGGGCACGATCAACATTAGAGTTAAGATCCTTGATAGCAAAAAGGCTTTATTGGTTACAAACCAATACACTTGTTACAGCAACCAATTAACATACACTTCCGTTAAGAAAACGCAGAGATGGTTTAAGTCAGTGTATTTAACCTTCAGACACCTGCCCGGGCTCCAAGTATTATTACGGAGTATTTAGGGCAGGCTGCGAATGCTAGATGCGGAGTGTTTATGGCAGGCTTGCAAGTTTGAGAGCCCTCAATTTGGGGGAGCGGGGATCCCTTTCCACACAAAGGAAACTGCACGTGCAGGAAGTTTTGGTACATAAGTTTTCCCCTCTTTTTAAATGGCGCCGCATTTAAAAATGCACCTGCGGCCTGACATGCTGATGGCGGGGGCGCTTCCTCCCCGTCGGCTCTGCTGCCTGTCTCTGTCTCTGCTTGTAACCCTCCGCCTTTTTCTCCGCAGCGTGCGCCCCCGCGCCTTGGAAGACGTGCTCCCGGCCGGCGTGCCCCCGGTGCAGGGCTTGCTGCTGCTGCTGCTCTCGCTCCTGGCCGCCTTCCACGCGGCCAGGCTTCTGCTGCAAGAGCGGCGGCGGCGGCGGCGATTGGAGCCGCCGGGCCCGTTCCCGTGGCCGCTGCTGGGCAACGCGGCTCAGCTGGGCAGCGCCCCTCACCTGGCCTTCGGGCGCCTGGCGGCCACCTACGGCCACGTCTTCCAGCTGCGCCTGGGCGGCTGGCCCGTGGTAGTGCTGAGCGGCGAGCGCGCCATCCGAGAGGCGCTCATCCGCCAGGGGGCCGCCTTCGCGGGCCGCCCGCCTTTCCCCTCCTTCCAGCTGGTGTCCGGGGGGCGCAGCTTGGCCTTCGGCTGCTACTCGGAGCTGTGGAAGCTGCAGCGGCGCCTGGCGCACTCGACGGTGCGCGCTTTCTCGGCGCGCCGCCTGCTGGAGCGGCCCCTGGTGGCTGAGGCGCGCGCCGTGGTGCGGCTTCTGGTGCGCGCGTGCGCCGGCGGCGCATTCGTCGACCCGTCGAGGAGCCTGGTGGTGGCCGTCGCTAACGTCATGAGCGCGCTGTGCTTCGGGCGCCGCTACAGCCACGCCGACGCCGAGTTCCGGCGCCTGGTGGGCCGCAACGAGCAGTTCGGGCGCACGGTGGGCGCGGGCAGCCTGGTGGACGTCTTGCCCTGGCTGCAGCGCTTCCCCAACCCGGTGCGCTCCGCCTTCCGCGCCTTCCGCTCCCTCAACCACGAGTTCTACAGCTTCGTGCGCCAAAAGTTCGTGCAGCACCAGAGCAGCCTCCGCCCGGGCGCCGCCCTCCGCGACCTCATGGACGCCTTCCTCCGCCTCCAGCAGGCACAGCCTGCGCTGCCCTTGGAGCACGTGCCCGCCACCGTCACGGACATCTTCGGCGCCAGCCAGGACACGCTCTCCACCGCCCTGCAGTGGCTCTTGATCTTCCTCATCAGGTGAGCTGCTGGGGTGGGGCGCGCGGAGGAGACCGAGACAAAAGCGCCACTTGCCCCTCGGAGAAGCTCAGGTAGCGCAACTGGGGAAGGATCCGGACCCGAAGAGAAGCAGATCTCCGCCTAGAGGCAGTGAGGAAGCATTGTTTTCAACCCGAGGGCCACATTCCCCACTCGGCAATCTTCGGAGGGCCGCATGAGTGGGTAGGGAGGGATGAGGCTAAAATGGGGGCAGAGCAAGGAATGGGAATTCTAACTTCATACATTGGTAGGCCAGTTTCTACATACACTTGCACATCCCCACCCCCATCCAGGTGAGCAAAAGGCTTTATGGATCGGAGTGCCAGAACCCATTCCAGCCACACACAAACTCTCAAGGAGGGTGCAAAGCTGAAGGACAAAGAAGCCTGGAGGCCTACGGTATATTTGCCTCTTGAGCTGAGGTTCTCCAACCACGTAGAGAAAGCTGAATGTATTTTCCCATAAAGTTGAAGGTGATAGCTGAGGTGCACATGCCATCGACTTTGCCCATTCTTTGAGAAATCCAATTTCTCATTGAATTTGGCCCTATGTGATTATCTGGGTCTTTTGGTTCCCCCATTCTCTCCTGGAAAAATGAATGGCCACCAGATCCTGTTAGAATATGGTACAATACTCTTACTTTCCAGGGTTGTGCTTGAATTTCAGTATGGTACCCTGCATTAAGATGCAATTGTGCTCTTTAAGATAGAATGATGAAGCACCACCTTGCTGTATAGAATTTCAGTAAACTGAAAGTTGTTCCAAAATATATCTCCCTCCCCCAATTGAATGTTTCCTTTCATAATGTGACATACAAGAACAGGTCATGTGGCAAAAAATAGTGGTTCATCAGTCCCTTTCCCAAACCATTGCTCAGCCCTCTTAATTCAACCCAATGCTGTTGTCAAGGACCCAATGCTGTTGTCAAGCTGCCCAAAACAATTTGTGTGTCTGCATGATAACAAAACCAATTTGAATCCTGCCCTGAGGCCAAAATGTGTAATGCACTAGATTTCCATGTACAAATTAGCCCAATATTGGGTACGTATTAGCTATTGATATGAAGCCATTAAAACTGTATTGAGTCAGTTATTAGCTGTTTTGGACACTACTAGTATATTCATTGGTGGAAAAAAGAGAAATGTTGATAGTTGAACGTTTTTAGATAGCATGCAAGTCCTCCAAGTTTCAGAATATATGTTATTTTTGGATTCATTGTTTAACAATCCAAGAAGTAAAAGCTCAAATATGAGATTAAACATCTCAAGGCTCTGGTAAGGTTATCAGCGGAATTTTGCAAAGAGTTTGCAAGCATATTAACACAAAAACCAGTTCAGTAATTAACACTGACATGATCCCTTCGCCAACAAGGCAAAGATTTGTTCTATTAAGAGCAAGTAAAGAAACGACATAATTTTTTTCTTCAATTTAGGCAGACAGAGTTTTGCACTATTGTGAGAAGTTATTTAAAAACAGACCAAACAGGAATTTGTAAGGGGAAGAAATTGGTCTCTTCACATTCATAGAGCCAATATGGGTGCTATCCAGTTGCTTGTCCTGCTTGTGTTAATGGAACTTCCCTTCCTCTCCCTGACCACCCCTGAAGCCTGCTTGGGAGGTTGGGGACCTACTGAGGCCCATCTTACTAATTGAGGCAAGTGGTGCGGGGCAGCACTGCGCCAAGTTCTGGAGGGCGCCAGGCGAGAGTTCGGAGAAATTGAATGAGCATGCTGAGTGAGTGAGGGTGCATGCGCCGCTCCCACTGAGCGTCGGGTCGGTTTTTCCCCCTTTAGCCTGCAGGCGCCGAATTCTGCCGGGCGCCAGAAGGTAAAAGGGAAAAAACAGAACCGATGCTTGGTGGGAGCAGCGCATGCGCCCTCGCTCACTCAGTGCAGGCCCGCTTGCTCGGTGTGCTGCCTGCTGTGGCCACCGTGGCACAAAGCGGCCAGCTGAGCCTGGAGACGCTGCGGCCAGCCTCCACCTCTTCCCCGCCGGAGGAGCCGCCCTCCAGCCGCTGCCCGCCTCCTCCAGCCCTATAAAGGGTCTAAAACTCTGGGAAAGGGGGGCACCGGAGGGATCTTTGCACCATGGCGGCGGATATGCTTAAGACGGCCCTGGACCCACTGGAGTGGACTGAGGGCATGAGAGGCTGCTGAGGGTCCAAGAGGAAGTGGAAGCCCCATCATTTCCCCTGGTACAATGTTGGATCTGAAATAGCATTTTGAGTATACCTGTCACAACAAATTCTGCCCTGTGCTTGTTTCTAGACACTTCTAAATCATTTGATCGAGTGGAATGGCAATACAACTATTAATTTTAACATGTTTATATAATATGTTTGCTCTTCTCAGCCGTAACTTAGACTTTTATTGGGAGAAGAATACAACTGCACACTAAAGTTAATTTTAAAATAAATTCTTATCTCAAATAGCAGATCAATGAGCAAATAATCTGAACGAAAAACATAGTGAATGGGTTAACAAATTCAAATATTAACAAGCTCAGATTTATAGATAATATTGGTTCCAATAATAATTGGTTCCAATAATAAGTTCCAATCCATTCTGTTCAGTCCAGATGCGGCACTCAAATAGGTGGATTATTTTTACCTCCCCACCTCACCTGTTTATGTAGGCAGTACACCAGGCTGTTAGAGAATAGGGGCATTGTGTGCACACCTCCTATGTCCACCCCCACTCAGGAGCTCACATTCCTTGATTGAGTGGGAGGGAAGGTTGGACAAGGATATGTGAGCAGTGCAGGTACTGAGCATCAAGGAAGGAGTGAGGATAATGGAGTGTATTAAACCCTAAGGGGATTTTTCCACACAGGGGGTGCTGTGCCCTTTGTAAACTGGATTGAGCCTTATTATATGTAGGCTCAGACAAATGTGCTAGTACAAGCAACAGCTCTAAGAATATAGCTGCTTGATAAAAATATATAAATTACTGTCTAGAGAAATTTACATTTTCTTCCACACAGTAGTTGCTTCGGTTCCCATTCCCAAGCCAGGTATGATGTTGAGTATAAAGCAATTGTGGGGACAGGGCAGGGGGGGGGTATTTCATGGGGGAATTGGTGAGTGGGATGGGGAGGATGTTAAACAATTTCCCTCCTGCTGATTTTTCCCAGCAGATGCCCCCATGCTGTATTTTGAGCGGGGCCAGTTTTCCCAAAATGGGAATGCAGCCCCCTTCTCTACAGCAAAGGCCACATTGCAGGAGGGACCTGGAGGCACAAGGGGGGTGGGGAGTCACGCTTCCACCCCACCTGCCAATTCAGCCTCCCCACCAACCACACATTCACATATTACCAGTGGACATACATTGGTTTGGGGCATGCATTTGCTCAGGTAACCTTTTCTTTCAGAAGAGTTGAGAGAAAATTTCCCAAATGTGTGTTGTTGTTTTTTAAAACTAGGTATCCAGAGGTACAGGCTAAGCTGCAAGAAGAGATCGATAAAGTTGTCGGCCGCGACCGCTTGCCTTCTGCTGAGGACCAGCCCCACTTGCCTTACGTCATGGCCTTCCTTTACGAATCCATGCGTTTCAGCAGCTTTGTGCCAGTTACTATTCCCCACTCCACCATGGCTGACACCACCTTAATGGGCTACCGAATCCCCAAAGACACCGTGGTCTTTGTCAACCAGTGGTCAGTAAATCACGACCCAGTGAAATGGCCTTCCCCAGAGGAGTTTAACCCATTGAGATTCCTGGATGAGAATGGATTCCTTAACAAAGATCTCACCAGCAGTGTGATGATTTTTTCGTTGGGCAAACGTCGGTGCATTGGGGAAGAGTTATCTAAAGTGCAGCTCTTCCTCTTCATTGCCATATTCGTACACCAGTGCAATTTCAGTGCTAATCCAAAGGAAGACACGAAAATGGATTTCACCTATGGCTTGACTATTAAACCCAAGCCATTTGAACTCAACGTCACACTTCGAGATAACATGGATTTGCTGGATAGCACTGTACAGAGACTTCAGGCAGAAAAGGATTCTGAAAATGGCCTCCCAGATATGTGAACGTTGAAGTTTGAACACTGTCTGTACTCTTCTTATAAGGATCATTTGCCTTTGCCTTTTTATATTTAAATGAAACACATTGAAATATAATGTATTCTGGAGAGGTAGTAGCATGAAAATGAAGTAAAACAATGCATTATTTTTCAAATATGGATTTGGTTTTAACCATTGGTATTTCGTTACCTCTGCATTTCTTGCCAGGCAGAAGCAAAAAGGGCATTCTCCAAAGTTGTTTTAAAAATCTGAAGTTCCTTCCACATAAGTGTTTAGTTTGGAATTGCCATGCTTTGTTTACTAATTTTTTTTTCTGGAGCATCCACATGATGGTGCCATCCAATCATTGTTATCCTGTGCTATATTTTCCTGCAGTTCTTCAGTCTTTTCTCAGACCCCAGGAAGTCTGACTTTGCAGAAGAAGACGTCTATACCAGTGGAGATTGTGCTGCTCTTCCATCACTTTAGAAAGGGCAGGATTTTGACACGACCAGTTTGATGTATGATGCTGTTGAATCAACACAGCACAATTCACTACTGTTGAATTGGCGCCATTTTATCATCCCGGTTACACAGTCTTTTTAATTAGCACATTTTAAATGCTTTACAAGGGTTTATGTCTATTATTATTGTTATTGCTACTGTTTTTGTTACATTGGTGAAATACCACTTAAGTGAAAGTGTGCTAGCAGTATAATGCTAAAATTTAAAATATGATGGGGTGAAGTCCCTTTCTATCCCCCAGCTATCTGGGCAACAATTTTTTTTAATCCTTAAAAAATAATAATTAAATGGTGCTTTACCATCTGATACAGCAACTCCCTATACTGCCAAAGGTACAAGTTGGGATTGTAGCTATGAGTGACAATTGCATTCAGTATCTTGGTTATAAAATATCTCTCCGTTGACATGCCAGATGTTTTTGTTTGAAGAGATTTTAAATATAAGCACAATTTCCTTCTCAAATATAATTGACATTTTCTAAAGTAAGCAGGCCCTCATTGTGCCTTGCACCTGTTATAACAAATCTTGATTGAGGCAGTGATGTTAAAAGATGTTGAATAAATTGTCTGCTTACCTCAGACTATCGCACATAGGGATGTAAGGCAATGTTTTAAAGTAATGTTTGGAAAATAATTGTATTTGACAACCTAGGTTTTATTGGTTGAGTGCTCTGTTAGTGTCACTCATTGATACACATTCATAAATAGGGATGTTATTAATTTGCATAAATGCATATCCTATATAATAAAGTCCCTGTGTCTCTGCGTCCAGATTCCATGTGTCCCTGGGTTACTGCGCATGTGCCCCAGGGACACAGGGATTGGAGGCAGAGACAACCGCCGCTCCGCCAACCGCCAACTGCCGCTCCGAAGCCCCGTCTCATGCTGGAGGTGCGCTGCGAGGCGGCGGGAGAGAGAAGCGCTCCTCCCCCCCGCCGCCTTGCCATGCACCGCCGGCATGGGACAGCGCTTCCTCGGCGAAGGCAAGCAGGCGAGCTGTCTGCCTGCTTGCCGTAGCCGAGGAAGTCAAAGCAGCAGCAGGCAATTCGGCTGGGGGACTGGCTTGGCAGCGGCAGGAAAAAGGGAAGGAATTCCTCCCCTTCTTCCCGCCACTGCCAAGCCAGTCCCTGAGCCGAAGTATGGCGCGGCGGGGTTTTTTGCCATTTGCCTCCCCCTGGGGGGAAGGCAAACGGCAAAAAGCCCCCGCTGTGGGGTTGCCAGCTCTGTCGGGTGGGGGAGGGGAGGGAGAAGCAGAAGATCTGATCGGTCTTTGGCTTCTCCCTCCCCCCGCCCAACAGAGCCGGCATTTGGCTCTGTCAGGCGGGGGGAGGGAGAAGCAGAGGATCGGCTTGCCCGACAGAGCCGGCAACCCCGGGATCTGTGCTTTCTGTCGGCGGTGGGGGGGAGAGGAACGAACGGAGAGAAAGGGCTGCTTTCTCTCCGTTCGTTCCTTTCCCCTCACCGCCGACAGAAAGGGCTGTCAGCGACGGGGGGGGGGGGAGAGAGAAAGGAAGGAGGAGAAAGGGCTGCTTTCTCCTCCTTTGTTCCTGTCCCCCTGCCGCCGATAGCAAGGACAGGTCCCAGGGTTCGGAGAAGCGCTGCGCAAGCGCTTCTCCGAACCCCGGGATGTTCTAGTGCCCGTTATTGAACAGGCTGAAATACACTAGTATATAAATAATATGGAAAGTGCTAATTAAGGTTGGTTCTGCATTTTAAAACAATTTGAATAAAAAACCGGAAGCCAGGAAGCCAAAGGGCTTCTTAATTAGTGTGTTTCCTTCCTTCAGTTCCGGAGTTTTCACTCTAATTGAATCTGCTATGAGGGGTGGGGGACATGAGGTCCCCCAGTTGCTGTTGGGTTCCCAACTTCCACCATCCATGATGGGCTGTGTCTGATGGGGAGTCCAAAACATCTGGGAGACCACAGGTTCCCCACCCAAGCTCTGCACCGAAGAGTGACAAAAGGACCGAGGACCTCATCCATCTTTCATTTAAAATAAATAGAATTGCAGTTGCCTTCAATATAAATAATAGCCCCATAGAGTTAATTTCTAATCTAGGGTTGTGGCAATTGTCCGTCCGTCCCCCCCCCCCCGGCCCACCTCTTTTATCCCCACTTAGGCTTTGAACTTGAATTGCTTTTAATAGGAAAACTTGTTTGGTCATTACCCTTCAAAATTGGGAGTTAAAGGTGCTGCAAACCAGACCCGAGTGCTCTGGTCTCAATTTGTGTAGGCTCCTTTTTGAAATGAGATGCTCAGCATACCAGTGACATTCAAATGAGGGCGTGGGTCATCATGATCCCAATCCCCCACTATTAAAACCATATCTGCATAGGGATGTGGTGGCTCATGAAATAATACTATGTTTTCCCCTCCAGAGCTAAGGTCCTGTAAGCTTATGTCAATCATGTTAATTACTTGGGTGTCTCACCATCAAGCTGTCAGGAGCTAGACCAAGGACTAAATGGGTGGCTTTAATCTGAAAACAGAAGGAAAATCTGTCTGCAATCGAGTTCCTTTTCTGGCAGTGCTTCCAAAACTTCTGATCCAAGCCCTGCTGAAACATTCACCTTCTAAAGGTGGCATTACCTCTGAAGCAATGGATTTGCAAGTGAAAATGTGTTTTACTTGATCCGCAATGCGTTACTGAACTCTTTAGCCGAATGATGCGATAGTGCTTACCAATATATTGTCATTAAACTCAACAAGATCTGTCTACAAGATAGCAATAAACTCGTGTATTATCTAGTGCTCTTCCATCTGGTCACCGTTTTAGAGAACATAAAGCAGAAATTTAAAAACAGTTAAGAAGATCGATGGAAGGGTAGTATGCTTAGATACTTTGTAGATTATAGAAAATAAAATTTGGTATTGCAGAACTTAGCCTGCATCTGTGAAAAGCTCTGTACTACATGAAACATTTTCATGCTCAGGTCTACATTAGATCTGTCATTTAGGGTAGTACTATTTCCCTCCAATGCTACGTCTGTAAATACGATTCATCTGTATATTATAGGCAATGTAAATGCTCCTAACATAATAGTTCCCAATAACTCAATAATCATTTGAGTTTATTTTAATACATGCTGATTGTAATTTTGTATTTTATTTTTCATAAAAGCTTTCAAATATATCAGGCTGGTCATAATTACATTTTGATTACGTAATGATTTTTAAATCCCGGTTTACCAGATTGACTGTATTTTTACACTCAGTTGGTTTGACCTGGGTTGTTGTTGTTTTACGATAGATTATTATTTTAATGAAATATTAAAGAAAACTTTCTTTTCACACAACCACACACAAATTCTATCACACCTTCTCTTCGGAGCAAACTCCTGCTCACTGTTCATATGACATGCAATTTACGTAAACCACGAGGAGATAGGATGACATCCTCTTGTTGCACTTCTCTTGTTATTTCAACAGGGACAGTTTGCCACTGCCTCACAGAAACGTATTAATCCCAACATCGTCCTTCAACAGAGAAGTAGAAAGTTCCAGAGAAGTAGAAACCCAGCCGGATGAGTGGGGTATAAATAATAAATTATTATTATTATTAAGACAAAACACCCAGTTATATACTGCAGCTACTTTGTACTTGCAGAGATTTACTTCCTTACATGTGTCTGGTGTTTTGCTTACTATGTTGGCCCAGGGTTTAGGATGGGTAGCCAATGTGGTTCCCTTCAGATGTGTTGTGGACTACAATTCCCATCTTCCATTATGATTGGTCATGCTGACTGAGGCTGATGGGATTTGTAGTCCAAACATCCTGGAAATAGACCCTTTGGCTATCTCTGTTCTAATGGGGCTTCCTATACAGTACTGACAATCTAGCTTCCAAGGATAGAAAACGAAGCTTGTCTTCTGTACCCCACTTGAGTCTTCACACCTTTTACCTACTTCACTCTGGATTTGTGTAGGGTTTGTCCCTTAGCCTTTTCTTCTCCAGAAGATGTCCCACAAGGCAGCGGAAGTAATAAGATCAGAGTTTTCCTTCTAGATGGGCTACCTTCCCAGGTTGACGACCCTCATCAGCCCCTCACTTCCCTCTACAGTATGTGCAGAAACACTCTTCTTGATCGTTGGACCCACTATTGGTCTTGTACGCTCAATCCACCAGAGCCTGTTTTCGCATGCAGGGAAGTCCCTAACAGGTTTTGAGACCCATCGGCTACCCTCACCTAGCCAGCCAGTTGAAGCCTGGATGTGGCCCCTGTCACCTGCTGACAGCTTCCAGGAGCCACAGGGTGCAGGGTGAGGACCAAATGTGGACAAACTATCCCGAAGGAGAATACCCCCCCCCACCAGAGGTACTATGCCTCCCCTAACACTCCATATGCCCCTTTGCAGATCAAGTTGCTGTTTAAAAGCTACTTCTAAGCTGGTAACTGTACAACCTATGGGGTTGTGGAAACCTCAAGACTAGGGTGATGACTTTTTTACAACCTCATTTCCCTGTATCATAATTTGATGAGCTTTCATTAAAGATTAGATAAAATCTTACTTTCAAAGAGATTTGATTTAAAAAAAACCTCACGCACAAAATGATTTTTAAATTTTTATCAGTTTTTTGAGTCATTTTTGAAGTCACTGTAAGCAGATATAAAATTGAACCCAAGCTTTAGAGCAGGCATCCCCAAACTGCGGCCCTCCAGATGTTTTGGCCTACAACTCCCATGATCCCTAGCTAACAGGACCAGTGGTCAGGGCAGATGGGAATCGTAGTCCAAAACATTTGGAGGGCCGAAGTTTGGGGATGCCTGCTTTAGAGTCACATATATACCAGTACAACATTATATAGGATCATAAAACACACAAGGAAGCTTTTTTAAGCTGCAGTAACAGTATAGATGATGTTTTGCTACCTCTCCTGTAGGTTCTTTTCCCAGCATGCCCGGCAGGGTCTGCTGGCTGAGTTTTGAGGTCCCAAAAAGGGGCTTTTACCTTGCGCAGGTGTGACATTTGTATACCCTATGTTGCTAAGAACACTCCCCATTGTGGAATGTGGTGTTGTGTCCAAATTTGATATGAAATATATATAGAATTGTTAATAAAATTTTATGAAATGGTAAAACGGCATACAAAAAAATTAAAAACGGTTTGTGCATAACCTTTTTAAATATTTCAATGGAATATACCTCATTTTAGTCATTAATAGGCAAAAGTTCATCCATTTGTGCTACAGGAAATAATTTTTTTGGGGGGGGGGAAATGAAAAAGTCATCACCCTACTCAAGACGCTTCAAAGATTGTTGGGAGCGTCCATTTTAATTTCCCACAATACCCTGGGCCACCTAATATAGTGTCACTCCAGGGCTTCTGCTTCCTGAAGTGGAGGTCCTGGAGTCCATGCTGGGGGGCTCTGCTGGGGCACTGAAGCTCTGGCAGGTACCTGAGGATTCCAGGTGCCGACATGGAGCCTGCATCCTGCAAGTATCCATTTAAATAATAAATAAATAATAATAATCAAACTTGCATGGTTTCTTGCCTCTGGGTTTGTATAAACACAGCTTTAATTTTTAATACAGGTTTCCCCCTCAGTTGTGGCTTTTGGATTGAATGTCTCTGTTTGGAGATGATTGATCAAGCAAAACAATAGACCTGAAGATTAAAATATTTCCCTAGAAACCCTCTGGACTGGAAAAGAAGCTTTGTTTGGGGGATTTCTCCTGCGTCTAGCGAGACGGTGCTTCCTTCCTGTTGCTGAGGTTCAGTTCAGTTGAACAGCTTCAGTCTGAAGCCCTGGCTCATGTTGCAGCTTGCTGCGAGATACAACTGCATTGGCCTCTTGTCTTCTGGTATCTGCAGTCCAGAACAATGTGCCTTGTGGGGTAAACGGTGCAAGTGATGCAAGAACAAAAGGGAAGTAGCTTCCCTCCCTGAAGCTGTTTCTGTTTTTAATGCATTCTCTGTCTCTCTTGTGTCTCCTACTAACATCCTGCATGTTGATGCCAAACAGTACCTTCTAAAGTGCGTGACTAGGAAGCTGGCAACACTGAGCCCCTTGCAGAGCAGTTAATCCACTCTGGAGGGGGAAAGGAAACCTACAACAGAAGCTAAGTCTCAGTATTGTTAAGCGGGATCAGGTAGAGGGGGAAATGGGAAGAGCTAAATGTAAACAAAGTCTCTGTGTCTGAGGATGGAGTGGGGCAGGGAGAACAAAATAGACATTAGAAAAACAACTCTTGAAAGGCAACCTAGTGCCGTCTTCCACAACTCCAGATGTATTGGACTACAATTCCCATCAGTCCCAGCTAGCACGGCCATGCTGACTAGGGCTGGTGGCAGTTGTGGTCCAAAATATCTGAGGCTACCAAGTGGTGCAAGGCTGATCTGGCAATGGCAAACACTTCAAAGTAGAATTGTTTGGGGATTTGCAAATATCTGATGCAAAGGAACTAGATCTACTACACTTTCTGTTTTAATGTGTGAGTCGGCAGTTAGCTGTTTCCTTTGGCACTTTTTGAATGTCCCAATATGGTTCTGGGCTCAAAAGTACAGTGTTACCTCCGGTTGCAGACGGGATCCGTTCCAGAGCTCCGGTCAGATCCTAAGGTTTTTGCAACCGGAGGTGCCTGTTCTGTAGAGCGCTTCTGCTCATGCATGCATGGCGAAACCCGGAAAAATACTTCTGGGTTTGCCACTTGCATATCCCGAAGGATTAGTAACCAGAGGTGCTTGTAAGTGAGGTACCACTGTATATTCAATTACTTTAAATACCAGAAATAGACCGGTTCATCCATCCCTACACTAGAGCTACTATCTTGACCACATTTAATCAGAGGGTGTAGGTCTCAGAAAGAAATAATGGGGAGCCCCTGCCTATCACCTCCCAGTGCCCCCGACAGATTATGCCCAAGGGAAGGTTTTTTCACCCCTGCTATGGAGGAGGAACTCAGTCTGAAAAAGCCATTCAAAGGAGGGTGGGGAAACCAGTATGAAAAACAGATGACAGTGCACCCCCCCTGAATAGTTACATTTATGTAAGTTAAGGTAAGAAGCTGTTGCTTCTGAAGGCTTTTCTTGATGTTACCCCAATCGTTAGGAAGTCCCTAGTTCAAATCTCTCCACTATGAATTACTAGCTGGCCTTCAGCAAACCACTATTGCCCTATGGGAATAATGTGGGATGTGATACATAAGTAGCTGTCAAGTACAACATTCCTTGTTTTCCTAGAGAAGACATGCGGGGGAATGTTTGGTCCAGCCAGTCGAAAACTTCCTGTTTCCTCCTGGCCTGGAGCATCCTTCCTCTTGCATGTGACTAGAGGTGGGTGTGACCTTACCTGTTCAGGTAACAAAAGGGCAAGGCATGCAGCACACTTCCCTTCTTTTCAACTCTTCTCCATCTTCCTTTCGTCGCGTGAGCTGCAGTGACTGCTAGTCTGCAGTCACTGGGATTATCCCCCCCCCATGGCGTAGAGCCAAATGCATATACTTTGTAACTAAGTCTGCCTTCAGGGATCCAAATGTGAACTGATGATGTGAGTAATATTTTATATACTTTACACAAGATTGTGTTGTGTTTATTCTTTTAAGAGGGATATAAAGAGGACTTGCCAGGAACCAAATAGTAAGAGGCTTAAAACAAGCCTGCAACCAGCTTCCTGCTGTGAGGCTGGTATACCTTACAGGGTTGTTGAAGGTATTGTTGATATAGTATGTACAAATACCCTGGCAATTGTATGTAAGTGACAGTACAGTCATACCTCGATTTAAGTACGCTTCGGTTTGAGTACTTTCAGTTTAAGTACTCCGCAGACCCACCTGGAACGGATTAATCCACTTTCCATTACTTTCTATGGGAAAGTTCGCTTCAGGTTAAGTACAGACTTCCGGAACCAATTGTGTACTTAAACCGAGGTACCACTGTATTACCTAAATGATGGTTTAATGGTGAACATACGTCTATCTGCTCACACGAACTCCTGCATGGCTTCTCCCTCTCCCCACCACCTTCCTGTGCAGCTCACTACTATAGCTTGTGGTGCATTCCAAACATGGACTGTGGTTTATTTCCAAAAAGAAAGATATTCAGTCAAACTATGAGTGGTAAACCAGAAATAAGCCAAAAACCTTTGTACAACACCATAAGAAATAGGCTGCATGGAGATCCACCAGGCAAGAATAGGGCACATTCACTTCTAAATGTGCAACCCAGGCCATTGTCTATTAGGAACTCTGATCCTCTGAAATATGCATTATTATTATTATTGATGCAATAACAGGCAGTGTAACTCTCCAACAGTTTGAGTTCACCCCAAAAGGCACACTCCTCCGTTGTCTCCCAAGACAAATGACAACAACAGATGCAACAGAGAGCAATGTGACCTCCCCCTTTTGTATCTTCTATTATTTTAGAGCAACTTTCAGGCTATTTCATGCATATTTGCCCCCTTCTGCCGTGCGTAATGAAGGGGACTGGCCAGCCTCAAGTGATCAATCAGGAATCCCTGAGGCTGAAATGAGCCAGCAAGTTGTTCATGACATTCCCACATGTTTCTGCTTTCAGCACTAATGGGAACCTTCTGTACTGCTGGCCCAGCGTTTCCTTCAATAGCAATTACCAGTGCAATCAGGACGAAAAATGCACAGCTACGCACAGGAACTCAAAAGCAGGCTTGACCCCTGGGACAATCTCGGCCTGCATTGACCAGAGTCAGTATGACTGAAGGTTTTTCAGCGTGAATATGTTTCTACAACTACAACTCTCTCTTCGTATAGCACTCCTAGAGTATGTGCACACAGCAGCTGGCAGTGCTAGTACAAAAATGGAAATACTGGGAGCAGTATCATAGTGGACAAGGTGTTTAGTGCCCTTTCCATAGTGGGGCTGCATTACCATATTGGTGCTAGTGTTCAAAATGCAAACAAACCTGCAAAGTTTAAATTACTAATCCGAAGTAGGAATCCCTTCAAAAAAAAGTACCCAACCTCTCCTATTTCAAATTTCTTCAGATTTGGCATTTAGTCCCTTGCAATCGCCACTACAAAAAAACTGAAAGCACCAGCCCTCTTTATTTTCCCAGTCTCAATAAGTATTATCTCGCAGCAAAGAGGGAAAATATCCCTTCCTCTGGATTTTATTGGATTCCAACTCCCGTCAACATCCAGACGGCCACAGGTTCCCTGCCCCTTTCCTACAGAGTGATTTTCACCCTTTCAATTTAGTCTAATCATCACAGACAAGCAACAATAAAACTTAAAAGCCTCATTATTACCCACCAGAACAGGGAGGGCCAGTCCACCAGTGTTCGCCTGGCAATTGGATTTGTTGGCACCTGGGAATGTGTACTTTTATCTGCATTATGCCTGTGCATTAGCCATACATTTAAAGCATGTTGCTTCCCCATGGAGAAAGCGGGAAGCTGTAGTTTGTTTAGAGGGTGTGAGGAATAAACTACAAATCCCAGGAATTTTCAGGGGAAAGAACGTATTTTAAATGCATGGAGGTGTACGCTTATCAAGATCAATAGGAACTATGTGACCATTGCAATGCGTAATAATATCAATAGTACCCACAGATCTCCCCTTGCTGGACCCTGCGGTATGAGTTACTTTGAGTGGTGATTTGGACAAAGCAGTAATGTTTAGGCATAAAATAAAAAGATGGCTAAATATCCCTAAGCTATAATATTTATTTCCATTAATAGAACACTGGCAAATGACATATGTGTAAGAAATGCATTTTGCCAAACCCATAAATGCTGTGTGTGAGCTGTTAACACATTCCTTTGTATGACTGACATGGTAGATTGCTTCCATATCATATGGTAGGAACTTTTTCTGCCAGGGGAGTATTAAAAAGCACAAAATGGGGTTTCTTCTGCAATTTATTGGAGTCTGCTTTCCATCATCGAGTGTAAATATTTCAAATGACAAGACCAGTTTCCTTAGAGAGTGATATTATGTTTCT
Organism: Zootoca vivipara; assembly: GCF_965207765.1. NCBI lineage: Eukaryota > Metazoa > Chordata > Lepidosauria > Squamata > Lacertidae > Zootoca > Zootoca vivipara. The sequence goes on from NC_142586.1 coordinate 79,969,829, forward strand.
CCTCTTCCTGATAATGGGAGTTTTAAACAGAGCCATTTATAGCCATTGTTTTACTATCTTTTAGCCTATGCAAGTTCCTAAGACAACTTCAGAACGTGTCACAAGAGGAGCTGTGCTAAAACAGCCTATGCAAATACCATGCAGCAAGAACTAGCCATTTATCCTATGATCAATAAAGTATAGTAAGCATTGTTAACACTCTACAAAATCCCCACATGTACTGTATAGCATCAGCTCCCTTGCATGACCCATGTGGTATAGGGAAATGGTCTAATTACAAAATAAACTGACCATATAAAGTAAACACGAAAGGGAAAAAGTAATGCAGACCCTTTACTTTTTAATATCCTCTATCTACCTATATCTATATATATACACACACACATGTGCACAAACGCACATAAACGTATGTGTAATCAGAGCACATAAGGATGTGAAAGTCAAGCAACCTTTGGGAATTATGGCTCTTCTTCCTGCCCCTGGGACTCTTTTGTGTCAGGTATAGCTTATTGATAAGCTTGTGGTCACTGCTGAGTGGTTTGCCTGTCTGCTTGGCATAAAAACCACGTACTAAGTCGCTCAAAACTTGGCTGGGTAGCTCACAAGTTTAAGATTACATTAGGTTTGGCAAGAAAGAGCAGGGAGGCAGCACAACTGTTTTCTGGGTGGCTCAGCAAATAAGTGGTTCAGATTATTTTGCTTCTAAGAGAAGGAGAGCGGTACAGCCTGCATATTAAACATGCATAAGTGAAATGGTGCTGGCTCGTTCCTTCCCTCCCCCTTTTTAGATTAGTTTTGTGGCTAAGCCATCATCCCTAGGAGGCAAAATCACACAGAAAGATGGCACAAAATGGATGCCAGAAGCTTCTGGAATGTATGGAAAATAATGCTTGCTAGCTTATTGTAGCAAGTCTCAATTAGCTGTGAAAACACGTAACATTATTGTGTTAGGCATAGAATATAACAGGGAACTATTTTCAGCATTATGTAAACATGAAACCTATCAGTGCCAGAATTGTTTGCGGCTTTGAGCAGTATTTGTAAAAAAGCAATCTGTTCTACTTTAGCAAGCTACATATGCAAATCGGCCCCAGCTATGACAGGCGAGTCAGCATTGGGAAAGGTGGACTTTCTCTACTTAGCGTTGTAATTTGATGTTGTGAACCGCCCTGAGATCTATGGATAAAAGCATGTTTTCCAGCGGCTGAATCATCACAGCTATCATTCACAGCACCCTCAAACTATAGTTCCCAGGATTGTTTGGGGGGGGGTAGGGATAGGGATGTGCGTACACAGTTTATTCAGCTAGAGAAAGAGATGAGACAGGAAGTGCATGTTCAAGAAAATATTCCATATTCTCCCTTTCTAAGCAGTCATCCCTCCAGAAGGTGACTGGGAGGAAGCAGAAACAGTAGACATGACACAAGCTTGGTTGATAAACCAAAGCAGAAGCAATCAATAGCAATGTGGATAAGAAGCAGAGTAGAGTGCTGAAGGGGGAAATGGGCCTTTAAAGCTATATTTTAAAGGTTTGGACATTCTGGAGTGTGCACAATTTTGTTGCAACACCACCTCCGCTATAGGAACACCACCACAGATGGGATAGTAAAAATTTACATCAGGACCATCTATTTCTCTTGAAAGATATCAAATATACAAATGCATTTATTTAGTAAGATAGTTGTTGCCTATGGAAGACAAAGTTTGATGCTGGGAAGTCTGAAAGGAATATCTAATCATAGATCCAAACAAGAATTGGTCAGATGCCCAGATTGCAACAAATTGCCTGTATTAAACTGTTTATATAAGTGGATTTGGGCAGGTGGAAACTGGGAAGGGGTGAGGACAACTGAAGCTTCACTGCTATGACTTGAAACTCTCCAGACTCTTTATGCTGCCCACGTTTCAGGTTCCTTCTCCAATACGCATAGACTTCACACCAGAAGCAGTGCCTTGAAGCAACTCACTTTGCCACTATGCATATAGAAATATACTACCACAGCAGGCAATTCCATCAAAACTCATTTAATATTTCAATTTCAGATGTTTCAAGAACAGCATAATGTGTAAATACATGATTTATAAAATATATTTCTATTTAAAATCCAGAGATTAAAATAACAGCCCCAAAGAGCAATTCTCCCACAACTTACATACTTTCCAAGAGAAGAAGAGTTTGGATTGGATATCCCGCTTTATCACTACCCGAAGGAGTCTCAAAGCGGCTAACAATCTCCTTTCCCCTCCTCCCCCACAACAGGCACCCTGTGAGGTGGGTGGGGCTGAGAGACTTAAGAGAAGTGTGACTAGCCCAAGGTCACCCAGCAGCTGCATGTGGAGGAGCGGAGACGTGAACCCGGTTCCCCAGATTATGAGTCTACCGCTCTTAACCACTACACCACACTGGCTACATAATTTTACCTTCCATGCCTGTGTAGGCAACGAAGACTAGCTTCCTAGTCACTCTCAGGACGATTAATGACCATCAAGAAATCCATTGCCAGCAGTGGATTTTATGTTTGGAGATTCCCAGCAAAGTCTTAAAAAAAACTAGTAGAGACAATTACTATAATTTGTTTAGAGAGACAAATGCATGATTTCCATGTTCCAATTTCCTTGGCGACATTCACCTAAGGGCCCCGATTCACAACTTATTCATTGCAAATTAAGTCTGTAAAAGGAATGAGGTGATCACGGATGTGTTCTGCTACAGAGAGCCCAAGAATATATGTTGCCAAGGAGGGGGAAAACACCAGTATTTAAACTAAAACCAACTCCAGAGTTAGCAGCACTTCAGCCCAGTCAAAACAGGGCAATGCCTGAGGCATATGGCAATGTTTTACTTCTCAGTAAACATTCACATGATTGGACTCCACTAGTGGACTGATAATTCTTTTACAGCATAACCAACAATATGTGCCCGAATGGGTGTCTAGTGTAAAGAAGTGTGTTAATGCAGGCATAAGATTCCTGCTGCACATGAGCAACTGCTACATTCTTAATGGGCTTGAAGTAATCCAGTCCAATGATTTTTTTCCCCTGGGGTTTCAGACTTCATTAGGGTTGGGGAAGAAATTAGATTCAGTTCACATTTAAAGGGGAACATACCTAAATTGCATTTTGTGGAACAACAGGAGAATCGAAACACAGCCATCCTTCAAAATTAGCAATTCTATTAATTTTGCAGTGCAGTTTTCCAACTGCACAATATATTACAAAAAAATGCATACGTTAGGAGAAAGTGTGCATAGAAATGAGTATTAGTTAACATAACATACATAAATGTATTGGGGAAAATTGCTTCCCAAAGTACCCATGCTAGTCAAAATTATGCATACAAAATTGTGTTTATGAGGAGAAATTCACACCAAAATGCTGGCAAACTCTCATGAGTATTTAAAACTGGAGGGGATCCTGCAGGGTGCTGCCACAATGTGGAGAACTGAATTTAAGACTGGAAAAATGAGAAACTTAGAAAACTGAAATTGACAGATCCATCCGCCCCTTGACTTTATTATTGGGATTTCCATCACCGGTTTGCACCGAGCAGTGGCTTTGTAGTAATAATGGAAAACGCTTCTGCTTGCACATGAGAGGCACATTATTTTTGCCTATCCCACCCGTATCCACTGCAGTGTTCCATACCCCCTCCCCCCCCACCTGCCTCCTCAAAAGCTTCTCCCGTGGGTTGGGAAACCCTCTGAAACATTATGGGATAGGCAGAGGACACAACAGTAGGTAACTGGTGAATCTGGGTGCATCATCTTGTGCGAGTGGAAGTGCTTTCCACCAGATCAAAGCCAGCCTTAGATACAACCCTTTAGTATCATCTCAGCCCTGTTTTCCCAAATTCTAAGCCTTCCATGGCTATAAACCCCACTGAACTCCACAAGACCCACATATGTGTGCTTTCAGAACTTGGATCTGGGTTCCCAGATGCCTTTCACAGTATCATTCAAAAACATAACTAAAAGTGCTTGTTGTTGTTTGGTTCACAGTCTCAGGGACGGAAGCAATGTTTCTAAATCTTCATCAGCCTCTTTATCCTAAAAGAAAAAAAAGGACATTGCATATGAGGAACCACCCAGAGCTTCTATACCCATTGCCAATTTCTGCATCAAAACAAGGTATCATTTTCAGTGTTCATGGACTAGGAAAACACAACTAGTTCATTCTTCCTTTTAATCATTATGCAATAGCTAAGTAGAAAGCTGAACAAAGGGTGGGGGGCTAACCTAATACAATGATTTTCCTTTCCAACTTCCTCCTGCATTGAAGTATTCATTACATTACATTCTAACAGATACTAATAAAGGTTTTCATCCTCTAGTCATCACCTTTTGGAAGACTTTAAGTGAACCCAGGCATTCCTGTGGCTTGAAGTTTGTGACTTACATTACCATCATTTCTAGGCTCTTCAAACACAGATATTTAAAAGTCAAATATAGTCTATTACAATAGTTATTATTATTTTGGATCGGTTTGCATTTTGATTTATTTGGTGTCACCCACAGTCACTGTTCTACAGTTGCAAAGCTCAGTTCATATGCACATGACCATTTCAAATGGAACCCTGTGGGTGCTACATCTCCAAGCAGCAAGTTATCTGTGTGATGTGGCTCCACAGCAGCATGAGGCACTTCTGACCACTGCAAATTTAGCGATGCTGTGGCTGAGGGCACCAGTATTGCACAGACACTTGCATGGAGCAGTTGCCTCTTGGTCTTTTGGAGCTGCCATAAATTGGTTCTATTTTAAGCAGTATCCTACACAGCCAGGTATATGCATGAATTAGTCTTCAGTTTTATGCAAGGTGTATTGGGCTTGATTCCCAGTCACTATACTCTGGGAATCACCAGTCCCAACCACCAGACTGATGGGACAAGGCAAACACGAAGAAAATTGGGAAAGGGTTTAGCCCTGCAATGTTGTTAGCACTCAGCAGGCACTGATATTTTGGGATCCATTGACAAAAGCTTCCTGGCCAACAGCAGATAAGATGGTAGGAACTGATCTCCCACAGAGAGTTCATTTCTAGCTCACAGCAAAAAAGATACACAGAAGAGGCAACGTGCTGTTTGATGCAAGTCTCCAGCAATTTGGTAGTTTCGTCATAAGAAGAAGAAGAAACAATGGAAAGAAATATTGATTACTTTTAACTCAATGTAAAACAAGAAGGGGAACAGAAGAAATAGGCCTGGTTCAGACGTCAACAGGATGTTCAAAACAACTGGATCAGATGTCATTGAACACTGAGGTATAAAACAAAAAATCTCCTCTGCAGCTGAGCAGAGAAGAAGAGGGAGTGTTCATGCCTATTGCTTATGTTCACACAAGTCATGGTTTGTTAGAGTAATCCCATTACATCTGAGAGTCAGTGACCCATAATGGCTAAGAATGCCAACTATTAGCCAGGAAACCGCTATCTGAAGCCTCACCTCCACTATGATATCATGAGATGGCCTTAGGTAAGCTACTTTCACTCATCCTTGGTCCTCCCATCCCCACTGCAATATGGGGAGATTAATACTGGCCTGCCTTACAAGAAGAACATTCTGCAACTGAAGGTTCACCACTGAGAAGACCACATTACAAGCCCTGGTAAGCTGGAGAGATAAAATGCAGAGCACCCTGCAATACACAGAAAAACCAGGCAACCCCTAGGAATTAACAACTCTGTGGACATAATAAAGTCTTGGAGAGTTTTGAAATGTGCCCTGTAGGATTAAAGTGCAGTATAACAGTTTAGGGCAAGTGTTAGGAAACCTCATAAGAATTCAATAGCAGAATAAGCCACTTGGGAAGGATATTTAATCTCAAGCTAGGCAGACAGTTGTCAAGGACCTTTTAGTTTGTCTTGGAGCATGAACTGGACTGGAGATCTGAGAAGACTTCAGAAATCTATCCAACTCCATAATTAATGTGTCCACAGCAAGCTTTCAACAACATTAAGACAACATAACCAGACCAAGAAATTATGTATCAGTGCCTTGAAAGATATTTATTGTACTCATTGCAAATCTTTGCCAAAATACTGTCAAGTAACAGGAAGAGATGCCAGACAATTTCCCCACCTGAACCTGCTTGCAGCAGTGGTCCCAAAGCTTGCACTACAGAATTCCACATTTCAAACTTATTGCGTAAGTAAATGAGATATAATTTATCTGAATCAAGTCTTCCCCCTCCCTGCAAAAAAAATACCACCCATCTTATATTTAAGTGCATTTGTAGCAAGCTTTGCATGGTGGGCCTCCGATGTTGGGCTTCGTAGCCTTAAGGAACGCTCCAGACTGCTTACTGAATTGCCTATGACAATTCTAATGCAGAACTTCAAAATCAGACAGTCACAACTCATCTGATCAGTGTGACTAACTGCACTGCATGCCGCCCAGTTCCTCATTAAAATAAGTGCCACTATTATGATAGTCCTCTGTTTAAACATAATTTCATCATATTAGATTTTACTCGATTTACCCAGTTTCCATGTGTTACTGCAATCAGTCACACTGGGGATGTCACAAGCCACCTTCTACTTTGGATGCAACTGCCATATTTCATAATGATTTGGGCCCAGGACTTCTCTCTTTTTTGTTTCTAACTGTTCCTCTAGAGCAGACATGTCAAACATGCGGCCCTCCAGATGTTTTGGACTACAATTCCCATCTTCCCCAACCACTGGTCCTGCTAGCTAGGGATCATGGGAGTTGTAGGCCAAAACATCTGGAGGGCCACATGTTTGACATGCCTGCTCTAGAGCAGTGTTTCCCAACCTTGTGCCTCCAGATGTTTTGGGACTACAACTCCCATCATCCCTAGCTAGCAAGACCAGTGGTCAGGAATGATGGGAGTTGTAGTCCCAAAACATCTGGAGGCACAAGGTTGGGAAACACTGCTCTAGAGCACTAGAGGAAGAGGAGGTTGGGGACTTGTGGTCCTCCAGATATAGTGGAACTACAACTGTAGCAGCACTTGACCACTGGCCATGCTGGCTGGGGCTGACAGAGTTTGGGAGTTAAATATTTAGATGGCCACAACCTTCCCATTCCTGCTCTACAGAAATAAAAGTACAACGTACCAGGAAGCTCTCCTCTGCAGGCACTCTTTAAGGTACATGAAAGCTGCAGAAGACAAGTACCACCCTACAGATCCTGCACTTCATCATCACGGCCAACAATAGCATGGGAAAGACCTTAATGATTCAGGCTGTGATACATGACAGTATCATAACATCCCTAGGTGACTGATGAGGCAGCAGAAACTGCTGCCAAACAAGGCACCCCCCCTTTTGTGGAATGCTCTCCCCAGGGAGGTTCACCTGGCACCTTCATTATATATCTTTAGGTGCCAGGTGAAAACGTTCTCTTCAACAAGGCCTTGGGCTGAATAATATTCTACAGCCTTTTAAATTTGCCTGTGGGAAGGGGGAGGTTACTGCTTTGTTGTTTTTTCTTTTAGCTATTTTTTTTTATAAAAAAAACCTTGTATTTTTATCTTGTGAACTGCCCTGAGATCTTATGATGAAGGGTGATATACAAGTCCAATAAATAAATAAATAACATTTAAATGGGCCTTCAGACGCACCTCTTTGGTGACTGACAGGATTGATGATGCAGTTTCACAGAACTTCAGCGCATTGGTCCTCTGGCCAAGATCTTTGTAGCACTGGACAGGAGAGAGGAGGGAAAACATCACACCAGGTACCTAAGTTAATAGAAATCACTGCATTATATTAAAGGAAGAGAGCAGACTAGTTTCACTTACCTTTGCCAAATAGACATAATTGTGTTTCGAATATCCAGGTTGTATTTCTTCAGCCTGACCAAGAGGAGAAAAAGATGAAGAACAGGACAGCAAGAACACCAAAGTCAACAGAATATTTATAATAAAGCACCAAGTTCCTCCTAGAAATGGTGGCACTGTTAGCCATGGACTTAGGCCTAGGGGCTACACCACTTGGTGATGGTAGTGGAATATCTGTCAGGCATGCAGCAATAGCAGGCCGGGGACAGGAAGATGCAGCACAGTAGGAAATGGTGAACCCAGCAGCTGAGGCTGCAACTGCTTGCCGTCACTAACTCAAAGTGTGTGGAACAAAGAATGGCAGGGAACTCAGCCACTGAGGTACCACATTTGGCATTGTGGGACCCATGGGGTCACAGACCCAGTGAGGGGGCACTTGAGGCAAATAAGTTAAATTAAAATGGCCCCAGTTTCAATGAGGTAGAGGGCCACAAGGCAGTTTGCAGCTCAAAAAGCAGGACCAGCGTGGCACTGGATGGATGGTCCTGCTCAGCTATTCCGGGCAGAACCTGCAAATTACAGCTTGCAACTTGCACAATACATCATGCCAGGTTTCTTTCAGTCAGGATCCTATTCACAAGCCAAAAGCTCTAACAAGTGCAATTTTCACATAATCAGCTCTCCATATGAAACTTAAGGTGTTTTACACTTTAAGCAGCCCAAATCCCAACAAACGCTGACACAGCAGATGAATTAAATTTAGTTCAGGCAGATGCGTGCAGTTATTCCTCTACAGATATCATTTCAGAAATCTTTGGCCTTTAGAAGAGCTTTGAATTTATAGCTGCCGAGAACAACTTGTTGAGCAAATTTCTTGAACACCAGCCACTTGGTAGGTGGGCTTTTGCAGAGAAACGAGGGAGTGGGAAATAGTATCTACCTTAAGAAAATTCTGCAAAGCTTCATGAATTGTTGAAGTTGGCGGAGTCCCAAAAAGAGCAGCAGCTACTTTTTTCTCAATCCAAGACAACTGAGCCACCTTTGGAAATAGCAGGAAGAAGGGGTGGAGAGAGTGTTGTTTCAGAGATGCTTTTAGGAAATGTAACAAAGTGTTGTTTTGCAAGTCAATTATCATAATAAGCTATCTTCAAGAAAAACAAATTAACCAACTCTGGGGGAAAAAGCTCCATACTGGATCTACTCAGTTGTACAACTGGTTTTTATGGGTGATATCCAACTAAACAGCATTGCTAGCACAAGAAGCTTTAGTTGTGCAATGGAACGTCTGCACCCTCTTCTCTCTCCAAACACCCACTAAATCTGTTCCAGGGGTTCCCCAACAGCCCCTGGTGCATGTTTATGGGGCACACAGCAGACATGTGGGAAGGGAAAAAGGTGGTTCTCTTGCACAGTTAAAAGTTCTTGCACTAGCAAACCTGTTCAGATGGATAGTGTCTACATTTTGCAAACCACTGAGAAGCTATCTTGGCATTCAGTGGCATATAAATAAATAAAATATTTTCACAAATAAGCAAGTGGCCATCACTGATGGCCACCATTGTATCTCAGGAAAAAAAACACTCCTGAGAAAAAAACGCTTTTATTTTTGGTCTAAAGGGGGGGGGGAGGCAGGAATTTAAAACAACACCATGGCACACCAAAAACCCACATTTAAGGAGAAGTCCCAGTGAAGACAGTAGAATATGCGGCTTGGGACCCTTGCACCTACGGAATCGCCTCTCCTGGTATGCCCCGCGGAGGACCTTAAGGTCCACAAACAACAATATCCAGGAGATCCCGAGCCATAAAGTGGCTAGATTGGCCTCTACTAGGGCCAGGGCCTTTTCAGTATTGGCCCCAACTTGGTGGAACGCTCTTTCACAGGAGACCAGGGCCCTGCGGGATCTGTCATCTTTCCGCAGGGCCTGCAAGACGGAGCTGTTCCGCCTGGCCTTTGGGCTGGACTTAGTCTGACCCCTGTGTTTTCCTCCCTCATGGCTTGGATTTATGGGGTATTTGAAATGAGGCTGCATTTTAAATTTTAATTGTATTTTAATCTGTATTTTAATTAATTGCTTTTTATGTTTTATTGTGATTTTGTTGGTGTTAGCCGCCCTGAGCCCGGTTTTGACTGGGGAGGGCGGGGTATAAATAAATAAATAAATAAATAAATAAATAAATAAATAAATTATTAATTCACATTGGTCAGCATGATATATTGTATGTATACAAACACACATATTCAAATTTCATCATAGGTGTGTCATTCAATTTTTTCATGTGTTAGTGCTTTCCTCCTGCCCCCAAACAAATTTTGTTAGTGGAATGACTTGCAAATATACTTCTAGGATGAAAACGATCATCATATAGGAAGTAGCAAGCACATAGCCCACTCTCAAAGCCTCTACCTACTTTCTTTCTTAAGGGAAATGTTACTGTCCTTTTTATTAAAAAACAACACCCACCCACCAAATAAACAGACACTTCAAACTTTAAACCTTTCCAGCAGTTTGGGGTGGGGTTTTTTTGTTTGCTTTTTGTTTTGGTAAGGCCAGTTGTGGACAAGCATTTGCTCTCTTGGAAGTGGAGGAACATTTGTGCATTAGCATCAGTTTCAGCTAATCCAGATGAAGCACATATGGCTTGACAGAAGAATAAAATGAGGGGAAATACTGCTTATATTGTAGCCTTATCAGCTACTAAGGGTCCTTTAAGTTGCGCCCAGGCAGGACACAGATAGTCAATAATGACACCGGGGTTGAATTCAGAGAAAGAATTTAATCCTTAAATTTAAGGGACTCTCGGTGATCCATGTTTCACGACAAGAGTAAAGAAACACAAGTTTGCAAAGATTCTTATACACTTCTTTTGGTCTCCTTCCCCCTCCTCTGTAAGAGTGTGCACGCACTCTGTCTGGTCCTTCTCGTGCTGACTCAACAAAGCCTTCAGCCTTCAGTAAGGTTAGTTTACGCATCAAGCTAGCAACTTCCCGCGTCAGGCTGGAAGCGCATCATCGCTGATAATAAGCCCCTCTTCCTCTCGTTCTGTCCTCCAGACAAGGTCAGCTCTTAGCCTTGATAGCAAGCTGTCTTGCTGTTACATTGCACTTTAGCACACAGAGAGGCAAAGAAAAAAAGCATTTTAAGCAAGTCATCCCAGGGATATGGGGGGGGGGGGGCTAAGCCATACACTCACAATTATACAATGCAGGCAATGCAAACTATAGGATCAGATCTAGCTCAATAACACAATTGGCAAATCTCTCTCCACAATATAATATTCACGTGGACCACCCAAATTCCAATATATATACACTCATAGTACTGTACGCTGATGGATCCCACACAAGGTTCAGCTGTGATGTCATAGGGCTTCTAATTTTTCCGTTGTGGAATTTATAATTAGCTCCTTAAAACCTGTGGCATGTGCTTAGAAGAATGAGATGTGTCTGGCACTATACAGGTTTCCTTACAAAATTTAATAAGAACCGATGTTGAGGGTTTCAGTTTCATTTCTGGCTGGCTTAGGGTTTGGTTTTCACTGCTCAATAAGCCTTCATACCCCAAAAAAGGAACTGCTTAGCTTGCCTCTAGTACCTTTCTATATAAAATCTCCAACAAAATTAAAGGAACACCAAAAATGTATTATGTCAATTGCATACAGGGCTTTGACTCTCTGTTCTAGCCCCTGTTAAAGGGAAATGTGTCCAGAAGAATTTCTAATACCTTTATAAATTAGATTTCTCAAATCAGGCCTTTTGGGGTTTTCATTATTAATACAATATTGCCAGCTAGAGAAAGTCTAGGAATATCCTTTTTTGCTCTTTAGAAAGAAATCCATTGTACAAAAAAAGCATCTTTTTTATATCAGAGTTGTACATGTTATTTATTTGTCACATTTGTATCCTCCAAGGAGCTCAGGGCAGGATTATACCATTTTATCCTCACAAGACTTCTGTGGAGGAAGCTTGGCTAAGAAATAATGTGACTCAAGGTCATCCAGTGAGCTTTGAGGGGATGCCAGTGAAAACTGTGATGGAACAAGTGATGTGCAAGCACACATTAAATTAGTCCACTACTACAAAGACCTGGATGCGACAATGGGGTTTACAGAAACCCCCCCCCCAAAAAAATGCAAATTCCCAAGTAGTACAATTTTGTACTTGGCCTTAAAGTAGCCAAGACAATTTTCAAACTTTGGTCCTTTCTGGAAAATGCCTTATTATTACATTCTTTCCCCCCTATTAGGCTCAGTACAACCTAACCATACTTCAGAGAGGTAGGTTAAGCTAAGGGACAATTTGCCCAATGCCATCCCATAAACTCTATATATGTAAAGCGGGTATTTGCCCCCATCCAAACCAAACACCGTGATCATGGTGTCCTAATGAAAGCAAATGTATTGCAGCCCACACTGGTGTCTCTGAATCCGTTTATTCATAGCTGCACTGAATCAATTTTCTGCCTATGCAACTAACATAGTGTATGGAATTCTGCTTCCCTGAGTTTTAATTGATCCCAGATTTCATCTAATTCCTTGCTTCACATATAATTTTCTCTCTTGAGATATTCTGTCTAGATTACTTGATAAGAGTAAGATTATTATCTTCAGTGTTTTGGCTTCTTTCCAACTTGGATATGAAGTTCTCTTATCTTGGTTACCATTTCAGTCTCAAAGTAGGGTGATGTCCAAGGTAAAGTTAAATAACACGAAGCAGAGATGCTACTCATAAATTGCATGTTCTCTTTTGTGAAAAGAACAGGGAAGTCTGGCATATTTATGTCTTTATTACTAATGGATTTCAGGTCCAAGCAGAAGTATGCTTGGTGGATTTAAAACTTACAACCTTTTGGAAAAGATATGCAAACACTAAATATAGGTTTGAAGAAGAGAATACTTCTGCTCCTTTTTTGGGGGGGGGCGCTACTTTTTAGAAGTCTAAACCTCAGCCCTGCAGTCTAGTTTGGAGCTGGGGAAGGTGCAATGATCTTCCCAGTAGCTGCTCTGGGCTTTGAAAGCACTCAAAGCAGCTTAGAAACACAGTACGTACTCTGAAACTTCAAGTGGAGAGGTGAGCTAGGGCTCATCCACGTTCGTCAGAGGAAGACAGACATCTTCCCAGGGCAAGGAGGATGGTGGGGTCTTGGTCCCTTATTTGTCATCCTCATCATGCATCCTGCCCTTAAGCTTTGGAACCCCAGCTTCTTCTTCTTCCAGATCCAAGATATTGCCTCTTTAAGTGCATGTTTAGCACCTACTGCTTTGTGTTTTGTTTTGTTCTAGCAGTTGCAACTTGCCCCCTTGCATTTTCTTGGTTGCTTGGATTCTGCTGTTTTTATATCTTATTCAATTTTGTCCCTTTGAGAATTTTGAATTGAAAAGCAAATGATCAATCCTCCAAATAAAATAAAACAGATCACCTGCCACAGGCACACTTTACAAACTTCATTAGGATCGACTCAGAGCTCAGTGGCAGAACTTTGCATGCAGAAGAGTCTGGATTCTGCTGCCGCTCAGTGGAGAGCATACTAGGCATGGCTCTCTAACAGGAAGCTTCACACACTCAACTCCTCTTGGAAAACAAAAGTAAAATTGCTCAATGGTGCAATTTTAAGTAAGCTTCAGAGGGCTTCTGCTCATTAAAAGGACTTGAGGATCACTTACTTCATAGCACCATCTTCCAGTTAGATAATATAAAAGGGGGTCTTGTGGCTTAAGCTCAATAGCTTTGTCTAGATGCTCCTGTAAGAAAGAAGACCAAAATTAACTTACCTTTGCCCATTTTTAGCTGCCTGGCTATAGGCTCAGGTTCACAAAGCAGACCATTTCCCTTTTGTCCTAGCACTCTATGATTATTATAGTTGTCCAAAGTCATCTTTGTATCAAGAAGAAGCCTCAAACAAGCATTATCCAACACACATGGCCTATTAAGTCTAAAGTTTAGAATAGAACAACTAATGTCTTATCAATAACCAAGTAAGGGTGAAATACTGCTTTAATTAAAATCAGTAGCAGCCCTGCATTTAAACTCCATCAGCAGTGCAACAACAGACACAAGCAGACCTCAGAGTGTTAATGTAAACCAAAAGTAAATGAGGCTTTTTTATATATACAAACATATAATTATGCACTTCTTTCCCCATCTCATGCTGTTCTTTGGAAATTCAGACTTGGGAGCAGTACAAAAATTGAACGGCTGGTTCACAAAGTCATACTTAAATCTTTTTCAGTTTGAAAGCTACTTCATTATGTCTGGTAGGAGCATACAAAAATAATCTCATCTCCTCAGCATAATCCTGGCACTGAAGCATGTCCCCCAGGCAGTTACTTTTACTCTAAACACTGTCTTCAAAGCTGTCAGGAGGAAGTAATTTAATAATAGCAGCAGCAGCTTAACAAAGCTACCAAAAACATACCTTAAAGAGATAGCCATTCCTGATTTTGTTCTGCACACTTTCAAACTGAGACATGTAGCCACACATCATTGCAAACCTGAACAGGAAGCAGAAAGGAGGGAGAGAGAAATATCAAAACACTGATGATCATTTTAATCACAATAATGCCAGCCTGGCTGAGATCCTGTGAGGAAAACACAGAGGCAAAACCAGTTTAATGTGCTACAGCTACACAAATGCAGCTTGTAATCAAAACTGACTAAAACCCATCCATTTTTTTTAAGCAAAGCTGTAATGTTTAGTCTATTATTTCATTTAAGCGTTTTGATGGGCAAAAAGTACTAAAGAATTTTAAAGTAATTGTTCAATAATTTTCAGTACAAAAAATACAGGAGTGGTGTTTAATTTTAGAAGAGGCCTTCTTTCTCCTCTCTTACACAGGGCAGAATGTCTCTTCTAAAATAATGACTGCCGTGACTTGTAAGGGCATAATCTAAAAACAAAGAAGGGTTTCTTTATTGTTCAAAAGAATTGCTTTGTTCCTGTGCAATGCAATCTTAAGCATGTGGACTAGTCAGAAGTCAGTCCCATTAAGTTCAACAGGACTTACTGCTTGAGTGTCCTTTGGACCATAGCCTTAATCGATTAATCAATAACTTGTGAGTCAATGTGTAGATCCCGTATGCCAAGACAAAATCACTAGAAGTGTGGTGTATAAATTGTTCATCCTTATATTGTCAGTCCTGACCCTGATGGCTTTGAATCAGTTTTGACTCCAGCTGCTTTTATACACTATTCAAGGTTTATACCACAAGTGGCTTATGACAGCTGCAACAAGAGGAAGGACAACATCTTTCTCATCAGTATACCGTAGATAGAGAAGTGCATGGACAGAGCAACACAGATTTCAACTACTCTGTATTTTTCCTATAGAATAAATTCAGGGTATCCTAAAAGAGATGATTTACGATGCTATGGAAGATCTTTCAAAACTGGCCTTTCAAATAATAATAATCAAGAGTGTTGGCAGCCCTAAGCAGGAAAGATAAAGGAATTTCAACTACGGTAAGAAAAGGGTACTACAAACTTCAATTCCCATAATTTGCAGAAATGCAGGCAACATTTTCTCTCCAAAACCCCTTGGCTCATTAGGTGCTAATCAGATAAACTCAGCATACCATAGCTAAACGGATTGCAGCCAGAAAAGAAAACAATGAAATGCAAACAAGCTAATCCCAGGTTTTCACAGTATCTCCAAGTCTGTGCGTGACAAGGGAAGAAAGGTGCCGGGTTAAACTAGTTAAGGGTGATATTTTTACATGTAAAGGCCTCTCTAGACAAATAACAAGCTGCTTTTTTTTCTTAGTGCAAAAGTCACGCTAGTTGCAATCGTATCTGCACCCAATAAGAAAAGAGGGAGGGAGCCTTTGAAGGGGAGGTATACATTTGCTGCACATTCACATGCCCCCTTTTAAATAAAAAGCAAGTTCAAAGATATATGTAGCAGCATGGAAGAAGAAGCAAACTACATTTCCATTTCAGGGAAAGAAATTAGCCAGGGGAGCAGGTAGGAGAGGTGGAAGCTCAGGGAAGGGAGCCAAGAGAGTTTGGGAACAGAAGAGCAAAGAAACAGAAGAAAGGAACTGTGTTTAAAAAGGGAACATTACCGGAAGAGAAGATGGTAGCATTACTGGCATTTCTCACTTAATTTTTCATTTAAAGAGCTACATGATTTTTGCCGTTCTTCAGGGGCACAAACTTTAATTACGTAAAAAAGAAATTTTACCCTAAAAACACACACAGAGAGAAAATGACATGGCTGTAGCAAAGGGCCCTTCTGAGCATTAATGCTAGAAGTGATGTCACATAAATGTCTCTAGATGAGACCTGGTTTTTATTTATTTATTTTTTTTAACCACCCTTCTTTCCAAAGGAGCCCAGGGCGTTTCCGAGCACAATTCAAAGTGTTGGTGCTGACCTTTAAAGCCCTAAACGGCCTCGGTCCAGTATACCTGAAGGAGCGTCTCCACCCCCATAGATCATCCCGGACACTGAGGTCCAGCTTGTGAGGGCCTTCTGGTGGTTCCCTCGCTGCGAGAAGTGAGGTTACAGGCAACCAGGCAGTGGCCTGCCCTGTGGAACGCCCTCCCATCAGATGTCAAGGAAATAAACAACTATCTGACTTTTAAAAGACACCTGAAGGCAGCCCTGTTTAGAGAAGTTCTTAATGTTTGATGTTTTATCGTGTTTTTAATATTCTGCAGGGAGTCACCCAGAGCGGTTGGGAAAACCCAGCCTGATGGGTGGGATATAAATAATCGATTATTATTATTATTATTATTATTACTACTACTACAGGAAACTCTCACCTGCAGAGCATAGTGATCAATTGACGTATACCAGGGGTGAGATTATCCAACCTCACTTTTCACCCACTCCAGTATTTCACAACACTTCACAACCATTTGATGTGGCCAGTTAGAGGGCAAAAGGTCTGCACTATCAAGTTCTGACCCCTGATCTAGTGGTTCATAGCCTTAATGAATTGCTTCAGTTAGTAATTAGACTCATAGATTACATTAAGAACAGCATGACTTACTTCCAAGCACAGGATGCGTAGGTTCTGACTGTAAT
Source organism: Zootoca vivipara (assembly GCF_965207765.1). Classification (NCBI taxonomy): domain Eukaryota; kingdom Metazoa; phylum Chordata; class Lepidosauria; order Squamata; family Lacertidae; genus Zootoca; species Zootoca vivipara. The sequence continues at coordinate 79,986,598 of NC_142586.1, forward strand.
CCTCTAACCTTGCTGCAAGCAATAAGTAATAATTTTTTTAAAAAATGCAATTGAGCTATGGTAGAATGGCCTTACGAATAGCGGAGGAGAGGAGGCAAGCAAAATGCAAGGGAGATAGGGAAAGATACAGGAAACTGAATGCAGATTTCCAAAAAACAGCAAGGAGAGATAAGAGGGTCTTCTTAAATGAGCAATGCAAAGAAATAGAGGAAAACAATAGAATGGGGAAAACCAGAGATCTGTTCAAGAAAATTGGAGATATGAAAGGAACATTTCGTACAAAGATTACCATAATCAAGGACAAAAGTGGTAAGGACCTAACAGAAGCAGAAGACATCAAGAAGAGGTGGCAAGAATACACAGAGGAATTATACCAGAAAGATATGGAGGTCTCGTACACCCCAGGTAGTGTGGTTGCTGACCTTGAGCCAGACATCTTGGAGAGTGAAGTCAAATGGGCCTTAGAAAGCACTGCTAATAACAAAGCCAGTGGAAGTGATGATATTCCAGCTGAACTATTTAAAATTTTAAAAGATGATGCTGTTAAGGTGCTACACCCAATATGCCAGCAAGTTTGGAAAACTCAGCAATGGCCAGAGGATTGGAAAAGATCAGTCTACATCCCAATTCCAAAGAAGGGCAGTGCCAAAGAATGCTCCAACTACCGCACAATTGCGCTCATTTCACACGCTAGCAAGGTTACGCTTAAAATTCTACAAGGCAGGCTTAGGCAGTATGTGGAATTGATGCTTTTGAATTATGGTGCTGGAGGAGACTCTTGAGAGTCCCATGGACTGCTAGAAGATCAAACCTATCAATTCTTAAGGAAATCAGCCCTGAGTGCTCCCTGGAAGGACAGATCATGAAGCTGAGGCTCCAATACTTTGGCCACCTCATGAGAAGAGAAGAATCCTTGGAAAAGACCCTGATGTTGGGAAAGATTGAGGGCACTAGGAGAAGGGGACGACAGAGGACAAGATGGTTGGACAGTGTTCTCGAAGCTACGAACATGAGTTTGACCAAACTACGGGAGGCAGTGCAAGACAGGAGTGCCTGGCGTGCTATGGTCCATGGGGTCACGAAGAGTCGGACACGACTAAACGACTAAACAACAACAGAATGGTGCAACTAATAAGCAGGGAGAAATCAAGCTGGCAACTTTTCTAACCAGGTTGTGAAACCTGATAAAGCTCTCTATAGCTGCAAACTATGCTTTTTCCTGTATACCTGTAAATACCTGTTATAATATGAAAGGGGGATAAAAGCTACACCATAAAATCACTAGGGATAAACACCATCAGGATAGGGATCAACAACCTGTTCCCATCACAAATGGATGTGCTAACTACAACAGTCCATGAATGAAAGAGGCATGTGTTACTTGCTGATGTGGTACGATTCATTCTATGCATGAGCTGCATGGGGGATCTGACCAGGGACCAATGACTACTGAAGCGAATGGAATCAACATAACGACACAGGGAGGACATCTCATGAGGATCAGAAATAAATCACTGTGAAGGTTGCTAGTGGTTTTTAGGTCCATGATACACAGCAGGGTTCAAAAATAAAGTCTGAAAAAAGCATGCATAAATAGAGGAAATTAACTGGAGTTCAAAGAAGGCTATGCAATAAAGCTACAAAGGAGGGAGGCTAGAAACTGGTTGAAAGTAATAATTCAGAGCAGTTAGAAAAGAAACACACACATTTGTGGGGAGTAAATCCCACTGAACTCAATAGGACATGCTTCTGAATAGACATGCCTAGAATTATGCTGGTAGAGGATAATAAAGTTAGTAAAAAGTGAATGGGAAAATGTCAAACGTGACAATAATTCTGAAGAAAACTTAGTTGTGCATGTAAGTTGTATGTCTCAAGTATATTCCTAGACTTCTACAAGCATGGGAAGATACAAAAGATGCCAGCGCCAGACACAAAATTAAAGGGAAGGGTGGAGATGTATGGATGTCATCAAGAGGGATTTGGGCTGCAACCTCATGAACAGTGAGACTTCTTGCCCACTTAAGTCCATAGCTGTCAAGTTCTCCCTTTTTTTGAGGGAAATTCCCTTATGCTGAATAGGCTTCCTCACGAGAAAAGGGAAAACTTGACAGCTGTGCTTAAGTCACGGAGCTGTCAGCAGCACAGCAACCTTGGTGGACTGTGAAATCACAATAAAAACAACTTTGTTCTGAAATAGGAGGAAGCCAGGGAGAAAGAAGGGCCATGAGCGCCACCTAATGGTCGAGCTAGGGATCTGCAAGTAACTCAGAAGCCACAGGGCTGATTCTAGCAGGAGGCAAAGTGAAGCATTAGATTCGGGATACCATTAATTATGGGCTGCGTTTTAGCTACAAGATGTCATTTAGACTTCCCATCTCAGGTGCCAAAACATTTTGGGCTGACCCTGAACTTACAGAGGTTCGAAACTTTGTTTGTTCTTCCCCCTCCTTTTCTCGGCATTTAAATGAGAACATAAGGAATTCACTATATAGGCTGTATAATACAGGCAGCATTTCAGTTCCACGTAGGTAAGAAAACTCACAACACACGTGGATCCCATGTGTTATAACTGCACAGATTTTCCTGTATATATTGGGAAGATGTGAGCGGTTGAGACTTCCTACCATACGTGTGTGTGTGTATGCACTCTCTGCATGTACAAAATCCAGTGAGATGGAATATAGGAAACTGCATCTGAAGAAGTGTGCATGCACACGAAAGCTCATACCAATGACAAACTTATTTGGTCTCTAAGGTACTACTGGAAGGAATTTTTTTATTTTGTTTTGCCTTACAGAGAGTCAGAGCATTGGTCCATCCAGTGGGCCTCCATTGTTTCAGACAGGAATCTTCTCCAGTTTTACCTGGAGATGCCAGAGATTGAACCTGGGGCCTTCTCTTATGTCCCACATGTGTTCTCCACAGGACTAAGGTCCTTCCCCAAACTTTCGCTTTAGGATAGAGTGAAATTTGTTCCAATCAATATGAATTCAAGTCTCTTGGTCCAAAAGCATTGCAGAGCCTTCACACTGGCATGCTTAAACGTGCTTCTCTCGGCAATTCAGGGCGAGGGGCAGGGGCGGGGGAGATGCTTAAATGGGAAGAGAGTCTGAATGCAAGTGCCCCTATAACTCTGGTAAGGTCAAATCTATTGAACCCTTTTTTATTAATTCTCCCAGAATGAACAGTTGCATTCTATGTCCTTTTAACTCCTTTCAGATCAAAATGCATCTGTTGCTTTCAGTGTGGCCTATTTTAGTTTAGTTTATTATACACATTTGAATAAAGTGTTCTATGTTGTTCTGTGTTCTATGTTGTTCGTGTTTATTTATTTCTTGCTTTCTTAATACTGGTCATTGGCTGTAACGAAGCAGATTTGATTCGATGGATTCAAGTCCTTCAGACTTACCACTGGTGACTCTCAGCACTTGATGGATCCAGGTTTACAGCATTTTCACTCACAAGCTTACCTGAAAAAGATGCATTACAGAACATAAAAGTAATATTCGTGATTTAACAATAAACCTGACCATATTAGCTGAAGAACATGCTATGCAATATAAAGGTAACAATACAAATAAAATACTTCCGTTCCGGAAGTCTATTCGTCTTCCAAAACGTTCGCCTTCCAAGGCTCGGCTTCCAATTGGCTGCAGAATCGGAAGCTGCGGAAGCCGTGCCAGACATTCGGCTTCCGAAAATCATTCGAAAACCGGAACAACCACTTCTGGTTTTCGATCATTTGTGAGTCGAAACGTTTGAGTTTACAGGCGTTCGGCTTCCATGGTTCCACTGTAGTTAGTTATAGTTTGTGAGCCACCCTGTGATCTTCGGATGCTGAATATAAATTCAATAAAATATGAAATAATAATAATTAATGGACAATGTTGAAATTTACAAAGCCAGTTCAAAGGTTAACTGGCTTAAAATGATTATCACTAATCCAAACCATGTTTGCCCTGAAACAAGTCTCAGTTATTATAGTGGGACATGGGTAACCATGCCTAAAACTGCACATCTAGTAACTGAAAAACAGTCCATGCATGATAGGAGAAAACTGGAGCTGGAGGGCTGGAGCAGGGGAACCTTGTCCTCTGGTATTATAAGCTCAGTACATAACTCAGCTGACCTTTGGAAGCATAGTTCTTTTTTTCTTCAGCCTCTGTGGTTATTGCAAACATGTCTCCATAAGCTCGGGCAAGCCTCCAAAGAAAGCCAGTATGATTTCTATACTGCAAATAAACAGAATTTGATACATTAGATTGCCCTCACCATATATTTCTTTTGCCACAATTAAAATGCCTATTATGCTAGTCCTCACTTGTTATTCTGCACGTATTAAAGCATATCGTATTCTAATTCATTCTATTCAGCCACTGATTTCTATCATTGGCCTTTCCAGATACTTCTGAGGAGCAACAAATAGGTCTTTGAAATAAACAGCCCAGATACTCTATGGCAGTGTTTCCCAACCTTGTGCCTCCAGCTGTTTTCGGACTACAATTCCCATCATTCCTGACCACTGGTCTTGCTAGCTAGGGATGATGGGAGTTGTAGTCCCAAAACAGCTGGAGGCACAAGGTTGGGAAACACTGCTCTATGGGGCCCCAGTATGGGTACAAGCGTTTAATAGAGATTTAGAAAAGATTCACTCAAGTTTCCTGAGACGTATCCTTGGGCTCCCAACTTCCATTAAATATGAAACAATGTGTGCAGAATTAGGCATACACACAATGGAATACCGGGCTTGGACTATTGCCATAAAATACTGGTTACGATGCCATTTCCGTTGCCCACCATCAAGTCTGCTCTCTGACCTGCTCAAGGACTCTTCTAATTCTAAATGGTACCAACTCCTAAAAAACAAAATTAGATCCATAGGCATTGAGCTGGAGCCCTTGTATAATTCAAGTGAGCAATTTATCTTCCACAATGTCCAAATCATATTAAAGGATGTTGAAAGACAAAACATTGTGGCAGCTGCAAATAGAGTTTGCTCCCCCATGTTCTATGATTTAAATATCTTAGATAATAGGGCCAACTATGTTACAAAGCTAATAATCCCAGCCCAACGTAGGGCATTTATGCTGGCCCGACTGAATGTCTTTCCCTTGGCATTTGTCAGGGGTAGATATCAGAACACTCCCAGAGACAAGAGATACTGTAGATGTTCTCTGAATGTACCGGCTACTGTAGAGCATATTCTCTTTCATTGTCCACTCCACAGCATGCTGCGTGAGCATGTGTTGTCCCCCCCTTCTGGGTGCTCTGACACTGCAGCATGGTGGAAATGTTGGATTCTGCCTGTCTGACAGTGACCATAAGATGACTGCGGGAGTAGCGGAGTTCTTGGCAGCAGTGTCTCAAGGAGTAGTTTAATAGGAATAAATCTCAGATTATATATACACATACAATTAGTGTATGCAGTTTACTGTTGCCTTTTTGTATGCATTTTAAATACTTTTGTGTGTGACTCTTTCTCTTGCGGTTCTATTTGTAAAATGCCTAATAAAGGTTTGATAGTCAGAAATAAACAGCCACTGCAAATCAATAATTTTTTCCCAACAAAATGGAGAGTTGTTGCTAGTTTGTTGTGCAGAATCCAGGCACCTTCTGCTGAGGTAGAGATTATGGTATGTTGTAGGAATGTCACATTTGTTTAGTGTTCCAGCCACAACATTTTGTGGCTGAGAAAATCTAATTCTTCTATCAGAGCAAGGACTGAGTTGTAATCGTTACATAAACATTTAAGAGAATGACATATAGCGCACTGAATTATAGCTTTTTGTATGAAATGTTTGCATGGCGTGGACCCTTTATACCTTTTCCTCATTTTCAAGCAGCAGTTTGAAGCTCTCCATTTTCTCATTGTCTGAACCACAATGCAACCTGTCCGCATTCTGTAGGAGATTAAATAATTCTATCTTCTCTTCAGGTTCCAGAGGAGATGTGGAAGAACTGATCCATCCTTTTTCTTCCTCAGATTCTCCTTCAGTGTCAGTATGAGCTGTAATGTAGCTAAAACACAAAGGGTTTCGTGGGTGGGAATAGCTTAACTTCTCCTAAAGGTGACAAAAGCCAGCACTCTTAGCAACTTTAACAATTTTACCAGTTATGCCATCTTAAACCATACTATGTAATATCAATTTTGCTAATTAGGCGCAAGATTATTTTCCCTGCAAGCTTTTTGCAGAATACAGGCAACTCCCCATTTGCACAGGGTTTTGGTTCCGAGGCAGTGCAAGTTTAAGTGAAATCGGCTAAAATGTATTCTTCTAACAGCTAAAGTGTCTGCTTCTACTGTATACCACTACTAAAAACCCATTTTTGATTGTTACCTTCTATGCACCCACTGGGTTTTTAAAGCAGCATTTTCCCCATGCCAAAACAGCAAACTACTTTGGACCCTGACCAAATTCAGTGAAACTTAAGTCTGAATGCAGTGAAATGTTAATGATAAGCATTTTTCAAAGCACACCATCCTTTTGTTTCTGGTGCAATATTTATGCTTTAAATTAGAGAGCAAAAGAGATTTAACTTGTTCAAAGCTACCAACAGAAAGTGCTCTAAGACCCTGAGCAAAGATAAAAATTTACTATGTGGGATTACAAATTCCTGCATGATACCATCTACTTTGCAGCTAGCAGCATTTCGGCACCACTTCAAATACCCTTCAAGAGTTATAGGCATACGGATCAATGTTGCTCACCAAGACCTTGAGACGAGGAAAGTTACAGTATCTCTTTCCTGCCAACAAAAGCAGTTCCAGGCTTAAAAAACAAAACACTCTCTCAAGGCCTTGTTCTCACAAGGTCAAAAAGTTTGTAATGGATATTACAAGTTTTGCTGTACAAGTAAAAATTAACGCATCAAGAAGTTTTCATATGATGCACTGAGTACTTATTCTTGGAGTTCTTATTAGAAGTTTGCAACAATTTTGAGTGGTCCCCCCCCCCCCGGCCTTGCATGCTGTAAGTACCACTTTTTAGCTTCTGCAAATGCTAGACAAAATCAAGTCAAGACAGGGATTGGGAAAGTGAGGAGACAGTGTAATTTATAGTTTATCTTCCCAGCTTAGATTACAAACAAAGGGAAGTCGTATATGCCAAGAGAATACTTCTAGGCAAACCAAAAGCTCTGCACCCTGAATTTGGCCTGGCTTTCAATCTATACAGGTATGGCTGGGTCTCAATGCTCTCCACACTTTTGGGGATCCCAAGAAAGCCACAAGGAAGGGAAAGGGTTTTGGGGGGTGGGGGCAGTTGGGGAATGTAGCCACTGAATGAAGTTAGCTGGGAGTTCTCCATTTCCTCCTCCCTCTGCCTGTAAATTCTATTCAATGCTCTGAAGAATTAGCGCACAGAACACCAACAGACTGAAATATATATTTTAAAATTAACCAAGCAACTTGAGCAAGGAAAACATTTTACAATCAGCATTTCAGTTGCCTGCTTTACTTTTCTGTAATTTATACACAAATCATTAAAGGTTGTCAGCTGTATGGATCATTCCAATATTTGTTTGGTGAAATGCATGTTAAAAACTAACACCACCAGTCACTCATCCATGTATTGTGCACTGTACAAAAAACGCTCCCTAAAAATATAAAAGCGGTGACCTTCATCTGATTGCCCTCTAGTGGACAATTCTCAGAATGGTCCTATTGAAATGGTCCTATGCATTGGAAGAGAACGCCAAGACAACGTCTCTCCTGCATCGGTCTCTCTACAGTCATACGTAGCAGGTGCTGCAACCTTCCAACAGTTTGACTTCACCTCCAAAGGCACACTCCTCCATTGTCTGCCAAGACAGACAGATGCCAACAAGGCACTGGGCATCTACAGCCAGTCATAGCTTTCCAGCACACCCCAACTTCTTGTGTATAGAGTCTAGACATGCTTTTGCCCTTCAGGTAGGGTGAAAATAGCCCACATATGGCATATAAGGTAAAAGTAAGTTGTAAATCTTCGTTGTATTCTTTGGTGTAGGCTGCTATGATGGTTTTCTTATTAGTTGGTGGTTTACAGGCATCCCTATAAATAAATAAATCACGGTGGCTAACCAGTTTTCAAGTTGTTACTGAACTATGACTCCCATAATCTTGGGTCCCTGGGCATGCTGGTTGAGGCTGTTGGGAACTGGGGTCCAGCAACATATGGAGAGCCATAGGCTAGCCACACATCCCCTAAATATTACCCATAAAACCAATACACATGTCCCTGTTCAAGCCTGTGCCTCCACTCCAAAGAACTTTGATGCAATCACTGAATTTCACTAGTTCAGGACTTACATGTGCTGCAAATGTGAAACTAGAAACCAATTGCAACTTTGATGCAACTAGCAACGATATCAAAAGCAAAATAAAAGCTATGTTACAAAGAACTGTGGTGGTGTAGCCAGAATCTGAATGAAATCTGCACCCCTATGAGAACTAAGATAGCTTAACTTCTGTTGGCTACGCTCCGTTAACCTCTAGGTTAGATTACTGCAGCACATGATATGTGGATCTGCCTCTGAAGATGGTTTGGCAACTTCCGCTGGTGCAGAATTCAATGGCCAGGTTGCTTACTGGGGCAAGGCAGTTTGAGCATATAACTCAATTTCTGGCCCGACTGTACTGGCTGCCAGTTAGTTTCCAGGCCCAATTCAAAGTCCTAACTTAGGCCTACAAGGCCTTAAATTGCCCAGGACTGCAATACCTCAAGGACTACCTCTCCCAATATGAACCAACCCAGACCTTGCAACGATCATCTGAGGGCCCTCAAAAAGGTCCAGAGGGCAGCAATACTAGGATGGGCCTTTTCTGCAGTGGCACCCTATTTGTGGAATGCTCTCCCCAGGGAGGCTCACCTGCCACCTTCATTACATATCTTTAGGTGCCAAATAATAATAATAATAATAATAATAATTTATTATTTATATCCCGCCCATCTGGCTGGGTTTCCCTAGCCACTCTGGGCGGCTTCCAACAGAAATATTAGAATGCACTAATTTCTTAAAGATTAAAAGCTTCCCTAAACAGGGCTGCCTTCAGGTGTCCACTAAAAGTCTGGTGGTTGTTTTTCTTTTTGACGTCTGGTGGGAGGGCGTTCCACAGGGTGGGTGCCACTACTGAGAAGGCCCTCTGCCTAGTTCCCTGCAACTGGGCTTCTCGCAACGAGGGAACCTCCAGAAGGCCCTCGGCACTGGACCTCAGTGTCCGGGCAGAGCGATGGAGGTGGAGACGCTCCTTCAGGTATACTGGACCAACAAACAAAAACCTTTCTCTATAATCAGGCCTTTGGCTGATTAAAATTGTGATCTAATTTAATCTATTTTCTGATTTAATTTTAAATTGTGTGTGAGGGATTTTGTTTGGTTGGTTATTAAGTTATGTATTTTTATACTGAAAACCACCCTGTGACCCTCAGGTGAATAAATGAACAAACAAACAGTAAATTGAATCCACTTACTCTGAAGCAAATCCAGCAAAGAGAAGACAGAATAAGGAGTCTTGGCAAATGTGTTTCTAGAGCTGTCACAACCTCAGTGATCCACTCTCGGTACTCAAATAAATATTAGCACTCTTTTGATAAATAATTGCACAGAAACATCAATATAATGTATCTATGCAAATACTACATTATTAGCTTGGTTATGATACAGAACCAAGCATGCACAGAAACTTTGTTATCTAAGTTGAGGCTGCCTTTTTTTTTTTTGTTCCATTGAAATTAAGAGCTACTTCACAATCTCTTCCCCCTGGGGTTATTATTAAGTGGGTCTGCTTTGTTATGATTTCTGGGGTTTTGTTTTGCTATGTTTCATTACCTTTTCCCTTCTTACTAAAGTTGTACTGATCAATGGAAACTGCCTTGGTTTTACAAGGTGGGAAGGGACAGCTTATGCCTTCTATTAAATAAATAATACATAGTACATCAACATCCACCTACAACACCAGATATGACAGTCTGGTGGATATTTTTCTGAGTGGAATTTCTGGCACAAGCACACTGATGTAGGTTTAAATTTTATAGTGAGTTGGAATTAACTAAACCATTTCCAGGCGACGTCAGCACTGGAAAGTGAGACAGGAGCAATCCAGTATTAGATATTATCAGCAAAAGTGCCGACACTAAAGCAGAAGGGATAATGTTTCACCAAAGGAATTGTATTTTCCATTGTTAACAGCTCTTAAGATGGGAGGAGACCAAGCAATGCAAGTTGCAATGCTAAAGGTTTCTGGAGTTGAAGCAAACCAAGGAGCAAAACTAGTGCCTAATACTTGAAAATAGTCATACAAAAGCCAAACTGAGGGTGAGTTTGCAAGAGCGAAGGCAGTACATCCCTTTGCCATAGGCCAGGCACTCCCAAACTGCGGCCCTCCAGATATTTTGGCCTACAACTCCCATGATCCCTAGCTAAGAGGACCAGTGGTCGTCAGGGATGATGGGAATTTTAGTCCAAAACATCTGGAGGGCCGAAGTTTGGGGATGCCTGCCATAGGCTTTCCTAAAATATACTGATATTTGAAAGATTTGGGGCTACTTCATGCAATGCAAACTGGCTGGATTTTTGGGTTGCTCTGAGTTGCCTTGGGCAAGATAAAGCAACTAACAAATGTAATAAATAATAATAATAATAATAATAAAATGTTGAGATTGCAGGTTACCTGCCACTGATTTCCAATATTGCTCCCCCCCCCCTGCTTTGGGGTGGGCAGCTAGCTCAGGTTTAAAAGTAAACACTTCCCACCACAGCTTCACCTGAAGCGACTGAGCCTCAGATTCATGTACCCCACTCCTATTTTCATAGAATCATAGAGTTGGAAGAGACCACAAGGGCCATCCAGTCCAACCCCCTGCAATGCCACAGAGATCAGAAACATTTGCTTCTGTTTCCAGTGGCAAATTGCCATTATAACTGAACCAGGAACTGCTGTTTGGATAACTACAAGTAAAGCTAACAACCCATGATCTAGAGAGTGGATTTGCAAATTACTTACCAGTACACCCAAAATGAATCCCAAGCCGGAATTAAGATTGCTGGAAGAAATATCAACAACCTCAGATATGCAGATGACACAACCTTGATGGCAGAAAGTGAGGAGGAATTAAAGAACCTTTTAATGAGGGTGAAAGAGGAGAGCGCAAAATATGGTCTGAAGCTCAACATCAAAAAAACCAAGATCATGGCCACTGGTCCCATCACCTCCTGGCAAATAGAAGGGGAAGAAATGGAGGCAGTGAGAGATTTCACCTTCTTGGGCTCCTTGATCACTGCAGATGGTGACAGCAGGCACGAAATTAAAAGACGCCTGCTTCTTGGGAGAAAAGCAATGACAAACCTAGACAGCATCTTAAAAAGCAGAGACATCACCTTGCCGACAAAGGTCCGTATAGTTAAAGCTATGGTTTTCCCAGTAGTGATGTATGGAAGTGAGAGCTGGACCATAAAGAAGGCTGATCGCTGAAGAATTGATGCTTTTGAATTATGGTGCTGGAGGAGACTCTTGAGAGTCCCGTGGACTGCAAGAAGATCAAACCTATCCATTCTTAAGGAAATCAGCCCTGAGTGCTCCCTGGAAGGACAGATCGTGAAGCTGAGGCTCCAATACTTTGGCCACCTCATGAGAAGAGAAGAATCCTTGGAAAAGACCCTGATGTTGGGAAAGATTGAGGGCACTAGGAGAAGGGGACGACAGAGGACGAGATGGTTGGACAGTGTTCTCGAAGCTACGAACATGAGTTTGACCAAACTGCGGGAGGCAGTGCAAGACAGGAGTGCCTGGCGTGCTATGGTCCATGGGGTCACGAAGAGTCGGACACGACTAAACGACTAAACAACAACAAACAACAACAACACACCCAAAATAGTGATATATATATATATATATATATATATATATATATATATATATATAATATTTTACTAGAGGTTGGGATAGACCTGAAATAATTCATAAATACCTACCCGCCTTCACTTTCTGCTTCTTCAGAACTGTTGGTATCTGACACAACTTGGCCAGTCTCAGTCTTCCTCTTCTTTGTTCCTCTGTGCAAAGGGCTGCTCCTGCGAGAATCTGTTCTCCCCTGGAGTTCATCCCGAACGAGTTCTTCCAACTTTGGAATTGCTTCTTTCAGAAATTTTACTTCTCTTTTAAGTTCTTCCACAGTTGCCATTAAACCATTCATTTTTTCCAGTACCTGAAGCTGCCTTCCTTGCAATAGCATCATGGTTCCTTGTTCATTATGAGTTTCATGTGGAAAATTCACCAAGTCAAAACTGCCCTCTGAATTCAAAAAGGTAGGCAAGTACGTGGCTTTACTGCATTTCTGTGTCTTTCGATACCAAATGAGGCCCAAGGTTATTCCAGCAGCCCCTGCCATTAGGCCAAATAATATTTTTTTGCTTTCGGAATAAGCCATGACTTTTCTCTTCTGAAATGATATAAAAGCCATAAGAAAACTGGGTTTACAATGTTGCATGTGAAACTCCTGGCTACTGCAGTGTAGGCTATAGAGATATGACAGCTTCATTTACAAACCAGTTATACAGGGATTCTTGGTTAAGAGGCATTTAGGTCACAACCACGCTTGCAAAGAAATAAATGCGGGACAGCTTCATATGACAATTGCATAATGGGGCTGTTTTGCATTCTAAGCAATTTTTTTTTTTGTATTGTTCGAAACTAATTCTGGTTTTGAAGACTAAGCCATTTGAACTTTGCCCTTATCATTGCATGGTACTACCAAGCAAACACTTAGCATATCTTTAATATTTCTTTTGAATCATCCTCAGATTCAGTATCATCATCACTCCCGATCCACTCCCAAACTAGCAATTATTCTAGTTCTGTATTAAAGACATGTGCCATTCTGGTGGGCTTTCAGAGTTCAGTTAGCAAATGGACTAGAAAATCAATAGTATAATTGGTGACCACCACGCAACATGATTAAGTGCACTTAATTTTGCACAGAAGTGTGGCTCACGTTTCAATTGACTTTTAATACCTGCATTCTCTGCCTGAGCCTTTGGGATGCAGTCTGCTACAAAACTAATTTATAATTGAAAAGTCAGAAGGAACCCAAGACTCAGCATGCCTGAGAAAAACACAACAACTGAACGGTCCCGTCTTCTATGTGCCAATTTTGTTGGAAACCGATGAGATCTACTTCCAACTCTGGTTCTTATTCGGGAGATTCAAAGAGGCGGCTGGTGTTAGAGAAACAGGGCAAATATGAAGGCTGACCTCTGTAACTAGATAGCAGTTGCGCAGTTTCAGCAAACTCTGGAAGTAAATGATTGTTGATGAGGAGTGAAATGATAACAGCTAATGGGGTTACTTGCATGCACAGCACCCATTTAAACCACACAGAAATCCTGAGAACTATAGGTTCTTAAGGATGCTGGGGACTGTAGCTCTGGGCTAGGAAAACTAAAGTTCCCAGGATTTTTATTTTTTGGCGGGGCGGGGGGGGGGGTCGGCGTCAGGGCCGGATTTAGATTTGATGAGGCCCTAACCTACTGAAGGAAATGGGGCCCTTTATATGTCCATGTGTCCTTTGTCAACAACAAATTGTCGCTGTTTTTTTGTGTTAAATATATGCTACAGTATATGGTAATTTATGGACCTAATAGGTATCTAAAGCCATTTGCACATAACAAAATACGTATTTTATCAAAGTAATTGTTGAACTGAAATACAATTAAGAAGTAGTATATGAATCGTGGAAATTTTTTGGTGGGGCTCCAAGAGAGTGGGCCCCTTAAGCTATAGCTTGTTTAGTTTATACGTAAATCTAGCACTGGGGGGGGGGGCTGCGGGAGGGAGATGTGCTTCAAATCCGGGGGGGGGGAGCGCATGCATCCTTCTCTATCATAGCTGCCAAGTTTTCCCTTTTCTCGCGAGGAAGCCTATTCAGCATAAGGGAAAATCCCTTTAAAAAGGGATAATTGGCAGCTATGTTCTCTATTGCAATACAGGCAGCCCTCGCTAGGAAGTAGGAACTGACCTGGGCAGTCCCTCAGCCTCCCCTGAGCAAGCAGCCGGCAAACAGGCAAGACCTGAACCGAGCCCCCGAGGAAGCTGGGGAGAATGACCCCCAGGTGCCTCCCACACCCAGTTCCTCCTTCCCCACACGTCCCTTGGAGCGCCGCGAGCACCTGCGGAGGGTTTGCAGCGTCAGCTCTTTTCCCGCGCCAAGGAAGCCCCCGCGAAGCTGCTTCAGCTGGTTCCAAGTCGCTGCCTCAACCTCCTTCGCTCCGCCGGCTGCCACAGAAAAGAGGTGGTGTCCGCAGCTCAAGGGGCGGCCCCAGCTGCCGAGACCCGGATATTGGTAGGCGGGCGCCCTACCTGCTCGCCTGCTTCCCCGAGTCGGGGGCGGCGCAGCGCTGTGCGCGAGCTTCTGCCTGCCGCCCAGCTGGAGGGCGGGAGAAATGGCGGGCATGGTGGTCACCAAGTAGCCCGTGAAGGTTTTCCCTTAGGGTTAGTCCCAGGAAAGCAGCAGCAGCCCGCCAGATGTTCGCTAGACTACAACTCCTATCATCCATGACCATTGACCGTGCTGGCTGCGGCTGATGGGAGTTTGAGTCCAAATATTTCTTTGGAGGCGGGAGAGACTTGTCCGCTCCAGACAGTGTATTGGATCCAGTCCCCGCAGATGCAGCCGCTGTTTTGTGTTGTTTTTGTCAGTGTCCTCGGTTAAGCATTTCCCCTCTTTTTGCTGCCGGGAGATGCCTTGAGAAAACTGTGTTCAGGGTGAGCTGCCAGTGAGATCATTCTTTTGCGCCCTTCTGCGTCTTGTTCAGGAGGTCTGATCCCGTGCGGGGCTATTCAGAACAATTTCCCACACGGTTCAATGAGGCTAACTCCCAGGTATCCTGTGCCCACTTACCTGAGAGTAAGCCCCATTGAACTTCGAGATACTTCCTTCCGAGTAGACCTACACGGGATCGTGTGGTTTAACTTGTTTATCGTTATTTAGACCACCTTGGTCATATCAACCAAAGAAAAGGGAAATAATATAAACTGATAAAATCTTGATGTGCACCAAAGTATGCCTTTATATTAAAATATGTCAGAATACCAATAATAACATAATATGTATGCAAAAGGTTAAAAAGAAAATATCAAAATATCAAAAAAGGTTAAGCAAGCTTAATACATTTTAAAGCGTCCAGGTAAATTTCTAAATTAAATCATCCAATTAAATAATTGCATTTACCGTATTAGCCTAGATAAAATTTCTCTTCAGCTTTTGGGCTGCCACTGCAAATCTTGTAACCTTGTCACAAATTTGTCACACTTGGGCAACAAATATGTAATTTTTGCTGGATCATCATCATTAACAATTTCACAATAAACTTTGGCCTTAGTTCAGAATACAATGAGCAGTCTAGTAAATAGTGATAAAGATCTACTTTATGCACTTGGGCACCACATATACATAAGGTGCTGTTAATTTAGCACATGGATTCTCAAATCCATGTGATAAGTTAAGAAAACGCAGCCGAGGAGGATTGTGCAGTATGTCTCCGAGGCACTGGCTGCATTTTATTTCTTATCATTTCTGAAGCAACTTGGTTTATACCGTAGTTATCATGCACTCGCTCCTTGGAAAATGACCTTTTGTCTCGTGCTTGAAGATATCCCAAAGTTATTCTCAAGTGAACTAAATATTTTCTTACACAGCCCTACCATCCTTCAGCCAGGCAAGAAAGAGGCATTATTACTGTTGAAGACACATTCCAGCCAGGCAAAAGCCCTAAAAGAGAGTGGAGAGCAGGACTGGTGGGGGAGTTTAGCCTTGGAGAGATCTAGGAGATCAGGGTTCAAGTTCAGGCATAGGCAAACTCTGGCCCTCCAGATGTTTGGGACTACAATTCCCATCATCCCTGACCACTGGTCCTGTTAGCTAGGGTATGATGGGAATTGTAGTCCCAAACATCTGGAGGGCTGGAGTTTGCCTATGCCTGGTTCAAACCTTTACTCAGCCATGAAGATGGACTTAGGCCCATCAATCTCATTCAGTCTATCCCACCTCACAGGGTTGCTGCGATGATGAAATGGGGACGGGGAGAAGCATGCAGTCCACATTCAGCGACCTCATTCCAAAGGAGACTGAACTCAGGTAAACACTGCCAGGTACTCTTGAAACATCTCACCAGTGGCTATCTTCTGCAGCCTACTGTTCTTCTCTTGTATTGCAAGGAGATCTACTTCTCCTGGCACTGGATTTAAGAAAACACAATGACAATACCAGCGCCAATCCTGAAGGTTCATTGGATATGTAATTTCAGCATGTGGAAAAGTCCCCAAAATGTGGTGACTTTTCCACCCTGCAAAAATGGTTGGAACTTGGAGCACACTTGCCTTTTTCACTCCCAGTCTTATAGGACATTTGATTTTCTGGCTATTCCTCAACAAAGTTTTTTGATTTATCAGTCCCAGAATGCTATCTCCTGAATGGCTGCTTCACTCCCATGCCAAATAGAAGCTATGGGTATGTGGTTTCATCAGGACTATGGTATGGGAAGAAGAGTTAGCCCCCACTCTGTCGGATGGAGTCTGATTCCTGAGGCCCCTTATAGCTGCTCTGATTTTTTTATAGAAATAATTCTACAATACCTAACTGTATGTCTAATGTAAGTTGTAGAGTCGTACCTCGGGTTACAGACGCTTCAGCTTACAGACTCCGCTAACCCAGAAATAGTACCTTGGGTTAAGAACTTTGCTTCAGGATGAGAACAGAAATCACGCCGTCGTGGCACGGTGGCAGCAGGAGGCCCCATTAGCTAAAGTGGTACCTCAGGTTAAGAACAGTTTCAGGTTAAGAACGGACCTCCAGAACAAATTAAGTTCTTAACCCGAGGTACCACTATAGTTTGGTCAAAGGTAAAACTGGGAGCTGCCAGTGATTTGCAGTTTGGAATTGTTATGCTTTTGTTACATCCTAAATAGTGATAGATGCTCTAAGGCGATTAGGATATTTTTGATGCAAATATAGTGGGTGTTGTTGTTGTCACAATAATAGTAATATTCTCTCTGATATCTATCTATCATCTATCTATCTATCATCTATCTATCTATCTATCTATCTATCTATCTATCTATCTATCTATCTATCCACACACATTCAGATCTTGCTTAATTAGTTATGCAATATTCACACTTAGAAAAACTTGTAGGGCATGCTAGTGTGATTTATTACCAGACAGGTATCAATTAAAAATGTTTTGGGAAGAAGTATAATAAACCATGAAGTTGGGTTTCTTTCTTGAAATATATCATTGTCACTTTTACTTATTTGTAGTCTGTTAACTGCGGCAGAAAAATTTCTTTAAAGACGTTTTAAATAGACCTTCACTAAAGGTCCCATTTTTACAGATCAGAGTATTTTGTTATGTCCACACAGGGGCAGCCTTGCTGCAGCTTTTAATAATGTTATGTTTTCATTCCCAATATAGTGTGCTTCATGGTGTCCTCTTTTACTCCGCTCTTCATTCAGATATTCCTAATGGATAGTACTGAGAACACTCTTTTCAAATATGCCCATTACTCTCACACTCTAAATAAGACTTGTGCCTTTGCACAAATCACTGGTGGCATTATAAAAATTTAAATTGCTTTATGTAGCTAATGTTTAGGTTCCAGACCTGCCAATGCCACTTAAAGGGGTTTCAAGTTGACACTTGCTTTAACAGGGTTTTAATTGTTCTGCTATAGTTTAATGTTCATTTCTTATATCTTGTGTACTTAAGTAGAATTGGAGAGAACTTTGGGGGAGGAGATGAGGGGGAAACCCCCCCAAGGGATTCATAGAAAGGTTTGGAGTATTTGTCATATGGAATTTCAATACCATGTGAGGCTAGATCTTTTGCTTTTTGCATACCATGTGCCTATATTGTTTTTTGTTTTGTTCTACAATTTTGGTTTTAAAAAAGATCTGCCCACATATGGCAGCATTAGGAGTAAAAATTCCAGTGGTGCCAATTTCTAATGACTTCCCTAAGGAATCCTGGGAACTCTCAAAACTATAATCCCCAGTATCCTTAACGAACTACAGTTCCCAGGATTCTCTGGGGGAAGCCATGTGCTTGAAATGTGCAGTGTGTATTTTACCTCTGTGTGACCATCAGGAGAAGGCCTGATTTTCCTGCCTTTTGTTTCCTGCTCAAATACTTTTAGCCAGGGGTAGGCAACCTAAGGCCCGTGGGCAGGATGCGGCACAATCACCTTCTCGATCTGGCCCACGGGTGGTCCGGAAATCAGCATGTTTTTGCATGAGTAGAATGTGTCCTTTTCTTTAAAATGCATCGCTGGGTTATTTGTGGGACCTGCCTGCCATTTTTACGTGAGTAGAATGTGTGCATTTATTTAAAACGCATCTCTGGGTTATTTGTGGGGCATTGGAATTCGTTCAATTCCCCCCCCCCCCAATATAGTCCGGCCCCCC
Organism: Zootoca vivipara; assembly: GCF_965207765.1. Taxonomy (NCBI): domain Eukaryota; kingdom Metazoa; phylum Chordata; class Lepidosauria; order Squamata; family Lacertidae; genus Zootoca; species Zootoca vivipara. The sequence goes on from NC_142586.1 coordinate 80,005,038, forward strand.
CCCACAAGTTCTGAGGGACAGTGGACCGACCCATGGCTGAAAAAGGTTGCTGACCCCTGCTTTTAGCTTTCCATTAAGAAGAGCTGCACCCCTTTCCAACTAAAACCATCATGGTGGCACCCTTTGTGTGTACCTTATGGTAGAGGACCATTGCCAAGGAAATGTCACCACTTGGCTTTAGAATAATTAAGTCACACTATATCCTATTGGCAATAGTTTGCTAATGCCAATATTCAGAGCTTTCTAATTAAGGAAAGATGCTGTCTAATTAAGGAAAGATGAGGAAAGGGCAGGAATGAGCAATAAACTAAAATTACAAAGCACAGACATCCTGTGGCATTTGGCTAGGGAAAATGAAATAAAAGTTTGCCTTTGTCCTATTGGCTTTCAGGAGGAGGACTTTTATGCTTATTTACGTAATATGAAACATAATTTGTAGTTACCATTTATGTGGTGGTTTGGTTCAGATTGTAGCATCTTGTGGTATGCATAGGCTATATGACTGTATCCCACTTGACTCTTTAAAAAACAACATTCAACCCACCAAACTACAGTAACTTTTTGACACATCAGTAGAGACAAAGGAGCACTAACAACATATTTACACTGCTTGCTTCAATGGCTTTTAGAGTAATTTGTGGAACATAAGATGATGCCTTATAATGACTCAGACTATTGGTCCATCCAGCTGAGTACTACCGTATCTACACTGACTGGCAGTGTTTATTACAGGTACTGTATTTCTATCTACCCCAGGCTTAAAATATTTCAGGGTGCCTTAAGGCACAAATATTTTTTGTAAAGCAACAAAATTCTTAAGAGAGGAAGGTAAGGTTCATCAGCAAGAATGAATACAGTAGTAAATTTCTGGGAAAGACCTGAGATTTTTTTTGTTTCGTTTTAGCATTCTTTGCCCATTTCTGACATGACAAAGTAGGCACTAGGCAGGCCTCTCTGGCAAGAGGGTTCCACAATCAGGGTGCCGCCATCCCAAAAACAGTTTGTTTGTTTGCTAGCCACCCATTACACAGCAGGCAGTGGTGATAAGCATCTACTTTCGATTCCATGTAATGCTGGTGGTAGCCATCTAGAGATCTTGAGAAGCACTTTCCTATTGAGATCTTGGTGCCATTTGGAAGTGGAACCCAAGATTCCCTGAAATGGCTGCTCAGTCTAATGTGACTTGCCATCCTCTGGCTGAGGAAGTCCTCATAAGTAAGTTACAGGGGAATGGGGAGTTCAAACACAGCATCTGCCGTGGAGCACATCTCATGTGTAACAACCTGTGAGAAAGAGATACTGGGTTGTATCCAGCTCTACTTTTCCATTTGAGCAGCAGACCTCTGTATGTGCAGCTAACATTTCCCTTCCTCTCACCTACCCTGCAGTAGCACCCCATCACAAACAATTTCCTCTTGAGGAAGCCAATATTTTGTACCGCCAAATATACAAGTTCATGTAAATTAAACTAGGACAAGTTAAAAAGTACAGTCGTACCTCAGGTTACGAACACCTCGGGTTACAAACAACTCGGGTTACGAACTGCACAAACCCGGAAGTATTTTCGGCCGCACGGACGTTCTGCGCGTGCGTGGTTTGCGCATGTGCAAAGCGCAAAAATAGCGCTTTGCGCATGCGCAAAATGGCGGTTCGGATTACGAACTTTTCGGGTTACGAACTGCGACCCGGAACGGATCGTGTTCGTAACCCGAGGTACTACTGTATTGGATAAGGTCTAACTACCAGCAGGTGGTGATGTGGGTTAAACCACAAAGCCTAGGGCTTGCTGATCAGAAGGTCGGCAGTTCGAATCCCTGCGACGGGGTGAGCTCCTGTTGCTCGGTTCCAGCTCCTGCCAACCTAGCGCTTCGAAAGCATGGCAAAGTGCAAGTAGATAAATAGATACCGCTCCAAGCGGGAAGGTAAACGGTGTTTCCGTGTGCTGCTCTGGTTCGCCAGAAGTGGCTTAGTCATGCTGGCCACATGACCTGGAAGCTGTACGCCGGCTCCCTCGGCCAATAATAACACGAGATGAGCGCCGCAACCTCAGAGTCGGTCAAGGGTCCCTTTACCTTTACCAATTCTATCAGCCAAAGAGACTGACACCTCTAGAGAGCATTACTGGCACAGGTAGAACTAGAAAACAGACTTATAAATGATGATTTGAAGCTGGTTTCACAGCCATCTTTGGCATGAGTGCCAAATCCATCTCTGCAGTTTCACTGGTTCACTGGAGCTGGTTCCTTGACCAGCAACTTCATATCCCATGAAAACATGGTGTGTAGGCAGTCAGAAGGAGACTCCTTGCCTTCCAGTATATTTCCTAGCCATAAAGACTTATACACCCAGAAAATGCTACTTTACGTCTCCTTAGAATCATCTATGTGGGATAATTAGTGCTATATGAGAGTAGCACTTTATTAGAATGGCATTTATATTGACCAGAATGTAAACCAGCCGGAACTTAACTAAACTTACTGTTGTAGATTAATTTAGTTTAAAATGTTAAATACATTCTTACGCAAATCTTGATAATTCAAACCCTTGATTATCATAGGGTCTTCCAGATTTATTTATTTATTTATTTTTAAAAAACACTTCTCAGATCTTTGCTGGAAAGGTTAAATCTGGATTAAATAGAGGCAAAAATATGGGTTTGCATTTTAATGATCGTTATTGGACACTGCAAAAACTGCGCACCGTTGGCTCAATAAATAGCTGCCCGGAATCACCCTAAATTGAATGCATTTTAAGGAAAAAGTTGGATATCTGACAGGTTATTCATACCCATTTAAACATTTATTTATGTATGTGGATTTATTTTTTTGCCTCCAACATTCTTAAAGGTCTCAGGTTTTATAACAAATCAACTCTAAAAATATAGCATGCATCAAGAGATAATAAATCCACAAAAATGTCAATACAATTATAAATGAATAGCCTAAATTTGTATATGTATCTTTTGCCTGCTCTAATTGTCAGCCCTCTAATGTGAAAAATGTTTGTTTTTGTAATTTACAGATGCTACTGAAGGCTATACAATCTGCCCTTGTTTCACATGCCTTGCAACATGTTTCTTACAAGCAAATACTTGCTTTTCTTACTCTCACTTGTTTTTGCAGTGTGCAGCCAGCATGTTATTCCTCTCCTGCCAAATATGGACTCAAATCTGGAACTCTAGATACAAATCTTGGTTTTCTTAGAGCCCTGCAGGAAGCTCGGATTCTGGGCTCTGAGACGGTTGCAGATGAGTCTTCTGGGAATCCCTCAACTCTTGCTTTTATTTTGTTTAAAAATCAGTGAAAAGGAAATGTGTGTTAGACTCACTGCTTCCCATATGAAATGTTTTCTGCACATCTTTATGCTTTCTTTCTTTCTTTCTTTCTTTCTTTCTTTCTTTCTTTCTTTCTTTCTTTCTTTCTTTCTTTCTTTCTTTCTTTCTAAAAATGGAGACCAGGATATACTTGATCCGACAGTGTCCGCTCAAGAAGCTTCCTTTCACTGACATTTGACCAAGTCCTTCCTGCTTTCCAGATGCTAAGAGATAAAGAAGGCTAGAAGGTAGGCCTGCTGTAGTATTCCCCCTGCCTTGCCCACATATAAACATGGAAAGCAGAAGATTTTTGTGCTGAATAAAAGGGAAAATCCAAAATATACACATCAGACAATAACAAAATAAGCAGGAACCAAATGGAATTTTGCAAAGGCCAAGTTGTTGAAGTATATGCAAGGCTACTTTTCTTAAGGGATGTGGGTGGCGCTGTGGGTTTAACCACAGAGCCTAGGGCTTGCCGATCAGAAGGTCGGCGGTTCAAATCCCCGCGACGGGGCCAGAAGTGGCTTTATCATGCTAGCCACCAGCTCCCTCGGCCAATAACGCGAGATGAGCGCTACAACCCCAGAGTCTGTCACGACTGGACCTAATGGTCAGGGGTCCCTTTACCCCAGGCACCCCCAAACTGCGGCCCCCCAGATGTTTTGGCCTACAACTCCCATGATCCCTAGCTAACAGGAGCAATGGGTTGTTAATAAACCATTGTTGTTCTCTAGTAGCTAGCATATGAATGATTAACCTTAGTTCACACGGGAGGCTATTTGGTTGCAAATCTCCATTTTGAAAGGTTCCCAGGTTCTGTGAGAGTAAGGATGTAAATGAAGCTCTCCAGGAAAACAGCTCCAGGAGGATGTAAGGTGAGAGCTTCACTTTTAGGTCTGTTTTGAATTATATTTTATTTCTAAGATGCTGAGCCTGTGCTGGACAACACAAGATATTGTATGGAATTATTTGGGTGTATCTTTGATGTTTTTTGTTTGGTTTTGAAGAAAGGTCTGCAAGTCAAGCTTTAATTAAACATATAGGCCTTGACAATGCTTTATTTCCAAAATGAGTCAGTTTTTATGCATCCAGTCACTTTAAGCTGTGCAATATTCATATTTGCAATAGGAATATGTGCACTTCACAGCTGTATAGCAACCAGACACATCTGCAGGATTTTGAAAAGTATATGGGAAGTTTCCCTGCCACTCTGCTGTTTCCTCCCAGGCTTCTCCAGTTTTCACCTTCTTACTTTAATACCCTTCCCCTGCAATTAGTTTCCTGAGTCTCTCTCCCATGTCGCATCTGAAACCAGCTTCCATCCTGTTGGAAAACAGAAGCCATGGTTAAGCTGAGGTATACACATTAAAGACAGCCATTGAGCATGTGCAGATGACAGCCTCAGTGAATTGTTGTTTGAGAAACAAATCAGCTGAAGACATCCCCATCCTCTTTCTGGTGTGTATAGGGATGTCAGAAAAAGACTTGAAGCAGCGGGGAAACAACCTCTTTGCATTTCAAGCCACTAAAATGGTATTGTGACAGCATCTCTGGTTCTGCGTGTTAGCAGGAATTTCTCACTTCCTGCAATTCTGCAGCCTCCTCCAGGTGTAAGGAGAAACCCTTGTTTGTGCTCTCAATTCCTTCCTTTGAAGTCGAATCACCTGAGGTCATGCAACTCGGGTGATCAACAGGTGGGCAACTCTGTCCACCTGTCAGAAGTGTTCCACAACGGTGGAGAAGTTCTGGATCCAGCCCACCATCCAAATCCAGTTCTCCACCCTTGCCCTAAAGGGGCAAGAATGCAGTTGGGGAGAACTCCTGGACTAGTGTTCAGTGGCAAGGAGGGCAGTTTACCAACTATGGTGGCTTCACAACTGCAGCCTTGTCTAGATAAGTCAGATCTTAGCTACCCAGCGTCTGCTAAATACTCTTCCCAGGGCTCCCTCTTTTTTGGCCTTCAGGAGGTTCTAGAGACCTTTTTATTGCAGCTGGCATGTGGATGATTTGATTTAGGGTGCTGTGTTCATTTTTCCCCATCTGCTGATGCTATTTTAATCTAGCTGTTTTATCTGTTGCTGATAGTTTTATTTGCTCCTATTATTTTGATATTTTGATATTTTGTTTTTGTTATTTTACTGTGTTAAAAATCTTACTATTTTATTGCGTGGTTGTTTTTGTTTTTTGCATACTTTATTTTTGTAAACCACACTGGAAAGTTAATTTTTCTGAAAGGTGATTTGAAAATACGTTGAATAAGAAAATGCATGAAATTTTAATCCTATAAATGTCTACTCAGAATCTCAATGGGATTTGCGCCAAGATACAGGATTGCAGTCTTCTTCATCACATTTCCATACTGTGCTTAAGGCAACACACAACAGTATGGGGGGGGGGATAAAACTACATTCTTCTACCCACACACAATAAACAAGTCTCTGACTTGTTTACATACAGGGTGTGATTTGTATCTGTAATGCATTATGCCAACCACATTTTAATTTTGCTATAATGCTTCAGATAATAATTATGTGTACATGTTTGCAATCTGATCCTAGAGTTTTTGAAATGTTCATACCAATTTGCTAACAAGTATTACATTCAATATGTGTGGCTGCATTGAGATCACAACTATTTTCATTATACGCCACATCTAGATTTACATCACAGCTATACATTAAACACAGAATTCCTGGTCATTGAGTTTTGATGAAGTGTTCATGCCATGGAGAAGTAGGTCGCTCACCCCCACAACATATTAGAAGTAGGGGGGGGGAACCTCCTGCAATTTCTTTTATATTGACAGATGAACCCATCTGCATTTTGTTAACATTTTGTTTTCATTTCTAATTTTGCCAAAACTAACTTTTCTGCAGACTTTGACTCCCTTTACTTCTGTCTAGAACTTCAGTGCATGGGTTTTAAGATGAATGTCTCAAATGTTCAAAACATTGCAAATGTGCCTGAAATGACACCTGTGTTGTGGATTTCTTTCTTTCCTTAATGTCTCTTCAATGCAGAACGAGTGGTGTGGTGTACCTCTGGGTAAGTGGGGGAAAGCAGAGAATAACTTACCGGAAACAATAAGATTTTCTGCAGGGAAAGACATGGGTATTGCTCCAGTATGCTATGTAGAATAGTTGTTTATGAATGGCAAGGGGAATAGATGTAATCTGAATTTTATCAGTTGAAGGATGGGGGGGTTCCCCCCCACTTTTGGCAATGTTGGACTTGCATTAATATTTCATTGGCAAGCAAAACGTTATCTAAAATTCAGTCATCACAGCCTTCCCTAACCGATTACCCTCCATATGTTGTAGGACTACAACCTCCATCATCCCTGCCCATTGGCTGTATAGTTCAAAACATTTGGAGGAAATTGGATTGAAGGTGTTTGAGGAATCATTTGTTAACCATATCTACAAAGAACAGAGCAGAAGGTCATTGTGTTGCCCTCCAGGTGTTGCTGGACCTTATGGGGTGTTAGGGGAGGAGTGGGGAACATGTCATACTCCTTCTGGGGTAGTATGTCCACCTTTGGTCCGCACACAGCTCTCATCTGTGGCTCCTAGAAGCTGTCAACATGACACAGCGGCCACGCCCCAGGAATGGCTTTGACTGGCCAGCCAAACCAGGTGAGGATAGCCAATGGTAGTTCAATCAGCAATCAGATTTTCCATGGATTACCGTTTGCTCCTATTCAAAGATAAAACGTGTTCCCTGGGGAAAGTGTTGCGGGGGGACCATGGCTCTGTCACGTGCCTGGAAAGCTTGGACCTGTACCTAGAAAGCAAAGAGCAAAGGTTAGTGTGGTGAGCCCTCAGTGAATGCTGGCACCCAAGCCCAAATGAGGAGCTACTGTCCCTCCTTCAACACCTCACTCACCATCACATATGATTCATTATCTGTTTCTTCCCATTGGGAAGCATTGCTTCTTTGTTTCTTCTAACGCCAGGCCTCAGGGCAGCTCCTACTATTAAGCAGACTGAGGTTCCCACCTCAGGTGGCAGATCTCAGGCTACCATCAAAGGACAGCAAATTATCAATTATTGAGTTTATTATATGTTTTACCACCACTGAGAAAGGTCCCTTGAACCTTCTGCTTGAGGCATTAAAATGTGTAGGGTCTTCTCTGTCCAGCACTCCATTTTTTTGACCTCTGCCATTCCTGAGTAGTAGAAAAAGTGTACACAGAGAATAATTTTTGGAGGAGATACAATTAAATAAAACTGTAATGTTGTGTTGAAAGCTGTAAATCAGCCAAGGCACGAGGTTTTAAAAGTACAGCTTTATAGGCAACCACAGTCCAGTCAGCCTAAACTTGTTTGGGCAATTTAATTACAAGCGAGGTATTTTTAAGAGAGTAGGTAATTTTAAAGTCAGTTTAGATCATTCTTCAATACGAGCCACTTGCCTCATAAATGAAATCTATGTAAACTAAATTGTTAAAAGGGTCTTCAACTTAATAAACTTTACGACTAAGATTTTCCAGGAAAATAGATCTTGTGTCTATAATAGCCCTTATGGAGACAATCTTCCAGGAAGATTCCAAGGATTTAAAAGCAACAGCTCTTTAGTTTGGAGTAAATTCTGTCCCCCTCAAGAGAGGCTTGTGGCTGAAATGTGCAGTGTGTTTTCCATCAGTTGAGCAAAGAAGATGAGAAACGATCTTCCTTTGCTCATGTAGAAATATTGAGAATAGGTGCTCCTGTTTAAAGATATGTGATATTTGGTTTGGGTCCTCTGTGCCCCCAAATGTTATTTATTCGTTCTGTAATGGAATGGGCCTTCCTCTGGATTGTCACAAGCCAGGTTGAAGCAGGCTGTGGCACAAGCATACAGGATCTTTGCATACAGATTGGCTTATACGTAAGAAGGCATTCCTTCAAGTATCCAGTCCTAGGTTGTTTAGGATTCTGTACATCTAGAAAAGAATCTTAAATTTGGCTCAGTAGCAAATTGGTAACTGGTGCAGTTTTATTATTTTCATTGTTTATTTCATAAGATATACACCCCGCATAATTGTAAAAAAAAAAAAGTCTCAAAGCGGTTTACAAAAAGATAAGACAATAAAACCCAGAAAAATTCACAAGCATCATCCCTGGCCACTGGCTACACTGCCTGGGGCTGATGGGAACTGGACTTCAGCAACATCTGGAGAGCCCCAGGTTTCTTATTCCCAGTTGCTGCTAAGCAAGCTTGAAGAACATGCTCTAAACACGAAGAGTTTGTCACCATTTAAACATGATCTCATTGTATGAGAATGATGAGTGGAATAGTAAATCAATCAGCTTTAGTTTAAAATGTTTTTGTTTCTTTTTGTATGTTTGCTGGGCTTCATTTTTTCATATGTTTTTTTGCACTGGAACTTAATTTGCTGACTTTCCAAACAATTGATAAACCTGTCAAGGGTAGAAAGAGAGAGAGAGTAGTTTCGTTATTGCATCCCTTTATTTGCACATGTGTTGAGTTTGCCCTGCTGTTATGACTTGCACAGGCAGTAGATAATCACAGGGTTAGCTTTTCAGAAACTAAAATAGTTCTGGGTGGTGCTTGTAAATGTTCAGTGTGCACACATATCAAAACCCAAGAAGCCACACTTCATCACAGATTTCGTATGTGGATATATAGTGATACTTAGAATTCTACAGAGAAGAAGAAAAATAACCCGAACTACCCTGAGTTTTTGTGTTTGTTTGTTTGTTCAATTTGAAAGTGTGTAATTATTCCCTGTTTAGACATCATGAAACAAAGGATGCCATGAAATGTCCTTGAGGATTTGTTTCTGAATTCTGCTTGTAATATTCTTGATAATTATGGTGCTAGATAAGGAATGGGGTACCGGTGGCCCTCCAGATGATGTTGAACCACAATTCCCAGCCACCTGCATAGCCAATGCATAGGGATGATCACAGCTGTAGTTCAACATCTGGAGGGCTGTAGTTGTCTCATCCCTCTACTAGCTGAAGTGGCAAGTAGCAGCTGAAGTAGCAAGAAGTTGCAATGAGACTTTTGTAGGGTGAGTTTTATGGTAGATGTAGAAGAGTCTTGCTCACATGATGACATTTTTTGGGGGGGTTGTATTTCAAGCTGTCCATTTTATATATGACAACATGTATGCTCGTGTTTCTGTGCAATTTGTTGTCATTGAGGAACCCAATTGGTCTTAGTCTAATAATTAAAAAGATGCAAATTGGGTCACTAGTTTCAGACTTTCATGTCACCATCAAAAACCACACCTAGAATAAGGAACTCACAGCTGCCCTTCATGGTGAGCAACAGATTTGATTATGTCTCTAGCCAGTGAAGACTCTACCCAGGTTCTAGGGTGAACCTGCCCACCCTGGCTAGCTATTGGTTCATGTGAAAGGTTTATCTTCTCCCACTCAGCTTGTTAAGTAGCTTTCTGGTGTTGCTTTGCTATTGTTTTGACTTCTGTTGTGACGTTTCCCTTTCCTCCTCCCCATTAATTTTAATTAAAAATAAAGCAATTGGGTCTCTCACTGTCTATACTCAAACAGCTGCATGTGTCCTGTTTGTGGGTCTTTTCACAAACAATGCTACGGAGGCTGTTTTGAACCTGAAATGCATTTGCCTGTGATGTCCTTAGTGCAAGACAGAAATCAGAACGACACATTTTTAAAATATATATTTCAGGCAATGTAGTTTTTACATTTGAGTTATGGACAGCAGACGTGCATACACAAAACCCACCCCCCACCCCCCTGGTTTAAGTGTCGCTAGTGAAAATGGCTTAAAGCCTCTATTTGCTTTTAACTCTAAAGATGCAGCACAGCAATATGGCTATCACACTGTCCAGTGCATGCCTTTCTTTTCTTTGGCCAGCAGGTAAGGCTTGGCACTATGTATGCTTAATATGTCCAAACAACCAGCAGGACTATTGGCTAGCTGCCCAAGACACTGGAATATTTGTCTTCCTGTTTCTAGTCTAATCTTCAGCACCCCTGGTCTTATCTGTTCCATTTTTTTTCTGGTACATGCACTTAATTTGTCTGCCTTTGGCATAATCCATTGAGGCCTGGTGTGGTGTCCTGGCTTTTTGCCCAATGTGAATTTTATCTGATTTAGGTTTATCTTTCAACCTTGGAATGGGTTCTGATCTAGGCAGACATGGCCCCTGACTGTACGATTGTAGTCTTACTCCACTTTTAATTTAGTTCTTGCAAGCAGCAAATGAAGTGATAAGCCTATGTTGGGACTCTACCACATCATACTGCAGTTGCAGTTCAAATGATGGAATGCTCTTCTGAAAAATAATAATAAATCCCTTCACAGAGAAAGGTAGATGTTGGGAAGAATTATTCTAGCCTGGCCTTTCCCCTGTCATGCCAATTTTCTATTAAGTGAAATATTAATTGGGGTATTGGGGTGTGAGGTGTAAACCTCCATTGTAGTCAGAAGTGGTATAGCCTAGCCACAGAATGACCATCATATGCTGCCAACTAAAACTAGAACTCTGTCAAATGGATGTTGACAGAAGGCTTGGTTCTCTCACTATAGCAAGTTGATCATGAGAGACGTCCTTTAGCCGTTTCTGCCTCAGATGCACTGAAAAGACAACAGAAGCACATACAGATGTGCACATCATAGATATGTTACCATTGGCAGACACCATGCTGGGCGTTGAATTAAAATCTTAAATTTCTAAGAAGCAAGAGATCAGAATATATATATATATATATATATATATATATATATATATATATGTAAACTGGCCATGTCCGTTAGTATCCATGTTTCACCAAAACTGCTTGACCGATTGCGTTCAAATTTTGACACAATACTGCATGAGAATATGAGAGTGACCCTGTACCATTTTAAAAGACAGATGCCACACCTGTGCCAGGTAAAAAACCCAAAACCCTGTGTTTCAAAACACACCACTCAGATGAAATGCATGCTGGGAAAAGAACCAGGTTGCAAACCAGCACCCTCTAGCGGCGGCTACACTGGTACTGCACCTATAAAACCTTTCCTCTCAACAGCACCTCAGCTCCCATTTACATACTAGGCCGAAGCCTTTACTGACTAGGCTGACTCACCTGGGTGGAGGTTGGGGGAAGGAGGGGACGATATAGGTCAGGATACGGTGGGACCAGTCACAGGGATAAGCTGGGGGGTAGGGGGAGGAGGGGGAGGGATACGTCATGGATCGACACAGGGTAGGGGAATCACATGGATGACCCACAGCAACTCGTGGCAGGGCCAGCTAGTGCAGTCATATAAGATAAGACTATCAGTGGTCACTAGCCATGATAGCTATGTTCTGCCTCCATTGTTGGAGGCATTATGCTGGGCACCACAAGTGGGGAGTGCGCTGTTTCACTTAGGTCCTGCTTGCGAGCCTCCCATAAGCAGCTGGTTGGTCACTGTGAGAACAGGATGCTGGACTACATGGGCCTTCAGTCTGATCCATCAAGGCTCTCCTTTGGCTCTAGGAAGCCCTTTTATTCCTCAGACTTAATCTAAACATCTTTAAAATGGAAAGGATCATTAAGGTGTTGGAATGATGATGCAAGAGGATTGTAAAGTATGTCGCACAAACAAGCTGGTTTGGATGCAGAGAGACTGTAGCTCAAGCAGAAGTGTCTTATACTTTCACAAGGCGGTTGTCTGTGATTTCCACTTCCAAATGCAGCTTGAGCTGTCTGCCCTGCTTAGCACACAGTTCTAGATGGTCTTCCATCTTCAGATCAGCTTTGCAGTAGGCATGAGACAAGGGCCTATCATGGGAAGGGACAGCCATATTGTGGCTAACCCAAGGAATTCTGGGAACTGTAATCTGATTAGGATGTCAAGGATTCCCTTGAGACCCTCATAAAATGACAATTTCTTGGGGAGAGGGAACATTCGTTAAACCCATTTAAATACCTGTGGTATAGACATGTACTCAGTCTCAAATGTTTTTATACTGCCAGAGTTCCAGCAACACCATCGTCTAACAACAATGTAGAACTGCTATTGCAAATACTGAATGACAGCTCTATGTCTTAGATTGATTTTTGCCTACTCTTTGTGAGAGTTCAAAAATAAGAAGTACAGAGTGACATGTAGAAGGAATGTGAGTGGGTGGGAGTAAGAAAGAGAGAGATGGCAGGCTAAGGAATGGAACATATACCAGGCTTCATTTGAAAGCATGTTCCGTTGAAGAGACATTGCCTTAAGGTCCCAGTTGTTACCCATCTTGAAACCAATGAGTCACCCCAGCTAAATTATAGGATTATTCACCTATTGAACAGACTAGATGCATGTTTGCTTATCTTACTGGATCAAGATATAAAGCAGTGCTTTTTAAAAAAATCATTCTCACCGAAGATGGAATCTTCTGTGACTTGGAGGACTGACGTCTTGCTAAAACCATCACCCTTTTCAGAAGGACAGAATATTTATCAGTCTATTTTCTGTAAACGGTTTCATCACTAGCAAGTTATTTGACAATGGCAGACCAGGACTTGAAAATGGAGATAACGAGTAACCTAATTCTTCATAGAGACTGCAAAATAATTGTAGGCTGCAGAGGTCTGTGGTTTTTAAATATATATTTTTCCAGATACTGTACACACTGTCTTGATCCTTATCACAATAGCGAGACAGCCATTTTATGACCAACTGCAAACACTTATTTTGAATAATAATAAAAAAAGCAAGCCTTTTGTATATGTTCAAATACTTGGGAGTGAGCGCCACTAAATATCTGCATGACTGACTTCTAAGAAGAGTTGCATGGTATTGGGCTATGCCTTCTGCAATTCTGCTTCCTTCCTCTCATATATTCTCTGCCATAAATATTTCTGTAGGTAGGAGAAGCTGGCTGTTCCATTGCCGGATAAAGTTTTGGAAAGTGTCGATGTTAAAGTAAGCAACATTGTTTGCCCAGATTGCTTAAATATCCCATTCGGAATACAGTACAGAGTTTCAGCCTAGCTTTTTTTGGATCAGATTGTATATAGCAATTTAACAGGTGTGTGTATAATTGAAATTCATGACTGTTCGGCTACAAAAGAACCTTTACCATCAAATTATGACTGTGTAGGGTTAGGCATGCATGGCCTTAGCTGTTACACCCAAATGACTGCAAATATGATTCTACTCTAGAATTTTGAAGCCACAACCTATCCAAACTGAAGAGGTCAAAGTGTTCAGGTTTGGATTAGAGGTATATTTTGGGTTTAGGAGTTCATGGGTTCAATGAACTGCTAGCATTGCCACCTGCTGCCTAATGCTCTCGTCCCTTGCCAAGTAGCAGCAGCATTTATTTCACTTATTTATTACATTTATAAATATGTGAAAGAGCGATGTACAAATAAACTCTAAGGAGCTCAAAGCAGCATATGTAGTTCTCATCCCATGTATTTTATCCACACAACAACCAGGTGAGGTAGGTAAGTCTTAGAGATAGCAACTGGTCCAGGGTCACATGAACTTCATGTCTGAGCACTCTGAAACTATAGGCTGATGCTGTGGAACTGACACTGTTACTGGTACCACATAATACTCGCTCTACACAATTATGGAAATTGACCTCTTAGTGTGGCAGCACCTACACTTTGGTGGCACCAGACAGGCACCTTCGCTGTACTCTTTTTGATGCCTGCTTGAAATAGATGCAGAGAAAGGTTGGGGTTCAAGAAACCACTTATCAAGCAATAGTGGATGCCGTGATCATGCAGATACCTGTCTTCTTAATTCCACGAATGACATCTGCAGTAATATAATTTACTTGGTGGTTCTTACGTTTATAAATTTCCCATTAGTTGGGAAGCTTCTGGTTCAAGAAGGGTTTAGTCATGGGGCTCGTCCGTACTTCTGCTTGCCCCATGCCTAGAAAGCACGGGTCTGAGGCATGGGTCCAAACGGTTTTGCCTTGCAACTTTCCCCCGGATAACTCGCTTTTTAGTGCTAAATCTGAGCAAATGTCAATCTGGAGAAAGCCACGTTTGACGTTTGCTCTGATTCAGCAGTAACAAGGCAGGTTTTCCTGGTGGTAAGTGGTGGGGCAAGCAAAGTGTAGATGAGTCCTTACACTGCATCACTAAGCTTAGAAGGAACACTGTATTCTTGTTGCATAAATGGTTTTCCAAGGGTACAGAGAGTTGTTAAACCAGAAACCAGTGTGATGTGGTGGTTAGAGGGCTGGAACAGGGCCTGGAAGACTAGGGCTCAGCTTGAGTTGATCACTGTCTCTTAGCTTAGCCTACCTCACAGGGTGGTTGTGAAGATAAAATGGAGAGAAAGGGAATGATGCATGCCACCTTGAGCCCCCTGGAGGAAAGCTGTGATATAAATCTAATAAAAAAAATCCTCATCCTTAATTTTTTACTGAAACTCTGCTGTATAGTAGTGGTTTCCAATGCTCCCCTGCCAGACCACTTCAAAATTGCTGAGGGGCATGATGGACAACTTAATACCGTAATTCTTTTGCCTGTTGTAGCAATTGTAATGTGCTGTGATAGATGATGCATGATTTTCAGTTGTATTTTTACAGACACACTATGGACCACCTGAATGAATCGACCCATGGACCAGAATTTGGGAACCCCTTCTCTTATAGTTCCTTTGACAGTAGTGTGGTTTTTTCCAGCTGAGGGAAAGTGAATTTTACATTTTCATATTTACTTTGCATTGATTTTGCTATTGGACATAGCAGCGCTGATGGGACGCGGGTGGCACTGTGAGTTAAACCACTGAGCCTAGGGCTTGCCGATTGGAAGGTCAGCAGTTCCAATCCCCACGACGGGGTGAGCTCCTGTTGCTCAGTCCCAGCTCCTGCCAACCTAGCAGTTCGAAAGCATGTCAAAGTGCAAGTAGATAAATAGATACCAGTGGGAAGGTAAACGGCGTTTCCTTGTGCTGCTCTGGTTTCGCCAGAAGCGGCTTAGTCATGCTGGCCACATGACCCGGAAGCTGTATGCCCTCGGCCAGTAAAGCGAGATGAGCGCCGCAACCCCAGAGTCCTCCACGGCTGGACCTAATGGTTAGGGGTCCCTTTACCTTTATAGCAGTGTTGGGCTCAAACCTTTCCTTCCGTTTTTGTTTGCCAGCCTGCAATAACCATTGTGTTGGTGTAAGCAACGCAGTTGGGATAAAGATGCTTTCCAAGACATTTGACAGATCACTTTGTTCTGCAGTGTGGACAGAAGTGAGGCGTGTTGAACTGGTTCAAAACCAGCATTTCTGCCTCCATTAACTTGAAGAAGCTTGTCAGTGACTTCAATGGAACAGAAGGCTGCTTTGAACTTAAATTTCTTTTGAACGTTTCTTCCAATAGGGTTAGTAAGCAAAGTGGCTTAATGGCCATTTATTATGTGGGTGGCTGAGTGGGCACAGTCGCCAAAAGATGTCTGGCAGCTGACCCTGTGAGTTAATAACCATTTCTGCAAAGATCAAAGGAGCCTCATCTGTAACCAGCTGTCATTCCTGGTAATTTGCTTTTTCCTGTCTAATGTCCTAACATGTATTAATGATTTATCACTCTTTGAGAGCGGTTACCTCTATTGCTCTCTCTTTAAATGCATGTGCATTTGTATATGTATATATCAGCACAGCTATTGGCTTGTTGTGACTTTAGATTTGTAGGTGAGCACCACACAATCCTCCTGTCATGCCAGCATGTGACAAAGAGACAGAACCTAGAAATTGGCTATTATATACAGTATGTGTGATGGTGATAGAGCTATGAAACTTGGCAAGAGTGCAGACCAGTCTTGAATGGTGAATTCTTCCTAGCCTGTGAGCATTTGGCTCCCATGAAATTTTGGGAGAACTTGATTTGAAGTGAGGCACCACCTGTACATTCAGGGTGTCCAGCTTTAGCTGGGTTGGTTACTAAGCAAAATGTAATCCATAATAAATCGTGTACATAATATATTGCTGTTTTATTCAGTTTTTAAAAACAATTAATTTCAGAATCTATGCATACAACAGCACATGATGACAAACCCATGTTTCTTGTTTTGACTTAATTTCACCTGGAATGAAAGCTAGTCATTTTTGAAACATCTGGAGACCAGGAGGACACACACAGCTTTCCCTGCTATCTGAGACTGTGTATTCAACAAACATCTGTTATTTCAACTTCCTTGCCTTCCATTGTTTGATCCAGTCTTGCCAATATGCACTTACCCAAAGTGTTCACCACATTCTAAACCAATCTCCTTCTATTTCTTGTGGCTGTTTACAGTGTGATCAGATGGTTTGTGCTCAACAGCACTTATAAAATATCTGTGGCATGCGCTCTATCCTAACCACTCATTCCCTTTTCCTTGACCTGCCCTTTGTGGAGAGTCTGGAATGTTAAACATTTCTTGTGGGTCTGCCCAACCTTGTACTTTATTTAAACTTACTCTTCCATTCCCGTTTTCTGAAGCACCTTTCAAGATTGTCTCTTTTCTCTCCTAAGTCAGAGAGCTGTGATCGTTGATTCATGCAATCTTTGATTTTACGTGTGTCTTCCTTAATGGGAAGTTGTTGAGTGAACTCATTATTGTTGCATGTTTTGGGAATCAATGTCGCATTTTGAAAGCGGCACG
Organism: Zootoca vivipara; assembly: GCF_965207765.1. Lineage (NCBI taxonomy): Eukaryota > Metazoa > Chordata > Lepidosauria > Squamata > Lacertidae > Zootoca > Zootoca vivipara. The sequence goes on from NC_142586.1 coordinate 80,021,904, forward strand.
AATTTTATTTCTTGAAAGCAGATGTATTTTGATGGCAGGCATGAATGGCTTGTTTATTATAGGAGTGGGAAAATGATGGAATGTACAGAGCTTTCATCTCACGTGTGATTTATTTTTGATTGCATTTATATCCCATCTTTCTTCCAAGGAACTCATTGTGCTAATGCAGACACTTATTATTTAGTTAAGTGGTCCTATACCTCTTCATCACAATCTGGTGGTGTGTGTGCAAGCTTCAGGCTTTGCATTTTTCTTCTGGCTGCATTCATTGTTTTCTTTACAAATTTATTTTAGGAAAACATCTTACTTGTATTAATAAAGTTTGGAAAATATCCATGTGGCCAACAACATGTGCCAAGAAAAATGGTTTGGCTACTCCTTTCTGCTGCATGCATGCATGTGTGGTGCTGGCAAAAAAATAATGACCTCTCTGAGCAGCATGTGTAACCCATGCAATTGAAGAAGACTGCTTGAGTATTGGATGAATTCCTTTTGAATCTTTTAAAGCAAAGCAGCAAGAAACTTTTGTCATACTTCTGAAACATATCAGGCATGAGTTCCCCTGACCTCTGTGATAGGTTGGATTCTGTAGCTTTCTTTTAGATTAATTAAAAGCAGCTCTTAGAATGTATATGAGGCTTTAGAGCAGCAGTGGGAAACCTGTGACCCTCTGGATGTTGCTACATCATAGGTATTGACCATTGGGCAGGCTGGCAGAGTCCATCAACATCTGGAAGCCCACAGGTTCCCCAGCTGGGCTTTAGAACAGGGGACTCCAACTCCCATCAGCCCCAGCGAGCATGGCCAATGGTCAGGCATTATGGGAGTTCAAGTCCAAAATATCTGGAGGGCACTAAGTTGGCTACCCCTGCTCTAAAATCTTCAGAGGTTCACATACCTCATCTCAGTAACTACCGGTAGCAGTGAGTCACCATCCCTTTGTATTTTCAAAGTCAGGAAAAAAACAGCCTCCAATTTTTTTCCTAATCCATACACCCACAACTGGAAACACCCCTATTCAGATACTACAAAATACATAGTATTTAATATACAGTACAGCATGCCTCAAAATTCTGACTTTTTATCTCTTTGTGAGAAAAAGTACATGGCTTAGAAAGCTCACGCCTTGCTTTAAGCACACTTTCTAAGACAGGCATCCCCAAACTTTGGCCCTCCAGATGTTTTGGACTACAACTCCCATCTTCCCCGACCACTGGTCCTGTTAGCTAGGGATCATGGGAGTTGTAGGCCAAAACATCTGGAGGGCCACAATTTGGGGATGCCTGTTCTAAGAGGTGAGGAGAGGAACTCTTTTGGCACACTTTGTGGGAACAGATGGCAGTAAAGCATGTTAAAGACTAACTAATCTGTGATAAGTCCTTTTGAGAATACTCTCTGAGTTTTTAAAAAATCCTGTTCTCACTGACAAGATATTTGTTAAAAAATAAATAGTGAGGAGATATAAGCAAAACCTGTGCACACATGCTTTTATATTCAATTGCCTCCTTGAACATGCATTTTAAAAACAATGTCTTGAAAGTGATCTTAAAACTTGGAGTGGTTGCTATAATCTACATTAATTATTATAGAAACAAAAATGGAAAGTGATTCATTCCTGGTTAATTCACCCAGAGTGGTGGTGGTGGGGAACATTACAACTCAGCTTGATGCTTTTCCTTGGCCAACGTCATGCAGTCTCTAGAGTTAGGTTTGGAAACCAGATGGAAATCTCTGCTTATGCAAACCACAGTTGCTTGCGTAGCCTGGCTGACATCACAGGGTTATAGGCAGGATGAGATAAGGATATTTTGGAACATTCCTTAATAGTAAAAAGAGCAAGTTGCCTCCTGAAGGCAGAGTGATTCATATGGCCCTTTTGAACCTGATGTAGTCTCGTTGACTGGAGCCCTTTTCAATGATGAATGTAGGATTAAGTTTAATTTCTTCTGCTGGGAGGGGATAGTGGTGTCAGACAGCAGCCCTTACCTAAAGGCATTTCATAGACTGGGTCCAAAGCTGTAGAACTCCCTCATGACTGAGATTAGACAGGCACCCTTCTTGCTGAACATCAGGTGCACGACAAAGACTTTATTATTCCATCAGGTATTTTAAGGTAGTGTTTGGTTTAATGGTGAGTTTTTACTGTTTAATCCTTGGTGTGGTTTACAGTGGTACCTCGGGTTACAAACGCTTCAGGTTACAAACTCCGCTAACCCAGAAATAGTACCTCAGGTTAAGAACTTTGCTTCAGGATGAGAACAGAAATTGTGCTTCGGCGGCGCGGCGGCAGCCAGAGGCCCCATTAGCTAAAGTGGTGCTTCAGGTTAAGAACAGTTTCAGGTTAAGAACGGATCTTCGGAACAAATTAAGTTCTTAACCAAAGGTACCACTGTATTTTTATGCACATCACTTAGAAATCCTAATGATTAAATGCTATATAAACACCTTAAATCAATAGTAAATCTATCTGGGCACTTCTTACGTTCTTCTTACTACATCTGGCTGGGTCTGATGGAAGATGTTCAACAACATCTGGAGGGCCACGGGTTTCCTTTCTCCGAGAATGGCAACTCTGAGGCAGCTGCTTCAGCTTCTACCTCAGATTCTCCCCATGGCTGTGTGTACTACAGGACACAGCCATGAAACAGGCCTGCATGACTTAATATTCACCAAGCAATGAATTGTAGCCTGCAAAGTGCTTGATGCTTCTGTTTTTTCTCAGAAAAGAAGAGGTTTGCTGAGATGCTAGTGGGTCAGGAGCACCATCCACAATTGGCAGGTTGCATTTGGGTTGGTAGCTTACCAGTTCTGCACGCCTGACCTACTTCAGTAATGCATTAATGAGGAAATGGAGGAGTATTGCACCACAAATGAAATGCAGTTGCGGGGGGTGGGGTGGGGGTGCACATGGATTGTTCGTCTGGGGAAACCCTGAGGACATTTGTATACAAGTACGTAGTACAACTGGGCCCCCTCCCTGCTGACAAACATCGCTCGCACATGATGAAAAGGTTGCATTGAGGGGGGAATAGGACAAATATAAGCTAGGCAAGGGGACTGGGAGCAGCTGGTTAGACAGCTGCATTTCAGAGAGAGGTTTGTGGAGGGGGTGGGGGGAGTTGAGTGGATAAGATTTTAGATATGGACACAAGCTGAGCCAAACCTCTAAACCGACGTTTCTTTTGAGTAGTACCTAAATGAAAGCCCCTAAACATAGACTCATCTGCTTGTGCCAAGGGAGCACAGGCCACTAAAGACTAAAACACAGCCTGCATTTCTCAGTGGTGGCTGTGAGTTTTGTAACCAGATGCCGACTGTCTCTTTCTTGTGCTCCAGTGTGAGGCTCAGCATGACACGGAAAGCGCTGGAAACACGGCTGAGTTTTTATATGGCCCTCAGGTGATAAAAAGGACCATTGCCTGTTATGAAGAATACACACCAGATCTCTTGATTTCCAGCCCTTTAAATCAGCAAAGGAGAAATAGGGAAGATACTGGCAGAGGAGAAAGCCAACACAGTAGACCCATTCAAAGGCTGTTCCGCCCTGTGTGGGTAGGTAAGAAAACACTGCCCTGAAGATAAAGTGCCAGAAATGTTGAGTCCAACATGGTGGCCATATGCTGTGCTCCCCCTCCCCTTGTCTACCAGAGCATGCAACTGGTAACACAAATTCTTTAAATTCATCTTTTTTATAAATAAAATACATTCAGATGGAAAGATTATTTGGGAACTGTTCTTGTTTTTATAAAGATTATTTACAAGGGAGTAGAGGCTTGCTGACACTGGATAAATTTCTTGGCTCCAATGTTCACATTGTACACGGGCCAGTTTTCTCTCGACTCTTTCCCTCCGGGGAATCTACTTTTGTGTAAAAATTCTTAGGATCAGGTGTTTTGTCCAAGTTTGCTTTTTTGTTTTACCTGTAGCCAGGTAGGAAAAGAACTTAATTCTGTGCAATACAGTTTCAAGTATCAATTGTTTCCTGAACATGTGATGGTTTGTGGTAAAATGGGAAAGTATTTCCTCAGCAGGAACAGAACAGCATTTTAAGTGTAAAAACCAGTCCGGTTCAAACATTCCCATTGAAGTCTAAATCTGGAAGCAAACATATTTGTTGAAGAGAGTTCAGATCTCTCAGGGTTTTAATGTGGCAGGATTTGTCCCCTCAACTGGTAATCAAATAGTGTAATTGACTGCCATTAGTCAGTCAAAGGCTTGCTTCAGAGAAAAACTCATTTTTGAAATTGTTTCTTCAACATCTGCAGGCCTCTACCCACCACAGAGTGAAAAGGCTGATAATCCAAATATAGATTTAGAGACGATCCAAAGAGCTGAAACTAAATCAAACTCAACAGTCTAAACAAACTCAGTTTTATATTTTGGCAATGTATGCTCAATGATAATGTTTGGCTTTTTCCTTTTTAACTGCCTCCTCTTAGAAGATAGTTTAGCACTTATCTCCCTCAGTTCAAAGGTTGTTTTAGAGGGTTTGCTGTGGAATTCAAGATACACAGATTTGTTTACAGGTTGAACATATTGCCCTTTCATCTTTTGTGGAATCTACTTTCCTGATGCTTTCTTTACACTATTATATCCAGGACTTTTAATTGTACCTTTTCTTCTCATTTTTTGCATGGATTACTTGTTTGTTTATTTATTTACATCCCGCCCATCTGGCTGGGTTTCTCCAGCCACTCTGGGAGGCTCCCAACAGAATGTTAACAATAAAAAATGTGATAAAACATTAAACACTTCCCTGAACAGGGCTGCCTTCAGGCGTCTTCAGGTAGTTGTTTATCTCTTTGACATCTGATGGGAGGGCGTTCCACAGGGCGGGCGCCACTACCGAGAAGGCCCTCTGCCTGGTTCCCTGTAGCTTCACATCTCACAGTGAGGGAACTGCCAGAAGGCCCTCAGTGGATGGAGGCGGGAATTCACCAAAACATATAGTAGTTGATATATACACCATGCATTCTTTGTCAAGTTCTGCATAACTTGAAAAGAAAGGAGGTTGTACAGTAGCAGTGTGTGGTGGTGAGTGTCACTGTTAACTTGAGTGTGGGAGAAAAAAAAGAGAATTTATTGTTCCTGGCCTCCTTCCACTTTATTGTTCTTACCTATAAAACGTCTATTGTGGCATTTCCTACTTCCTATGGGTCTAGATCATTATTTGATACACAGGAGAATTTCATCTAATAAAATATGAAATAGGAGCTGCCTCAAGGAAGAGAAGAAAGTAATGCCTACAGTCAATCTCAGGCCATTCCTAGCCTTTGACAGCTGTTTCCCTCATGTGAGAAAAGTCAAAAGCAAGCAAAAAAAAAAGTTGTTGAAGTTTATACTTTTGGTCTCTCCTGACACTGAAAGATTGCTCTTAAAGAGATACAGGTAGCGAAATATCTACAAACAGCTCTCCACATGCAAGACAAAAAAGCATGGTATCCATTGACAAATAAGTTTCAGCTCCAAATGTAGTAAAAAGAGTTCCCTACTCTGTGATCAGTCAGCTAGTGACTGGTGCCCACTCGGACTGTTAAGAGCCAACAGTACATGCAAACATAGCCGATGGCAGGCAGAGCAAACTATTTCCAGTTCCACCCCATCCTCCTGACCTCCTGACAACTACTGCCTGTCAGAGGCAACAATCCTTCGCAACATGGACCAGTGTTTTGACAAGACAGGTGTTCTTGGTCAGTTAGAAGGCAGAACAGGGAACAGGGATTCAGCCTGTGGTGGGTGGTATAATTCCAGTGGTGGGTGGTGAAATTTTTCGTAGGGGAACAGTTACGGCCAGAGGCATCAGCTTGTGAGGGCAATTGGTGGGGGGCTAATACCACGAGTGTGAGCATTGTGTCTCCCTCTCTAAGCCAGACAGAAACTTCAAGAGCTTTGGGAAGGAGACACCAGGCTTTTGGCAGAATCCTGGAGTCCTCCTGGCTCTTTCCCCAAGCTGAGCATGCTTTTGGAAGGAGGTGGAAGGACTCTTGGACCCAACGGATCATCATGCTTCCCTCCCTAAGCCAAGCAAAGATTCCCAGGCTTTGGGAAACAGGTGCCAGGGGAACATTTAGGGGACTAGCCTAGCTTCCCTAGTCCACTGGCTGCACGCCACTGTGTAACTCTTCCCCTAAAGACACAGGTTCACAGTCCTAAGCTCAGCCCTGGACATGGATGCTCAGATCTCTGCAGTGACCACAAGTGTAAGTGTATGTCTAGAGACAACAGATAAAACAAACATTAGCTGTACTGCTGGATAAGTATTTAATGGTTATTGCATTTGTATTTGTTTAAAAAACCAATTTAAAATTGTTTGAAAAAAGCTGGTGCACCAGCTGCACTTGTTGCTTGAGATGTCTGATTTGACCACTGCGACACATGCCCTAGTAACATCCTGTTTGTGGGGGCTGCCATTGAAAAGTGCTCAGAAACTTTAACTGGTTCAAAGAGTTGCAGACAGATTGTTGACCAGAGCTGGTTATAGGGAGCATACTGCCTACTGATCTGTTTCTGGCTACAATTCAAAGTGCTGGATATCATCTATAAAGCCCAACATGGCTTAGGTCCATGCTATCTGAAGGACCATATTCTCTCAAACGAACCTGCCTGGGTTTTGAGATCTTCAGAGGAGGCCCCTCTCTCAGCCCCTCCACTTTCACAGGCATGCTTGGTTTGGACGCGGGAGAGGGCCTTCTCGGGCTGCTCCCAGACTTTGACACTCCCTCTCAAGAGAAGCTAGACTGGCTCCCCCCTTGCTGTCCTTCCACCAGCCGATGAAGACTTTCTTGTTCTGACAGACTTGGGAATTGACTGCTTTTAATTGAAGGGCTCGTACCATGCTGTTTTTGATGTAATTATTAGTATTTTAAAAATAGATTTTATGTATGCAAATAGTTTTAATTGCATCAATGTTTAAGTGTATTTTAATGATTTATTTTTTTTAGTGGGTCTTGTTTTTGTCTGTAAACTGCCTTGTATCAGGGAAAAGGTGGGGTATAAATCAACAACAGCAACAACAGTAACAACAGTGCTATTTTTCTAGGAAAGGAGGTGTCAGAATAATGGCAATGGTACCCACCTGAGAGGTGCCAGAACTGAGTTCCAGTGAATTCTGAAAAAAGCCCTGAATATTTATTATTATTATTATTATTATTATTATTATTATTATGCGACTCAGTATACAGCAGTTTCATCTTTCTCTTCATAAATATTGAGTAAGCGAGGTTGATGGCACAAACCCTGTGTGCAGGTTTGTGAGTTACACAGAATTCTTCATCAGTCAGAACAGAAATAATCTTAGCAATAATCAGATTGCGAAAACCAATTCTAGATTTGTTTTGTCTCTTGTCCATTTCATAGCACAAACATTCTGCTAAAAGCACTCATTTGTCAGAATGCATTTTTCTAATCCAGAAGCTCAACACATTAACACCACACAAAGATACACTATATTCAGTCTGGCAAACTTTACCAGACAAGCTGGAATGCAATCTGGAAACATTTACTGGGTTTTCAAATGGAAATGCCAACCACTGTATTTCATTCAGGAGGGGAAGACTTTAAACCTTCTATGTTTGTAAAATGTGCATGTCATAATGTACACGGAAACAAATTAAGATCCTTGCAATAAAATAAGCTGATGTTAGTATTGGGCTCCTTTGGGAGGTAGGGTGGGATATTGGGATATAAATTTAACAAATAATATTTGTGAGGGGAAAGAGCAGTTATTAAAGCGATTTGGTATTCGAGTCATTGTCTTTAAAAAAATCAAAGAGAAGTAAAGATGGTGGTGCTTTTGCTGCTTAATTTATATTAAAATTTTCTATCCAAGCTGATGTTGGCATCAGTCCCAATGCTCATGGAGCACATATGCTGCAAGTTATGCAGGCCCAGTGAACCACGGTGCAACCTGTGTCAGGTTTGTTTCTTGTGAACGAAGTCTCATCCATTAGCACAAGTGGGGCACTTCCCTACCAAGCTCAATCTGCCCTCAGCCAGCCCCCACCTGCCTGCCTCCTTACTTACAACCAGTCCAGGGCATGGAACTAGCGGTCAGCTTCCTCCTCTTTTAGTCTCAGTGTTGCCTTTGTAGAACTCAGCAGGGAGAAAGAAGTGGACAAAGTCAGAATTAGTTGGCTCCCATTTTTCATTTGCTCTGTCTCCACCTACTGTTTGACCTTCCTGCCTTTTGTTCTACCAGTCTGAATGGGCACCAGCCTCCACCATCTGAGTGAATCTTGAATGGAACACCAGAGTGAGCCCATAGCGGCTTAGTCAGAAAACTGGTTTACCACTCGAAAACCAGATTCCAGTGTGAAAACAGCAATAGTCCCCAAAATAAGTGGCTGGGCTTGAATGAACTGGCCCTCACTTTATCCATTGGCTTTGGTACAACACTTGGAGAATAATAATAATAATAATAATAATAATAATAATAATAATAATAATAATAATAATACTCCTATTTAGCATTTATACAACACTTTGGAATGTTCTAAGTGTTTTGTATACATTCTTATCACAACTTTGTAAGGTAGGTCAGGATTCTTATCCCTGTATTGCAGATGGCAACTTCAAGAGAGGTAGCTGTGTTAATCTGCAGCAGCGTGAGTGACAGAGAAGCCTGAGACACTGTAAAGACTCACACATTTATTATTGTGGCCTAAGTGGACTGGAATACCCTTCATCATCAGATGTACCCTCATCCTGCTCCGCTCCAGTCAATATGAAAAATGATGCCAGGGGTAAGTCTTCATAACTCATTATCAATTGCTTACTTTTATTATAGCCATAAAGAATTACAGGGGCCCTCTGTCTAGGGTGACACCCATGAATTACAGTGTTTTAAACCAAGCTGTGCAGTAACTTATTTGAATAATAATGGTAGTCTCCTTTATACAACAGATATGTAGAGATTTTAGGTCCTGTGTTGACAAACAGATGTGGGTTGAGTCCTACTGCATTTTACTCGGATTAAAACCATTGTAATTATGGGCCTAATTTAGTCATGGCCGTTAATTTCAGTGGGTCTTCTTTGAGTTAGACTAACATTGGATACAATCCTATGTTGTTTATCTCCCTTCCTTACGTTGCCCTGGCATGTGACTTGCTGCCACTTTTACAGTGCATCTTTTCTTGCTCATATAGCTGTAGACTTTTGAAGAAGGGATAGCAGGTGGTCTGCCATCTCCCAAAGTGGGCTGCCATTCCCACTAGAGTTTCTTGTCTCTGGTTTATCAACTGGGGGACCAGCTGACACACTTCAGGGGGATCAATGTAGCCCTACAGCCTCCAATTGTTTGCTTGTTTATTAAATTTATACACCACTCTTCATTCAAAGATCACAGGGTGGTGTACAGTATAAAAGCACAAAATGCATGGCATAACACCAAGAATACTAACCCTGCCTCCTTTGCCTATAGTGTTTATTATTAATTCAGTCCTGAACAACTCAGAATCTTACCTTTTAGAACAGGGCCAACTTCAGTTCTGTAGGATCTACTGCTGTGTGTGTGTGTGTGTGTGTGTGTGTGCGCGCGCGCGCACGCGCTCTTTACTATAACTCTGAGACCTACCGATTGGATTATGGTGTAAAAGACTTATTTATGAATTCTGAGCCCACTTTAAATGCCTGGCCGAATAGGTCATCAGCTCATGCCAAAAGATATTTAGCATTGGCCAAGAGGGAGAAAGCTATTCTACAACCAGGTACCATTGCCATGAAAACAGTCTGGTAGGTTGTAGATCCTCTGAACTCATTAAGGGATGGCATTACCAAGAAGGCCAAGACTAGACTGAAATTTGTTTTTTCCTAGACAATGTGGTTGGAACAGTACAAAATACACAAAAGGAGCATGCTCCCTGCTCAGTCTAAATAAGATAGCAGCCCAGAACGGCATACTCACAGGGTATGTCTATGCCCAAGGTAAATAATTGTAGAACAGTTCAGTCTGATGAATTGTACTGGTGCCTACAAAAGCCCAAGCCATGACAAATTTGTTAGAACATAGTCCATTGACTTACTTAAGTTCTATTGATGCCAAGGGTAGAAAACAGTTCTGTTCATTGGTTTCAATTGTATATTTAACCATGTGATTAAAGCTACAGTATAATCCTATGCACACTTACTTAGGAGCAAGTTCTGATGAATTTAATGTGACTAATTTCAGAGTAAACATTCATACACTGGTGTTGCATGTTGCTTTCAAGGAAATCAGTGGGATGAGAGGTGCTTAATTTCAGTAGTATTGTGCCTTGTCACACATTAAGATGCCATTTTTGAGGTAAATGAGCACCTTATATTTTCTGTGTTATCTTAATCTGGGAGACTATGGAGCACATGTAATGCCGGGGGTGGGGGGAGAGAGAGAATCAGGAAGCTGACAGAGGAAAGAGGCAAAGATGCGTCACATGTTTTGAATGTACTTGTGTGTGAATTCTGTCTTGCCTGCTAAGGGTTAGGGTTAGGGACAAAAGCAGAAATCTGTACTCTGCATGCTAGCATCCTCTTGTTATTGGATATGGGGTTAGATATTATTTCTTGGTTTCTAGTCTTTCATTATACTGTAATCTACATTTTCATCATGGAAAGAGGTCTGAGAACTTGTGGGTGAGAAGATGGAGTCAGTAAACCCTTGTTCCAAGGCTTTTGAAGTCTGTAGGATTATATGACTATCTCCGTTCATTTCAGTGGTTGGTGAAACAGATTTTTCAGAGGCTGAAAAAATCTTCCTGCTTTTCTGATCTCTGATTAGAACGGATTGTGCAGATATTTATTTACTTCATGTTTCCATTCCCAGTTCACCATCAGACCCCAAAAAATGTCTGAAATGTGAGGTCTCCGATAGCAGACTAGGCTCTACTTATTCCACACTGAATTTGCTCTTGGAAACAGCAGTTTGAAGGGTACTGAGTGATCATAAAGAACGCCACCATGCTGCACATTCCATGCCTACGCAGGAACTGCAGAATTACATTCTCTTAAGTAATGTCCAGGCGTTGGAATCTGTTAATGCCTGCAGATTGCACTATTTGCTTCCAACCTTTAAAAAGTTTTGTTACAATGTAGGCATTGCTTGTTATTATAATTGATCTAGCCCTTAATAGATTGTTTACAGTATCTCTAATGCATCTTCATAACAATCCTTTAAAGTACCAGCAGGTGGATAGTGTAATGGCTTAGGTAGCCACTGCCTGCTGAAGCTAAGTAGGGTCGAGCCTGGTTAAACAATCCTTTAAAGCAGCTTATTAATATTCTCTCTAACAGAAAGAGAACCAAGGCACTGAGAGTACCATTTGCCCTATAAACACCAGAGTGTTTATAGCTATGGCTGCTATAGCACTTCATCCGTAATCATTGTATGACTAAGCTGTTCATATTTTAGTTCATAGCTATTAAAAACTTCTGCTAGGATGCTTCCATATTTAGAATCTTCGACACTGCTGAAACATTGCTTTTCCGGACTTAACTGGAAGCAGAATCAACACAGCAGTTAATATAGTGTTCTGTTATCCAACAATGTTCAACCCCATGGCCGAGATTATTTTTACAATGTTTACGCGTTATAATGGTTATGCAGTCCACAAAGCCCTCTCTAACTTTAAATAGAACTTGTGTCCTTGCCATTTTACCTCTAATTGCTTCCTGTTTGGTGTGGTCACAGTGTTACTGATGTATTTGCCCTTTGAATAGTTAGTTCCTGTTCCCTTCAGGCTCCCATACACAGACCACCCTTCTGAAGAAAGTGAAGAATTCATATACCCAGAACCCATATGTGTGCACACAGTGCTCCATGGCCATGTCACTGACACAGTCAGCTTTGAACTTACCGGCACTTGCATACTGTAGGATATATTCTTCCTTTCATATTCTGGATGAGGATGAATGCTAGTACAGAATTTAGAAGTCTACCTGAATTGAGTTTTTTGTTTGTTTTAAAGGAAAAGCAAATTCCCTGTCCCCATGAGAAAAGAATAGAGTCACACACAGTCTGAAGTTCTGGTTTTAAGTGTAGAACTCAAACATGATTTTCTTGGGATGCAGAGTAGTGTCGCTTTCACATCTGGCCCAATGGTTGGGATCCCTCTATACCTAGCACTGGATATAAGAGTGGCAACCAGTTCAATTTACTACCAGAAATGTCAGGAAAGACTGCTTGGGGACTGATGCCCCTTGCTTAATGCTGCTACCAATTTGTCTGCAGTCCTCTGCCCATACCTCCCTCCTTCTTCAAGTGCCTCATTCTACTCCCCCATGGCAAAAAGTTCCACATTCTTTAAAAACCAGAGCAGAATAAATTATGTAAAATATGATAAGCTTGGAAGCAGCCTGTTTCATTCCTTCAAGAGTTTGGGGTTTTTTGGGGTTGGTTTTTTGTTTTTAATTAAAGAGCACTGAATACCAGACAGACATCTTGAGCTATGAGAAAAGCACACGTCTGGTTATAAAAGTTGGACAGAGAGAGCTACCTCCCACTTCTACATGGGGACAGCAATCTGATATTCATACTATGTTGGGATCAGTAATATGCCACTGCTACACCGACTGGCAAAACAGCTTCCATATCTGATGCTTACTCAGCCCAGGAGGGAAGGAGAAAAATACACAACTGGGGGGGGGGATGACCCAGCAAACTGAAAAGAGGGCCAGCCCTACCATTTGGTAGGGGGCTGCCTCAGGTGGCAAGTGATGAAGTGGTGAGAGGACAGTGATGGCAGCCTAACCATCTGCTCCTTCTGAGTTCTCCTGGCTGTTTCCATGTATGGCTGGACAGAGCTGTGTGTGCTACAGCTACTGCATCACCTAACTGACTGCCCTCGGGTGGTGGAAGATACCAGACCAGTTGACTTCTGTATCTAAAAAGGGGGTTGGTACCATGTTGTCCTTTGCCTCATGCAGCAAAATATCTAGGGTCAACCATGCCCTGGAAACTGCCAGTTCCCACCCAGCAGGGACACATACTTCACACATGGAGGGAGCCAATGACAGGGACATACACACCCAGCACATATCCCTACATTACCACAGACACAACACATGCAGAAATGCCACCCGGCTCCGTCAGTCCCAGTAGCACAACCAGCAATGACCCTGCTATGGCTAGTCCTTACATATGCCTTATAGGTAGGTGTTAGAATTCCTAGCTTTTCAAGCACTTTTTCAGAGCTCAAGGCACAAAGAGGAGAAGAGAGCTCATACAATGCCACACCTGCAGAGCTCCCTGAGCAGGAGACCAGCACAAAGCACACACAGCCCTCCTGGGAGAAGGGTTCAAGATCTACCCAAGGAGGAAGCAGTTTTGCCTAGCAGCCCAGGGCAAGGGCAGACCCAAACTGGAAATGTCTCACTGAATAAGCCATGGGGTTAGGAAGCAGGAGGGTGCGTTTTGCCTCAAGTGGCAAACGGGATGCATAGGCCCTGAGTAAGAGTGAAACACCAATGGTAGCTTGGAATTACTGTGGCCTATTCAGATGGAGTGGAGGGAAAATGAAGAAGGAAAAGATGAAAGATGAATACACTCTAGAAACCATAATCTCAGGGTTCCTCCCTTCCCCTTTTATTGGCAAACTGTGGCACAGCCTGGACTTGGCTGAAGAGCTGTTGCTGCAGAGAGAAGTCATTATGAGTTTAATAAGAATTCTTCAAATGTTTCAAACCCCAGTGTTAATCTAGCACATCAAGGCTGAGAACTGCATAGCTCGAAACTGAACATGAAATCCCAGTAAGCAATTCCAGTCCTCTGAGAGCAGCTGAATCAACACATTAGCAATGAATCATCAATTCTACCTCTGATTTTCTCCCTTATTAATGAAAACATCCATGTCTTTCCAAGTTTACATAATCTGGGGTCACGTGGTTACTGCTGCGAAACAAAAAAAAACTCTTCTAAGACCTCATTAGAAGAAGACAAATGTATGAATAGACTATTTTTGTCCATTTCATTCCCTGGTCAGCAGCTGCTTTTGCTGGAAGGCCACTTTGGCCGGGATAGTGGCAGGCTAGATCTTCAACTCCCTTTCTCCCAAATATCCTCCTGCCAAGTTCTAGCACTCCAATGTTCACCTCTCCACCCATTTTTTTATCTTTTGGTTGGCAACAAAGGGTGGGGACTGCATTTTGCCCACGGGCCTCCAGCTGCTAACCACTCACTATACAGCAATGCTGATCATTATGGAGTCATTATTATGAGTTAAAAACACAGTATGAAATCTGTGTTTCTTTCAGTATTCATCTGAAAATTAATGTCGGGTTTATGCCCATTTAGTGCCTCCAGCATTGAGAATAAGGGGATGTTAAAGCACAGCTGTTATGCTCCTGTGGAACAATGGGAGTTCCTTCTCCCTTTGTACTATGTAGACACCAGACTTGAACCAACATTGGTAGCTGGTAATAGATGAGGAAGGGCTATTGGTGAAGGGTCATAGCTCAGTGGTAGAGCATCTGCTTTGCATGCAGAAAATCCCAGGTTTAATTTCCTCATCTCTAGGTAGGGCTGGGTATGTCTTCAGTTTGGAGCTGCTGTCCAGTAGGTGATGCTGGAGAGATGGACCAATGGTCTGAGGAAACTTCCAATGTTCCTAAGATTGGCTGAAGCAGTTGCAAGAGAAGCCTATTAATGGTATTTTCCGAATTATAGCTGCTTCTCAAAGGTTGACTGAATCATGACATTTACTAGAATGAATAATAAACAGCTTTATGGTCTTCCCAATATCATATCTAAGGGATAACTGCTGGGGAAAAATATGTTGTCTTAAATACACACACACACACACACACACTGGGGCTCTTAACTGTTAGAGAAGCAAGGTGCATAGTGTCCAAATAAAATGATATTTTTAAACAGTTATAAAATAATTTTATAATTTATATGATGGGGTGGGAAAAACAGCCCTATGTTTCAGTGACTACAATAAAAATGAATATGATGACACACATGACATACATGTACAATGCAAGAGAACTTTTAGGACTCTGAAAAGCTATTGGTAGATAACCATGGAATGAGCTCTCAAACATGCTACCTTGAAATTATGATCTCTTGGTGACCTGGTAGTAAGCATGTGCCATTTTAAACTACTGCATTGTTCATGTTACACATAACCTGCCCAGGTAATACAATGTAGGAAGCTAAAGCCCTACTATTGTGTATGTGTCTTTCCTCCTCCTGGCACTGAAAATAGCATCATAAGGCATTTCAGATTGTCTGTTCTACTGGAGTCTGGAGCACGAACCTGTCAGCAAAATTTATTGGAAACTCCATCACATGGAACTCATGGAATTTCCTGTTCCTCTCATGAGTTTTGCTCTCCCGGATATAAAAACATTGTACTTAAGGTAAAATGGCTTTGGTCAACATAAGTGCTACAGGTAAATTCTACTTCCACACACTCTGGGGAAAAATACAGCCTCTTGCAACAGTGTAACAGATATAAAAATAAAAAGGCCAAGCAATGCACTTTTAGAAGCTGACTCAGTAATTTACTAGCCATTATGGAACATCAAAGAAAAGTTAAATCATAACTGTTGGTGGCAACAGATAAAGGAGCCCCAGTCTGATTGAGAAGGAGAAACCAGACTGGGGAGATGCAGAAAGGTCTACCTTGGCATTCCTCAGAAGCTAATCAACAATGGTGGAGAAGTTTCCCTGAAAGACAACTTGCCCACCATCCTATCCACAGTTGCAGGGAAGTCTAAATGTGTTCAAGAGTACACATGCTCATTTTACTATAGCTAGAGGCCACACAGCAGACTGGTGTCCTTTATAAACAGAAAATACAACTGAGAACACACAACCCCCCACAAAAAAACTAGACATGTAGGGATTCTCAGTAGACAATTCAGTGTGCAAAGTTTGCACTCAAAGCAAAGCACTTGAATAGCGCTTGTCTGTGCACAGGACCTATTTCCAACTTTAAATGTATGGTATGACTGTGGCCTTAGGCTGCATCAACAAAAGCGTAGTGTCCAGATCACAAGAAGTCATAGTTCCACTGTATTCTGAGCTGGTCAGGCTGCATTTGGAGCAATGTGTCCAGTACTACCGGTAGGTGCTGCATTTTAAGGAGGACATTGGCAAGCTGGAGAATGTCCAGAGGACGGTAACCAGGATGGTGAAGGGCATGGAAACCAAATCGTATGAAGAGTGGTTGAAAGATATGTTTAGCCTAGGGAGATTAAGCAGAGACACGATAGTTGGCGTGAAATATCTAAATGGCTGTCACACAGAAGATGGAGCAGACTTGTTCTCTGTTCCTTCAGAGGACAGAACTAAAACTAATAGGCTATATCCACTGTTAGTCATACTCAAAGTAGACCCACTGAAAATAATGGACATAACTAATTTAGAGCCTACTTTGAGTAGAACTTGCACAAAAACCTTATGAGTGAATGTTGCAGGGAAGCATACTTTGGCTAAACATTAGGAGAAACTTCCTAATGGCATGAGTTGTTCAGTGGTAGAGCGAGCTGCTTCAGGAAGTGTTAGGCCCTGCTTTGCTGGAGATATTTAAAAAGAATTGGGACAACCATTGTCCCACATTGACCTCCAAGATCTCTTTCAGCTCTACGATTTGATGAACCCAGTCAATTTGAAGCTAAAAGGATGCATTCTGTTGCCATTCCTACAAGTATGTCTCTGCAAATGGAATTGCAAGTGTATTATCCAAAACAATTCAACAACAGAAAGGTAGCGCTGCAAAGCACAATGGTTCCAGAGAATGGCCTGAAGGCACAGGATTTAGCAACCTTGCTATATCTGGTTAGTGTTTGAACAGAGGCCATGTGGGAACCTTATGTAGGCCACTTTCCATTCTCTCATGGAGACACAGATACAAATGAAATGAATAAATAAATCATGGATGTCCTAGATTCCAGAACACCTCTGCTTTGTGACCCTTTTATGAACACACACCACATTTCTGGAATGTTCCTTTGGCAATGTTAACATGCAACCATTATGACCAATAGCAACACATGTTCCTAATACAGTAGCTCAGACAAGTGTAATTGCAAATTTAATAGATAAGACAATGTGAATGACTATGTGACTTGTAATCATGAAACTTATCTAACCTTCACATCGCTCTTTAGATTGTGCACAGAGAGGAATAAAAGTTCCAATGCTTTCTGAAATAAAAGGTACAAGAGGTGCTAGATAAGAAAAAAAAATGTTAAAAAAAAACCAGAATCCCAGTATCAGGGGATAGCGGAAAGTACTTCTTTAACCATGTATTTGGTGGTATTTTACAGCTCAGCAATCCAAATTCACGTAAAGTGAATATTCCTGACCAACGTAGATATATTACTGGATGCCATGAATCACTGTTTACTGGACCTTCTCATGGAATATGATACATTTCTTGACTCATTTTTAATTCCCTCGCCAGTATAAGTCATAAAGGAATATGAAACTATAGGTCACAGGTACCCCAAATTGAGTTCAGGGAGGACTATTTTCTGTTTTTAGGGACAATAATGAATTCTTTATTTCACCACCCCCCTCCCTCATGCACGTGCTCCTGTGAGAAATTACCCTTCAAGTATTCAGCTGAGTTTGGTGAAGGTGCAGAGGGGAAATCAAGTGGCTCTGTCCTACCTGACTTCTGCACATCAAGTGAAGGTTTGAAGGGGATCCTAAACATATTGAATCCTTCTTCCTTGCTGAAGGCCAAGGGAAACAGAGCCAGTGGGCATCAGCATGTTTGGGGAAGGTGTGGGGCCAATGGACATACTCCCCTTCTGTGCAGTCACTAAACATGTAGAGGCTAGTTTCTGAAAAGTCTTTTTTGTTGTCTTGCAGTGTCATGGCACAATATTGTTATGGGTTTGGGGGGGCACGTTTCCCTAAATTTCTGAGCGCCAGATCCTCCCCATAATTCCTGTATTTAGTAAAAGTTAGAATTAATATAGGTTCGATTAAACATTGCCAAGCACAGAAACTCTCTGGATTTAATTATGCTAACAAGCTAAGCCAGCTTGGCAGAGCTAGCTGGATGGGCCATTAGAATAATAGAATTGTAGAGTTGGAAGGGACCCTGAGGATCTTCTGGTCCAATCCCCTGCAATGCAGAAATATGCAGCTGTCCCATATGGGGATCAAATGGCTGGCCTGTTATGTATTCAGTGGCCTGTGTTTGCCTGAGCTTGAGTCTGGACTAAGGATTCTGAGCTCCTGTGTTCTGATTTGATACATGTTGTCCAATCACAGAACAATTCCGGATTTGGGTCTCTGCCATTGGCCCTTGAACTCTGAGTCATGATTCGCAGTTTGGAAGTTTAGACAGCCAATCACGTTGGGAGTGGGAGTGGCCCGGGCTTTCAGAAATGTATATAAGCAGTTGCTTTGCCTCTTTTTCCCAGCTAAGTAGTTCAATAAAGGTTTTTGCTGTTATCACTGTGTCTTGCCTCGTGGGAACCCACTTACACTTTATGGCCCACCAAGGAAGCCATCAGAGGGCAAGACTGCCAGGCAAAGGGGAGTGGAGTGGAACTCCTCCTTTGCTGGGTGCTAGTGGGCAGAGACAAAGGCTAAGATTAGGATTCCAACTCTGAGCGCCATAGGCAGGAAGAAAGTCCTTGGAATTGGTTAGCAGCAAGAAGGAGGAGAGGCAGAACTCCATGAGAGCTGGGGATGACAGGCTGGAACAAAGAGGCACACAGGGTCTTTTGAGTCCAATGTTGTCCTTAAGGGGGAAGCCAGACATCATAGGATGTGATGGCTCTGCAGTTCCTCCATCTAGGTGCAGGTTGTGTATATATGTGTAAATAAAACCATATATCATAAAGACACCACAGTTTCTGCTGTGCCCAATTTTTGAAGGAAACCCGAACCCTCAGTAAGCACTTGGAACGCCTAGAATCTCACATCGCTCAAAGGTGGGTGGCATATAACAATATTGTTGTGCTCTGCGAGCAGTGAGTACTTCTCTTGGAATAGTGCAAGGTTACAAGGGTGCAGTGCTTTCCTCGGGTGACAGGAGGCTAATAGGTGTTTTGTAATATCTGCAAGTATTTACTGATATACAGGTTGAGCATAGGTGGAGACACAGTTTAAATATTCCAACAACCCAAAGTAGTTTTGTTTTGTTTAATTCCGGTTTAGGATTATTGGATTAAATATTCTTAGCAACCACTTTTAATAAGTGAGAGGAAGTGTGGGATCATGGCTAAGTGTGTACACAGTGAGATCCTCTTAGCCATGAACTTGTTAGGTGGCTTTAGGCAAATCCAGTAGGATTCTCCCTTCCACTGCTGTCACCAACAGCCATTCCACCCAGCTGAAAGCAGGGACTGTCTTATTTTTATTGAGCTTATGTAAATCACCCTGAAAGCCTTTTCACCTAGGATAAAAATTCCTTAAATAAATGAATATATTACTGCCTCCACTCCTGCCAGACCCGCAGTCTGGCAATCAGTTATTATTGTGTTTGTTTATTTATTACATTTGCATCTCATGTTCCTTCAGTCAAACTTAAGGTGGCATGCATGGGGTTACCAGGCCGTCTCCTATCCTGTCACTGTTTTGTTCATCTTTACTTTCAGGCCAGAGTCTTACCTGGCTTCCCTTATGAGGATGTTGTAAGAATTACCAAGGCAAATGCATATAAAGAACTTTGGACATTTGAATTCTGCTTGCATTTATTATCACCATCACTGAACTCTTTCAACAGATGAGATTCATCATATGCAGAAAGCCGTATAATTTGGTTGTGATGAGTACCTATCATGCTTTGTACATTTGCTTGTGGATTGTTTAGTTGTGTCTTATCTTAGATGCATGAACATAGCCAGAGAGCACTAGCATCCATCACTAGGACTCAACATGGATGGAGGAGGGAATTTTACCAGCTCCACTCAGCAGATTAGCAGTTTGTAGGTGATGAAAGCCAATTATCACATAGCGCTTGATGCAAGAACTTTCACACATTCACATTATAAAGAAATAGCCATTATCATATAGATATTATAATGTGTATAACTACTCTGAAGGGTTCATCTTTTTAAAAAGCTGATGCAAGAACAGGTGGATTAAATTAAATAAACTAAATGCAATCTAATTAGCCACCAGACTCACAAAACAACACAAAAATTAGGATGCTGTCATTGGACATGAGATATTATGTGAACCCAAGCAGATTTGTTTACCCAGTCTAGACAAGATCACAAAGAAGTACTTCATTGACATAATACAATGGTAAGAAGTTTGGGTAGAATCACTGATGCCAAAAAGAAGAGGCATTAACAAAAAAAAATGAACAAAGAGTAATGGCACTAAGTGCCGCTGAACATCAAATGGACTGGGGCAGGGAAATAATGAATGAAGATTACAGAAAGGAACAGACAGCTGTACTGGGTGTGATAGTCTCAGCACTTCAGAATGCAGCCAGCCCACTTTTTATATAGAGAAGCAAAGCTTTCTTGAATCCTTAAGGTTGCCTGTCTTAGAATTAAGTATTAGAATGTCAGGTCCAGCAGATTAACATACCGACTGCAACAAGATGGAAGTGAGTCAGTCTTCAAGTATTTCTGCACCTAAGCAAACAGATTTTACCCAAGAAAGAAAAATATTTTTCACTTCCATTATAAATGGCAGGGATGTGGTGGCTGAGGAAGCCAGGAATCTGTCATAAGCCAGGAATCTGTCATTGAAATGGGACTAGGGTTACTATGCACACTTTTATCTTGGAGCTAGTCCCAGTGAGCTCAGTAGGACTCACTTCCTAAACATGCATAGGATTGCTCTATATGAAGTGCAAACAGGGCATCCTTCACCAGCCTGGTGCTCTCTAGGTGTTTTGGACTACAACTCCCACCAGGCCTGAGCAGCACATGCTGACTGGGGCTGATGGGAGTTGTATTTCAAAATATATGGATAGCACCAGGTTGGAGAAGGCTGAAATAGGGTGGGAAACATGGGACCAGACCCAAGTGGTATTTGAGGTCATGCATATTCGGCAGCTGTCCATCACTTTTGTACAGACATAAGGTGCATCACATGTAGTCTGGAAAAACAATTGAGTAAGGCTCATTGTACCCACATATATTTAAAAGAAACACAAATCCTGAAACATTCCAGGGACATCATAAACTCAAGAGTTCCATTGAACTCACCAATAATCCTTGGCTGTTACATTTATCCTGATGCAGTTACAGCAAACAACATTTTCAAGAACTTCAGAACTCAAGATGCTCAGCATTGCTGAGTCTAAACAAACAGCTTTGGTTAACATTCTCTTTCTCTCGTCTGGGCTATTTTGCTTCAGAGACGTCACTGTTAATAGCTTAACAGCAAACCACATTTAAGGGAATGCCTGGCATTAACAGTTCCAGGCCCCAAACGAGATGTTTTGTGGTCAATTAAGCAATGCATATTATATCATATAGAGGCATGACTAATACTTGAGGATTAGTGCAAATCCCTTTCACTCACGCGCTTCCTGCTAAAATATGTATTCCTGCCCTACCATACCACTAAGATGGGCATCAGCAAAGATAGGCAGTCTAGGCTGCAAACAACCCTCTGCATACTTACTGAGGAGCAAGTCCAATTGAATTCAGTATGAGTTACTTCCAGGTAAGGGTTGGCCTTTTAGAGACATCAGATGGTTACAGCGGAGATAAGCTTCTTAAGAACACAAGAGGAAAACCCTTTCCAGGCAATCAGCTTAGAGTACAATAAATGCACAGACACTACTCATTTATTGCATGGGATTAAGACATAATGATACTGAGCATTAGTATAGTACTGTTGAGTATTGAAAATGTTTCACATCCTACCTTAACAATCTTTTAAACGGGCCAGTAAAATAAATCCATATTTTTTATCTTCATATTGCATCTGGTCCAAATGCAGCATCCAGAATGGCTTTTAGTGTTTGCTTCCCAGAACATACCACACCGACTTCGTTTGTATTGGCTTCTGATTCATTTAAGGGCAAAATCCCAAGTGCTGCTGGCTATTACTGCTAAACCCCTAAATGGCTTGAGACCAGGTTATCTGAAGGGCCCCCTACTCCCACAGGAACCCAACGGTGCATTTAATTCAACACCTGTGGCTCCATCTTTGAAGGTGCATTTGGTGAGGACACCAAAGAGAACCTTCTTGATAATGCAACAGATTGCGGAACTTCCTCCTGAAAGATATTTGGTTGCCCCCCCCTCCCTCTTGAGTTTGACGCCAGTTGTTGGGAATCACAGCTGGGGAGAGCACTGTTGTGCTCAGGTTCCACTTGCAGGTTTTCCACAGGCATCTGTTTGGCCACAGTGAGAAGAGACTGCTGGACAGCAGGCATGTTGAGCCTGATGCAGCAGACTTTTCTGATGTTCTTAGGAGGGTTGCAAAGGCTTAAAAAAAAGAAATCTGCTGCACCTTTAATATGTTTTAATCTCTTGTTTTAACAAAGTATCTTTAAACTGACCCAGCCTTGTGCCTCATTCTATCTGCTGTTTTAATTATTTAATTATTCCAGTTTTTATCTCATTGTTTTTATTGTGTGTTTGTGTTTTAGACGCCACCTTGGGAGCTTTTTTGAGAATCAAAATGCAAGGTAGGCATTTTCTAAAATAATTTTTTCTCTCTCCCAGGAGCACTGTGGTCACATGCACAGCGTTCTTCAAAGCCAGAACTGGATTTGGTGTTTAGAAGGGTTCGTTTTGAGCCTCTAGTTTTAACATTGGTAAAGAGCTTTTCTTAACCTGGCATCACTATTTAGGCTGTCAGTGCGTCTGCACCTGGGGTTCTGCTTTAGGATAGACAGAGAAAGAGTGTGTGTGTGTGTGTGTCCATGTCAACTCTTGGACACAGTACTCAGACACTCTGCTTGAGGAAACCTAGTTACAGGTAGGGAGCCGTGTTGGTCTGCCGTAGTCCAAACAAAATAAAAAAAAAACCTTCCAGTAGCACCTTAGAGACCAACTAAGTTTGTCATTGGTATGAGCTTTCGTGTGCATGCACACTTCTTCAGATAAGAAAGCTCATAACAGTGACAAACTTAGTTGGTCTCTAAGGTGCTACTGGAAGGATTTTTTAAAAAATTTTTGAGGAAACATGAAAGTCTTATTCAAGAAATCAGCACACAGTCTCAGCATTACCTCAGAGTACAGGATTAATCTATGACAGACCTGCCTAAGAAGTAGCTGAGATGTTGTCCCAGCACCTGACACACCTCTCTCACTCCACCTTTAAAGAACAGGGTGGGGCCATTCATCTGCATGGTTCTTATCCCCACTGAGTACACTGTGCTCCCAAGTGTGTACTATGGGAATATGCATGGCTGATTCTGTCTGCATTGGTGCAGGCAGTGGCACCTCCTTGGCAAGAGGACCTGAGTCCAACCCTCGGCCTCTCCTTCTGTCTCTAATTTGGCTGGCCTTGCCAGCTAACCAGCTTCCTCCCTGGCTACCATGGAAACTTTGCTCTCAGAGGTTTGAGTAGAGACTGACTCAGGTGGCTCCTCCTCCCTCTTCTGTGCTGCCCAGCAACAGTGAGGTGGAACCCTCTCCCAAGTCACCACTCGAACTTTCCTGCTTCCAACCTCTGCCTTCTCCTCTTCTTCCTCCTCTGACAAACCCTACTATCCCCCCTCCTCTGTCCCAGTTGATGCCACAGGAACCAAGACAGACAGATAGATGTGGGGATTTAATTTGTGTATTTTATATTGTATTTTTATGTTGTGAACTGCCCTGAGATATATGGATGAAGGGTGGTATACAAATTTAAATATAACAAACAAACAAACAAAAATGTGCAAATGGGTAACTGAGATATTGTTAAATGGGTCATTGGCAACAGGTTTCTTGTGGGATTTTCACTGGAAAGGGTAAAGCAGGATTAAATCAGGGAAATAATGCCGGCTGGCATTTTCATGCTGACAACGTCATGCAGATGGTGCAAAAAACTTACATGCATGAGCAACACTGATCCCACCAGAACACCCATCTAGACATACTCAGAAACTGAGTGTGCATGTTAGGGTACCAACTGGACAGTGCCTGTATGAACTCACAAACGATGTCTCCCCATCCACCATATGGCTATGGAATACGGAACTCTCTGACTGGGAACTGCAGTGTGTGTTGTTTCAAAAATATCCATGCTGAGGTTTGTTTGTTTTTTAATAGCACACAAAACTAATCAAGTTCAGCTGAGCTTTGGAGCTGCCTCTCCAGAACCAGATTTGTTGTTGGCGATACAAAGTGACTGAAATGACCTGCTTGCGCTCCATCCATCAAACACCTGGACAGGGAGTTTTCCACACAGTGATCAAAGTGTGGTTTGCTGTGTTGATATACCGTATTGGCGAACCTATATGGGGCTGAGCACTGGGGAGTGATAGACAAGGAGGGTTTGCTGACTACAGACAGGCACATCTGTTTTAGGCTGACTTTCCAGATGAAGGCCGTCAATAATCAGAGCATACACGATCAGAACTGAAAAGGTTCAGATGATTTGTGCTCTTTGCTCAGTGTCTCTGCCACATGCAGTACTACCTAGTTTGGCAGGAGCCTCCTCTATAAATAAACATACACACACCTTTCTGTAAATGGCACACCCTTCTAATTTGCAAATCACCTTCCAAGTCACCTGGAGGCTTCCTGCCAGCCCAGTCTCTTAAACAAAGCACCAATACCTTTATTGTGCCATATGTCATGGTTTGTGACACTGTGGTCTGTCAGAAATCAGAGCACTGCATCCTAGGCAAAGATAACAAAGACAAAGTTGGGGGGGGGGGTAACAGAGATGTGCAAGCAAAAAGACATGTGTGATGAGGAAAAGAACAGAGCTGCCAACTTTTTAACTAGCCATGGTAGCATCTAGATTTGCAGATATCCTGGTATTTTCTTGCATTCTGAATTGGCCTTTTACAGTAGCAGCCAACTGGTTAAAAAGTTCACTGCGTTTTCTGCCCCTCCCCCTTCACTGCAAAAGGGTTTGCAGAACTTAAAGCACCTGATATCATTTGTAATGTCAGGTGACTGACCACTGGGCAGCCCCACCCACCCATCAAATTTGGGCTGTGAGGCAGATCCTGATAAGGTAAAAAATTGAGGTAAAATGTAGACCCCGAGCTCCATTCAGTGCCCCTGCTGGGCTGCCTGCCAGTAGAGTGCACCCACAGTTCCAGTGGACTGCTTTACCAAGGCCTCCAAAACGTATCCCTGGGCTTGATATAAAGGAGTATTTGCAGGCTGAAAAACTGAGGGAGCAGCAAGGAAGCTTAATCTCCTTCATGAGTTATTTTCCTGTTTCCAGTTGCCTCCAAGCTGCTTTCTTCTCCATAGGTCTCCAGATATTTATTTATAAGGGTACATTCACAGATTTAATCCAGTCAAGGTGATGCAGGGGGAGAAACTGAGGACAAATTTGGATGGAAAATCAGCCAGTGGGGCACCAACATGCCCTCCAACATGTTGAGTCCCAAAATTGGGATGTGTGTCTTCCTGTCCATGTTCCTGCGTAAATCATGTGACCAGCTAGAGATAGAATCATAGAATCATAGAGTTGGAAGAGACCACAAGGGCCATCCAGTCCAACCCCCTGCCAAGCAGGAAACACCATCAAAGCATTCCTGACAGATGGCTGTCAAGCCTCTGCTTAAAGACCTCCAAAGAAGGAGACTCCACCACACTCCTTGGCAGCAAATTCCACTGCCGAACAGCTCTTACTGTCAGGAAGTTCTTCCTAATGTTTAGGTGGAATCTTCTTTCTTGTAGTTTGAATCCATTGCTCCGTGTCCGCTTCTCTGGAGCAGCAGAAAACAACCTTTCTCCCTCCTCTATATGACATCCTTTTATATATTTGAACATGGTTATCATATCACCCCTTAACCTTCTCTTCTCCAGGCTAAACATACCCAGCTCCCTAAGCCGTTCCTCATAAGGCATCGTTTCCAGGCCTTTGACCATTTTGGTTGCCCTCTTCTGGACACGTTCCAGCTTATCAGTATCCTTCTTGAACTGTGGTGCCCAGAACTGGACACAGTACTCCAGGTGAGGTCTGACCAGAGCAGAATACAGTGGTACTATTACTTCCCTTGATCTAGATGTGATCTAGCCCTAAATACAGTGGTACCTTGCTTTACAGCCATAATCCGTTCTGGAGGTCCATTTGTAAACCAAAATAGGTTGTAACCCAAGGCACACTTTCGCCAATGGGGCCTCCAAAAAAAAAATCGTAATCCAAAAAAATGGGTTGTAATAAAAAAAAAAGTTGCAAACTGGGACACACACCTCTGGGTTTGACGTGTTTGTTATCCAAAATGTATGCATACCAAGACGCATGCAAACCGAGGTACCACTGTATGAGCTTTTTTCACGGCTGTGCTCTCGCAGCATCCCAAAATGTGTGTTTTCGGGTGCTGCATGAGTTCATCGCTCTCCAAAAAGTGCTTTCTTCAAGGCAAGATCTCAGCGTAAAATCACAGCATCCCAAATGGCTGCCATGCTCTTGCAGGGAAAAAAAAAGGATGTCCTGGTTTTTCCAGGACACTTTCGGGATATGCACCAATGCCATTCCTCCACTCAAAGAAAGACACAAAAACACCTGTTGGGGCTTTGTTGCATTGATTTGCATGTAATGTGTAGTTCGTCCTTGATCCTCAGGCAACAGGGTGCTACTACATTTTTATGCTGTTAACTGCCCCTGTGATCTTTGAATTAAGGGTGGTATAGAAATTTAATATGTAAATTAAATGAATAAATACCACCGACAAAGTTCCAGCACTTAAGGCCCATCCATAGGGGCTTCCACCTTCCATTGGGGATTATTCAGTTATTTTATAAAGTCTATTTATGCTGTGGTTACATGGTTATGAAGGCCATGAAATGATTTGCCAGTTGGACTTAGGCAGCAATTTGTATGAGAAACTTGCAGTGGTGTGAAGGCAGCCATGGTTGATGGTTCACGATGGGTACCAACAAGCTAGGGAAATTCAAGCATCTTTCAAGGCCATCTCTCAGTCATCCCTTGAGTATGAGGTAAGTTTCATGTTCTTATTAATTTCATCAGAATATGATTGGTACTGGCTATCATAGTGTTAGGCAACCAATCACGGTCCTCACCTCCTAGCAGAAATGGTGGGAAAATTGACAACTTTTCACCTTCTGTAAGGATAACAAACATTTGCTCTCGCCTAGATTCCCTGAGACAGTCCAGATGGAATTGTAGATGATGGAGGTCGTGTCCCTATGGAGGGTACCTCCTGCTTCATACAGTAAACTTTGGAATCTACCCATTAATATGCCTTAATTTAAAATAAATAAGCAGATAGCCAAATTTGGTTCACACAGGCTCTGTGTTTGTGCAGCGTTTACAGCGTCAGGCTTCAGACAGCAGAAACTTCAGCCCTGGCCTTGGCTCAGCCTCCGCTCATATGAGGAATGTGAGACCTGATTGTGAAATCTGAGCTCAGCACTGAGAACCGCATTAGGTACCTTTCCTGTATCCTCTGTGAACACCCATATATATAACAAACAAAGCACATGTAAAACGATTCTTCACCGGCCCACATCCACACCCAGCTGACTACAGCATTTCCTAATTAGGTTATACTCAATCTTTATAATGGCCTGTTAGTAATAGATGTGGTACTAGAGGGTAATGATAATCTCCGTTGATATTATTCACTTCCCAGGAATGTAGGGCAGAAGCTGCTCTGCTGGCTTCAACGGAGAACAATGGGAGAGAAGCGAACCAATAAAGCAGCTATGTCATCTTCTCTGGGCTGTGCAAATCCATGTTTGCTCTGTGATGTCTGACAAGCAGGATGATGATGATAATAATAATAACAATAATAGTTTTTAAAACCACCCTTCGCTGTGATGCCGCAAGAATTTGGGAAGCTCTTAAAAAAGTTCACCGACTCAGGCAATGAAGATCTGGAATTGCCTGCTGTATTAAGAGAGTTGGAAGTCATGAATGGCTCCCTCTTACATTTTTTACAATGAAAGCAAAAATGAGCTAATATAAATAATTGTGGGCTAAACCCCAAGAATATTTTTATTCCAAATTAAAGACAGCAAAGAGCCCCATTATTCATTCCAGATACCGAGTGCTTTCAATTTACCCATGAAATCAGTTGATACTGAAAGTTCCTCTCAACACCTTGTAGAACTGGGGCCCCAGCATATTAAAGATGAGTGCATTGTGCTTTTAAAACTTAACCAAAGGTCTGTTTACTGTTTGTAAATTTCTCCTGTGAGCCATCCAATATAAGAGGGGCTTGTAATGGCGTTCCTAATCCTAGCTTGCGTCTCAGTAAAAGGATCTGTTCCCTTATGCAGAGTTGGGGAAGGAATCAACAACCTTGCGTCAAACATTCCTTGAAGACGTACAAAAATAGTACATCTTATGCAGGCTGGATTAAGACTTAAGAGGCCCTAAGCACTTAAAAGATTTTGTTACCCCATATATCATATCTAATTCAAAATTTAAACACTAATAAAACATTAACATTATTAATAAAACATTAATAAAATTCTATTTTTTTGAAATGAAATGAAACCTAGGCACAGTAAAATGGAAAATGCTATTTGTTTTTGCATACTTCCACTATATTAATATCTGAAACATTTCCTCCTACTTTTTCTAATTGCAAAGTACTTGATCAGATCCTCAAAACTAACCTTCTGTAGTTTCTGCGGTGCCCCCCTTCCCTTGATGCCCGAAGCACGTGCTTGTTTTGCTTAACGGTTAATCTAGCCCTAGTCTTATGACTTATGTGGCCAGTCATTTTTGTGGAAGTGAGTATCAACTTGGAATGCTAGTTTTAGGCAGAATCGAGCTGGGAATGTAGCATGATAGGTAAAGCACACCATGGCTCCATTGAATTATAATCAGATACAGTGCATAGTTAAACAATGGAGCTTGCTCTCCCAGGAGACAGTAATAGCCACTAACTTGGTTGACTTTAAAAGATTAGACAAATTCATGGAGGATAGGTCTACCAGTGGCTACTAGCCAGATGGCTATGCTCTGTCTCCCTGGTTGGAGGCAGTATACGTCTGAATACCAGTTGCTAGAAACTGCAGGAATGGGGAGTGCTCATGTGCTTGGGTCCTGCTTGCAGGCTTCCCACAGGCATCTGGCTGGCTACTATGAGACCATGATGCTGGACTAGATGGGTCATGGACTGGATCTAGCAGGCTCTTCTTACCGGTATGTTCTTAATACTGCTGGCAAGAAGGGTAACGAGAGACTATCTACTCCATAACACTGCTGATTAATCCACACCATTCAGAATCTACACTGTGCCATGAGTGCAGGAAGCAAGATGTTAAAGGTGCCTCTAGGACAAAAATGTAGCAAATACACATGCAGATACCATTAGTTAAGGAGAAAGCAGTGGTAACCCACACCCTAAAATGAGGACCACCCAATCTACCCTGGCAAAACAGTATTCCCAATTCCAAATATGGTAATTGGATCTGCATGTAAAATTAAAACAAATCTATTCAATTTCCCAAGAAAACTACTATTTGGGCATAGCTGCCAAGTTATCCCTTTTTTTAAGGGAAATTCCCTTATGCTGAATAGGCTTCCTTGCGAGAAAAGAGAAAACTTGGCAGCTATGTATTTGGGTTTGACCCACATCCTAGGGCTCATCCCACACTTTTGCCCCACATTTTCTAGGCACAGGTCCACACTTTCTCAGTCGGTGTCCAAGTGCTTTTTTTTTTTGGTCCCATCGCTTTCCCCAGGAAAATCCACTCTCTACTGCTGAATCAAAGCAAATGGCAATTCAGGTTTTCCATGGATTGCCAATTATTCTGATTCAACAGCAGAGAGTGGGTTTTCACCAGGAAAATGCCAGGCCAAAGACAAAAGCTGTTGGAAATGGCCTGCAAAGCCCAGACCTGTGCCTAGAAATGCAGAGCAATGGTAAGTGTGGATGAGCTCCCATAAACAGCCCAATGTGCTATGGCTTCCCCAGTATATGTATTTGCAGGAAAACACAACTGACCGCCGCTTTCACAGGAAGACAGTGTACACATTTTTCTTTCTTTCATGGAGATAGTCTCCAAGCAGGGAAAATAAAATAAAATCTTGAGCTGGAATTGCTTAGTGATAAATGTCACTGCAAATTAATTCCTTGTTTTGGACCAAAACAATTTGTAGTTTGGTAGTTGTTATGCATACAAGAGATTCTGGAAGCAGAGTGATTGTAAAAACAGGAGGAGGAACAGCCTAGGTCTCTGAATGCAGTTGATTCTTAGGGCATTCACATTCTCTGGAAATCATGATTGCATTCCAGAAGGGAACTGCACGTATATAGCCAAGGATCACTTCTGCAACAGAACCATTTACTTTGAACAACATTTACTTGAAGCTACTCCTCCAAACCATCTCGCACCTATTTGCCCTGCAATGGAAAGCTGTTCAGGAAGCAGCATGTCAACTTGCACTATTATTTGCAAAGGGGCAATAACACTGCACCTGGGTAAAGTCCAAGAATTTAATGTGCCAGGATGTTTGTACAGTAACGTATTTTTCATTTAAGTTCACTCTGAATGTGAAAAGAAAAACCAAGTTTCCTTTTGGGCAAGCTACAAATTTCCTCCTCCTTCCATCTCTGTGGAAACAAAAAGGAAGATAATATCACTGAAAACCAAAGTCTCAGGAGATCAATGGCAATATAATGAGATTCTAAAACTGGGTTTATAGTCTGCCAAGAAAATTTTCAAGCTGTGCTCTAGGTATTCAGTTTAATATCCCTCTGTGAGAGTTCCCCACCCCCATAATCAGAACTAACCACATTTATTTGGACTCACATTTAATAATTTCAAAAATTAAAAGAATGTAGATGAAATCCAGATTAGAATTTTCTCATTTTGAAAAGCAGTGGAACATACTTCCCACTCAGATAAACAATAACAACTTTTACGTACAATCTCTGTACTTTAAGCCAGTCGTCCAACACTGCTTGGTCAACAATTAGTAACACACACACACACACCCCGCCCCCGTTACCTTCTAAGCCATATCCCAATGCAATTTCCTTTAGGAGACTCAGGTGTTCTCATGCTCAGGGTTTGTTATAACTGAGGATGATAAAGAATTTTTCACCAGATCAAATCTGGATGGAACCCTGGTGAATTTTTGTCTTCCCCCCACAGTGCCCAGTTTGACTTGTTTCACAAGCACAGCTTAGATTTCCAGGTGCCAGATAACATTTTTATGAGTCAACATCACTCTTGGTCTGATCACTAAACTGCTTTCCTCTTCCTCTTTGCTTGCTTGGTCTGGGCTGTGTGTTGTTGTTGTTGTTGTTGTTTAGTCGTTTAGTCGTGTCCGACTCTTCATGACCCCATGGACCATAGCACGCCAGGCACTCCTGTCTTGCACTGCCTCCCGCAGTTTGGTCAAACTCATGTTCGTAGCTTCGAGAACACTGTCCAACCATCTTGTCCTCTGTCGTCCCCTTCTCCTAGTGCCCTCAATCTTTCCGAACATCAGGGTCTTTTCCAAGGATTCTTCTCTTCTCATGAGGTGGCCAAAGTATTGGAGCCTCAGCTTCACGATCTGTCCTTCCAGGGAGCACTCAGGGCTGATTTCCTTAAGAATGGATAGGTTTGATCTTCTTGCAGTCCATGGGACTCTCAAGAGTCTCCTCCAGCACCATAATTCAAAAGCATCAATTCTTCGGCGATCAGCTTTCTTTATGGTCCAGCTCTCACTTCCATACATCACTACTGGGAAAACCATAGCTTTAACTATACGGACCTTTGTCGGCAAGGTGATGTCTCTGCTTTTTAAGATGCTGTCTAGGTTTGCCATTGCTTTTCTCCCAAGAAGCAGGCGTCTTTTAATTTCGTGACTGCTGTCACCATCTGCAGTGATCAAGGAGCCCAAGAAAGTAAAATCTCTCACTGCCTCCATTTCTTCCCCTTCTATTTGCCAGGAGGTGATGGGGCCAGTGGCCATGATCTTGGTTTTTTTGATGTTGAGCTTCAGACCATATTTTGCACTCTCCTCTTTCACCCTCATTAAAAGGTTCTTTAATTCCTCCTCGCTTTCTGCCATCAAGGTTGTGTCATCTGCATATCTGAGGTTGTTGATATTTCTTTTTTTCTTTCTTTTAAGAATATTTTTATTAATTGTTTTATAACATAAAGAACACAAAATATCAAAAACACAAAAAATACAAAAATACATCAATACAGACAAAACAAAACAAAAACATATCATCTTCAATCCATTTTTTAAAATCATTGTCTTTTTGGCTTCCCCAATTCCCCACTAACTGATTTTCTTTTTAAACACATCTGTAGCAGTTTCTGTTTCATCTTTTTTACTTTCATCATATACTCCCTTTAATTCTTCTTATACTCATCTTTCTACTATATACCAATTTTTCCACATTTTAAATTCCTCTTTTCTCCCTATTGCCTTAACTTCTGTATTTCTCTAGATATTCAAACTTTCTAATTTCAGAAATAATTCCCTAAATATATCTTAAATTTCCTCCAATCTTTTTCAACTCTATCACTTGTTTGATCTGGTTGTTGATATTTCTTCCGGCAATCTTAATTCCGGCTTGGGATTCATCTAGTCCAGCCTTTCGCATGATGAATTCTGCATATAAGTTAAATAAGCAGGGAGACAATATACAACCTTGTCGTACTCCTTTCCCAATTTTGAACCAATCAGTTGTTCCATATCCAGTTCTAACTGTAGCTTCTTGTCCCACATAGAGATTTCTCAGGAGACAGATGAGGTGATCAGGCACTCCCATTTCTTTATGAACTTGCCATATGTTATGTACTGAGCTGAATCCTAGAACAATAGGATTCAGAATCAGCGGGAGCTACCCAATCCAACTCCAGGTGGAAGTGAATCCGCAACCTGATTGGCCTGCTGGAGCAGCCAATCAGGCGGCTGGCAGAAGTGAATCTGCTACCTGATTGGCCTGTAGGAGCAGCCAATCAGGCTGCAGGCAAAAGTCAATCCACAATATAATTGGCCCACAGGTGTAGCCCTGAAGTAGCCAATCACGCAAGGCCCATTGTGTAAATAATGTATATAAGCAGATGGTTTTGGGAAAAGAGCCATTCGTCTTCTCTTCTCCTCCTTGATGACTATGAGCTGAATAAAGAGCATGAAATTCACTCTTGACTCCGAGTATATTTCACTGGCGACGAAGGTGGGATCCTGCTGAGCTGACCGCCACCACGCACTGCACCGCAGCACCGCCACCTGCTGCACCGCTGCATCGCACCGTGCATCCAGGCTTCAGCTCCAGGACCCAAGGAACCCAGAATGGCAACCGACAGCAGCTTCTCGCCATTCAAACCAGCATCAGGAGACTGGGAAGGGTACGCCGCCCGTTTCAACTTCCTCCTGCAAGCGAAAGAAGTCACCAACGATGCCATGAAGAGGGCGACATTCTTCAGCGTCTGTGGAGAGGAGACGTTTGAAATCGCCCGGGCTCTCCTTGCACCTAGAGATGTCGCTACCGTCTCTTACAAAACAATAATGGAACGGCTGAAGGAGCACTTCTCACCACAGCCCTCGGTGGTAGCTTGCCGAAATGCCTTCTACGCAAAACGGCAAGCCCC
Source organism: Zootoca vivipara (assembly GCF_965207765.1). Taxonomy (NCBI): domain Eukaryota; kingdom Metazoa; phylum Chordata; class Lepidosauria; order Squamata; family Lacertidae; genus Zootoca; species Zootoca vivipara. Next base: position 80,055,454 of record NC_142586.1, read on the forward strand.
GGGGGAAACCATAACTGGGTTTGTGACCTCCCTCCGCCAAGCCGCCCGGTTATGCAACTTCTCAGAATTGGAGAACATGCTTCGTGACCGCCTCGTCGGTGGCCTGAGGGACGAGATGTTGCAACGACGCCTCTACGCCAAAAAAGACCTCACGTTCCAGATTGCTCTGGAGGAAGCCCTGGCAACCGAAGCCGCCGAGAGGTCAACGCAAGAGGCACGACCGGCTCCGCCATCCCAACCGAGGGTCTACCACGAAGACCTCACCGACGAATCCGAATCTGACAGGGAGGAAGTACACCGAGTACAGCGGCGCACTCAAGCAGCATACACACCACAGCAGCCTCGACGAGAAGGAGGGAACTGTGCAAGCTGCGGGGAGAACCACGAGAGGAGGACCTGTCGTTTCCGCAACGCAGAGTGCAGGCAGTGCAGAAAATTGGGACACATCGCCCGGGTGTGTCGGGCTCGACTCACCCGTCGACAAGCATCAGATGACCAACCCAGGAGCCCCAGGTCACACGGCACCATGCACCAAGGCAACTCGACGGAGATCACGGACTACCAGGTATTCCAGTTGCCCCATCCCAGCACAGAGAAAATTTATATAGAGGTACAGATAGAGGGAGCCCCATGCCGCATGGAGCTGGACACGGGTTCAACTCTATCCATAATCTCGGCCCGAACATTAAGGGAATTGTGCCCTAATGGGGGTCCCAAACTAAGGCCGGCCCCATTCACCCTCCGGGACTTCCAGAAACGTAAGGTCCCTACTATGGGGGTGGGGACCTTCAGGGTGCAATATCGAGGGCGAAAGCAACAATTGGACTTGCTGGTAGTTAAGGGCCCCTACGTTAGCTTACTGGGACTGGCATGGTTTGGACCTCTGGGGCTAGCCGTTACCGGGGTGAACCGCACTAGCTTACAAGTGGACGTGGACGCCATATGCAAAGAGTTTCCAGGGGTTTTCGATGGGGCATTGGGACGATATACAGGACCCCCCATTGCCCTACAGCTAGACCCCGCTGTACGACCCATCAGGCACAAGGCCCGCCGGGTCCCGTTTGCCCTGAAACCCCGCATAGACGAGGAATTGGACCGGCTCGTGGAGCAAGGAGTGCTGGAGCCGGTGCCCAACGCCCCCTGGGAAACTCCAATTGTCACACCCGTCAAGCCTAACGGTTCGGTCCGCATCTGTGCAGACTACAAATGCACCATAAACAAGGCTCTCACGGCCCATGCATACCCAGTGCCAGTGGTCAGCCATGTCCTCGCCACCCGGGCTGGGTCAAAAATCTTTGGCAAACTGGACTTGGCCCAAGCGTATCAACAGTTGCCTGTGGACGAAGCCACAGCAGAGGCTCAGACGATTGTGACGCACAGAGGGGCATTCAGAGTAAAGCGGCTGCAATTTGGCGTTAGCGTGGCACCAGGCATATTCCAGAATCTAATGGACTCTCTCCTTAAAGGGATTCCTGGTGTCACCCCCTTCTTCGATGATGTACTGATCGCCGGGCCCACACCAGAGGAATTTGAGGACCGCCTCCGCTCCGTCCTGCACCGTTTCCAGACGGCGGGCCTCAAGGTGAAGCGGGAAAAGTGTTTACTGGGAGTGCCGCAGGTGGACTTTCTGGGATTTAAGGTGGACGCAGAAGGGGTCCATCCAACCGGTGACAAGGTACGGGCCATTTGTGAGGCCCCAGCGCCCAAGAGCAAGCCCGAACTTCAGTCATTCTTGGGACTATTGAACTTTTACCATGCCTTCCTTCCCCATAAGGCAGCGGTAGCGGAGCCCCTACACAGACTCCTAGATAAAAGGGCCCCTTGGGTGTGGGGCCAGCGACAAAGGGCCGCATTCCAGGCAGTCAAGGACTTGCTCGTCTCGAACTCGGTCTTGGCACACTTCGACGAGAGGTTGCCAGTGGTGCTGGCATGCGACGCCTCTCCCTATGGCATCGGCGCTGTCCTGGGACACCAACTCCCGGATGGAAGAGAGGTGCCGGTGGCATACTTCTCCCAGACGCTTGCTGCAGCCGAACGAAACTACTCACAGATTGACAAGGAGGGTCTGGCAATCGTGAAGGGCGTAAAAAAATTCCATGATTTCTTGTACGGGCGGCCCTTTACCATAGTGACTGACCACAAGCCGTTGCTTGGCCTGTTTGCCCCTGAGAAGCAGACCCCCCAAGTGTTGTCTCCACGTGTCCTCAGGTGGTCAATTTTCCTTGCCGGCTACCAGTATGCACTAATCCACCGCCCTGGGAAGGCGATGGGCCACGCAGACGCCCTCAGCAGGCTACCACTACCAGAAACAGGCCCCGACCCAGCGCCTGCGCAAGAGGTTATGACCCTGGAGCTGCTTCCCGACCGACCCATTCAGGCACAAGAAGTTGCGCACCATTCCACAAAAGATAGGGTCATCTCCCGGGTCCTGGACTGGGTGTGGCGAGGATGGCCCAGCAGCAGCCCCGGGCCAGAATTCGCTGGCTACACAAACCGCAAACATGAACTGTCGGCCCACAAGGGGTGCCTGTTATGGGGAAGCAGGGTTGTTGTTCCCCAGCCCCTCCGCAAAAGGGTCCTCACAGCCCTACACGAGACACACCCAGGGGTAGTGAGGATGAAGGCCCTTGCCAGGAGTTATGTGTGGTGGCCGGGGATTGACAGAGAGATAGAGGCCTGGGTCCAACACTGCCAGACCTGCCAAGAATCCCGCCCGGATCCCCCAAGGGCCCCAGTCCAGCCCTGGGAGTCCGCCCGACATCCATGGTCACGCTTGCACGTGGACTTCGCTGGCCCCTTCCAGGGAAAAACATTCTTCATAGTGGTGGATTCCTACACCAAATGGCTGGAGGTCGCACTGGTACCGTCCACTTCTACGGCGGCAGCCATCCGGGTACTACGTAAGCTGTTTGCGACCCACGGGCTCCCTGACACCCTCGTCTCGGACAATGGAACCGCATTCACGTCAGAGGAGTTCCAGACCTTCACAGCGCAGAACGCCATCCGCCACATCCGCTCAGCACCATTCCACCCTGCCACCAATGGCCAAGCGGAGCGCATGGTGCGGACCACCAAGGACAGCCTCCGCCGCATGACACAAGGGGACTGGGAATACCGCCTTGCCGCATTTCTTCTAGCACAGCACAGCACCCCAAGCACAACGACGGGCCGGAGCCCAGCTGAATTACTAATGGGCCGGCGCCTTGCAACTAGACTGGACCGACTTCACCCCGACAGAGCTCAGGATGAGGTAGTGGTGGGGAAAGGCAGGAACCCCCGGACATTTGTGGCCCAGGACCCAGTGTATGCAAAGAATTTTGGGGCAGGCCCAGCATGGGTACCCGCCACAGTCACCAAGGTGACCGGTCCCGTGTCGTACGAGGTACTAACGGAAGGGGGGCAATGTTGGCGCCGCCACTGCGACCAGATACGGCGACGATTCCCAGGAGGAACCTGTGGTCGACACAGTCAAAGGCTTTTGCATAGTCAATGAAGCAGAAGTAGACGTTTTTCTGGAACTCTCTAGCTTTCTCCATAATCCAGCGCATGTTTGCTATTTGGTCTCTGGTTCCTCTGCCCTTTCGAAATCCAGCTTGCACTTCTGGGAGTTCTCGGTCCACATACTGCCTAAGCCTGCCTTGTAGAATTTTAAGCATAACCTTGCTAGCGTGTGAAATGAGTGCAATTGTGCGGTAGTTGGAGCATTCTTTGGCACTGCCCTTCTTTGGAATTGGGATGTAGACTGATCTTCTCCAATCCTCTGGCCATTGCTGAGTTTTCCAAACTTGCTGGCATATTGGGTGTAGCACCTTAACAGCATCATCTTTTAAAATTTTAAATAGTTCAGCTGGAATATCATCACTTCCACTGGCCTTGTTATTAGCAGTGCTTTCTAAGGCCCATTTGACTTCACTCTCCAAGATGTCTGGCTCAAGGTCAGCAACCACTCTACCTGGGGTGTACGAGACCTCCATATCTTTCTGGTATAATTCCTCTGTGTATTCTTGCCACCTCTTCTTGATGTCTTCTGCTTCTGTTAGGTCCTTACCACTTTTGTCCTTGATTATGGGCTGTGTAGAGTAGACTGAATGATGGGCAGATGACCCAAAGAAGGCAGAACCAGATACCAAAAGACATGTGAGCCTCAAATGTGCTATGAAACCTTTTACTAGAGAAGAACTTTGCTAGGCCTGATGACAAATTATGAACACAATGTGTAACTTTATTAGAAGCAGTAGTCATTTCCTATTTCCTGCATGGGCTGTTTCACAGCTTGTTTTCAGATTCATCTCTCTTTTTTGTGGGATCTGTCTAGATCACCCAACCTTTTGGCAGAAATTTAGAGCAGAGAGCTTTTGAGGATCTGCCAAGACCAAACAATCAACTCCATCTTAAGAGAATCATGCCTACAACCCCTTTTATCAGATGTGGCCCCAGTAATCATTGCTTTGTTACCTTATAAGGCTGGGCAACTGCAATACGCTTTACAGGGCATGCCTTCTACAATGCAAATTTAAACTGGCTACAAAACCTATTTAATTTTCACAGAACTTTAAGAATGCCAATTCTCTTACGGTGCTGCAAAAGTGGTAATTAGAAGCACTGATGAGCAGAAGGCCATCATTATTCTTAATGGAATGAGGAGCATTTTTCAAGTACTATAATATACAGAAATTGCTTTTTTTTAAAAAAAGGTAGTAGGTTTTATTGGAACCACAAACATTTCAAAGTGGGTGTCTCAAGTTTCCATGTATTATATCTCCATAGTAATGTCTGCTCTGGAAGTCGCACAGCAAAGTTGGCAAGCATATGCTCTGAAGCTTGCATATTTCCCCTGTTAAAGTACATAAACTGGAAGTGTGAGGCACTCATGCATCTGCTTGCTGATATTTCTAGTAACAGCAACAAAGAGACAACCACGGTGATGTTGGCGAAACAATGAAAAGGTAAACCACCGTGAGGTGCAAATATTTAAATGTATAAACAACCTTAACATACGTTCTTATCTCATCCGAAGGGTGGCCAGCTTCTTGCCCGTTTCACAGGAATGGTTTCCTCAGGGTGCGGACTCAAAGGTTCATGTGTGAAGGCTTAACAAGACTAACGAAGCTCACAATTCTCAAAGAAGCTGGCCACCCGTCGGATGAGATAAGAACGTATGGGAAGAGATAAGAATGCATGATACATCATAGCACTTTATTGTCGGACTTTATTGCACTTTATACTGGACTTTTAAGACTTCGAATATGAGACTTTGCACACATTTTTGAATCTCCTTGTATATGCGAAGGTTGTTTATACATTTAAATATTTGCACCTTTCGGTATTTCTAGTAAAGCAAAGTGTGTCAATAAAATTATTTGCAAGAGAACCCGTCATACAACTTAAGTTCTCTGATTTCCCTAGCTGGAAACGAAGGAATTTGTATTATAGAGATGAATTGTTCTTTGATTATTTGCAAGCTCAAGGTGACACCAAGTACAGAATACCGTCTTTAGACAAGGGAAAGTACCTGGAAAAAAGATTACATTCATGCCTCTTTATCTGCAATACCGTACTTTTACCCTCCGGGCACAATTTAAGGTTCTTCTCCTTTAACCTATAACATCATTACTGACTGAAACTCAACATTCACTAACTTACACCATATCAGTATGAATTCAGGAACCTATTTTCTTAAGGTTTTATAAGCTGTGCAGCAGCTGAAAACAACTACGGGTAGATCATGTAGAGAGGAATTCTTGGTGGCTGCTCCAGGAAGATCAAAGCCCAATATGTCTTTTGGGGGCATTGTTAATCTTTCCTTTTTGGAAGGAAAGATTTTTACAGGCTGTGGTTAAGCCGTTAGATGGCTGGGTGTTTTGGCACCTAATATGTATTACATGTTTGAACTGAATTTAGAAGACCATAATTTATTTTGCAGTGTATTTTATATTAACGGGACATGTTATATTGTTGTTTTTTTATAATCTGTGTTTCTGGGTTGGATTGAACTATCGATACATATATATAAATAAAAATTAAGGGGAAGTAAAGTTTTATGTACATGTGTATGTTTAGGGAAGGTGATATAACACCTGTGATATAACATCTGCTTTGAATGCATAAGGCCCCAGGTTCAATACCCAACATCTCCAAGTAGTGTTGGGAAAGAGTCTTTCATAGAATTGTAGAGTTGGAAGAGGCCCCAAGGGTCATCTAGTCCAACCCCCTGCAATGCAGGAATCTCAGCTAAAGCATCCATGACAGATGGCCATCCAACCTCTGCTTAAAAACCTCCAAGGAAGGGGAGTCCACAACTTCCCAAGGGAGACCATTCCACTGACAAACAGGTCTTACTGTAAGAAAGTTTTTCCATATGTTTAGTTGGAATCTCCTTTATTGTAACTTGAAGCCATTGGTTCGAGCCTACCTTCCAGGGCAAGAGAAAACAACTTGCTCCATCTTCAATGCGACAGCCCTTGAGATATTTGGAGATGGCTATCCTATTTCCCCGGAAACCCTGAAGAGCCACTGCCAGTCGGTGTAGACAATGCTAAGCTATATCAACCAATTTGGAATAAGGCAGCTTCCTATTTGAAATCTGTTTTTATGTCTGTAAGGTGTATTTGTGCATGTGTGCTTGTGCTTAAGGTTTGCACTTGGCATACATACATTATGTGAAAATATTCATCAAAAATGCCTTGGTCTAAGTAAGGTCTGTAACATATTTCATATTTGCAATCCATTTACATTTGATACTAGGCTATCATCAGTGCCAAATGTAACATATTTTGAAAAACGAGCCTTTAATAAAACTGTCAAAAGTGTAGTGTTAAGTCCAAGTGACTGCCAACAGAAACTTCTGAAAGGATGTCATTGGAAGGAAAGAAACAATGCTGGGTTTAGAAGTATTCATGGTACTTGTAAAAGTTTCTAACATTATTTATGGATTTCCTATCCACTGACTAGCTAGATTGCCAACAACTGTTCTCGTTGTTCTTTAACATTCAGTTAAAACCATTGTTACTCCTCTTAAATTGACAGGCCATTTCCTTTGTTTGTCATTTGAAGGGGGCGGCGGGGGGGGGGACTTGGAAAAAATCTGAAATATATCCATAGAGACAAGAATGTTTATAGAATCGCATGTGTCAAAGCCTTGATTCAGCATTAACTACATTACTCTTGCGAATGCCTTTTCATAAAGCGTGCCTCCAATAAACACAGAGAAGGTGTTTTAAAATTCCCCATCAGTACTGTTCCCCTGCCATATCTTTTGTTGAGCTACGTTTGCCCATAGTACAAGCCAAAAACACATTAGAAAGCAGCAGTTAGACCTTTGTTAAAGAGACCTACTTGAGAGAACCATTGTCATTTCTAAACTGCTGTTCCTGAGCAAGATTCCTGAGCCCATTGCATGAAAATTGTGTAAGGGCACAATCAGGCCCAGCTGCAGGTTTGAGAAAGTTCTTGGTGGGCCCTGAAAACCTTACCTGGTGACAGCAGGTGGGCAGCACTGCAAAACAATACCAAGTTCCTGGGTCTAAACACTATTTTGATTTCCTATAATGTCCACACACACCCCAGTAGTGTCCTTCTGGGGTACTGTGGGAAATTAAAATGGTGGTTTGACTCAGCTGTCCAGCTCCACTGAGAGTTCCAGGCACAGAAAACATTTTTAAGACGACTCAGGACAATAATAGGCCCTGCCAGCTGCCCAAGAAGGCTGGATGCTGACCTTGGCTCTGGGCAGTGGCATTGCGTGGGTAGCCAGCGCCTGAGACAAGGAAAGTATCCTTGGCACTGCCCACCAATAGTTGGAATGAAGGGGCAACAGCTTGGCGACCTACTCAACTGCCAGCCATGGTGCCCCGTAAGTGGAGAGCACGGCAGAGAGCAGGACAAAGAATTGGTCAGGAACGGGTATCTTTCTAAAGCCCTACAGAGGGCGTCCTAGCAACTGGCCATCAAATCCGCTCCTCAGTCCTGCGGGGAGGAGGGAACACTATTTTTATTTATTATTGCTTCTTTCTTTCTTTGAAAATATGTTCCCCTAAGAATTTTGCGCCCAGGGCAACCGCCCCGTGGCCCTGCCCATGCTACGCCACTGGCTCTGGGTTTGAAACCTAAAGAAGGAGGGAAGGAAGGAAGGAAGGAAGGAAGGAAGGAAGGAAGGAAGGAAGGAAGGAAGGAAAAAGTTGTTACTATTGTGTGAGCAAATAATACTCAAGGGCAGCACAAGTCTTTTTGAGGATTTGTCATGAGTTCACTGAGTGGACAGCCAGAGCTTTCTCAAGTGCTTGATCTGTATATAGAGGCAGCAAAGAGACAAAAAACAAAACCTCATTTGCACTTAAAATATCACAGTGTATAAGCATTTCTCACCGCCCCCTTATATTGGAGATTGTGTGGGTGGAAATGGTAATTCATGAAGTAGCCTTTTCCTTTCTTTTTTGGCAACATCTGGTAATAGCACCCAGTAAAAGCAAAGTCGATAAATAAATAATGATGGCTGGGGTCATGCCATTATTTATTTATTCCTTTTTGGTTATTTTTATACTGTTGGTGCAAAGGCTCAAGGTGCTTCACACACACAAATACAAATGGAGAAACCGGGCAAGATGCTTAAACCTAAGTCTCCAGTATGACTGATTCCTGTTTGATTGTCAGGAGTCAGCTAGAAGGAATCCTTAAATTGTCATGGGATAATGTGTCAGGACAAGCAGGTTTACTAAACTTTCCCTCCCTCTAATCCATTTTAATTTGCAATTTGCATCACTGCAGAAGAAGAGACTTCTGCAGAACAGGAAGACGTATGCCCGTTTCCCCAGCCACTCTGGGCGGCTTACAGCACATGAAAAATGTAAAATATCAGATATTAACCTCACATCTCTTGGACATTTTAAGAGGGCACCAATAAAAAAAAACTCATGCTTTTTGTGTTAAGCAGTAAACACAATTACATGTCACCCATCAAGCAATTTCACTATACTTCATTACATATCACCTGTTGATATATAAACCCCTCAACAGCTAAGTTGTGGCCCACTACCGTTAAGCAAGTGCCGCTGGCATGCTGTTCAGACGCCTGCTTAGGATGCTTCAGTTTGCACAGAGCTTTTCTGTGCTATAGCACAACCATTGTTAATTGTGTTTTATTGTTGAGATGCTAAATATTTTTTGCTGTTTTATGAGTGTACTGTATTACATTGTCCTAGACACTTTGCTTATTGTGTGGTATATAAGCCTAGGAGCAAAGTGTGAGGCACCTTTGCCCCCCACATGTTGCTGAACTCAAATCATTCCTGGTCATGGGCCATGCTTGCTGGGGCTGATGGAAATTGTAGTTCGTCGACATCTGTTATTCAACACTATCAAATAGCAAATGGCAGAATGGATGGGGTTATGAAACCTAAGAAATCCACTGATTCAGATCTTATCAGGTGTGCAGAAAATCCAGAAGACAGATTTCACTTAAGGTGGGCAACACATAGTCATAGGCCCTACAAGATGGATGGCCCACTGTCATGGAAGCTTTAGTTGAGGCTCCAGCATTGCAAGGGATTTTACTAGATGACCCTCAGGGGTCCCCTTCCAACCCTACAATTCTATGATTCTGGTACCCTTGTTAGCAAGGGCACAACTAGTCACTCCTAGAGTGGGTAGGTGGCAGGTTTTGCCCTCACTGTCGCATTGCCCACAAGTGCATGGATTTACCATTCGCCAGGAACGAATGACGTCACTAGCCCACCGCTGCGTGGCCAATGACACCATCCCAATTGCCCACGAGCGCATTGGCGCGCGGCGCCCCTTGCCCGCTGCCCAGGTAGCCCCTAAAACGCGCGCACCGCCGGACCTCCCGCCGCCCCTCAGAGGCGGCGGCGGATTTGTGCAAGGGGGATGGAGGTGGAGGGAGCCCTGAAAAGAGCCTCTGAGCGGGAACTCTTCCTGGTCCTTTCGGGCTGACGGGGCTGGAAAAGCCACTCACCGTCGCCCGCTTGCTGCTGGCTGTCTCCCTTTCGTCCTCGCCTGGCTGGCGTCGTGCTGGAAGAGGCAGCATTTTCCCGTCAGGGGGCGACGTGAGGAGGAGGAGGAGGCAGCAGCAGCACGGAGGGGCGGGTGCTATGGGTGACAGGCGGTCACAGGTGCCGCGGCCGCCTCTTGAGTCGGATGAGAGGCGCCTCCGCGCCCCAACCAGCTGCTGCCGCTGCTCCCCTCCCTCCACCCTACGCGCTGCTGCTGCTGCTTCAGCCGTCAGCCAAGGGCAGCTCTTCCGAGGCGGCGCGTGCAGGAAGGGCAGCACGAGCCGAGCAGCTGCGCGCGAGGGAGCCGGGGAGAGAGAGAGACTCATGCCTGGCAGAAACCAGTAAGTTGCTGCTCCTGCGAGCCGCTGTTTGCAGCAAGAGCAGGGGAACGGCTGGCTCTGTCTTTGCAGCCGCGGCGATCTGCTTACTTAATGTTTTATTTTGCATCTCCTCGCCCCGTGAAATCGTGGGGAGGGCAGGAGCGGCGCGTTGCATGCAGAGCCAAATGCGGGCTTGGATCGGCCCGGGCTGGAGCCGCGGAAGGGGTTGTTGCGAGGCCACGGCAACGGCGGCCGGCTGCTCTCTGCTTCGACACGCGCAGCCCCCCTGCCTTTGGTCTTTTTTTCTTTTCTTTTGGCGCATGCAACGGGGAGTAAGGATTGCGCGGGGAGCCGCCCAGCGCTGTAGGATGGCTCCTGCTTTGTGTATGATGCCAGTGAAAGGCAGAGTCGGAGATATAACGGGAGGATTTTGCGAATGGTGGGGAGAGGTAAAGGGGGGAGGGGTGTTAAGGTGACACAGGGGCCACTGACAGGGCAGGCTCTGAAGCGCGTATAGCGGCTGCAACGCAGAGAACAGGCGCAGTCCAGCCTGGATAGCCTCGCAGAATGGACACCCCCGTCCCGCAATGCAAATGGGGCCCTCTAGGGAGAGATTCTGCGCGATCTGCACATAATTTTAATGCGGCGTCTTTGAGAATGAGGGGAAGAGAAATGGGGTTGTGCGTCTGTGTCTCTTGTGTGCTAACGGGCAGGAAATTTCCCAAGCCACCTTCTTACAAATTCTCTCCTGTGTAGAAATTGCCTGTAATTTCCAGGCGGAGCTTTACAGTGAATTGTGCCTGCTGTCGGTGAGCAGAATCAGTGCATAACCAGATATGAAATTCTAAAGCTGATATACTGAAACCCACACACTGCATGATTATTTATTACACTTCTCATACCACTCTTTCTCTAAAGAGCCCAGGAAGATGTACATGGTTCTCTTGTCCCTCTCCTTTTATCCTCACAACAACCCTGCAAGGTAGTTTAGGTTGAAGGATGGTGGTGCGCTGTCAAAGGGTGCTTATGTATTTCAGGGCTTAGTATGGATTTGAACCTAGCTCTTGCTAGTCCTCACCTGACATTCTAACCACCACTATGCCAGTTTTGCTTTTCTGATTATTATTTTTAATGCTGTGACAGTTCACATAATCAAGCTTGATACCAGGTACATTGACCAGTAGCTGCCCTGTTTTGTAGGCTTTTACATTCATCGAATGAATAAAAATCCATGTGCAGATCCCTCTTTAGCAAAAGCCAGGCAGGCAGGCATGCAACCCATTTGCATGCACCAATGTTGTCATTCATTAGCACATGTTAAAGGAGGAGCTCAAACAGGGACCTGGCTTCTTTCATGGTAGTAGCGTAGCTGCAAAACTAATGGTGTATGCTGGTTGTTTCTTTTTTAATTATTTTAAAACCCTGCAGATTTCGTTTTCTCTGAACTGTATCCAAATGTAAATGGCAAGTCTTTGCTTCAGGAGTCAGTTGTATTTTATTTTATTTTAAAAAACCCAAAAACCAATATTTTCAATTCTGCACTTTTGGACGAACCAATTTAAAAATAAAAAGTTGCCCTCTTACTGAATTACTGCATAGTCAAGCAGCTGTGACCTTAATTGCCTTAAAGGAGAGACAACAGAAAACCTGAAGTGAGTGCACAAATCCTGGAAGATAGGCTAGAAGTAGCCCTTACACATGCACAACTACCATATTTCTGTTAAATCAGCTGACATTTATTTTTCTAGCCATGCTGTGGAGGTGGACATTAATTTGAGAGGACATGTTAAATGAAAAGGGGTGTTACCTTAACTCTGCTGTGCTTGCTCTGCCCTTTTCACAGAATCCTTAATTAGGTCTTTGCTTCCCTGTTTGCTGTTCTGTCAGCTGTAGCTTATGGGCGTTTTTGCATCTGAAGCTTAAATCAGGTTGTGCTCAAATTGGCTTCTAATATTAATGTAAAACATTAGCTATAATGTACACTTGATTTACCTTCCTTAATGTAGGATAGAATAGCAACATTCGTATGTGGTATACAAATAGTACTGAAGGGTCTCGTAAAACTTAAGTAGTGCCTTTCTGGATCAGAGCAGAAGCCCTGTGTTCAGTCTTCAACAGCAGCCAGCCAGATGTTCCTGGGAATCTCACCAAGAGGGCAAGATGGTCTCTACTGTTTGATCCCAGTTTCTGTTTTGCTGTTGGGTGTAATAGCCATTGATAGACCTCTCACCCCATGGATTTGTGGGCTCCTTTAGAAATATTAAGCTGGTGGTGATATTAAGCTAGAGTGGTACCATAGCATCACTCTAGCTTGTTTGCTTGCTGGATTTAGAGCCCAGTCAATCTCAAGGACTCAGCGTCAATAATTATATTAATGTAATCTATCCATCCATATCCCTGTCCACCCAAACCCAATGTGAATAAAGCTTTCAACCTTACACCACTTCAGTTCAGAGTTTGGTGAGCCTTCTTTAGAGGATGATCCCAAAGTTGTGTGGCATGCCTTAGTGTGACTTTTGTAGGCCAAGTTTGGCACTTGGTGTATTTTAGAGAGAGTTCCTGATTAGTCTTGGAGGAAAGGGTAGGACATAAGACTGCAGATAGTTTCCTAGCTTTGTGGGGCCCTGACCACTTAGTGAATCCTGTAGGTTAAATATGGGTTGAGGTGGACTACTTATTTCCCTTTATTAGTCCTTTTTAGTGTCACATGTGAATATTGTGATTTCCCTTAAAAACGAGGTTTAGCCTCATTCTCTCCACAAATACACAGCTCCTTTTAGATGCTATGTTCTTTACTATGTTAATTACAGTTGGGATACAGCTATTAAGTTGTCAGGGTGTCTTCTTGTCAGAGTGTGTGTTAATTTCATTCATTCCATTCCCTTTGGCAATTTTCCTACATTCACTCTCTATTCTTCACACTCTACTAGTAGGGCTTCCATTTATAGAGAGATGGCAAATATATTTGGTGCAATCAGGGAGTGGCATTTAGTTAGACGCAGCTAGAAATGGGCTTTTAAAGGAATACTTGGGCAGGGATTGTGCAAAAACTGGAGTCATTTGTTGTACCCATTTGTCCAAAATTCATCATTGTCCACTGTACCAAGGAAACAGGATATTGTTCATAGAGAACAATAAGAAGCTTTAAGAAGTCTCTTAGTTTCTTGCTGCTTCAGCAGGGAAGGCTATCGTTGTCTGTGTGACTTTCACTGGTTATTGTCTAGTACTGTACTCTAAATTGATGCCATTTGGATTACTTGTTCTCACCAACTCCCAGTCTTTTTTACGCTTTGATCCTAAACACATTTGCTTGGAATAGAGGTCATCAGCCCCTCACAAGATGCTGTGTGTAGTATTCTCAGGTTGCAATTTTGAATACAGAACACTGCTGTTAGAAAACCAGGAGGTTCATACAATTTGCAGTTATTGAGACATGTTGCAATAATAACCACAAGCTGCCTTCCTGCATACCTTTCTGCAAGTGTAACATATAAAAAGCAGGAGAGGAGTAGCAGTTGTAAAGCTAGGAATGTATGGCAAATGCTCTGTGTGAAGCCAGAAGAACTGGAGCATATCTCTACACTACAAGCTTATAGATGTCTTAAGTATCATTACTTCCCCCAAAGAATCTTGGCAACTGTAGCTCGGTGTGTGTGCCGGGAAGTACAGGAAGGAGGTTCCCACACAGTACTACAATTCCCAGAGCTTTCTTGAGACTGTAGTGCAGATATGGCCAGCATTATTAATTTAACAACCCCTTTGATCAGCAAACTTCATCATATTTCTGCTACCTCCAGGAAGCTAGATTCTTTGAAATACATCAATCAAGTACAGGTGGTCCAAAACTCTCACACTACAGCAACCTTCACCAGCCTGTGCCCTCCTGATGTTTTGGACTTTGGCTAGGGCTGGTGGAAGTTGTAGGCCAGAACATCTGGAGAGCGCCTGGTTGGTGAAGGCGGCACTACACAAATCATATGCTTTGCAAAAGTGGATGTAGAACCACCCTACTTTCATAGCAACCCCCTTCCTACTAGGAATCTTGGGATGAGCCCAGAACCTCCATAAAGGAAGGTCAAGGTCATAAAGCTGAGGTCAAGTGGGGCACGGATTGAATTTTATGTGCTTGTTGGAACAAGGGGGAAAGTTTGCACTCAGTCTGGGAGACAGCCTTTTAATTTAGCAACTCATCTGCTAGCCAGAGGCCAGCAGGAATTCTGCACAAGCACTGAATGAGCTGGCAAGACATGAGACTCCATTTTCCTCCTCCGGGTTGCTTGGTTGAGCAGGGAAGAAAAGTGAATCCCTCAGTGCAGTCCCTTCTCTGCCAGCTCACTTGGGAGAATACACCTTTTGCTTGCTTTCTTTTTTGCTAGGCTGTTAAGAGGCCAGTGACCTGGATATTCGTGCTGGACATGGAGGAAAGGGATCCATGAAAATCCAGAATGCTAGCAGGCTCTTAGCAGGCAGGCTAGTAAAATATATTACAGTACAGGCAAATAACTTTTGTGGACTCTTACACCAAATCCTGCATGCTAGCACTGGACATCAGATCACAAGATGATGTTTGCAACACTGATGATGAGAAGGCCAGACAACTGAGTAAAAAATGCCCTTCCTTGCCACTGGGTAAAGTGGATTAGTTTCAGGGATGAAAATGTTTTCTTCATTCTAGTTAGGCTGTTTATTCAGTGCTAGGGGAGGGTGACTCCTTCCATGACTCTTCATCATTTTCATATGACAGGGTCTATTACAACAGGAGATGAAAGGAAAAGGAGTTTACAGTCATTTTAAAGCTTAGGAGGTACTATCAATTATAGCAGTAGGCAAAGCAATTAACATGAATTTAAAAACATTAACTTGTAGGTAAGCCCTGCTCATCTAAATGGAACATCCTTTTAAAATAAGTGTATTTGAGATAGCAGCCTTAGGTGATTTTACAGTCAATTTCGTTTCTTGTTCCAAGTGTATCTACTTTATTTTTGTTTAACAATCCTTGTCCTAAATTAGGATAGCACATTCTTGAAGTATAGGGGATAACTATTAGATTGTGCATTTAAAACCTCTTGCTCAGGGCTGGTGCAGATGCAATAATGGCTCTTTCTCAACCAGCCAGCTGGAAAATTAGGGTTTCATTGCCCTTTCCCCCTTTAGCTCCTTCCTCATATGGACCAAATCCTTCATCCCGCCTAAATCACAGCTAAAGGGCACAGCAAGAGTGTCCGTTAACCATGGTTGAAGCTAACCAGGTTCCCTCTTGAGCAGGGTTTCTTAACCAGCTACAAAGCCAGTTTTTAAATCCTGGTGAAGCAGGATGCCTAACTTGCATTAAATGTGTTTCAAGAACAGTGCTCTTATAGCCATTTATTGTAGTTATGGCAGGGGAGAGGAATTTTCCCAGTGAGGGAACACCACTCCTCCATCTGTCCTCTAAAGTAGTCCAGGTGGGAGCACATTTGTGATGGAGCCAGGGCAAAAAGGCCACTTATTGCGCACCAGCAGACACATTCAAGTGCTTAGGAGGAGTGTGTGGAAACGTAAAAAGCCTCCCCACCCATTCCCTTCCTCCTCCTGGTCTTAAAACTAGTGCCCAGCCTCCCTTTCCTATTTACAGATTGGGTTTAGCTGAATGTTGTGATGGGGGTGAGTAGGGATTTTTTGATCAGCTGCAATTGATTGGCAGTCACTTTTTTTTGCCTACTCCATACTGTAGAAGAACATGGTTGGAGCACTTAGAGGTGGGAGCTGAATAAATAGCTTCATTGGTTTGGTCACTTGTCAAGTGTGTGTGAGAAAGGGAAGAGGCTGGCACAAAGAGCACCCTGAGACACTTTTCGGGTTTATAGTTATTCCAGAGACTCACTTTTCAGGTTGTGTGATTCATGGGGCAGGTTATAGATCAGTTTTTAGGCTAACCTATTTGGAGTTGTGGGGTCTAAGGGGGTGTGAGTCAGGAAACCCTCCTGCTTCAGCTGAAGGGGGTCTAGTGCAGGGAAGACCCAGAATTAAGGCCAACTTCTTTTCCTGCAGCACAGACTCACCCAATCACAAGATGCCTATCAGACTGATAGATAATATGGAATATTTCCCACACATTGGCTTCCTTCCCCTATGAGTATCATAAGGTTACAACTTGTCATTAATAAAATGGTCTGTATTTAAACTCACGCCTTGTGTCTTTCCTGTTTATTTCTGGTATCCTCACACAATGTACAATTTAGTGGCCCTGTTTAATCATGTTTAAGAGACAGCCAGCATTGTACCTGCTCTGGTAACAACAAACAAACAAACAAGTTATTCAAAAAGAGCAGTATAGAAGAGGAAGTGATTATAAACCCCAGCTAAACAACGGAAATGGAGTGAATATAATATGTTTTAATCTGATGCCTTCATCATGGCCTACTGTAGGGTAGATAATTATTGTTTCCCTAGTATTATTTTCATCTTGATTCTAAACATGTTTCCGTGAAATAAGTAAGTCCATTGATTTCAGAGGTTTTGTTTCCAAGAAAGTGTGCTTGGGATTGTGGTGTTGTCTTCCTTTCTTCAGTGATTTGATGCGAGTCTCACTAATTTCTGTAGAAATTGCTTCCAGATTGTCACACATCTGCACATGAGGGATAGTAAAATTCTTCATGCCGCTCAGCAAGATGATATAGATGACAAAGCTACCCTGTGGTGAGAAATTTCACCTCAGAGTAGTTTATCTTTGTGGGAAGAGACTGAGAGACATCAGTCACAAAAAGTAAAGATGGGGTATCAGAAAGTACAATTGGCGCTAAGATACCTTTCTCTTCAGAGGATTTCTTGGATACAATTTATGTTCATGCTAAGGATGATTTCACATATGCTATAATATAAGTTCATAACCAGAAAAGTGTGAAACTGCTACCATCCCCTTGTTCATTCAAGCTGTTACCTCAAAATTGAATATTCGCATTACATATTAGCTATCACTTATGATGGGTTTATATCTTTTCTGATAAGTTAGAACCTATTCAATTATCTTAGTTTCCTCTGCTCAAGGAATTGTAAGGTTTCTTTGGGGATCCCTTGCAAAGACTTACAAGCAGTCTCAAATAACTTCATTTTCCAGGATTCCCTGAAGCAAGGTGTGACAATTAAACTGGTATAAATACTGTTTATGTGTATGGTGTAAAGTTGCATTTCAGATTATGGCTACCAGCCACCCAGTCTGGAAATGGGGAGGAACCAAATCTGCATTGGCTCCTTTTTGGCTTCTGGGCATAAGGTGCCCTATAAAATCTTAGTAGGTTTCAATGCTCACCACGCCATTTGTTCCTTGCTTCCATCCTGACTTTTCAGGTCAACCTCATGCACCTTCTTGACGGTACCATTCATGTGCCAGCTTCAGTCATCAAGGGCACATAGAGAGCCATTGCAGGTAGCTGCTCTGTAATTGTAAAAATCTGCTCCCTTTAAAACCCATCAAAATCCGAGCCCAGTTGCCATGTTGAATTGCTGGAAGGTTGATTTGTTTGGGCTGATGCTGTCCTAGAAAGAAGAAGGTTGATTGTTTGGGTTGATGCTCTACTAGAGAGGAGAAATGTGGCTAGATACACGAACGAATAAACTGCTTCCAGGGGTCCCCCTCCCTGCCTTTGGCATGTGGCTAGTGCTTATTATCTTAAGTCAGTGATGTCCAAACTTGGCCCTCCAGCTGTTTTTGGACTACAACTCTCATCATCCCTAGCTAACAGGACCAGTGGTCAGGGATGATGAGTTTGGCCATCGCTGTCTTAAGTGAAAGAACTCGATTTAGGCTTTTATGCCCACCTGTCATGGAAGTCCTTATTCTCAATCCTACGGATGTGCAGACAGAGCTGTGGTTCCTTGGTGGTAAGGGAAAGAATTCTCTACATATTCAGAGGCTTGGCGTTTATACTTAGCATATTCTCTGCCTCGTATTGCAAATATATTCTTGCATTGAACCCTGGCGATCCCTGCATGTGGCAAATTGCTTGAAAGGGTTTATTTTCCTAAACCTATTCTTTATCCTACAGGCAGCAGCTGTGGCACAATGCGCCTCCCCCACCCCACCCTCTTGCTGGTAGGCATGGAAGAATGCACTTCTTCGTTCAGGGAGTTATGCTGTCTGAACTTCAGATACAAACCAGCACTAGAATTCTGATTTTGGAACAGAGTCTGACATATATCTGATACACATATCCAGACACATCTGGATATTTGGCTCTTAAAAGGAATTCTCAAATGTCACTCTCTATTACCAAGCTGGCATTTTACATGCGTTTTGTAAACTATATTATGTTTTACAGAAGAGGCAAATTTTCTCTCTCTCTTCATGCATTTTTCACATATTGTTTGTATGGGAGTAACTGGATCTTCTCATCTAGGGCAGAGTTAATTTAGACTAAAATCACTTTAAATTGCCTACCACAATTAGTCATTGACTATCATTTTGCATTTGATATAACCCCCTCTAGCTTTGCTATAAAATCAAATTAACTGTTGAGGATAATATGGTTTAAGTTAGATTCCTAAACTCCCTTTAATTCAATTTATTCTCTGAGGTGAACAAGCTAGAGCTGGGATGTTGTGGAAGACAAGAGACATATACTATTATTTTGTCTATGTTTTTCAGGATGCACATTCCATATACACAGTGAAGGGTCTGTTTTCAGTTACAGATACCAAGAACTGAAGAATGCCTGCTGCCAGTGTTACTAATGATAAATTCCCAGTAGGGAGTTGTCTTTGCTGTCGGTTTACCATTTACGTTTTCAAATTCTGATAATGAGCTCTACTTTGGGCAAACAATCCATTGCGGGGCTTTGGTTACTATATTCTCACCCCCACCCCCAATAAAATTCTATTCTATTCTGCTCATAACTTTGTAGGTAGTGGTGATCACTTCCCATTCCGGCCCACTCTCAAAGCCATATCAACCATGGCAGCTGCTGCATGAACTGACTCCCACATGCAGGCATGACTACGTGAAGGCCAATGGCATGGCTTCATCCTCGTTGATGTTGAGTTTGCATTGACAGGCTGCTGGTATGGCTTGTTAAGTGCTCAAGAGTAGTATGCAAAAACCATAAGTGACCCTCACTGTGCATGCAGCCAGCAGTTAGTATCCCTTGTGGCCACCATAAGGGAGGTGGTTGTGACAATATGCTTCCACAAATGATGGCTAGAGGGACACGGTTGATGCTGTGGTCTAAACCACTGAGCCTCTTGGGCTTGCCAATCAGAAGGTCGGCAGTTCGAATCCCCGCGACAGGGTGAGCTCCAATTGCTCTGCCCCAGCTCCTGCCAACGTAGCAGTTTGAAAGCATGCCAGTGCAAGTAGATAAACGGGAAGGTAAACTGCGTTTCCATGCGCTCTGGTTTACGTCACAGTGTTCGATTGCACCAGAAGCGGTTTAGTCATGCTGGCCACATGACCCGGAAAGCTGTCTGTGGACAAACGCTGGCTCCCTTGGCCTGAAAGCGAGATGAGCGCCGCAACCCCATAGTTGCCTTTGACTGGACTTAACCATCCAGGGGTCCTTTACCTTTTACAGATGATGGCTGTGGTCTCAAGTTTCATAGTGGTTTCGCTGAGCACATGGAGCTCTGTGGGGGCAGATGACGATTTAAACATGTAAGTGCTAGAAAAAAATGTGCCTTGTGCACAATGATCCTGATTCTGAGGAGGCAAGGATGATAAGAACGATGATAAGAATAATATAACAATGTGACATGTCAATTATGCAAACATCTGACTATAATTATATCCAATCCCATTGCATCATGGTAGAAAAAAATTTATATTTAAAAAGGAGTTGCTCTTAAATGTGACAGAATAGTAAGGATGTAGGAGAATTGTATCCCATAAAGATATGCAATACATGATAGACCCATTTCAGCATTTGCTTTTATAATGTTTTCACAGTAAGAATGGACAGTAATAATAATCCCTGCATTGTAGGGCGTTGGACTAGATGACCCTTGGGTTCCTTCCAACTCTAAGATTCTGTGATAATTCCATACTTCAAATGGCATTCGAAAATACTTTCCTCAGTGTTAAGGATGTTAAGGACAGGAGTAGGGTAGCAGCATCACCTTGCCTGAATATGCTGAGGGGTTCCTACTTTATGGCACTGCCTTAGAATGATGTTTACCTGGAAAGAGAATTTTCTTAATCGTGACATTCACTCTGTGGAATGTTCTCTTCAGGAAGGCTTTCCTGGTTCTAAATCTGCAATGGGGCCTTTTAGATATAGCTTGCAAAAGAGGTAAAGCTATGTATTTCTACACAACTTACTCCTAAAAGCCCACTCCATGGGAAAGTCTCAGACCTAACACTGAGCAGAGAAAAGTTGGATATAATCCATAAAGAAGCAAAAGTGTTCTTGAACTACTATGATGATTCTTCTCCATGGTGCATGTGCAGAAGAATTTGTCCATGGATCATATCCCTTACTAGTTTATCAATTTTATACTTTCTCAGGGCCTAATTCTTTGGGTAGTATCTGATGAAAATAATGAGTCTCGAATACTTTGAGGAGTATGGAGTTTCTTTAAGCTAAATATATGGGATTGTTGGCATCGAGATGAATTGCAGTTCCACAGGGGTCACTGGAAGAGCTTTAATTTCAACTCAGTTAACCTCAGCTAATTTAAAATACATTAAAAATGTTTAAATCATATGCTTTCACTCAGACTTTTTACATCAGCCCTTGCATGTAGCTAGTGGTAATACTGTGTGTGTGTGTGTGTGTGTGTATATATATATATATATGGGGAACCTTTTCTTAATTTACCATGGAAAATCGACTCAATTAACCAGCATAAATCCAGTCCTGAGACATTAGCTATGGGAATTACATGCCAAATCAATTTGGTGTTTTGTCAGTTGATAGTGTCTGAGCCTAAAATCCTGCAGTGTCGTTTGCTGTCTTATTTAGTTTGGCTTAAGACTAAAGCAAAGTCTTTTGCATTTGGGAGTCTACCAAAACTTGGCAGCTATATCTATTTGCCATGGAATCCCTGGCCTGACACACCCAAGATCAAATATTTGATTGGATACACCTTGTTGCTTGTGAATGTTTATGTTTCCAGTATTAGAAATTTAATGTTCTTTTGTTCATATTGTGCAGGTTTGGATTTAATGCTAAACCATGCTTTAGTGTTATGAGAACAAGCCTAGGCAAACTCCTTTCTCCTATAGTAGGCTACAAATAAGGGTTCAGAAGCTTTGGGTTCTATTATAGATTAGCCAAAGCTTGCCATGCTGTCCAAATCCAACACACTTTACACTCTACAATGTATGAAGATGACTTGTTTCAACAAAGCATAGTTATGATTAACTACTGTTTAGGGTTTGGATGTGTGGATAATCTGAAGCAGAAGCTTCCAGTGTCACTGCAGAAGTGCTGGAGGACACAGAGAGGCATTTGGAACCAGCCTCACTGTTGCTCACCCTTGTAATGCTAAGCCATGGTTTAGTGTTGCATGCCAGCTAGATCATTGTTGGGAAAGTCCATAGATAAGATCAAATCAGTGAAATGGTAAATGTTATTAAGATGAGATCAGACAAAAACTGAAATAATTTCCCTCAGAGAAACCCTGCTTCTTCATTAACATGCATAGAAATATCCATACTTTTGTTTAGTCAGCTATAGACTTACATTGGCATGAAGTGCAATCGTATGCATATATATTTAGAACTTAGTCCCATTGAATTCATGGGGGTTATTCATAAGTAAGCATGTTCAGGACTATAATCTAAAACCAACCATTTCAGCTTAATGACTAATTCTATGGTGTTTACTCAGTCTACTTCTGTACCCTCAATATCTGCCTTCAAGTACTCCACATAATCAGGGTTTGGGCTGTGCTTTTAGACATCCAACAGAACATGCAGATATTGAGGCAAGGTATGCAGGATTGGTGCTGAAGACTGGAGGCACAGTCTCCATGCGTTTGGGGATCGAGTGGACACCCCTTCTCTTGGACTGCGACTGTCATTTTAGAGTGGTCCAGCAAACTATCTCCTGAAAATCAGCTTCTGAAAGAGTAATTGGATGAAGAACACTGTTCAGTCAATCACTTAATGCCTTTTCTCCGTATTCCCCCCCCCACTGTATAAAATGGAGGTCTAGCATACTATTTTAGAGGTTGTGACTGAAACACGGTCTAATTACTGTTTATTTTCGTCTGCTGAATGGAGTGAGGCAGTTGTAGTTAGGCAGAGCCCACACCTACAGTAGGCAGAGAGAGCCATCTGCATAGCTTGAAAGATAGTATTAAGTTACACATCAAAGAGAACAATATCCCAGCTTGTCTCATTTTCCTAAAATAGGGGGTGTTTGTGATATGTAGATATGTATCTACTGCAGGGGTGAGCAGCCTCGTTTCCTGTGGGTGGGAGGAATAGAAAAAACAACGGAAAGGGTTTGGTAGACAGAAAACAACAGTATGGCAGAAAGAAAGGAAGGAAGGAAGGAAGGAAGGAAGGAAGGAAGGAAGGAAGGAAGGAAGGAAGGAAGGAAGGAAGGAAGGAAGGAAGGAGGGGCAGCCCTCCCACTTGTTTCTGGTCACACTGAAAAGGGGAACATGCACCTTTGGCTCTAGTACTGCCCACACAGACTACTCCCACCCACTACTGGCCTACAACCCCAGCAGAACCCTTGAAGAAATCCCTTGACAGGAAAGAAGTTCCCACTTCTTATCTGCTGGATGAAGGTGCAACATGACATCTGTGTGATTATCTCTTGAGCAAAGGCCTGCTAGAAAGTGGGAGACAGGACTCTTCTTATGCTTCAAAAAGAGTCTAGATCTCAACCCATATCTTTGGAGTTGGTGTAGTATTATCTAGAGCAGGGGTGAGGAACCTCCTGCCTATGTCCCCAGTGTTGCCTTACAGGGTTCTCTATCCAGTCCTAAGGACTCTAGGTCCCTCAAAAGCAAATGCAGACATGGCATTGCAAGGACTTAAAAGACCTGGGACACAGGCCCAGACACAAATTTTCATAGATATCTGGGAAGTTAAGGCTAGGGTTGCCATATTTCAAAAAGTAAAATTCTTTAAGCTTTCTGAGCTGTTTCTGCTGCTTTTCCCATTGCGTTGCCATACACCCAGGTTTTCCCTGACATTTTGCTGTTTCGGCAAAATTCCCCCTGACACCATTTTTTCACTGGAAAACCAGGACATGTCAGGAATTTTCCTGACGGATGGCAAGCCTGAGTTAAGGCAGTGGTGGCTGGGGTCTTACCAGCAATGTGGTTCATAGTGCGCCCAGCTGCCTTGTAAGCAAAGTAAAAATATTTATGTTTTAGAGAAGGGACAGGAGGAAGGAGATCTGTTGTGTAAGACCTCCCAATCAACCATAATTGTGGAACCAGAATTTGCTGGTCGAATCCCACCCCAAAATAGCAACAGTTTAGAAGTGCTCTGAGAACTCGGGGACTTATTCCATCCTTCATTCTACAATTTTGTGCACTAAGTTTGCAGTAGCATGTATCTTTTCGGAACTTAGCCCACACTGATTTTGCATCACAGAAATTTA
Organism: Zootoca vivipara; assembly: GCF_965207765.1. NCBI lineage: Eukaryota > Metazoa > Chordata > Lepidosauria > Squamata > Lacertidae > Zootoca > Zootoca vivipara. The sequence continues at coordinate 80,079,313 of NC_142586.1, forward strand.
GGGTGAAGCAATAATTTTGGATTGGGCATTAGGTTCCCACGGGACCTCTCAGGTAGTTTCCATGCTACTATATGGACATTAACTTCCATTTTGAGCAAATGGAAATTAAGTGTTTTGTAGTTTTAACTGCAGAAATTTGGAAGGCTTAAAATTCTTTGGGCTGGATCCAGAATTCCTGCGAGCCATGGTGAGCTTCTTGGAAGCAGAGCAGAATAAAAATGTAATTAATTAATAACAGCATTATTATTATTACTGTTACTGTTGATACTACTACAAGTTATCTGATAATAGTTTTCTTCACTATGGTGAGATGCATAGTATTATATTTCTTATTTAAATTGTAATAATTATTTCTAAAAATGCATTTTTAGTTATAAATTAATGCATGCAAATATTATGAAAAGATTTGCTCTCTTTAGTCTTTTGTGTGTGTGATGAAGTTTTTGTTCTTTCTTGTTCTTTGTACACTACTCTTTCCCAGTAGTGTACCTAAGGGGGAGAGAGGGGGGTGTCCTGGGTGGCGCTGCTCCCAAAATCAGTGCAGCCTGGGGTTCGGCTCCCAGCACGCTGGGCTGCTGCATCCCACCACCCAGCCACAGCTCTATCTCCCCTTCTGCAGCTCTTAACTCAGTTTTGACCTTGCACTTGTCATTGAACAAGTTACTTACTTTCAGTTGATTTTAGCATCTTATGCCAAATTGTAGCCAGTTCCTCTTGCCAGCCATTTGCCAAATGTCCTACAAAGATCTAGCAATCCATTAGTAGCTCTGACCCATATTTTAAAATTAGAAGCTTACACAAAGTCAGCTGATAGAAACTGAATGTGTCTACTTACACCCTAGAAAACCACCCACCCCCCGATACTAATAGCTGGAAAATAACTTGGGGTTATACTGGGAATGATTTGCCAGAGCTTTTCCCTCCCAATGGTTGTGAGCACTTTTAAGAGTGAATGTAATCAGAATCCTAAGCCACACCTTTGTTATCTCAGATTCCCACACAACTCTTGTTGAATGTTACCTTGGCCAAAGTAGAAAAAAGTGTTCAACTCACTCCAGCATCAAAGAAAAAGCCCTTGTCATCTTTATCAGTAGTGATGTAACGCCCAAAGTGGGAGAAGGACTATTTTATACATGTGTAAGGAAGCACTGCACTAAGATTTTTCACTTTCTTCAACCCACTGCACTGCTGGCTTACTTTTGTATTTATTATTTAAAATGTTTCTATGTGGCCCTTCAATGAAACTTTCAGGTTGAGTTACCATGGAATAATCTGTTGTCTCTCGAGACAGAGGGATGCCAGCAGCAACAACACAGAAGCATAACAACAACAAATAAACACCAGCAGCGATAATCATACTGCACAATCAACAAACAGCAGAAAACAGAAATCGTCAAACAGTTAAAAACCAACCATAAAATACAACGGAATGCATGAAACCACAGTTAGGCTTTCAGTTCAAAAACCCAGGCAGATAAATAGGTCTTTGCCTTGCCCTAAAATGATATCAGAGCTGGTGCCCTTAGATCAGATGACACTCTGCAAATTATCTATTTTAATACACAACTCTTTTTCAACAGGCCATTTCCCCTAATTATACCACCATCCAAAAACTAAGAGAGATTGTGTGTGAAATATTTAAAGGTTAATGAATTTATCACACCAACACTTTTTCTTATTTTGGAAGATGTTCTTTTCAGTTGAAGGGTATGTAAGCCTAGAAGTGTCCTAAAACCCATTTAATTATTATTTATTTATTTATTTATACCCTGCCCTGGGTATACTCTGGGCGGCTTCCAACCGAATATTAAAAACAGTACAGCATCATAAATAGCAACTCATCTGATTACCTGTGGTAAGTAAAAACTACCCCACCCTCTGGCTAAGAGCTGGAGAAGGAAGCCTTCCTAAACTAGAACAGCTGATTTATTCCCCCTCCCCCTCTCTTTTAGCTAGTCAGTGTGCAGACCTTAGGAGCGGGAAAGAAGGGAGGCTATTTTCTTCTGGATGTCCATTTGCAAGGACTTCAAAATATACTTGTTTTAAAGTATTTTAGTTAAAATCAATGGGACTTGCTTTCAAGTAAACCCTTAATTTACATCACTGCTGAAATATAAGTGCTCGCTTTTACTTTGCTTTTGAAATAAATGACACCAGGCCAAAACCTGTAGAATAGGCAAACTGTGTGGTTATTTCTACCCTGCTTATGAGTAGCTATTACTGCCTAATGTTGACTTAAACATAAGTCACAATACAACTGCACCTGTTTCAGTTGACTTAGTGGGGCTGCACCGATGCACATGGCTTGAGAATAGTAGTCAGAGATTCCCATGTAGACCCAGAGAGAGCAACGTAACAAATAATTGTTGCTGTCCAGCAAATTTCACGAACCACATCAAGCATTTCCTAGGACTTCCTTTTAACTAAAGCCATGCACAGTTCAACATTACACACAGTCATTTGTTTTCCTGTTACACTAGACAAGAGCCAAGGCAATAAGGTTGTTTTTTTTAATGACCCTTAATGCACAGATGGCCTCAAGAAGGGTTAAATGTGAAGGAGGATTCTAAAAGGAAGGTTGAAGCAAGTCTTGGCATGTCTCTCCTGCTAGTCAGAGGTGAAAGCTATGCATAAGGCTGTAGAATGTCACTGCCACCTAGGATTTCCCTTCAGCTTACTGATAGGAAAATGCCACAGCAGAAAGTAAAGCTGCTCTTACTACGTAATTGTTAAGATTGTTTGAGTAACATTAACATGACAGTAGGAAGAGGTTGGCCATAAATATAATGCCTATTTGTATCATTAGGGGTTAGCGCACTTAAGTGGAGTTTTAGTATTTTTGTGCAAAGCTTTGCTTTGGGGTGGGCTTCTCAAAATCAGGAAGATCGCTCCAGTAGCACATGGGGGGGAATCATTCAAAGGCCACTGGGAGGTATCTTGTGTAAGCTATCATAACAATGGGTTTAGGATATCCTTAATTCATGGGTCATGTAATGATGCTTTCAGGGACCATTCCCAACATGCATGTCCAGAAATCCATGCTCCCACAGAACACCCTCAAAGTTACCAAGCGCCTATTCAAACATTCAAGAGGGCATATGGTGGAGTCCTCGTATCACCTTGCAATTCATTTGTGGAATCACTTGTTTGAAAATGTTGCCACATAGCTTTTCACAAAATTCTTCTCTCTCCTGAAGATAAAGCTAGATGGCTTATCCCCATTCCATTAAACTTCCTACATTTAAGGGATTCAGATGTTTAAGCACTTTCTTCATAGCTGAACAAGAAAAGCCCATGTGGGAATGTTAAGGACAGAGCTTGCATGTGTATCTTCTCCTGACTTTTGTGCCCCCACAAGTGCTTTGACCCCTTGAAGAGAACTAAAGACCAGTATGCTAGATTTGGTGGAAGCAAATTTTAGAATAAGTATTGGGGAGGGGCCACATACACACACACACACACACACACACACACACACACACACACACACACACACAACATTTTACTGCACTGTGTGATCCATCCACACCGATGCTATAATTTCCCGTATCTACTGTGTAGACTGTGCAGTTGCAGAGATAGGCTATGCTGCATCACAACATCCAAAACCTGAGTGGAAACATCTTAGTTGGCAGGTTTGACACTATGTGATGTTAAAGAGAGAACAATTCCTATGTGCCTTGCCTCTTCAGACAAGCCATGCACCAGCAGTGCCCCATCTGTGTGCAGCTTTCCACACTGTCTCATATTAACATTGTTATTGTTGATTCCCAGTACCTAAGATCACCCATGACAATCACATATCAAACCCCAGTGATATAAATTTTACACTGAATATCTAAAAGGCCACACTATTCTGTTGCCAGTCATCAAGTATAGAGAAATCAAGTGAGCTGCGTGCATGTGTGACTAGTCATTAGCCTTCAACAGTGCTATGGATCTGGTGAGTTTTAATTTCTTCTTTTTGCAGTTTTAGTATGGTACAAAGACTGCTTTCATGCATCACACTGGGCATTTATGCAAAAGCTTCTGGGAAATTACATCCAAACAGATTTACACAACACTCCCAGAGTATTAGTCTCCTGTCCATCTGTACTAATGGGTTGTTAGTAACCATTATGTAACCATTTATAGTGATTTTAGTTGAGGAACAAATATTACTGTTGGATCAGTAGGCACCACAAAGCCATATTTTCCAGGTTTGACCCAAGACTGAATTTGAACTTGGATGTATGAAAACACACATGCCCACTGAAAAAAAATCACTTCCCACCAAAAAAAAGCATTTATAAGACATTTTGCTCCTGTTTATTTTTCATATCCATGACCCACATTTTAAGAAACATCCTCCCAATGTATGTATTAAAGGTAAAGGGACCCCTGACCATTAGGTCCAGTCATGACCGACTCTGGGGTTGCGGCGCTCATCTCGTGTTATTGGCCGAGGGAGCTGGCGTTTAGCTTCCAGGTCATGTGGCCAGCATGACAAAGCCGCTTCTGGCAAACCAGAGCAGCACATGGAAATGCCGTTTACCTTCCCGCTGTAGTGGTACCTATTTATCTACTTGCACTTTGACGTGCTTTCAAACTGCTAGGTTGGCAGGAATAATGTATGTATGTATTAATTGCACACAAATCTTTCAGTGAGATATATGCAAGAGAACAGTTCATACATCCTATTTCATGCCATTTCTATGCTTATAGAAAATTCCATGGTATACGTGTGTGTGTGTGTGCGTGCGTGCGTGGGGGTGTTGTAAAAAGCTTAAGGACTACAACATGGGCAACTGACACTTTTAAATGCATTAGAAGGAAAGTAGATGATATATCTGCTATATACTATTGTTCTGTTTCACTTGGGACACAAAATGTGGAGCAAGAAGGCATACAATTGGCCATCTGGTTCAGTCACTTGCTTCAGTGTTCATAGACATTTTGCCTAATTTTTTTTGTAATTCAGCCTCCTAGTTTCTTAGATTATCCTTGTTGTATCCATCCAACAATCATTCACTCTCTTCCTTCTAACAACATTAAGTGTATGATCCAGGAAAAGTTAATGATTTTTCAGTTCCATTGGTTGCAGTGGGAGATATGTTGAAAGCTATTCTCACCATAGCTACCTTGAAGGAGGATAAGGCTATCAATAGCAAGCAGTAATAATGTTTACGTATTACCTCCAGTGTCAGTGGTTTTATGTCTCTGAATACCAGGGGCTGGGGAACATGAGTGGGAGAGTGCTATTGCACTCATGTCCTGCATTTGAGCTTCCCATAAATACCTGATGGGCCACCATGGGAACAGAATCCAACCATTCTCAAGTACTGAAATTAATGGAATTTTCTAGATTTAACATACCAAGTTCTTAGTCAAATTTATTTTCTAAAAACCACTAGTAATCACAGAAACACAAGCCAGTTGGGGAACTTTATAGGAGAAGTGGTCCCCAGCCCATTGGACCCTATGATGCAAAATGAGATTTTGCCTGATCTTAGTTCTTAGACTTTTCTTTACACAACCACTTTTGCAGGGTGGGATTTAAATCTCATAAATAAATACATAGGAGAGTATTCAGCAAAATAGTTGTGCTCATGCATACAAGGATCACCACTAGTGTAGTGGTACTTTTTAAACTCCGCATAGTCCTCAGATCTGCTTCAAAGGGTTAGGGGAAGTCCAGAAGAGACTTAGGAGTTGTGCAAGGGGAAGAAAGGGGAAGGACGGAAACATATCTTAGTGTTATGTTGAATAGAACCTATGGCTTTTGATCCACGTACCTTGTGATCCCTATGGTCTTTTTGGAATTCAATATCCTTCCTAAAGTATTTAATCCAAAACAGCTCTGTTTTCTTCTGGAATGGTTATCTTAACACTATCAATGACTCATCTATGACTCAGATCCTTGCATGCTCACACACCCTCTTTTGTTCTCAAAATCTTGAGTGTATCCTATCCAAACAAAATTATCTGAGAACTGATTAAAGCATTTCACACCTTTCATTTTGACCAGTTTGGTATCTGAAAGTAGAATGCCATTAGATAAATTGACTTGTGAACATTTAAATTGCAAAGTCAGCATAATGCAAAATGCTCAAAAACGTCATTATGACTAATATCCAGAGGTTCTTTTTGTAGCATATTCATTGTCCTATACTTACAGCTTATAAAATAAAGAATATCTATCCTCTCCAGGGCCATAGTGCTTTAAAATTGCTCATTTGAAAGAAGAAAGGGAGACATAAACCTTTGCTTGGAAACACGACTAAAGCTGTGCTGCTCTTTTTTTCAGCATCAAAAACGCATTTCTTGCATTTCTCCTGTTTCCAACAAAAATAGCAAATACAGCAGAAAAGAATACCATAATTCTAGTAGTATCTGTGAACTGCAGAAACCATTTAAATTGTATGAACTGCAGAAACCATTTAAATTGTATGAATTTCAGCATCTGGTCCACGACTAAGATGGGGTTCATTTAGCATAGCAGTTAAGAGTATTAGCTATGAACAGAAGCCAGAAGTTCAAATCCTGGCTTGGCCACTAACTTACTGGGTGGCTACAATATGGAACTAATCACACTGGTCTTACAGGGGGGTTGTGAAGATTACTGAGATAAGGTATATGAAGCAGTTAGGAAAAAGCACTATATAAATACCGGTACTCAGTTGTTTAAGAGTCAGTGTGGTAGAATAGTTAGGGCAGGGATAGCCAACTTGGTGCCCTCCAGATGTTGTTGAACTACCATCAGACCCAGGCAACATGACCAAGAGTCTGGGGTGATGGGAACTGTAGTCAAACAACATCTGAGGGGCATCACATTGGCTTACCCTGGGTTTGAATGTGGGAAATCCAGACTCAAGTGTAATCTCTCTTTCTGTTTGGAGACTTTATTTTCAAAATGGCAGCAGAGTACAGTAAAGCAACTACGGTATAAACCCTAAATACAGAGGTCAAATCTGCTCTATGCTTTCCTTGCCCACCTTGAGTCAGCAGCCCATTATCCACATTTTTAAAAAGAAAGAAAAAAAGAGAGAAAAGTGAAGACGGGTAGGTAAGGAAGGCATTTGTGATGATAAATCAAGATCAAAGCTCAAGGCTGGAGCAATGAGTCAAAAGCTTTGGTCCCTTCAAACAACGCCCAAAATTTCTCCCAGGTTTGATCATGCTTATTCAGGATTTATGACAATTGCATTCACTTTCCCCCCCATTTCTTCCTAAATGTAACATGTCCTCTTGTCTTTAATTTTTAAGAGATATTCAGGATTGTAGAACAATATGTTTTGCCACTTTGTTGTTGTTGTTGTTTAGTGATTTAGTCGTGTCCGACTTCGTGACCCCATGGACCAGAGCACTCCTGTCTTCCACTGCCTCCCGCACTTTGGTCAGACTCATGTTGGTAGCTTCGAGAACACTGTCGAACCATCTCGTCCTCTGTCGTCCCCTTGTGCCCTCCATCTTTCCCAACATCAGGGTCTTTTCCAGGGAGTTCTCTTCTCATGAGAAGAATAGAGTTGCTCTATTCTTAAAATGAGATAGTTAAAAGCAAAATTTATGCAGACTGACAGAACCAACTTAATCCACCATCCTACTTCATACTAGAGGTGTTGACAATGCAAAGGCAAAATCAGAACAGATGTAGTAGATTGGCTGACTTGTTTTCAGAGAACCCACACTTGAAGTATATGTCTGGGTGTAAATGTGATCTAAACATTATTTTTTAAAATATATACCATGGTACTTCTTATGAATCTCACTGCTGAGATAAATAAATCTGTCTATTTTATCATCCCACCCACACTGTGAGACAGTCTCTCTCGGCATAGCCGAGTGTTTTATGGCAGAGTGCTTTATGGCAGAGTGAAGATTTGAACCCAAGTCTCCTCAGTCCTACTTAGATACTCTTATTTATTTATTTGTGCATTTTTTAGACTTATCAGCCACTCACTGTGAAAGAGCCTTTGAGCAATGTAACAGAAAAGAAAATTAAGATCCAAATGCATAGCATAAAAACAAAAAATACAATAAAACCATTACTATGATCAATAAACAGACACAATAAAACTTCAGCAGCGGAAAACAGTTATCAATAAACAACAGAACATCCATCATTATCTGTCAAATGCCTGGGAGAAGAGAGCGGTTTTTACCTAATTTCAGCTGGGAGTTCTACAGACTTGAGGCCACAATACTGAATGCACAGTTTCTGATACAGTGGTACCTCGGTTTATGAACACAATTGGTTCCGGAAGTCTGTTCATAAACTGAAGCGTTCATAAACTGAAGCGAACTTTGCCATTGAAAGTAATGGAAAGTGAATTAATCTGTTCCAGATGGGTCCACGGCGTTCGTAAACCGAAAATTCGTAAACCGAGGTTCCACTGTAGATACATGGCATCTGAGCCTTGAGAAACCTCTAACAGAGACTCCTCCAAACTTCTGTGATTGGGCAGAGATATAAGGGATCAGACAGCCCTTGAGGTATGCTGGACCCATGTTGTTAAGGGCAGTAGTCTGCTCCCAGCAAGTGTCTTGCTGCAGAATTTTGCACCAGTTGGAGCTTCCAGACCAGGCCCAAGGCCCACAAAGAATGCATTGCAGTAATCAAGTCTTGAGGTTCCCAGTGCATGACTCACTATGGCCAGGCTATTCCTGTCCAAAAACAGCTGCAGTTGGTGTACCAGCCATAAAAGGTCCTCCCAGCCACTGAGGCTACTTAAGCCTCAAGTGACACAAATGGATCTGGGAGTACCCCCAGAGAATATAGTCTCCCTATCTGAACTTCCATATATACTTTATACTTTTTAATTTTAGATTGGATTTTGCTGTGTAATTTTTGTATAATCCTTCTAGGTAGTGTTAGAAAAAGAAATTCCAATTTAGGTATTTCTCTCTCTCTTTAGGACCACCATTCTTTCTAGCCATGATAATGGTAGCTTGGCACACTTTCTCACACTCTGCTTAAATTTCTCCAAATTATCTTTATCTAAGGGCTTCCTTTATCTAAGGGCTTTATCATTCAGACTTCTTTTTGTGCCGCTTTTCTAGGCATAGGTCAGGGCTTTAAAGCTCAATTTCTGATCAGATTTTTTTTGTCATGGGGCCTCCCCCAGAGAAATCCATGTTTTACCAGTGAATTGGAGCAAGCAGCAAGCAGTTTTATCATCTGAAAACAGTTTGACTACGTACGTAGGTTCCCAAACCACAGTCCAAATGGCTTTCAGGTCTGCAGAATGTCTGGATTTCTGGTTAAAGACAGGAGATGGCACATCCATCGCATTAAATATGTATTGATGTGAATTGTATTTTAGTTGCTTCTCTTATTTCTTGCATTGTGTCTTATTGTATTACAATATGAATCCCATGGAATACAATAAAATACAATATAAAAGAAATAAGAGAAGAAATAAAAATATAATTAAAAATAATAAAGCATCTAGCACACCATATCAACAATTTTCAAGTGGTCCGGGGTGGGGTGGGGAGTTAGGGTATCATTGCTCTAATACTTCTTGTATCTAGAAACCTGTTGAAAATTCAGTATCAGCTTTATATTGTTATTCAGCATTCATAAGTAATTTCTTATTTTTCTGCATTAATTTCATAGCTAGAAGATACTCTATCACATTCCTCCAACTTATTCTTAAGAAATTTAACTGAATCTATACATCCTTGCCATGTAAATGCTGTATCATCTGCATAATGCATAATTTTAATTTGGATCATGGTAGGGTAATCTCTTTTATGTTTTTGTTGTCCCTGATTTGTTGTGCTAAAATTTCAAAATGTAAATTAAGCAACAATGATGAGAAAGTACATTCCTGTCTGACACATCTTTGCAATTGTATTATGGGATGCATGATTCCATTAATCAAAATTCCATCCACAATTTTGTATATATTGCTCCAACAAAATTGCAGAAGTCTAAGTTCTGTCCAAATTTCTTCACCATTTTACAGCATAGACCTCCATTCTATAGAGTCAAATGCTTTTTCTGTATCTGCAAACTAAAAGAATAAAGACCAACTAAGTTTTTATTTTGGTATGAGCTTTCGTGTGCATGCACACGAAAACTCATACCAAAATAAAAACTTAGTTCGTCTTTAAGGTGCTACTGAAGGAATTTTTAAATTTTGTTTCGACTCAGACCAACACGGCTACCTATCTGTGTTTTGCTTCTCTTTCACCTCTAATAAGTCGACCAATTTGCATACAATTCATTACAATTGTCTGCCTGCCATGAATCTTGTTTGATCCTTTTTTATTTATTCTTCAAGGAATTTATTAACTCTGCAAGCTAAAATGGCTGTCATAATTTTATAGTCAGTATTTTAAAGTGATAAGCTGGACACTCACCAAGTGCCTACCTTCAAGGACAGCTAGTGGTGGACTTGTTCAGCTTTACCTTGTACCCCAAACAGTGTTTTGCTGGTTGGATGTAATGTGAAATCTTTACTAAAATCAAATTAAAATCTACTGAAATAGTTTATGGTGCCCCTCTCACATAATGGTCAGAAATAGATGACTATGTGAAGTGGCCTGACAGTGCAACATCTGAACTCTTCTAGCAAACATTTTTATTTTGCAACATTTAACTACTCTCAATACAGAGATTAAAATGTCTTCTTCTTCCAACATAAGCTGTGGCTGAGACATCAGATTTAGTAATAAATCATATGACTGTGGTGCTGAGGGGAGAAGACACTTCAAACAAGGCAGATTGCAGAAATATTTTTTTAAAATCAACCAAAAAAATCTACTGTCAGGTTAGACAGTAACTAAGATGTTAGGTGGAAAACAGAATATTGAAAAACATATGCCCCGAGGAATGTGTACAAAATTCCTTAGGCTTGAAAATTCTGTTTCAGAAACAAAAGTTCACATTGAGTAATCTGTGACATTATAGGATTATTTGAAGTTACTGAACTGAGGTATGAAGTAATTCAATCTATAGGATGATTAAATCAGTGAAAGTGGGGGTTAGTGCTTTAATACAATTAAATGAAGTTACTTTGATGCACATTCTTTCAGGGAGCATTTCAAGAATTCCAGGCAGGATGTTTACAGATAAGCCAATGACAGGAGCCACCCAATCATAACTAACTAGTTGAGGGGCATGATGGGATTTCAGAAGTATAAAAGAGAGTGTTTTCAGGCAACATTCATTCTCCTCCGCTCTTCTTTTCCAGAAACCACACTCTGCCACAGCTACAGAATTTTCCACAGGATTACAAATAGAATTGAAGGTAAGTTTTTTCTTTTTTTGCCTGCATATGTCTTTTCTTTTGATTTGGTAAATGAATTGAAACATTGAATAGTGTCTATAATAACACCAGCAAGCTCTCCTCATTTCATGCTTTCACCATCTGAAAATAAAATAAAATAAAAATGATTAAAAAGAAGAACAGCCAAAATTAGCCCGTGTGGTGTAGTAGTAAGAGTATTGGACTAGAACTTGGTGAGTCTGGGTCAGTTACAGTTTCAGCCTAACCTACCTCATAGGGTTGTTGTAAAGATAAAATGGGGAGGAAGAGAACCATATATGCCATCTAGAGCTCATCAGAGGAAAGGCTGGATATAAATGCAATAAAGAAAGTAAGAAAGAAATAGAAATCTTAATATAAGATAGCAAATTAAAGGCTGCTTTCCTATGTAAAGTAAAACTACTGTATTTTTTGCTCCATGTGACGCACTTAGTTTTTAGAGGAGGAAAACAAGAAAAAAATTTACTTTCTTGAATTGTCCTAGGCATAGCAGCCAACTCCTAGAGGCCTAGGTGCCCTTGCCCTCCCCCCAAAAAATATTTAAGGAAGCTTCTTTTGCAAAGGGGGAAAGCTCCATTTATTTGAGGATCAGCTCAAAGTTGTGCAACTTTTTTTTGCAAATGGGGAAAGGCCCATTTGGGGGGGGGGTCCAGCTCACAGTTGTGCAACTTTTTTGCAAAGGGGGAAAGCTCCATTTTTGAGGATCAGCTGGAAGTTGTTGAGTTTCCTTGCAAAGGGAAAAGATCCTATTTTTATGGGGTTCAACTCACAGTTCTGCAGCTTCTCTAGGAAAGGAAATGGACCCATTTCTAGTTTCCAGACAGATAATCTAATCAGCCAGTCACATGTCCTTTGGAAACAAACAGCCTCCCTCTGCAGACAACAATTGAGGCCTGGGCAAGGGGCCTGGGCGGGCGGGAAGGCAGCTAGTGTCCCTTATCTCCCTCTCCATCTCTTGCAATCAGCTGCTGAGCAGGTTCCTTTCAACACTCTCCCTCTTGTTAGCCTTTAGCTCTTTCTTTCTTTCTTTTTTTTTAAAAAAGCACGACCTGCCTTTTGCCCCTAAAAAACCAGACTTCAGCTTTAATGGTCTTGGGTACTACATTGATTTCATTTGTATACTGTACTGATTCTATTTCTGTGTTCCCGGTTGAACATAGTTTGTAATATAAAATCATTTATAGGGTTGTTGTCCTTTTTACCCTGCCTTTTATATTTATGTGTTGTTGTTGTTGTTGTTTTAAAAAAACATATCTGTGTATTAATTATTATAGCAACCAGTTAATATGCATGGCTGTTAGGAAATAAATTAAATTTCAAAATTGTAAAGCTGATGGAATCCTTAATCAAAATCAGCTTTACCATTTGGAAATCACATGTCATTGCTCTAGCAAAGAGAATGCAAATTTAAGTGAACCCCTTCCTCCTGATTAGTCCCTAAATGCAATCCTATTCATGTCTATTTAGGAGTACCGGTAAGTTCTATTGAGTTCTATTGAAACTAGTAAACTTGTTGGTTTTGATGCATTGAAAACTGAGACTACAATTTGAACACATGTGCAGGTCCCTGCTTTTCCCCTGGGATGCACAAGGGTATATACAATATAGCCTTTAAAAAATTATTATCATCATCATTTATTTATTAAATTCCAAACTGCCATTCATCCAAAGATCACAGGGCAGTTTATAATATAAAAACACAAAAATACATAACATAATAACAAACAAAAACAATAACCCCCTACAGTTTAAAAGGCAAATAAAGGTGGAAGTAGCATGGATATTCCTCCTTGCAGCGAGGTTATTCCAACCCCCAATCCATTATGAGTAGCCTGGATATCATACTATTTAGCCTGTGAATCAACCCTTGTCAGATTATGCAACTGAAACTGAGGGGCAAGGAAGGGCATTCTTTGAACTGATTGCCCAGATAAACCCTAAAATTTGTAGGCATCTGTTAAAACAATTTCAGCTTTGATCTTTCAAACTACACATACAAAGATATTCCAGCTTCAGTTTCAAAGGCCTACAAAGCTATGTTTATAAATCTCTGTTTTTAATGAGGAAGAAACTTTTTGGTACAGATGTTTAGAAGTGCCTCTGGAATGTCCAAAGGTGTGGGCTTTGCCTGGCACTAAGATGGAAGATGATTGACAAAATAAGAAAACCAAGAGAAACCAATATAGTAAGTTTATTAAGAGAGTTGGATTTGGCAACCATGTCTAAGGAGTTCTGGCTTTCAAAATGTACAAAGTCAGGGGAAAGGTTGGCTAGCCTCTCGTTAGAGGAATCCTTTTATCCTGCTTAATGAAGGGAAGCAACTTCATACAACTAATCTCCATGCTGGAGCTGTCAAGAGTGCTATTAATTATGTCGCTGCTTTGTTTTGGGGGTTTTTTGTGCAAATATCAGATTGAATGAACCATGAAAAGCAAGTTAATAACAACCTCTTTTATTTCTCATGCAGGTTGCTGAAGTCCTGGAGGAAAGTGAGCATTCTTGTAAGCCTAGCGAAGTGTCACTTTGAGGAGGGAAGCTTACACTGAAGTTCTGGGGCACAGAATTTTGGAAGGTGGGGAAGGCAGCAGTGGTGGCGTGTGAATGCCTGTTTATAACCAATGCCGGAGTCAATAATATGGCATAGATAACAAGAAGGATTTGCTGGAGAAGAGCTACTCAGACTTGCTGACTATTTTTATTCCTTCCTTTGTACCAAAAATCCCCCCTGCCGCCGCTCAAACACTGCTAAAAGATGCCAGCCAAGACACCCATCTACCTGAAAGCCGGCAACAATAAGAAAGGGAAGAAATTCAAGCTGAGAGACATTTTGTCTCCTGATATGATCAGCCCACCTCTTGGTGATTTTCGCCACACAATTCATATCGGGAAAGAAGGACAGCACGATGTTTTTGGAGACATCTCCTTCCTGCAAGGGAATTATGAGCTCTTACCTGGGAACGAGGGAGAGACAGCCAGCCAGTGTGAAGGCCACAATGAGTTCCTAAGGGCAAACAGCACCTCTGACTCTGTGTTTGCCGAAACGCCTTCTCCGGTGCTCAAAAATGCCATATCACTTCCTGCCATCGGTGGTTCTCAAGCCCTCATGCTGCCCTTGTTGTCACCGGTGACGTTTAATTCAAAGCAGGACTCTTTGGGGCCTTTAAGGAATCCCAGGCATAGCTGCGAGCCCGTAATGGAAGAAAAGTTGCAGGGGAAGAGCAAACACTTGGAGAATGGGAAAATATACAAAGATGACATCACATGGGAGCGGAACGTCCCAACATCGCATTATACTAATGGGAGAGACAGTCATTCATCCAGCCTTTCGGAGCAATACGCTGAATGGCAAACAGAGGAGTTATTTGACAATGGCCATCTTTCATGTGATCTAACCAAGACTCAGCCTAAATCAGAAGACTCCCTTTCAGATCTGGCAGAGCCTCTTCTTTCTTTGCAACTTGACCTCGGGCCATCACTTTTGGATGAAGTGCTCAACGTAATGGACAAAAACAAAACATAGAACTTGCTGCTTTTTTGCCTCAGTCATTCATACAAACACAACTGAAATGTATGGGCCCCATCCAACTAAGGTTAAGCAATTGAGGCTGCAATCCTCTGTACGCTTCTTTGGGAATAAGCCTCACTGAACTCAGTGAGCCTTACTTCTCAGTAAAGCATTGGGTGCACCTTTTGAGGATGAATGGGATTTAAGTGTGCTTAACTTTAGATGGATTGTGATTTGCGTGTTTATATACAAAACCAGCTCCCTTTGCAGTAGACAATTTTTCTAAAACAAATGACTTTAAACTATTTTTTTACTTAATTTCCATGATTTTTCTAACATGGCAAATGTCGGATAACAAGAGGACGTATTTTAACAACACAATTTTCAGCCAATTAAACTGTTTTCTAAGAACCAAGAGTCAACATAATATTTGGGTTGATTCTGCAAGTTAGGACAATTAATTCATTTTCAGGAACCCTTTGGTTCTCAAGGACCCTGTGTGTGCCAGGCAGAAGATTTATGAAGTGAAGGTTAAATGTTAATTAGTTCAGCATTACTTAATATGTAAAACTTTCCCAGAATGATAGTAGGGTGTTTTTTTTTATTATTAGCGATGTTTTTCATTCTGGCTGCACTGTTATTGTTGAGTGTTAATGCATAGCTCTGTGTTCAAATGGGAATGGCTTTCTTCTGTTCAACTGTTATGGGAAATATATGTAGCCAATACAAACTGGTGCCATTGAAGTTACTGGAGCCTCTCATGTGAGCTCTTATGCCAATACGTATTCAATCTTAGACAATCCAATTTTTAAAGAGATGAATTACACTCACTGCATTATTTTATGAGCTGAAATCTGTTTTTATGCACATTCACATCAGATTCACATCACACAACACAACACACACACACACACACTTGCACCAGTGAGCTGTCGCTTGGCATTTTATTTGGAGAGCCATTGTATAAACTGTATATTTGTGTGCATTTATGGAAAATACGTATTTGATCCTTTAGCTTTGTTCCTTTCAGTTACTGACATTGACACACAAATCTTTGAAATTTTGCAATGGGTTATTTCATGATTTTAGAGGGAAGCTCAAAGGAGACTGTGCTGCAACAGATGGTACGTCAGGGAATATAGTGATGTCCCTGCAATGTTTTAATACTTTGTGCAATACAATAAAGAGTAAAGAATTAATGTAGAAAATCATGTTTCTGTATCTGAATTACACTTTGTGAAGAAGAGTCTTATTTCAAGATGCAGTTGAAACCCACTTACTGTGCTTTCCCATTACGTTTTACTAGTTCTGTGCTTCAGTAGTGCCAAGAGTAAAATAACTTTCGTACTTTAATTGCTCTGTGCCACAACTTGCCCACACAGATTTTGCAAAATTCATTCATCCTAATTTGGAGCCCCTTGTGTTATAGTGAGCTGATGGAGCTCTTCTGTGAACTTCCTCACAAGTGGAGTAAGCAAATATTTGAACTGGGCCATGTTTTCATATATGGAATTAAAGAAGTATACCCAAGGGACGCAGGTGGCACTGTGGGTTAAACCACAGAGCCTAGGGCTTGCCGGTCAGAAGGTTGGCAGTTTGAATCCCCGCAACGGGGTGAGCTCCTGTTGCTCGGTCCCAGCTCCTGCCAACCTAGCAGTTTGAAAGCACGTCAAAGTGCAACTAGATATAAAAGTATCGCTCTGGCAGGAAGGTAAACAGTGTTTCCGTGTGCTGCTCTGGTTCGCCATAAGCGGCTTTGTCATGCTGGCCACATTTGTCCCTAAATATGATTACAAGCATGCTGTGCATCACAACCAATTGTGGCTCTCCAGTGTCCTTTCCTGCTTTGCCCCTTGCCCAAAGTTTAGAGTTGGGCCTCCCTGTCACCATTGTTTGTTTACATACTGTACTATGGAAAATGCCAGGTACAGTGGGAGCAGAATTAGCTGGTGCTAGATGCAATTCCATGATAAAGATCTAGGTAGAAAATAAGTAAAACCAAACTACTCTAGATTTCTCTCATTATTTTGACTCTCAGACCCTTTGCTTGAAGGTACTCTCTGAAATCGGTGGTGCTGTGGTTTAAACCACTCAGCCTAGGGCTTGCCGATCAGAAGGTTGGCAGTTCGAATCCCTGTGATGGGGTTAGCTCCCGTTGCTCGGTCTCTGCTCCTGCCAACCTAGCAGTTTGAAAGCACATCAAAGTGCAAGTAGATAAATCGGTACCGCTCCAAGCGGGAAGGTAAACGGTGTTTCTGTGTGCTGCTCTGGTTCGCCAGAAGGGGCTTAGTCATGCTGGCCACATGACCCGCAAGCTGTATGCCGGCTCCCTCGGCCAATAATGCAAGATGAGCGCCGCAACCCCAGAGTCGGTCACGACTGGACCTAATGGTCAGGGGTCCCTTTACCTTTACCTTTACCTAAAGTTTAGGAAAGATGTTCTCTTGTATCTTTCACTGCTTGGTGCTACTAGCAGTTCTGATTACCAGAGAGCAGAAAGGAAGGACCAAGTATTAGCACAGATGAATTCAATAACCGTGAACTTTCCACCTTCTGTCAAGTCAGCAAATATATGTTTGGAAGGTGTTGGGGGTATGAGAAAATGGTTTCATCTTTGGCAGGGCTACTCGCTTTCTAGTAAGGGCAACACTTTAGTGGAATCAGAAAGTGCAATTTTCCAGGACCTGTGCTGACCAGAAGTCTGATGTTTTTGGCTGAATTAAGCTTTCTGAGTTAGAGTCAGTCTCTTAAGTTACCTTTAAGAAAACGCTATTCTTTTGAAAGAGATCTCCCACTAGGGAAATATATCAGCTAATCTTACAATTAAGATAATATCCTTCTGTGTTTTGTGTTCTTTAATTATTCCCCTTGCCACTTCACTGGACAGCGAAGATTGTTGTTTAAATAGTAATCTCTCCTACTTGAGCTCATCAAATCAGAATGCTGACTTTATGAGATCCTGGCCATTTTCACAGCAGTAGACTATTCCAGGGAAAGTTCTCAATAGAAAGCAGATAGTGCTGTTTTAAAACCACAAGATAGGGAGAAAGTTTATGATAAATCTCATTTGCTAATACAAACATCCCTTTCAAGGTTTTCTGGCATAACATATGGGGCACAATCCAACCGAAATGAAGCACGCTTATAACACATCGGTTTCAGTGAGAAAGTGGAACACATGCTTAGACCTCCCCCATTAAAATCAATGGAGTTTTAAAATGCAGAACTTTGACTTTTTAACATCAGATCAGGGAATGTGTCGATTTTAACATTCAGATCTAGAGCACCATGAGATATGAAAGAACTTGAGACCCTCACTAGGTTTTGTGATTTTTAAACTTGGTTCACTTTTGGTAACCCAGAAATTATCATAGATGATGATTATTATTATTATTTAAAAAAGGTTTAAAATATATGTGATAACTTGGGATACCTGGTTCTAGTGGAATATTGAGTATTTGTCCCAAAGGATAGTGGTAGTACTTTTAAACCTTTTGAGAATTAAAAATTGGAATTAAAGTTACCCTTCTCTGCATTTTGTCAATATCTGCAGTTCTGCTATTGCTTCAGTGCTAAACTTAACTCTGGAGCTTTGGCTTCATCTGACGTTCCTAATGTTTCCTCCACAATTTGAAATCATTATAAAAGCTTATACAGGCACACAGTATCTTATATTTTTCCTTCAGTAGGAATACGACTAAAGGCACAAATCGTCACAGTGGAAGTCTATTTTAGTCTATCTTAAGATCCTTGCATGTTTGTTTGAGCCCTGGATAGATCTCTTCTATTGTGATTTACAAATCAAAATCCTGCTGGCACCTGGAGGAACTTCAGCCCCTATGTTATAGTATTGTCCCGTTATTGCCCCATTCCAGCATTAATATCAGAATCTCCTGGTTCAGCCATAATACCCTGATGCCTCAATTTAATCCTTAGCACTTTCCATAAAAATGCCATGGTACCTAAATTACTGGAAAGCATCGATTCAGCCACATCTTGAATCTTGGACTGAGGATCTTCTATAACTGGCAATCACAAGGACAAGGAACATTTAACCAGTGTTGCGCAACATTGAACAGGTGTGTACAAGCACGACATTTATTTGTATCTGATCTGAATTTTTGGACCTATTGGAATCAGAAATCTCTCCCGGTTTGTGTACTCTTCCTACTTGCCTCACTTAATTTGTATCCTTTTCCTTCCACTCCCTTTATATACCGTATATAAAAAAAGTTGTTTAATTGGTTCTGGGGCTAGGTGGGATATTTTGAGCAATCAGAACTTAAATTTTTTTTTTATAATGTGCAGGATATAACCACCAGGAAGCTAGTTCGGTGGCTGTAATGCTGTTGGCTTCATTAAAACTAATTTACAATGCCAGCTTCACAAAGTTCTATGATACAAATTCCTTGAGGTTGCTGGAGCACTTAAAACAACATTGCCTCCGATTAAAAGGGGGTGGGGAGCCAGCAAGCAATCCTTGCCATGTAATTAAAAGATTTAAAAAAGGAATCCATGGAGCTCTGATAAGCACATCTTACATTGGCGCCATTTTGGAGGTTTCCACCCAGCAATCAGAACTGTTAAAAGTCTTGTTTTGTGTTTTCTTCCAAAAATTAAAATGTCCCAATAAAAACTTATTTCTAAACTGTGATGATCAAAACTCCCCCCCCCCCTGAATTGACAGATATCACAAAAATAAAAGAGGATTTCTGCATTTCCACATGGTTAACACTTCAGTTAATTTAATCAAGGTCAGGAACACAAATAAGAGGAGGGGCGGGGACTAGTGCTCCCTGTTGCAGATGTTCAAGGGGAAGATAACTGTTGTATTGAAGGTTAATTGATGAAAGAGGGAGGTGCAGCCTGTTTTATAGCATGCAGGAACCACTGCAGGACTTGGTTTGCTGTGCCCTGGGCACTGAGCTTTTGCTGTGGAGGGAGGAGTCCAACAGAGCTGAGAATTGATGTGTGGGAAGAGAAGGGCAGAGCTGGGGTTGGGGGTGAAGAGGCTGGGCCCTGAACAGTGTGCCGGTAGTTCTTCTATCATTCTAAAACATTACTGAACTGTTTGGACCCTGTTTTGATTTTAAATTTAATATTGGACCACCTCCATTCCCTCAAAAGCATTTCTGGAATCCCTGATACGGGGCATAAAAAGGTAAAGGGTAAAGGGACCCCTGACCATTAGGTCCAGTCGTGACCGACTTTGGGGTTGCGGTGCTCATCTTGCGTTATTGGCCGAGGGAGCCAGCGTACAACTTCCAGGTCATGTGGCCAGCATGACAAAGCCACTTCTGGCGAACCAGAGCAGCACACAGAAATGCCGTTTACCTTCCCTCTTTAGTGGTACCTATTTATCTACTTGCACTTTGACGTGCTTTCGAACTTCTAGGTTGGCAGGAGCTGGGACCGAGCAACAGGAGCTCACCCCGCCGTGGGGATCCAAACTGCCGACCTTCTGATCAGCATGCCCCTAGGCTCTGTGGTTTAACCCACAGCGCCACCCGCGTCTCTAGGACCAAATCTAAATCTAGCTTGTCAAAATGTAATGTGGACAATATCGTATTTAGTGGCTCAGTCATTTCTGAAGATGAGTTGGCATCAGGGTCCCACTCCTAATGCCTCCTTTTTAAAAAAATAAAAAGGTGAAAAGGTAGTGAACAGGCAATAATGACTCATAATATTGCTGCATAGCAGCATCACAGTAGTGATCCTAGTGCTACCCCTGGACTAATTTTGGCTGTGTAAAAAGATCCTTTTGCTGATTTCAGAGTACACATCATCTGGTAAATATTTGGTGAAGACTGAGTTTTAATATGCGACTTACTTGTTATTGCCGTAAGTAGAAAATCACCAAGATAGGAAGCAGTCCTCAGTGTACTGCATAAACAATTCCACTAGAAGAATAACAGAGAGTCATTCAGTTGCGCTATGTGCAACTTAACTAAATATAGTTAAACTGAGAGAGTTAGAGAAGTGTGCATGGTTTTCATTAAACAATTAATTGGACAATTTGCATGACACCACTTTCCATCATTCTATTGCCACAGGCTCTATTGAGAATCCCACTGACACTTTATGATGGATGGCAAGCTTGGGTTACTCGCTTCCATGGGAAAACTCAGAAGGAAGGGACAGAGGAAAGAAAGTAGAGAGGGAAAATATATAAGCTGTAGCAGCTCGGGTTGAATAGTGGCGGCACCCACCATCCCATTAAATTCCAAACTCTGGCCCAGTGTGTCACTAAATTAAACGGGAGGCAAAACTAAGCAAGGCACATTCTCTGGGATTCACTCTAAAGAGAAAAGATGGGGAAATGTTACGACGTCAATCCTGTTCACACCTCACTGAGAGTAAATGCCACTGAGCTTAGCAAGACAACTCCAGGTAACACTGCATAGGACCAGGTTGCATGGTACATGAAACCATAAGAAGACCTTGTTGGATCAGGTCAACAGCCCATGCAATTCAGCATCCTGTTCTCACAGTGGCCAGCCAGATGCGTGTGGGAAACTTGCAAGCAGAAGTTGGGCACAAGAGCACTCTGCCCTCCTGTGATTTCCAGCAGCTGGTATTCAGAATCATTGCTGCCTCTAACCGTGGAGGCAGAGCATAGCCATCATGGCTAGTAGCATTCAATAGCCATCTCCTCCATGAATTTGTCTAATCCTCTTTTAGGTAAAGGTAAAGGTAAAGGGACCCCTGCCCATTAGGTCCAGTTGTGACCGACTCTGGGGTTGCACGCTCATCTCGCATTATTGGCCAAGGGAGCCGGCGTATAGCTTCCAGGTCATGTGGCCAGCATAACAAAGCCGCTTCTGACAAACCAGAGCAGCACATGGAAACGCCGTTTACCTTCCCGCTATAGCGGTTCCTATTTATCTACTTGCATTTTGATGTGCTTTCGAACTGCTAGGTTGGCAGGAGCTGGGACCAAGCAACGGGAGCTCACCCCGTCACAGGGATTCGAACCACCAACCTTCTGATCGGCAAGCCTAGGCTCACAGCGCCACCTGGATCCTCTTTTAAAGCCCTCCAAATTAGTGGCTACCACTGCCTCCTGTGGCAGTGAGTTCTATAGTTTAACGATGTGCTGTGATGCAAAATGGCTGTAAGTGGTAACAGAATAAGAATACAGAAATGTATCCATGGGCATTCAGCTCTATTCATTCTATTTCAACTCCATCCCTGTCATTGTATCCCCTTCCAACCATGTGCCCAGTATGGGGACCCTACACATGTAAAACACACAACCCTCAACATCTTCCCTCAATACATAGATGGCTGACAGAGGGCATGGGGGGCAGAGCCAGTAGGTGTGGCCCTGCTCTTCTCTTTCAAAAATAAAATTTTGGTGCTCCCCCCCAAAAAAAGAAACAGCGTAAGAATACACAGTCAGAAGACTAACGCATAGAATATCATTTAACCTGGGGGGGGGAGCCTGGTTGTTAGTGAGAGTTCAGGATGGTTTTTCTTCTTCATGCAATCAGTAAAAACAGTATCTGTCAGTTGGAAATTAGTCTTTGTATCTTTGTCTTTTATGGAGTCATATTTTGTTGGTCTATTTCGCTATTAGGGCCAATTGCCAAACGCTTTTAAGACCATTCGATAAGGGTGCCTCTTTCAAGTCTTTCCAAAACTGGGCTATAACAAGTCTAGCTGCTAACCATAGATAACCAGAAAGAGTTTTAAATGAGATATCTGCATTCTGACCCTGCTCTTCTACACTGCCTTATGTTTGCTGCAGAAAACCTAAATTACTTTGAAATAATTTATTACCACTCTTGGCAAAAGCATTCATAAGTTCTATGGTCCTGGTTGTTTCACTGACTTTTATTTTCAACCATATCTGAAGGTTCACTTTCTGTTAACACTTTCCTTTTAAAACGTTTATAACACTTGTAATCCAGTGGTTCTCAAACAGTGTAGCATGCATCTGGGTGGGGTTGTGGAACACCTGGAAAGCAGTAGGGTCCTAAGGAGGAATAGGATCCTGAAACAGCTTCTCCTCCTCCAGGTTCAATAGTTGAAGGCTGAATTTCCCTAGACGGAGGAATCTACCCTATATGTTGGGGGAAAGGAAGTTCAGGAAGAGTGGCTGCATTGTTCTCATAGTTACTTGCGTGCAGTTTTAAAAAGATATCTAACAACCCTACATTGCCAGCATTACAAGCTAATTCCACAAAACTTCATACACAGCATCAGTTTGTATGCAAGGATTTTGTATGTGGCAAACTTAACAAAAGAACCAGCATCTTTGTTTAGGGTAGAAGAGGGGTGGTTAGCCTTAAGCTCAGTGGCCAATGAGGCCTTCAAAGCCTCTCTATCTGCATGACAGAGTGTGGCTCTGATCTGTAGCATAGTGGAATGGCCAGGGGGTTCAGGAGGAATAGGTAAGGCGGCTTCTGCTGATGCCCCCTTCTATCTATTGCCTTGGGCAATTTCACTCTGCCTAATGGCAGAACTGGTGCTGGTCAAAAGATGCTCAAGGTGATTTGCAGCAAATTAAGATGCAGGTGGCACTGTGGTCTAAACCACTGAGCCTAGGGCTTGCCGATCGGAAGGTTGGCGGTTTGAATCCCTGCAATGGGGTGAGCTCCCGTTGCTTGGTCCCAGCTCCTGCCCACCTAGCAGTTTGAAAGCACGTCAAAGTGCAAGTAGATCAATAGGTACCACTCCAGCGGAAAGGTAAACAGCGATTCCGTGCACTGCTCTGGTTTGCCAGAAGCTGCTTAGTCATGCTGGCCACACGACCTGGGAGCTGTAGGACAAGACCTGGCCAGTAAAGTGAGATGAGCACCGCAACCCCAGAGTCGTCCGTGACTGGACCTAACGGTCAGGGGTCCCTTTACCTTTACCAAAGTCCCCAAAATAGAAAAGCATTATGGAACAAATGTAAAGTTAAGTATCAGTAGCATTTTTTAAAGCATCCCTATCTCCAGGGGGGGGGGGGGAGTCTCCCATTTAAGATACCTGGGGATATCCAAAGGGTTTAATAATATGCCTACCACTAAGGGTGGTAGGCATATTATCCAGTGTTAGCCCTATCTTAGCTATTGTTTTCAATGGGTCTGTCCTGAGTATAATTTAGTTTTCTCCTTCTCTAGAGGGTGGGACTCGAACCAATGGCTTCAAGTTACAAGAAAGGAGATTTCTGACTAAACATATGGGAAAACATTCTGACAGTAAGAGCTGTTCGACAGTGGAACAGGTAGGTAGCCGTGCTGGTCTGCCGTAGTAGAAACAAAATAAAAATAAAAAAATTCCTTCCAGTAGCACCTTAGAGACCAACTATGTTTGTTATTGGTATGAACTTTCATATCTGAAGTGTGCATGCACACGAAAGCTCATACCAATAACAAACTTAGTTGGTCTCTAAGGTGCTACTGGAAGAATTTTTTTATTTTGTTTCGACAGTGGAACAGTCTCCCTTGGTGGGTTGTGGACTCTCCTTCCTTGGAGATTTTTAAGCAGAGGATGGATGGCCATCTATCATGGAAGCTTTAGTTGAGATTCCTGCATTGCAGGGAGTTGGGCTAGATGACCTCTAGCTCCCTTCCTACAATTATATAATTCTATGGCCACAACAGTTGAAGTTCTATTTCAACAGTGGTGCCACTACAAAGAAAGCTCTGCCATTTTTCACACGGCGTGCTTCAATGGTATATATTTCTCAACTAAGTGTTCCTCTTCCACCAAGTTTGAGAATCTCTCTTTGTTGCAGCAGTCCCATTGGTGCTGACAACAGTTAGGAACACGAGTGCTGATCAGACCCAAACATTTATAAAACAGTCAGCAGCTGTGAACACTGGAAGAAACAGCCAGCAAAGGGTTTCAGGGAGACAGTTTCGCTAAAACTAGACATAGAGCTCTGCTGAAATGAATAGCGCTATTCCAGTGCATGAATCAAATATGGGTACAGTACATCCCCCTCTTATCTAAACAGCCTGGGGCTCATCCAAAGCAACCAGACAGTCCATAAGCTTGGATACATTTGAGAGCGGTGTACACAGAGGTTGCACAGCTGAGGCACCTTTGAAATATTGCAAATGCACACGGGGGGGGGGGCAATTTTCCTGGTTTCATCCC
Organism: Zootoca vivipara; assembly: GCF_965207765.1. NCBI lineage: Eukaryota > Metazoa > Chordata > Lepidosauria > Squamata > Lacertidae > Zootoca > Zootoca vivipara. Next base: position 80,104,165 of record NC_142586.1, read on the forward strand.
AGTTTGTGGTTGGCTGGGGATGATGGGAGTTGAAGTCCAAAACATCTGGAAGGTACCAGGTTGGGGAAGTCTGCTGTGAGAGCAGAAGTGTGGAAGCTGTCTGCCTCCACGCGTTGCTGGACTCCAATTCCCTCCACCCCTCACTAAAGACACAGGAGAATTCTGACCGAAACAAAAGTGAAAATGGCTGCAATTAGCATATTTGTCCAAGGACAGGAATGGAAATCATGCAAGTGAATAAAAGTGATATTCACTATTGTTTTTGACATTTGCCTTCCATTGAAATGCATTGAAGTCGGTTGCCGGCCATTGCAGATAGTGAGACTCGCGATGTAGATTTTAGCAGAAGTGTGATGAGCGCAGGATAAAAATCACTGCCTCCTTACAACCCTCCCCCTCACCACTGGCCAGGCTGTCTGAGGCTGATGGGAGCTGGTCACACTTTCCCCATTCCTCTCATAAAGTTTAAAGATCCGTAATCAGGTGGATCCTTAACAGGAAATCCTCTCTCCCTACCCCGGCTGGAGGCTGATTTCTTGTCGATGACCTATGCCACCACCTTGGTTCGGGGACCTTTCAGTTTTACAGGAATGCCATGGGCTGAGTTCATAGAAAAAGCAGCTCTCCCAGCAGAGCTTCAATGCTTAAAAAATAGCTGACTAAGCTGCATGCGAAATGCACAGGCAGCTAGGAGCCCTCGCAGTCCAAATTTACCTCTTGAAGATTCTGTTTTGTTTTGTTTTCTTAATGTGTACTGAAAGGCTATTTTAAGCCTGGTGTCATCAAAGCTCAGCCCCAGGGTCTTTTTTCAGTGCCCAAGGCACAGCTCTTAAACAGGTGAGCTACTAATAAAGGAGGAGGGGGCACCACCACTGAGTGTATATTGAGTGAAGTTTCCTCAGTGTTGAGTAAACATCTGGGATGAAAGAAGGCATGATTTAAATGAGACATTAGCAGGGCAAAAATGTTTATTTGTGTGGGCAGTTATTGCGATTGGCATAACATTTTTAAAAAGTGATTTTCCTGTGTGCAGCTACCCCATAATTTGACTCCGAGTGAACTGCAGTTTCAGCAGATGCTGCGGCAGCATGCAGACACTACACTCACGTTGGTCTGCGCACAGGATCAAATGCCATTAAACATGACCACATCTGCCTACGTGGGCAAGCACTTTGCCAGTGCCTCATTTAAACTGGGCCAAAAAGAGAAGTCAGCAGGCACATTTCAGGCAGGTGTGAGCCCTTAAACCTTATATATATATATATATATATATATATATATATATATATATATATATATATATATGTGTGTGTGTGTGTGTGTGTGTGTGTGTGTGTGTGTGTGTGTGTAATTAACTCCTTTGAAAACTTGAGTTTTAACTTAAAAGCTTTGATGATGTCATTCGCTTACTTTATATAATTCACTTTGGCAAGTTGTCCCAGTTTCTGAACAGTAGGGGAGAAAGACAGAACAGTGCAAGTTCTTTCAGCTACTGTTGGTGGGGGATCACCTTTTAAAATGTGTTTATTACTTATTTTTATTTATTTCACAAGATTTATATACTACTTGTCTGTCATAAAATCTCAAAACCGTTTACGAAAAGAATAGAACCATAACTTTTTTTAAAAAAAGTAAACTTCTGTAACTGTCATTTAAAGATAAAGCAACCTCACCACAGTAAAACATAAGTCTTAAATAAACAGTAATTGACTAAAGTATAGTATTTACCTTATCACATCATTATAATAAAAATGTAATGCTACTTTTATTTAATTATAAAAGTGTGTCTGGCTGGTTTTGTACCATGTATAAAATACCACAGCTACTGAGTTATCGTTAAAGGTGCTAGTAAACAGTATTGTATAGGTATTTGGTGGGAGCAGTTATCTGTGGTAATGACCGCTCTCCACATCAAACGGTGGGCGCCCTTTGCGCAGCACCCCCAATCCTGGACCACCTCCCCCAGTCATGAACCTTGAGGTTCCCACCAAACCTCAGTTTAAATAACCAATTGCGACTATGGAGGCAGAGGCAAGGGAACGGACCAGGTAAGGGTAGGATCCACTCTTTAAGCATTAAAGCGGGTGGAGCCTACCTGGGAGCTCTCAGTCGGCTCCAGAGCTTCACCCTCCCTACCCTCCCTTTGTTTAGGCCTTTTATTGCGGGGTAACTTCTTTTTTACAAAAAAAAAAAAAAATCCTTCCAGCAGCACCTTAGAGACCAACTAAGTTCTTTTTTACAGGTATGCAGGCACAGCTACAGTCTTATGATGGTTGCTGTTAAAGGACCAGGAAGGAATTTTCCCTGCATTGACAAGTTTCGCCTTCCCCGTAGCAAAATGTCACAACTTTGGCAGTTTTAGGCCTTGGGCAGAATCCTTTAGTCTATCTTCCCTAAATGGGGGGGGGGGGTGAAGTGGTGACACAGGGCCCCCTGCAGCGGAGATCCCAAGGTTAAAGGGGTTGTTTTGAGGGGAGTTACTGGCCATACGCTGAAAGGTTATCAATGCACTCCCCTGTGTTGCGGTGAAATGGGAGGGGGGCGGACTCTCTGCTTAAACATACATCTTCCAGAGCCAGCCCAATCCCCAGACAGATTGGTTAACCCTGATGTGCCCCAGATCCCCGGCCAGGGACTGGGAGGAATAAATGCCCAATGCCTAAGCCGAAGTCTTGCAACGTCTGAAAGTTTAATAAAGTTGTGGCCAATTTTAATCCCATAACACGTTGTCATGAGTCATTATTACACTCGGGTGTCCCCTGGGGTCAGGGGGGTCTTGGCCTGGGCATGCAAATAAGGGCTGGTTCTCCACATGTAAAGAAAAAGTGAACTGGCCACAGCTATTTAGAAGGTTTGCAGTTAAAGTCTGACAACTGCAAGAAGTCACTATTGCCCCACCTGTAGCTACTACAGCTTAGCTCATTGCTATAATTCCTTGCCTGCCTTCATATCAGTCTCTTGCTCTGCCTCAGCAGTTATCCCAGGGGGCAGCAACCTTTTTCAGCTGTGGGCCGGTCCACCGTCCCTCAGACCTTGTGGGGGGCCGGACTATATTTTGGAAAAAAAATATGAATGAATTCCTATGCCCCACAAATAACCCAGAAATGTATTTTAAATAAAAGCACACATTCTACTCATGTAAAAACACCAGGCACACTCCACAAATAACCCAGAGATGCATTTTAAATAAAAGGACACATTCTACTCATGTAAAATCACACTGATTCCCGGACTGTCCGAGGGCCGGATTGAGAAGACTATTGGGTCGTATCCGGCCCCCGGGCCTTAGGTTGCCTACCCCTGAGTTGTCCTAATAAAGTTGTCCTAATGAATTGATTCTGCTTTTTCCTATTCCGGCAATATTCCTGAATCTATTTTGCAAGACAAGAAACAGAGAAACTGCTGAAGCTGTGTGTGAGTGTGTGTGCAGGCAGTCCTTTTCCTGTGGGTTCAGACTGGATCATAGCCAGTGATCCTGTTCACGTATATTTTTGGTTTTAAATCCCTTCAGATGGGGTGAGCGTGTTGAGCTTGGAGAAAGTGACTATTTTCTTAAACTATTGCTAGGCACTCCAATATATTTATATTTCAGCTTTTTAAAAAGATATTTTGGGCAGATCATCTTTCCATGTTTGGACAGCAGTGAGCACATGGAAGTGAACGCTGACACAATCTCAGTGATAAATAATAAAATAACAGGTGCCAGACACTGGTCTATTTGAAACTGTGTCATACTTTACTTGGCTGTTACACAAAAACAGATGTCAGGGGAAGGTCAAATTAAGGGCAATTCAATTAAGTGTGAACAGGTGCCTCAAGACCACCATGAAATTTACTGCCTGGTTAAGCCAAGCTAGCAGTGCTTGCTGTTGGGCGATCTTTCCTTTCTGATCAAGGGACATTAAACTCACGTGGAACAGATAAGCTTTTTTGTTGTTGTTTAGTCGTTTAGTCGTGTCCGACTCTTCGTGACCCCATGGACCATAGCACGCCAGGCACTCCTGTCTTGCACTGCCTCCCGCAGTTTGGTCAAACTCATGTTCGTAGCTTCGAGAACACTGTCCAACCATCTTGTCCTCTGTCGTCCCCTTCTCCTTGTGCCCTCCATCTTTCCCAGCATCAAGGTCTTTTCCAAGGATTCTTCTCTTCTCATGAGGTGGCCAAAGTATTGGAGCCTCAGCTTCACGATCTGTCCTTCCAGGGAGCACTCAGGGCTGATTTCCTTAAGAATGGATAGGTTTGATCTTCTAGCAGTCCATGGGACTCTCAAGAGTCTCCTCCAGCACCATAATTCAAAAGCATCAATTCTTCGGCGATCAGCCTTCTTTATGGTCCAGCTCTCACTTCCATATATCACTACTGGGAAAACCATAGCTTTAACTATACGGACCTTTGTCGGCAAGGTGATGTCTCTGCTTTTTAAGATGCTGTCTAGGTTTGTCATTGCTTTTCTCCCAAGAAGCAGGCGTCTTTTAATTTCGTGACTGCTGTCACCATCTGCAGTGATCAAGGAGCCCAAGAAAGTAAAATCTCTCACTGCCTCCATTTCTTCCCCTTCTATTTGCCAGGAGGTGATGGGACCAGTGGCCATGATCTTGGTTTTTTTGATGTTGAGCTTCAGACCATATTTTGCGCTCTCCTCTTTCACCCTCATTAAAAGGTTCTTTAATTCCTCCTCACTTTCTGCCATCAAGGTTGTGTCATCTGCATATCTGAGGTTGTTGATATTTCTTCCGGCAATCCAAAAACCTCCCTTAACTCTCTGTGCGAGGTTAGTATGTTGCAATGCTGCGTTGCTTCACAATACAGATTCTGAAATCAATAGTAAATTAAATGGCTTGCTAAATTAGGATTGCCACATTTCAAACCACAAAAATCTGGACAGGAAAGGTGTTGAGCTTTTTTGGGGTGTGGCATGGCGAAAGTCGCATTTTACTAATTTCTGCAGACACTGCTGCTGTGAAATCCCAGTTGTATGGGAACCCTAATGTGTTCCATTAAGGGAGATTGGTTTGCAGAAATGTGTATATTAGGCAGAATTGCATACAGGAAACGACCAATTGACGTGCGGCCACGCAGAACCCAGAAGTGACTTTTAAAACGGCCCTAAAAGAGCCCAGAAAGGGCAAAACCAGCACGAAAATAGCACCTAGCAATCCCATGAGCCTTTGCAAATGCAATCCCAGGAGCCCTTGCACCAACCATTGAGGCCTGAGGAGAGTTGAATTTGAGCAGAGAGTTTTGGAGGGAGTGGCTCTGGTGGAGTTTGGTGACTGGTAAGTGCTGCTGGTTTTTTTAAGGGTTTCCAGAGGTTTAAAGGGTGTTTGCAAGCTTTTTCTAACGGTGTTTCAAATATATGCAATTTTGCTGACACCGTGCGGTGCCTTGGAATATCAGGCCTGCATAAATTGGGAGTTGCCTCAACTGTATACGAATGTGTTACTTTAAGAAAAATTCACAGGGAAATGCAGGTGAATTTTCATAAGATTTTTTTTTAATTGCCAAGTTATGTAGAAATGTGGATAACTGGATTTAGGCTTACAAAAATGAGAAATTAAGAGAAAATGAAATTGACAAATTTCTCCCCCCTTCTAGTGATAATACAGGGTTTCAGTTTTTTCTCTCAGTTGTGAACAACTGAGGGGTTCTCCTAGGCCAGGTTGCTGAATTTGACCCTGTTTGTGCCATTGAGGAAGGACCCCTTTTGCTCATTCTTATCTGACCCTTTCATACCAGGCTATAGGACTGGGTTGCCCAATATGCCAGTAGTACATTGTTTAAAACAGGGCAGAGTTTATTGAATAATTAAAAAACACCTTCATCACTGTAAATTGAGTAATGAATGGGAATGAGCCAGAATTCATTAGCGATAGTGCTGAGTATCATGGATTTTCAGCAGTTTCCTCCCAGGTTTATGGAATATAGAGTTCCAGAAATATGCCATCTCTTGTAGACCATCATTCGTATTAGACAAAGAAATGAGGAAACTTTCATTGTAAGGAACTGCAGAGAAAATAGAGCTGAACCTTTGTCTGTCCCAATTTGTGTTAGAGTGAAATAGGCCATTCTTAACTGAATTAATTATGGAAAGTGCTCCCATTACATTTAACATATGTAATTGTTGTTGTTTTTCACTGACATGAATTATTCTGGATATTTGTTCTGATCAAGATGAAAGATGAGGAAGCTCCCATTCAAGGATGCATTGATTTAAATGTGATCAGTATTCCTAATTAAACTTTGGAAGATCAGGGGGAAAGGGAGGAAATGTTTAAGCAGTGTACTGATTCAGAGAGTAAGGTAAAGGGACCCTGATCATTAGGTCCAGTCGTGACCGACTCTGGGGTTGCGGTGCTCATCTCGCATTATTAGCCGAGGGAGCCGGCATACAGCTTGCGGGTCATGTGGCCAGCATGACTAAGCCGCTTCTGGCGAACCAGAGCAGCACACGGAAACACCGTTTACCTTCCCGCTTGGAGCGGTACCTATTTATCTACTTGCACTTCGATGTGCTTTCGAACTGCTAGGTTGGCAGGAGCAGAGACTGAGCAACGGGAGCTCACCCCGACACAGGGATTCGAACTGCCAACCTTCTGATCGGCAAGCCCTAGGCTCAGTGGTTTAAACCACAGCACCACCGATTTCAGAGAATACCTTCAAGCAAAGGGTCTGAGAGTCAAAATAATGAGAGAAATCTACAGTAGTTTGGTTTTACTTATTTTCTACCTAGATCTTTATCATGGAATTGCATCTAGCACCAGCTAATTCTGCTCCCACTGTACCTGGCATTTTCCATAGTACAATGGTACCTTGGTTTACGAACTTAATCCATTCCGGAAGTCCGGTCTTAAACCAGAACCGTTCTTAAACCGAGGCGTGCTTTCCCTAATGAGGCCTCCCACCGCCGGTGCCTTTCCACCGTTTGGATTCCATTCTTAGACCGAGGTAAAGTTCTCAAACCAAGACACTATTTCCGATTTTGCGAGGTTTGTAAACCAAATCGTTCTTAAACCGAGGTACCACTGTATGTAAACAAACAAGGGTGACAGGGAGGCCCAACTCTAAACTTTGGGCAAGGGGCAAAGCAGGAAAGGACACTGGAGAGCCACAATTGGTTGTGATACACAGCATGCTTGTAATCATATTTAGGGACAAATGTGTTTGGCATGGGAACAGCTGGTGGAACCCAGTTGTCTCATACAGTGTGAAGTATCTCTCTGGTGGCCATGCATACCGTAGGTTACTGTTGCTTCGCTTAGCATGCCTCACAGGGTTATGAGGATGAATACTGGAATCAGTCTGAATTTCTTCCAAGAAGGGCAGGAAATGCATGTGTTTGTAACAACTACAAAGAAGCAGTTTTTTTGGGGGGGGCAATCTGCCTCCCCCTACTGCTACTGGCAATTCAGGTGGCACTGGGAAGAAGCCTTGAGTATTCATGTGCCAAGAAGCTTGCTCTCTCCAGCTCACAACACTGCTCCCAAGCTGAGTGCTAGAATGATTTTGTGAACAAAACAAACTCCATTAGTAATAAACGTTGTGTGGTTTTTCTCAAATATTATTTATGAATGCCAACAGGAATGATATTGCAACAACTTCAAAGGAAGTTCAGCTGGCACATTATTAAGAAGGGAAAACATGTTGTTGAGGTGGCTGCTTGGTTTCAGAGCTAAGCAATCTGAGCAGAAGGCAGTTATGTAGCAGAGTTCTGGAAGCCTTCCATCCACTGCTGCTGCTCCCAGATATTAACCCAAGATGCAGACTAAACATTTGTACCCTGTTTGCACTGCCAGCTGACAAATGAAGGTAATTAATGAGCAGCTATAAGGTAGAAGAGTCTGGAAAATTGCAAGCCTTGTCAACTAAAATGCCCAGCGCTGACGCCAGAGTATGGATTTGAGTGCCTTAGGCCTGCTAAGTAATCTTGCACAGATGTGCTCTTTATATTGACTTTCTGCAAAGTATTCCTTGTGTTGTACTTTTTTGGTTCCTCTGTGTAAGATCATCCCCTTGACCAATTCTTTCTGGCAGGCCATAGGCAGGGAAGAAATATCACCACTGCATATTCCGCTGCCAGTCATAGGAAGCAGCTGGCAATGGGATTAGACACTTGTCAGCGTTACATGCAGGTGTCAGTTCTTTAAAGACTCCTCTGACAATGCATGCTCTCAGAGACAGTAAAATCAGTTGCATCTGCTCTACCGCTTACTAGCAATTTCTACTGGGAACCCAGACCAAGGCTTTCCAAAATACAGTGATAAAGTGGGGGCCCCACAATCCTTCCAGCTCTCAGGTGAAAAATTATTGGCTCTGTTTTTCCCAGCCTAATTTAGGAAGACTCCTGTTGGATGAGATGAGAGGTCTATCTCCTCCAGCATCTTGTATCATTCAGTGGCTCACTGTATGTCATATACTATTTTAGGGCACTTCCACACTGTTGCTATTTTGGGGTGGGGTTCAACTACATACAAGCAAATCCAGGTTGTGCAATTATAGTTGATTGGCAGTCGTCTTACCTAACAAGCCCACTTCCTGTGGCTGCAAAAGGTTGGACTGGCCATGAATCACTGGCCAGATTTTCACTTCCATAGGAAGTTGCAGTAAGGAAAGTGATGGGGAGTTAACTGGAAACTGAGGGATAACACTTGCAATTTATGCCATGTCTTCTAACCTATCTGCAAACAAATCGAAATGAATACTCATGAAATAGCCAGTGTTGTCCAATTTTCCTGCAAACGAATCAGGATGAATGCTCAATTAATAAATAAAAATGTGGAAGAGCACTTAAGAGCCAGATATCCATTGACTAGCAAAACCTACACTAAAGTAGCATGGATATTTTCTCCCATCTCCCACCATACACATTACTGTGCTGCTGCCCATCAATCACTGCCCAGATTTTCACTTCCATAGGATGACATTTTCCTGGATATTTTCAGCATAAGATATATTTCTTCTGATTGCATTCTCAACCCACTCCCCCCCCCCAAATATGGTAAGGTCTGAGTTTAAACATTCCCTATGAAAACTCTTGAAATATAAATTTATTCAAGACCAGGTATATACAGATGGCAATGCATGTAGAAGACACGATCCTAGGGTTTGTTCTGAAGGTATATGGGACCACCATTTTGCTAAAGACTTTGCAAGTCTGAGTCTGGTTGGTACCTGGATGGCTAACCACCTGGGAGCCGCAATGGAAGAAAGAAGAAAGTTGGGATATAAGAAAAATTAAAATGTCCATGTGAAAACAATGGACAATTATAAGACTGCGGGAGACCCAAGTTCAAATCCCCAGGCAGCAATGAATCTCTCTGGGTTACCATCGGATGGGGTTAATGTGAAGGTAAAAAGAGTGTGGAAAACCATGTATGCTACCTTGATTTACAGTGGTACCTTGGGTTACGAACTTAATTCCGGAGGTCCATTCTTAACCCGAAACCGTTCTTAACCAGAGGTGCACTTTCGCTAATGGGGCCTCCCGCTGCCGCCGCACCACCGGCGTGCGATTTCTGTTCTCATCCTGCGGCAAAGTTCGTAACCCAAGGTACTACTTCTGGATTAGCGGAGTTTGTAACCTGAAGCGTTTGTAACCCGAGGTACCACTGTATTTGGATAAAAAGCAAGATATAAATTTAATAATACTACGTGTGACGTTGTAGTTAGTGTCAGGATAAATGCAACCATGGGTCAGATTCAACAAAACAGTTGCATTAGCGGGAACCAGTGCAACAAGTCCCCCTAGTGTAATGTGACTTGCTCTTTATCATGCCTACCGGGTACATGCCCCTGTATCTCCCCTCAAATTGGCTGTTGGGGGTTGAGGAGAACCTCCAGAATATGATGCAGGGGATGAGAGGGGAGATTGTTCCATCAGGTAAGCCGAAATGCTTGCACTGATGTAACAATTGTAGTAGTTTAGAATTCCATCTTAAACTTTAAGAGCACCTCCCACATCTAGTTTAAGAGATTAGACCCAAGCAGGAGGCAAGGCTAGAAACTAGAGAGAGAAAGCAGCTAAAGGAGAGAAGATTTGTTGTATGTAGTTCTTTAATAAATCTATTTCTTGTTCAACTTCTCTAACCTGCTTATCATTAATTAAGGAACACCGCAGTTAGGAGTGTTGGATTTACACCAGTGAGAAATGGGTTCAAATTCAGTAAACCAAACATTTTACTGGATTATCAGGGACAGTTGTTATATTTCAGTCTAACTTACCTCACAGCACTGTGAGAATAAAGGATTATATATGAGAGTAAAAAATGTAAATAGTAATGCATCAGATTATAAATGCACTGAGAATACCAAATCTATATCTATTTTCTGCTGTATACCATTGACTTTCTTTCAACAAGTAATGAACACACAAGGTTAACATGCAGTTTATTACTTTTTGCAAATACTAAAATTCTGTCCTGTTGAATCGTAATTAGAAATATTGAACTTCCATGAAGAATAGGCAGTTGGTTGGTATTAAAGCTGCAATATAAACATGGTCATTCAGTATTCCTCGCTGGCTATTTTAGCAATTGCAATCAGTGGCAAATTAGCTTTCTTGTGAAAATCATTACATACCAATAATAAGGTTCACTCCATCTCTTTGTGAGACGAGCAAATCTTTCACAGAGGCACCGACAGCCACAGGAAGTGAATGGGAAGTTTGAACATTGAAAGGGTAGTTCACACAGCTACTAAAGCACCAAAAAATGCATTCATAAGGATTTTGCCATCATGAGTAAAATCTGGTATGCACATTGGCTCTTTTGTATTCTCTATCAACATGCCAGGGTACAATCCTAAATCTGGCCACTGCCCAATAGGGCTTAACAAAACCACAGGGCCACTGTCAAATCTGTCACCTTTTTGTGCATACAAGCCAGGGTGGAAAGTAGAGGGGAGTGACCCAGGAACACCCTGAAGCATGCACAGCAATTGAGCCCAAATCAGACCTGATGCTGTCACATGAATGCCCCATTTCAGAATTTTCTGCTAGCTGCTGCCCAGAGGGAACACTTCTACTCGCCCATTTGGTAGGCAGAACAGAGGGATCTGCACCAATGGAGCAACACTAGTATCACTCCACAGGCAGAAGCTGGAGGAGACTATCTGGTGTTGTAAACAAAATCTGCCCTTATTCCCTTATGGGGTACACAAGAGCCCTTATAGAGTCCTTTGTAGGTTCTCCATCAGTAGGAGAAAATAACAGAGGCCAACCAGAGAATGTTGAGAAGCAAAGCAGCTAGTAAGCCTTATCTTTATAAAAGCTGTTGCAACAGGGTGCTCCCCCCACACGCAGGAGAAAGGAGGAGGACCCAGAACAAAGGTGTACCTGCCCTTATATAGACATATAAGACCACCCCAGAAACATCATACCTACCTCATAGAAAGGGCGGTTGACAACAGAAATCTGAGTGTGATTTTTATCTCCTTATCTGATAATGCCTTATCTGATTGCCTTTCCTGGTAGTCTGGCCATTCCTTTGATATGGTAATCACTTAATTCCTGAGACAATGGGAAGGTTCCCTCACCCCCTCCCTCCTTGCAGAGAAACATTTGGCCAGTTTGGAAGTCAAAATGTTTTCAGGACTGTGTAGCTGTGCTGCTTCAGACATGTGTTTTATATACTGTATGTATGTATGTATGTATGTATGTATGTATGTATGTATGTACGTGTTTGCTTGGTATGTTTATGAACACTTAGGTATTATATATATATATATGAGACCTTAACATTTTTATTACACTGGCATGACTGGGCAGATAGACACCTCCACCCAGCACCCTATCTAGTTCAGGTGCTCTACAGCTGCTTTTTTAAAAATGGAAAACTGTGGATGATCATCATATTTCTCCCCATATTACATTTCATTCAGCCCTGGATTTCATCTCATGGAGGAAGGACCATTGTACAGTATATCCATGCAACTGCTTACGCTTGCGGACATTCTCACAAACTGCTTAATTCATGGCAACTTCAGTTTCTATTCAATGGGTGGTGACTTTCAGCTGCGCTGTAGCCATATCCCAAGCTTGCAACATGGCCTCTGTACAATGGACTCGTGGTGTTGTTGTTTTAAACAGTTTTCATGAGGCTGATTTGTGCTGAGTTCTACACATTGCACCATATATATATTTTTTGCACAATGGGCTCGGCATCTAGAAGCACAACTAAAAAGCAGCATGAATTGTCTATAAACTACACATCTTGTTTTCTGAAAGCATCATAAAGTTTGGCCTATGCAGCCAGTCCTACACATGTCCACGCTAAAGTTGAGTCCTCTTATGTTCAATGGGATTTACTCCCAAGTAAATTTGCATAGGATATCATCCTCAATCTGGCTTTAGTCATATAGTGGCTTCCAGACTGCACAAAGCACTTAATCCCAGATACGTTTGTTGCTAGTGAGAGCAGCATTTGAGAGCACATGCTCAGTGATTTCAGTTAAATTTAAGCCCCTTCCAGGGATGCTTTGCAGACAAAGCCCAGCAATTTGCTCACCAGTCCATTTTCTTTCATGTAGAAGGGCTGGATTATTCTTCATTATTACAGTATATTAGGCAGAGATGTGCCAAGTGGGTGCTGGCTAACATCTCTGAATGCTTAAATGATAGGTTCTCTAGCTATGTAGTAATGTAAGCTTCTGAGCTGAGAACCCTTTCATTATGCGTTATTTGAGGTCAGGCTCCAGGCTGTCAAAGTGACGTGACAGTTCCATATCACAGGAAATTAGGCATAGCATGAAGAGCACAAGTTCACATACCTCCACATTTTGTATACAGAAGTCTGAGGCTTAACAAATGCTAGAAACACGACTGTACTAGGCTAACACATGAGTTAGAAATATGTATTAGTTTACCTTTAGTAAATAACGAGCCCTATATAATTACATTCTATTCTTACTAGGACATGGTAAATAGTGGTAAATAATTTTTGTGGTTAATACTCAACATATATCTGTGGCACACTACTGTGTGTGTCACATAGACCTGTGTGTTTTTGTTTGGGTGTGGATAAAACCACAGAAGAGTTGGGTAGAAAACTGGGAAGAAAAACTCGAGCTCTAGCTTAGCCCTGCTCTCATTTTTCCACATTAGATAAGGATGACCTAATGTTCTTTTAGCAGAGTATGGAGGCACTCATATGAACTTTTGATAGGTCAAGGGCTAATTTGCTAGAAGCTATTTCATTTTTCAAATATACCTATCACTGTTAGGCATCATTCTCTAGTGGGAGACAAGGGAAAGGCATGTCTGGATAGTGTTTCATGAATCCACATTTTATACCAAACTGAAAAGAATGAGCCAATTAATTTTCAATGGTTTTCTTATGAGTTTCAAGGACTTTATTCAAGGGATACTTCTGAGAGTGTTAACACTACAGATCCAGTTAATCATTTCTTTTTCTGCAGACCCTTCTGACTTTGGCAGAAATGGCAAAATCTGACATTAACCCTGATCTTTAATTTGACATCCATGACTTTTGGAGAGTTAATTTTTGAAACTTCAAGTTGTTTAAAGGATTTAAAATGAACAAAGATTCAGCATTGCCCCCCCCCCACCAATACCCAAATACAACAAGGTTTTGAAATTCTCTACATCTTATGAAAACAGAGAATTGAGAATAATTTTATTCCATTAGACACATGCATTGTTATTTCTTTTAGCACGGGAAATGTTTCTATAAAGTTTTAAGATAACAGCATTCCTATATTTATGACCCTTATCAAACAAAACCCTGCTGAGTGTATTTTCATTTGAAAGGGCTTGCCTGCAGAGTGTGGTACAACATGCTTTTACTCTGATTGATGGGACACCCTTGTGTCCCATAAATTCCCATTATTTACATTATTTGCCATAGAACTTTTGTTTAAGCAACCGTGCACCCTTACCCAAGTCATTAGTGGTGGTGAATCACATACGGCACGGGTGTCAAACTCAAGGCCCGGGGGCCAAATCCGGCCCGCCAGCCCTCGTCATGTGGCCCGCCGAGCGCCCCAGCCAGCGGGACCCAGCAGCGGGACCTTGCTGCTGAAGCGCCGCGCCGACAAAGCACCAACAAACAGCTGGGGCCTGGAGGAGGTAGAAAGGCGGCCGGAGCAGCGCTGCGTGGAGCGCCCCGAGCCACAGCAGGACAAGGAGGAGGCAGCTTGCCGGGTCAGCGTCCGGCAACGCCGCACGGAGAGTCCCGAGCCTCTGCGACGCAGCAGTGCTCTGTAGCACTTTGAATCCTCCTCCTCCTGCCACGGCTCGGCGTCTGGAAACGGCTGCTGCTGCTGCTGAATCACAGACAAAGCACCCAGCAGCGCCGCGTGGAGGAGGAGGAGGATTCAAAGTGCTACAGAGCACTGCTGCGTCCCAGAGGCTCAGCACTCTCCGTACGGTGCTGCCGGGCACCGACCCGACAAGCCGCCTCCTCCTCTTGCCTCACCTCCTCCTCCTCCTGCCGCGGCTCAGCCTCATGAACGTGAGCTCAGCAGCGGCTCAGCCTCATGAACGTGCAACTCTGAGGCTTTACGCACGTCTGCTAAAACGGACACCTGCTGCCTCACGCTGCACGGGAAATGCTTTTTGCCCCTGGGTCCCTTCGCGCTCTTTTCTGGCGCTGAATCAAGGCGGCGACCCCCCCTTCCCTTTCTTTCTTCCTCTCCCTCATTCTTATTCTTTCTTTCCCTCTCCTTCCTTCCTTCCTTTCTCCCTTTCCATCTTCTCTCCCTCTTTCTTTTTCTTTCCTTCTTTATTCCCTTCCTTCTTTCCTACTCTTTTTTCTCTCCCCTCTTTCCTTCCTCTCTCCCTCCTACTCCCTCTTTTCTTCCTTCCTTCCTTCCTTCCTTCCTTCCTTCCTTCCTTCCTTCCTTCCTTCCTTCCTTCCTTCCCTCCCATCTTTCTTCCTCTCCCTCATTCTTATTCTTTCTTTCCCTCTCTACTTCCTTCCTTCTTTCTCCCTTTCCATCTTATCTCCCTCTTTCTTTTTCTTTCCTTCTTTATTCCCTTCCTTCTTTCCTACTCTTCTTTCTCTCCCCTCTTTCCTTCCTTCCCCTCTCCCTCCCACTCCTTCCTTCCTTCCTTCCTTCCTTCCTTCCTTCCTTCCTTCCTTCCTTCCTTCCTTCCTTCCTTCCCATCTTCCTTCCTCTCCCTCATTCTTATTCTTTCTTTCCCTCTCTACTTCCTTCCTTCTTTCTCCCTTTCCGTCTTCTCTCCCTCTTTCTTTTTCTTTCCTTCCTCTCTCCCTCCTGCTCCCTCTTTTCTTTCTTTCTTTCTTTCTTTCTTCCTTCCTTCCTTTCTTCCTTCCGTCCTTCCCATCTTTCTTCCTCTCCCTCATTCTTATTCTTTCTTTCCCTCTCTACTTCCTTCCTTCTTTCTCCCTTTCCGTCTTTTCTCCCTCTTTCTTTTTCTTTCCTTCTTTATTCCCTTCCTTATTTCCTACTCTTCTTTCTCTCCCCTCTTTCCTTCCTTCCTCTCTCCCTCCCACTCCCTCTTTTCTTCCTCCCTCCCTCCCTCCCCTCCCCTCCCTCTCCCTCTCCCTCTCCCTCTCCCTCTCCCTCTCCCTCTCCTCAGAAACATAGGATGCTGCTTTATACTTCTGACCCTTAAACCCTGGAACCAGGAGAGCAGCTCCAGTGAGTCAACCTCAGCCAGTCCCTTTGGTGAAGGGTGGTGGCTCACTGGCAGAACATTTGTCCTGCATGCAGAAGGACCCCAGCATCTCCAGGTACCAGTAGCTCTGCAAAGCTCCTGCATGAAACCCTAGCGAGCCTCCACCACCCAGTGCAGTTACCAAAAATCATTTTTCAATAAATTGTACAATAATTGTACATTTGAATATCTACTTGCCATTATTCTGACTATGTTTCTGCTTTCAGAGCTAGTTATTACTTACATTATTACAAAAAAACAGTAATAATTGAATGCAGTGACAATAATTTATGATAATAAAGAGTGGACACATAGTCCTACAGATACAACCGGCCCTTTGAGGGTGACCAAACTGCTGATGCGGCCCCCGATGAATTTGAGTTTGACACCCCTGACATACGGTAATCCATTGGACAGGTTGCTGGAAATGGTACGGATGTCTAACTCCCTTTGACACCAATAGGTCTTTAGCATTTAACAATGTTCTAGATTGCACTTGCTGAGGAGTGTTTCATGGACTGTTCCAAGTTTCTTCCTTGAACTTTCAGATATCTTTAAGGACATCTCTAGCTCTTTCTTCCGCAGTTAAGGGAAAACAGGCAAGCAATAGTCTACACAGGCAAGAAACAGGTGAAGGACACCTTCCAGCCAGTCAAAAGCACGCAGTGAGGGTAGCCTATAGGGCAGAACTTGTGACTGGTGTAGCCTGCTGAGGGATGCTGGTCGAAAGAGGGGCCTGAGTGTAAAGGATTAACCATAATAGACTTCTTACAGTCGGGCTTTTCCTATTCCACATGGACACTGGATAGCTACCCCCAGTTTAGCCTAGGCTTTCTGAACACACCACAACATATCTAGCTATGGGTTTGTTGTGGGCACTTGTCGTATTCCAAGACAGAATTAGATAGACTTTTAAAACCTTTGGTTTAAATGGGGTACATAATGCTTAACTCTATGTTGGATTGTTGCCTTGCTGCAAGGCACTTAACCTACTTATTTATAGTTCCCAACTCATTTTTCATAGGCCAGGGTAGTAGCACAAGAGGCCTGCCACACACACACAAAGTTAGCAATCCTATATTTAACCAGTAGGGCAGTTTTGGGGCCACAGCTTAGCTGTGTGTAACGTTATGAGCACATACAAGCAGAAAGGGCTAGAGATTGCTTCCTAGTTCAAACCACATTGCCACAAAAATGTCCAGAGACAGTTTTAAGCTCTAAGTACTGTCATTGGTTTAGAGCAGTAGTTGCCAACTGGTGTTATGCAGACCCCCTGCACCATTCAGATAACAAATACTACCATAGAGCTATAAATATTCTCAAAAGTAGGGGGTCCATGTCTTGGCGTTTGAAAAACGGGGTACATAGTACTTAGCTAATTGGGAACCAATGCTTTAGAGAATAATGTGAAGGAAACATGTTTGAGCCACAGTTAAATAGCATCTACAAGCAATAATTCACTCTACCTCCCCCTCTCTCTCACACACATGTTCTTAACATCTATTCATAGAGATAAATACCGGTAATCTCCCTCCCTTTTGCTCCATCTTTTCCAGTGAAGTAGGAGTCATTACCCTTTTATTATTATAGATATGTTCTCTAGGAGTTGATTCAATGAAACATATGGCCCGATTAAGGACATATAAATTAAGTGGGAAGGGATTGCATTTAATAATTACCTGCAGCTGCAGCTTCCAGCATTTGCAAAAAAACCCACCATAAACCAGTGGTTCCCAACAGGTGGTCCGCGGACACCCAGGGGTTCGCGAGCTATGCCAGAGGGGTCCGCAAGATGCTATTAGAATAAAAAATATATTAAATATATTTCATATGATAACAGATTTTTTGTTTTGGCCGCTTCCTGCATGAGCAGAGTCTAGCGCAAAACTAGAATTAGATAGAGGCAGTAGTTCTGCTGTATGCCGTTAGGTGGCGCTTTACAAACACTACTGATTTGCAAAGAGGTAGCGTGCGCATTCTACTATAGCTCACCTCCCCAAGATGCTTTGCGCGCGTCAGCTTCATTTGTGTGCTACTGCGCAGGTACCCTGTCTTCTGCATTCCCCTCCCTCCTTCCTGGCGCGCGCTGCCTCTTTGCAAAACAGTAGTGTTTGTAAACAAAGCGTTTTTCGCGTAAGCTACAGTTCGCGTAGTTAAAAATGGACCGTTGGTTAAAAAGTGGTTCGTTAAAACGACAAAGGCCTACAGATGAAGAGGAAGAACTGTAAAAAACGTATAAATATAAAATATAAAAAGACTCTTAATTTGGCTCTCACTTTTTAATTTTAGGATTAGGAATTAATGGGGGTCCTTGTCACAATAGCGGCTCAATGAGGGGTCCTCGAGAAAATTTTGTTGGGAACCCCTGCCATAAACATTTCTAAAACTCGTATTTATAGAAGCACAGGGAAGTACCAGTTGAATCCTGACAAGACAGAAGTACTGTTTTGGGGGGACAGGAGATGGGCAGATGTGGAGGGCTCCCTGGTCTTGAATGGGGTAACTGTGCCCCTGAAGGACCAGGTGCACAGCCTGGGAGTCATTTTGGACTCACAGCTGTCCACGGAGGCACAGGTTAATTCTGTGTCCAGGGCGGCTGTCTACCAGCTCCATCTGGTACGCAGGCTGAGACCCTACCTGCCCGCAGACTGTCTCGCCAGAGTGGTGCATGCTCTGGTTATCTCCCGCTTGGACTACTGCAATGCGCTCTACGTGGGGCTACCTTTGAAGGTGACCCGGAAACTGCAATTAATCCAGAATGCGACAGCTAGACTAGTGACTGGGAGTGGCCGCTGGGACCACATAACACCGGTCCTGAGAGATCTACACTGGCTCCCAGTACGTTTCCGAGCACAATTCAAAGTGTTGGTGTTGACCTTTAAAGCCCTAAACGGCCTCGGTCCTGTATACCTGAAGGAGCGTATCCACCCCCACCATTCAGCCCAGACAGTGAGATCCAGCACTGAGGGCCTTCTGGCGGTTCCCTCATTGCGAGAAGTGAGGTTACAGGGAACCAGACAGAGGGCGGTCTCGGTAGTGGCACCCGCCCTGTGGAACACCCTCCCAGCAGATGTCAAGGCAATAAGTAACTATTTTACTTTTAGAAGACAACTGAAGGCAGCCCTGTTTAGGGAAGATTTTAATGTTTGATGCTGTACTGTTTTTAATATTCAGTTGGAAGCCACCCAGAGTGGCTGGGGGAACCCAGCCAGAAGGGCGGGGTATTATTATTATTATTATTATTAATAATAATAATATATTATTATTATTATTATTATTATTATTATTATTATTATTATTATTATATACAAGTGTTTTTTTCAAAGGAAGAGAGAAATGTGGGCACAGTAAAGGATGAACTGCAGCTTGAACCCCAATGTCATTCTTTCTATATGCAGGCCACCTGACCATTTTTCAGCTTGCCATATGTGCCAGTTGTCAATGCCCAGTTCATTAGCACTTTTCTGATTCTATGCGAAAGGCCACAAATGTCCAGGCCTAGAGGCCTGAAATTCAATCTCTGTTTAAAATTTCTTTCCCATCTTTCTTTTTTTTAAAATTTAACAAAGGCAGTTTGCTGGCGTTGCTTTAGTAACCACGTGAAATAAATGAAAAGTAACGCTTATTACTTTAGAAAACTAGAGAGAGAGGCATTAAATGGAAGCATTAAACATAATAAACCTGACTGTGTCTTAGCAACTGTATGGAGTCTTATCTTTCCAGTTTATTATGGTTCGATGGTTATCAGAGACTTAGGCAAACATTCACTCCCATTTAAGAATTGAAAATAATTTCTCAGCTCTTTTACAGGCAATCCCTTTCTTAAACCAGCATTGTCTTTCTCACCAGGAAGTCTCCTCTCTCCACTCATATTGCCCCTTTATATTGATTGAGCTAGCCTTCTAATGCACAAAGCTAATGGCTCCATCTTCCTGCATGTCTCATGAAAATAGTAGGGAAATCAATTCCTCAGCTTATGAAGGCACCAAAGATCTTTTAAAATCTTAAAAATGGGTGGAAAGATCAATGTCTCCTTAGTTTCATCTTCAATACTAGCTGGTACCTAAGCAGGCCATGAGCCTTTTGAGAAGGATTGGCATCATAAACTAATACCAATATTACTGGAATACACTGTTTATGCTGAATTGTTGTGTGGCCTTGATAGAGTCCTTAAAGTTTTCTTGACTGCAATGAGATTAGGGCTGCATTCCTTATACACGTTTACCTAAAGTCAGTGGGACTTTCTTCTTAGTAAACAGGCATAGGGTTGCCCTGTAACTATAACTGCTGAGTTTTTCTGGTTTATAGATAAAGTAATGAACATTTTGAATCTTACTGAGTGGGTGGACAAATTACTGCTCTGAAAATGGACTCATTGGGTGGTGTTACTCAGAGTATTCCCACCGAAATTAATGAACATAGTTAAGTTAGGTCTATTACTTTCAATAGGTCTAGTTAAATGCTACCTTATGTTGTCAACAACAGTCTTTCATTTTAAAATTTTATTTTTGTAGTTTGATGCTATGCATGCCAATGAAAGCCATTTTGTCCACTGAGACATACTATACATACAGTTTAAGTCCTTTTCAATACAGTGGACTTGCTTTTGAGCAGACACTTGTGTACATACACTTGTACTGCAAGTGTGCACAGGTTTGCCCCTTTCACATTATTATTAGTTAATCGGTAGAGTGTGGATATATATAGCCAATTTTTGAAAGCCAGCTCACAGTAGACATGACAAATCAGCAATAAACAACAACAACAGCTATTTTAAATTATGTCTATTATATGTAGGGAAAAATAAAATATTGCATAGGTAGGAAAATGCTAACTTTAAGTGGGCTCATGTGAGAATGAATTAAGTGTCAAGTTAGCAGGGTACATACAGAAAATAAAATAAAATAAATTGCTAGGAAAGTGAAAGTTTGAAACTGATGCAACTAAAATATATATTGAATCAATGAAACAATACAATCTTTCCATTTGAATTTGAGTGGTCTGGCTGCACCTACCCTCTGAAATTCCCTCCTGTTACTTATCACATAGTGCCTCCCTCTTCCCACTGTTCCAGCTCAGTTGATTGGCACTCATCCAGTCCACCACTGCATCCACATGACGGTCCAGATCATGCTTAATCATTTGTGACTCAAATGTTATGGAGAAATAGAGCTGCATGTTAATTCACTTTAAGATGTGTCACAGGAAGCGATTCATAAATGGGATTAAATAAATAAATAAATAAATAAATAAATAAATAATAATATTGGTTACATGAAAATCCCAGCTTTCCAGATCTACATGGTGTTCTTTCTTTAGGTCTATATACCTATATAACCTTTTGTAAATGACACTGTATTTTATAAAATTCTTATTAAAATGTGTCTCCCTGGCTTCCCCAATAAATAAAATAAGATTGTTAATATATAATGTTGCTCTTCTTTAACTGGATAGCTGTCATGAAACTACTTTGAGGTCATTTAGATTAGCTGGTAAAGAAATTTAACACACGTTTGTTCAGGGATCTAATTACAGTCTAATTACAGTCATACCTCGGTTTAAGTATGCTTCGGTTTGAGTACTTTCAGTTTAAGTATTCCGCGGACCCGTCTGGAACGGATTAATCCACTTTCCATTACTCTCAATGGGAAAGTTTGCTTCAGGTTAAGTATGCATCAGGTTAAGTACGTACTTCCAGAACCAATTATACTCATACTTCGGGTTAAGTACGCTTCAGGTTGAGTACTCCGTGGCCCCGTCTGGAACGGATTAATCCACTTTCCATTACTTTCAATGGGAAAGTTTGCTTCAGGTTAAGTACGCTTCAGTTTAAGTACTCTGCGGACCGTCTGGAACAGATTAATCCACTTTCCATTACTTTCAGTGGGAAAGTTCGCTTCAGGTTAAGTACGCTTCAGGTTAAATACAGACTTCTGGAACCAATTGTGTACTTAAACCGAAGTACCACTGTACTCATTAATATTAGACCGAACAAACCACAATGTGGTCCTTCCAATGATCAAAGACTGGCTTTGATTATCTGGGCTATTCAAATAAGCTCCAGTACTGACATAAAACATACAAACTTCAAAAAAAGTGGGAAGATTCCAGGCAATGGAACAAACTCCCCTGCTCATGTATGGGGAGGTCAGCTGTCATCAAGATCACAGTCAAGCCAAGGATACTTTATGTTCTAAAGAAGACTCCCTTCTTTGGCAGGAATGTGGAAAGGTTTTTATTGAAAGGGTGAAATTATTCAAATTTCAGTGTGTTCCCAAATCTAAAGACTTTTAACACATGAGCACACTCACACAGAAGCATACAGTAAGTGGAACAAAATCTCTGTTTTCTGACATCCCAGTTATTATCCGGAACTCTATGGATGAGTACAGATGCCATTTACCTGCGTTCATGTAACCACCTGATAGATAAGTCAGTCTCTTTGGTCCAAACCTGGCAACCTGGAATACCGGTAATCAAATGGTTTTGTGGGAAATACCACTAGATAATTTTGTGAGCACCATTTTTGTTGGAAAAGTGACAAATAAATGGATGACAATGACAGGTGCTTATCTGTTTTCACCTGATGTTTGTCTTCCAATGTTCATTGCTGTTGGACAGTTTGGATTCTCCCGTGCCTTGGCAGCTCCCCACTCTGCTATTCCAAGCTTGCTGAGAGAAATGATGCATAACAGCATCATTGTAGAACTTTTCCTTCCTTCCTTCCTAGTCCTTAAAGCCACAATAGCTTGCCTGAAATAGAATAGATGCTGGTTGCCTTCTACAGAAAGTGTAGATCTAGTGCAAAAGTGCATCTGCTGGCAGGGGCCAGGGAATCACACCAGACAAAGAGAGGGATTTAACTCTTTCTTTCCCTGCTTCAGTTCTGAGGAAAATCATAAGAGCTTCCTTGTCCCGAGTCATACCATTTGTGTGGGATGTGATACATAAGTAGCAGTCAAGTACAACATTCCTTGTTTTCCTAGAGTGGACATGCGAGGGAATGTTTGGTCCATCCAGTAAAAAAACTTCCTGTTTCCTCCTGGCTAGGACATACTTCCTTTGCATGTGACTAGATGTGGGTGTGACCTTACCTGTCCAGGTAACACAAAAGGACAAGGCAAGCAGCCATCTCTCTCTTTTTGACTTCCTCCGTCGTTGGAGCAGCAGCTTTTCCTAGAGAAAACAAGGCACTCTGAGAGACATGCACCTCTACACAAAGTGTGCTGATCAGATCTTAACATGTTACATTAACAATACAGTGGTGCCTCGCTAGACGAAATTAATTCGTTCCACGGGTCTTTTCTTATAGCAAAAAAATTCGTCTAGCGAATCCCATAGGAATGCATTGAATTTTTTCTGAATTTTTTTTTGCCCATAGGAACACATTAATTGAATTTCAATGCATTCCTATGGGAAACCACGATTCGCTAGACGACTTTTTCGTAAACCGCATTCGTCTAGCGAGGCAAGCTCCGCTCGAAAAATCATTTCGTTAAGCAGAAATTTCGTTCAGGGCATTCGTTAAGCGAGGCACCACTGTATGATCAGCAATCACATCATAGGCTTCAAAAAATAAAATGCCAAGTGCATTTGCTTGTGATCGTTGCCACAGTAGCCACTGGGCCCAAAGTGCCCAGGAAGGGACACTTTACATCTTCCCTTGCCATCTGTGATCATTTAGCATGGGGTGGGGGAGAGAGAGAGACTCATGTGTTGCAGTGATAGCTATGCCTTCCCATTTCACTCTGGTCTGGTATTTTTTTTAAAAAAACTTTTGATGTGATGGCCAATCACAGCACTAATGTAATGTTCAGTTAGGTCCTTAGTTAGTGTTTATTGTCTATAGCCAAAAGGTTCTGCTTTTCCAAATTGTGTGTAGGATATCCTACCACCTGGAACTGGGTCTGTTGGACCAGCAAGAGGTCAGTTAGCTGGTGTATCGTTCACATATGGTCTGCAGGTACCAGAAGGCTTTATAGCCCCATAACTTACAACCATGTGGACATGCTTTTCTTCAACTGGTCATCACAGATTATTACTCTCTAAAAGATACCAATGGCTAGTGATAAACACAATGCAAGGGAAATTTTCTTCTTGCTTTGCAGAATGCACATTGCAATAAGCACTTACCATTCTTTTTGAAGATACAGTTCCAGTTATTTTCTATTTTCTGGGATACAGCCAGGTTGTGGCCTTCAGCACTTTTTCTCAGCTGCCTGCCTATTTCTTTTTAATTGTGCCTCTTGATCCTGCCTGCTGCCTCTTGGATAGCGATTTGCCTGAACAATGCAAGTTCCCAGCAGAGTGCCAAAAACACTCAGCTTGCTATTTGAAATGTATCCCTTAGGTACGGTTGGAGTGTTGTTGAGAAATGTGCAGTTGGCTGGCCAGCAGGTTTCTGAAGCAGCAAAATTGAATTTGGCAAAGGGTGAGGCCGTTCATATTGCTTCCAGGTGAACTTTAGCTTCAGGATCATTTAACCCTGTGGTATTTGATGGTGGTTGTAAAAATTGCATTGCTTTTATTTAAAATATGTTACTTTTGGACTGAAGGAATATTTTTTTCCAATGCTCATATTTGCTCTGTTGCTAAGAGAAGTCCTTTCTCTTTGCCTTGTTCTTAATTTAAATACAAATCTGTGTATCAAGTTTACTTTGTGACATACATGTGGTTGTTAATATTGACCCTCCCACAAACACACATACACTCCCCATCATTATAATTTCCAAGGCAGCTCGCTTTATCATCTTTTTGGTTAGGCAATAGGTAGAGCAATCTCATATGTCAATTACATTGGGGTCAGAGATATGCTACCACTATTCTGGCAGCATGCATATTGCATATGGGATGTGCTCAGTCAAGGATGCACAAAAAGAATCAACAGGAGGGCCTGCTAGTTCTGTGGATGAACATACACTGAGGTGTTCATCAGGAAAATAAAACCAGCTCTGCATTAGGGTTCTCTATACAGTGGAACCTTTGGTTGAGAATGTGATCCATGCGGGAGGCACGTTCGCAACCTGCAGCATTCGCAACCTGCAGTGCTGCGTCTGCGCAAAGCGCAATTTAGTGCTTTTGCGCATGCGCAAGTGCTGAAACCTGGAAGTAACCTGTTCCGGTACTTCCGGGTTCGGCATGTCTGTAACCCAGAAACGCGCAACCCACAGCGATCGCAACCCAAGGTATGGCTGTACAATCATATGGATAAATTAGTGATCTTTTCCATTACATAGTCTTCCAGTCTATAAGGTCATTATTTTGTCAGTACAAATCACACTCTATACATTCAGTTTTCAGATTAACAGTTGGTTCCTTTTTATTGTTAAAATTGCTTGGCAAAATACCAGAGTGCCAACAAAATGCAGTGACATATTTTCAATATTGATTTCACCCCGAGCACAAAAAGCTAACAAATCAGAATATAGACGCAAGATTGTATAACTGTTCCAGTTTAGATTTATTGGGCATATTAAATAGGATAATCTTGTTCAGTTCTAGCACCAGGATACAGAAGAGCACGTGCTAAATGTGATTTATACTCAAAAACCAAGGAACTTTCCTCATATTTTCTATCCCATAAACTTGCTAATCACTTTAGAGATAATATCATTAAAATACACACTTCTTACATCACAGATTTAAAGCTTTCTGTCCTCATCCAGACAAACTGGGACAACTTTTTGAAAGGTCTTCTAAGAAATAATATTGATATATGCTAGGAATGCACTCCTTATTTAATTTTTCCCATTCTTTTCATCGGGGAACAAATAGTTTTATTCAAAATCTATTATTTATAAACAGTCATAAAACTGCTTTCATGAAATAGTTACACAAGAGATATTCCAGAGAGACCCAGCTTTGAGAAAAATGTAGAAAGTTATTTTGTTTAAAGCCTGCATGTCCATGTGTTTCCCTCAGTGTAATGCAGTAACAACAAAATATCTTCCCAATCTAAAGCAATTGAGTTAGGAGAGAAGGTTTTACAACGTATTCACACTTACAGTATTCATAAATCCATAAGTATAGTAATGTTTCGTGGATTGTCCTCTGATGACACAATGGGGTGTATGGGCTGCTGTATGGGCTGTGCTTGCACCCCTAATAAGGGGAAAGATGGGTGTTGGACTCCACAGGAACAAAATATAGTTCAATTCTGCCAAAGTATTAACTAGGGAAAGAATTATTTGTAATTCACATGCAGCCATACAAGTTATATGCAAGATAAGGCTACCAATGACTACTAGCCAAGATGCCTATGATCAGTCTCCACTGCTGGGGACAGTATGTCCCTGAATACCAGTTGCTGTGAATCTTAGCTGTGGAGAGTGCTTTCCCCCTGATGCCTAGCTTGTGAGCTTCCCAAGGGAATTGGTTGGCCACTGTAAAAACAGATTGCTGGAGAATAGAGAGGCCTTGGCCTGATTCAGCAGGTCTTTACTTATGTCCATAAGTGACGCTTGCCCAAGCAGGCTGCTTTGGCTGAAGATGCTCTTCCTTTCTTGGCAGCTGTAATCCTCACAACTGGATCCCAGTGGTACACAGGCGTTTAACTCCCTCCTAGCCTGAAAGGGACATGGGTGGCGCTGAGCCTAGGGCTTGCCGATCAGAAGGTCGGCGGTTCAAATCCCCGCGACGGGGTGAGCTCCTGTTGCTCAGTCCCAGCTCCTGCCAACCTAGCAGTTCGAAAGCACGTCAAAATGCAAGTAGATAAATAGGTACTGCTCCGGCGGGAAGGTAAACGGCATTTCCGTGTGCTGCTCTGGTTCGCCAGAAGCAGCTTAGTCATGCTAGCCACATGAACTGGAAGCTCCCTTGGCCAATAAAGCGAGATGAGTGCTACAACCCCAGAGTCGGTCACGACTGGACCTAATGGTCAGGGGTCCCTTTACCTTTACCTAGCCTGACTGGACAGTTCACATAAGCCCAGCAACCAGGATTGGAACTCTTTTCTTGCGCAGTACAACTTCCACAAAAGAATTTCCCTTTTTCATATAGCTTATATTGTATAACACTGCCCTCTGACCAACCCCAGAACTGCCGGGAATGCACTATTTCTTCCTGCAGCAACAAAACACAGGCAGAAGGTAGAAGGGAAAGCAATTCTACATGCCTTTGTTGTAGCATAGATTACATGTTCTTTGTTCCTGCCTTTGGCCTTCTCCAGTTCTCCAAATGTATCTCCAGAGCAAGAGGTAAGGTGATTATGTAGGGCATGCTCTGGTCTAAAGTTCAGATGGGAGTTGTGGCCCCAAATATCTAGACAGCATCGGGATGGAGAAGGTTGATGTAGGGTTTGTCTGGGGGCGGCTTACTCTAAAAAAGGAAGCTGGACTTTCCCCCTGTTCTCTTGTTTCTTGGGGATATACATTTGTGAAATGTACCTATCCTTTTCCAATAGGTATCCATTTTGCCTAAAACTACGGCTGTCTATGCAACATACATTTCAAGCACATGACTTCCCCCAAATCTGGGGACTGTAATTTGTTAAGGGGTTTAAGGGTTCTGGGAATTGTAACTGTGATGGGTAAACTACAGTTCCCAAAATTATTTGGGGCAAGTTGTATGCTTTAAATATATGATGTGTACATAGCCTTTGTAGTATGGAGAGAGAAAGAGAGAATGAGAATATGTCTGGTGTTCTTATTGCAAACACTGGGTAGAAGCTTGTGTTCAATTCTAGTATAACCTCTAATGTTCCCAATGGAACAAGAACAAAGAATAACAGGAGGAGAAGTGAGAGAGGGTTGAGTCATGATCAGGATTACAGTGTAAAATAACCTGCGACTGAATATGTCCATGCACAGTTCATAAATATTTCCACAGATCCATTTAAATGTACAGTAATATTTATTTTACTTATTCAAGTATCGTGAAGGGAAATAGTGGTTATGGTTCCATTTTGTTATCAGGCACTACTGGGAGTAATTAGCAGTGAATGAACATATTAAAACCTCCATAATTTGGGTAGACACCAAAGCAAATAATACATTAACACATTAGAGATTACAGGCATCATTTAAAAATGTATGGTCTTGCTGGGGGGATGACATTACACATGCAATATGTCAGAATAATGTTTGCTTGTCCCTTGTTAATATTGGTGGATTTAGGTCCTTATTCAGCACTTACAAATGCTGAGAGGTGCGGCGGAGGCCGCCCCAGGCGCGCCAGATGCCCTAGACGTGCCTCTCATCTGTTCAGGCTGCTCTCCGGAGGCGCGTGGGCCTGGTCAGAATAATGTTTGCTTGTCCCTTGTTAATATTGGTGGATTTAGGTCCTTATTCAGCACTTACAAATAAATGATGCTAGCAGGGATTTAAAAGTTTGAATAAACCAAACTGATACTTTTTTCTTTTTGCATCAAGTGATACTAAGGGTGCAGTATTTCTGTGCATTTCTGAGCAGTTAAGTGGAGTAGTCATTCATTAAATTACTTTCTATTATTTTCTTTTTATCCTTCCTCCTATTTACACTCCATCCACTGCCCTCCCACTGCTGGTTTGGGAAGCAGTGTACATACATTAGCCACAATTCATATCTATCCTGTTCCTGTCGTTCTTTGAGAAATATTGCACTTTGATGTGCTTTCTCATAAAACAGTTTCAATCCAAATTGATAAAAAGAAAGAGCTCACTGTGTTTCAAACCAGTAATTAGTACGCAGTCTTAGCCTCACTTCCTATTCTGCAAAAGCAGGATTGATGATGATTCTGTCCTAGAATTAAAGTTGTGGGTTCTTTAAATATTTGTGGTTGTGTTCTGCAACATGTCAATGACGCGATATTAGTGCATTTGTGGCAGATATATACTGGACCGCACATCATTCCACCTTATTAGTTGTTTCCTCAGTGTGATGCTTCCTGAATGTTAATGCATTGTTGCCATTGGGAGGGGCATCACAAAAGCAGGACAAAAAATCATCTGGAACATTACAACCACAACAAAACGTTCGCAAGCACAAACATTATCAGAAGTGGACTGCGTATAACCACCTGATGACCACAAATGATCATGAATGCACAATAAAAAGGACCATAGCTGCCAAGTTATCCCTTATTTTAAGGGATTTTCCCTTATGCTGAATAGGCTTCCTCGTGAGAAAAGGGAAAACTTGGCAGCTATGAAAAGGACACCTGGAAGGGGCCTTGATTCTCTTGGGAAAGAATTAGGTACCCCATATGCCTCACACATCAATAATGTTAGGAAAAGGGGGGAAATAGAAGAAAACCTGACATATTTCATCATTTGTGCATGTGGACAGCAAGGAAGGACAGATTTTGCGCTCAGCATATGCTATATAACCCAGAAAAAGATGAAGAAAATAATATATTGTCAGAGCCAAGCAATAGGAAAGGGATGAGAAGGAATTCTCATATAGTGTGGAATTGTGCTTATGGGGCCAGCAAACCTTCATATTGCAAATGCAACTGGAAATGACTCTCTCGGCTTTACTGCAAAACATTACTGAGGGATTGACTAGGATATAGAGAGATCCTGATCACATTTCCTTGATGGGTGTGCATTGCTACTACATCTGAAACTAGAACTTCATGGAGCTGAAAAATAAGCAAAAAGAGACAATTAAAATAACCAAAGGGGTGAGGCCCCTTTTCTGCAAGCAATGATGAAAGATGTTGGGAGAGGGTTTATGTTCTCTCTCCCTCTCCCTCTCCCTCTCCCCCTCTCTCTCCCACCCCTCTATTTTAAATGAAGCTTTGGGGCGGTCTATGCATAGTGGAGATACACTTTTCTCTCTTCTGCAACACTAGAACTCAGGGGAGTGGGTAGAGGAATGCAGCCAAAGATCCTATTGGTGACCATATGGGAAGGCTGCAGACTGAACAGCCACACAGTAAGGTGAAGTAATTACACTAAATAAAGATTTGTATCTAGTATATTTATATGTCTCCTCTAGTTCTTTTTTGTTGACGGGTAAATGTCCATCTTAGCTCCATTCTCCTTCAGACCATCTGGTCAGGAATAAGAAGGTCCTTAGTTGTCTCAATCCACATTAGTGTTGGATGGACACAGCATCCTGCACCATGGCAAGCAGCTACATGGAGTATATAGCCTTGCATTTAGGGCCTAAGTTGACCTCCTGCTAGAATACCTCACATAAAAATATATTAAATTCCTTCTGAGAGACACAGAGCACATTTTTGTCACCAGCCGATATCTACAGGGAATTCTTGCCCATCAGGGATTAGAGGAAGGACTTTCAAATTAGAGAGCTGTATTTCCAGAGAAATTTACATTTGTATAGAAATTGAGCACAGCTTGCTTTTCGTTAGTAATCTGTTAATATAGGCCGCTTCATGGCAGTCAGCATTGCCTAATAAAGAGTCCCTGCTAATTCTTCAGAAAATTCAGGGCACATCCTTCTTTCCCTGACAGCTTTAAGACACAAATGCTTGTCCTTGGAATCACGGATTTAAAGTTTCCTTTCCATAACATCTCTTTTCATGTCCGTAATTCATTCACCAAGCTCCATGTTTACAGAAATGACAACTTTCATTTTTAGTGTATGAATGTCTTTATCTGTATCACAACTCATCCTCCTCATTTTGGCTTAGCTATTTTTAATTTAGTTTTTGTTTACATCAGACTTTGTTTATATCAAAGGAAACTCATTATTTGTATACATCACACAAGAAGCTGGCCGATTATGACAATGAAGGGGAAAAGTAAATAGAAGTCCTTAGACTCTGAAACATTTTCTGGCCTACTTCATTTGTTCACAGTTGCGTTACTCTTGGCTCCTCTGATTACTTTGTTCTTAGCATCATTAATCAGCGATGAGAGATGCCAAGAACCAGCTAGCTGAAATCCAACCGGCTATTGAAGTACATTTTTTAACCTTCTATGGATAGCAAACCATCACTCCTAGTTCCTCAGAAAAACTAAACAAAGGCCATTGTAAATGACTCATGACAACTTCAATTTTAATAGTACAAGTAGGCTAGTTGATACAGTGAAGTCTTTTGGAAGAAATGGTCAGAGAATATTGTTGTTGAACTTCCAAAGGCAAGTTCTCCGGTTAGGTTGTATCCTTGTAACAATCCAAGAGTGGAGCAGATGCACCAAGCAGCTTCATTTACCAGGACAAGAGCCAGAGTCAGGGGAGACTTCATCAGAGGCGGAAGACCCCCATTGCTAGTGTTAGTGAGTCTGAGGGTCAAGGGGAGTCACTGGAAATGGAGAAGCTTCCTGAGATCACCACTCATAGAAGTCCATCACTTGGAAAATTGAGAGGTTCAGGGCTCCCATTACATCCTGACTCATCCCAAGTTCTTCTTATATAAAATTGTCACCAGAAGCACAGGCAGCAGAGTGTGGGTCTGAGCAGAGGTCCACACCTGAAGGCTTTTTTGGAATTTCAAGGCCTACTTCCCCTGATCCCTCTTCAACAGCAAGAAACTACAGCCCATACACGCCCTGGATATAGGCCCTGCTGATGCCCCATAGTTGATGCAACATCTCAGCTTTGCATAATCTGCTTGGGCAGCTCTCTTGTTCTGGAGGAAACCTTGCTCTCTGACCTATACAGCAGTTGATCAGCCTCCTGGGTCAGAGAAGAATCTAATCTAAATGGCAATGGTGGCAGGAACAAGACCAAGCCCTTTCCCCTGTCCCTCATTCAAGCAACTGAGGCTTCTACCTGTGTCAGTCAGCTGCCAGCCCATATCACAGATGTGGGTCATTGTGGGAATAGCATTGGCTTTGCAGATTTTGGGGTCACTGAAAGAGACATACCTGCCATTACTGGGATGGTTCCTCCACTTTCAGTGTAGTAGTGCAAAGTATTACAACGAGAGCCTACAGTGAGGAAGTGCCATTTGAACATATATATCCTTATATTCAGCAGGCAGTGTTCATGTTCTACTTATGTAGACACAATTTTACTATGTGTGTCTGAGATGCTCACATGGTTTTCCACCCATGAAACACATGTGCTGCACACTCTGGGAGTCAAGGTTCATTGGGAAGTAAATCATGTTGCATGGGAAATACTCCTGGAAATACTCCTGGAAGCTGTGTCTGGGAAATACGACAGGAGAAGAATTAGTATTATTTCAGTGGTTCCTCAGTGTTTTGGACTACATAGGTTTGCCAACAAATATCCGCCCTTCTTAGAGATACCTGCCAAGTATACGGAAGAGATCAGGAGTTTGGCATGAACAGAAGCATCCAAGAAGAGAGCTGTAAAGAGAGGCTGGGATCTGGATTGAGGTTTTTCTGCATGGATTGAAGGCCAATTAGAAGCAGGATAGATTTGCCTGTCATCAACCCTTGTTTGAAAAAGGAAGCTGTATGGAAATGTAACCCTCAACTTGCTGCAAAGTAACTGGAACCCAACATTTCTCCACTAGGTGGCTGGGCAGTCTGTGACATTACACTATATGGAAGGGTGGGAACCTAGTTATCTGGGAGCAGATGTACCTCAGAATCCACTCAGCAGGGCCTAACTGGAAGTTTATTTTATGGGATTTGTTGACTGCCTCCCTTTCAGATTTCTCTACAAGAATGGGCTAATATCGACAAGATGTTGTTGCATTTATTTGTACTGCTATTTTGATCCAGCTTCTCACCAGGGAAATCAAACTGAACCTGCTTACTCCCGAAGAAGAAGAAGAAGAAGAAGAAGAAGAAGAAGAAGAAGAAGAAGAAGAAGAAGAAGAAGAAGAAGAAGAGTTTGGATTTGATATCCCGCTTTTCACTACCCAAAGGAGTCTCAAAGCGGCTTACAATCTCCTTTCCCTTCCTCCCCCACAACAAACACTCTGTGAGGTGAGTGGGGCTGAGAGACTTCAAAGAAGTGAGAGACTTCAGAGAAGTGTGACTAGCCCAAGGTCACCCAGCAGCTGCATGTGGAGGAGCGGAGATGCGAACCCAGTTCCCCAGATTAAGAGTCTACCGCTCTTAGCCACTACACCACACTGGCTCTCTGTGATGTTAGAGTGATGTTGAGTGTGAGTCCTTGTGTAATCTCAACTTTCTGGGACAGAGCTTCACAACATTAGGTTGGTTTTTTTTTTTTTTGCAGATTGGATGCAAAAAGAAAGCAAAAGGAAGTGGCGGGATTCTTCAAGGGTATATATATACCACAAATCTGCATCAGTTTTGAGGCAGTTTAACTGTCATGGCATCCCTCTGAGGACCAGGCATTAAGCACCTGTGCCTTTAAGAGCAGGCATTTTCCCTTCTCCACAGACTGACAGTATGGGGTCTTAGCCTGGATTGGGACCCCAGTGGTGGTGGTAATAGGAGGCTTTCACACTTTGACCCCCCCCCACTGGATCCAGGCCTCCCACACCTGCAAGCTGAATTGGGAGGAAGGTTGCATTAATTTCAATGGAGGCTTTCCCCCCTAGAATGCAGGTGTGGGGTGTGTGTGTGTGTGTGCTCATCTGGCAGGTGACCAAGGGTTAAAGTCTCTTGACATCCCCCTTCCCAGCTACCATCAGTCTGGAATGGGCCCTCCATGCTGGCAATTAGTGTAAACGGAAAACGCCCCCCTTCTTCTTTTTTCAAAAAAATTATGCACCGCTTGATTGGGGGGGGGGGAGAGACAAAAAATCTCAATGTGGTTTACAAACAAGAAAAAAGTAAAATCAAGAAAAAATTACAACCCTACTTTAAAGCATATAAAAGTTAAAACACTAAAACATTTATTTATTTATTTTTACTTTAAAATGGGTAGCTAATCACTGTTTAGCTTGGCTCTGAATCAGGGTGCTGAAAACTGTTTGTTAGAGGTTCCTTTCCTCACAGAACTGCAGGAATTACTTATGTAAAAGTATGACAGTTAGTTTATGTCTATATTGCAGATAAACCCTTCAATTTTTTAATAAATCTGGTAAGGACCCCACTGAAAGAGATCTCTTTAAATATTGGAAGAAATAAGAGCCATGTGGTAAACACAGCTTGGAATTTCAGCCCTTTACATCATTTACCCAAAGCACTCTTTAACTACAGCATCCAACACTGGCATTTTCAGACTTTGTTGTACAGGGGGCGATCAACAATTAATTTGCTCTGAGAGGTCAACTGTATTATATTTCATGGGCTTATTTGACGGCCAAGCTAGAGAGTTGCCCCATGAAAGAAACAGCTCTTTTTAAAAAATGTGCAAAGCTCTGCAGAAATCCTCCCCTCACCATGCTCTTAGGCCTATACAGCATGCTACATGCTGACTGCATATGTCAACTTCTAGTTCTAAAAGATTAATCTCCCATTAGCCAGTGTGTTGTTAAGCCTTTTGGGGAATTCTTGTGAGTACCTTTGGCTGACAAAGCGCTATTTTCACTCAGGATTCAATATTTAATGCAGCAGCGTGTGAACCACAGGTGTCCAACTGTACATAGCAATTTGGGAGAGAGATTTTAATGGAAGTGGTTTAACACCATGCACTATGGAAGTTCTGCCAGGGTTTAAAATGTCCCATCTGGCTAGATATATTTGTCATTCTTACTGTGTTTTTAATTATCCCAGTTATCTGGGGCCTTATTCTGTATTTATGAAATATACGGTGACAATTTCCCCCACAATAAAGACATTAAATATATGCCCCCCCCCTTTCAGTTTTTGGCTCATGTCATACATTATACTACAGATAGAAAGTATTTAATATATTTCCATGCATATGAAACTGGTGTTTTATGCATCCAATGCTGGCATGTTTGTGGCATATCTTTGGCCGCCACCAAGGACCGAGTAGGTATAAGTCAGGGAAAGGACTGCTTTGTTTGTCTCTTTGTTTCTCTGACTGGCCATTATATACACAGTTTCATGTTTTTCATTCTGGAAGCAGTTAGTGCAGAATGCTGCAGCATGATTGCTGACAGGAGTGACAGATTGTCAGCATATAACAGCTGTGCTCGACGATCTGCACTTGTTGCCAATTTGCTACCAGGGCAAGTTCAAGATGTTGCTATTAGTATTATAAAGCCCTTGACAACTTGGGATCAATTTTCATATGAGACCACTTTATCCTGAATGTGCCCACTCGACTATGTCAAGCAGCAGAACTGGCACTATTACAGGTGCCACATAAGACCTGTTCTGCATTTCTAAGAACTTTATCTTTAATGTGGCAGCACCTATACTTTGGGATATATCCTGCCTATTTATATCAGGCCTTATATCATACCTTTACTGTACTCTTTTCAGTGCCTGCTAAAAACATTTTTATTTAGACAAACCTATCCAGTTAGAACTGGATATGGAACAACTGATTGGTTCAAAATTGGGAAAGGAGTACGACAAGGTTGTATATTGTCTCCCGGCTCATTTAACTTATATGCAGAATTCATCATGCGAAAGGCTGGACTAGATGAATCCCAAGCCGGAATTAAGATTGCCGGAAGAAATATCAACAACCTCAGATATGCAGATGACACAATCTTGATGGCAGAAAGTGAGGAGGAATTAAAGAAGCTTTTAATGAGGGTGAAAGAGGAGAGCGCAAAATATGGTCTGAAACTCAACATCAAAAAAACCAAGATCATGGCCACTGGTCCCATCACCTCCTGGCAAATAGAAGGGGAAGAAATGGAGGCAGTGAGAGATTTTACTTTCTTGGGCTCCTTGATCACTGCAGATGGTGACAGCAGTCATGAAATTAAAAGACACCTGCTTCTTGGGAGAAAAGCAATGACAAACCTAGACAGCTTCTTAAAAAGCAGAGACATCACCTTGTCTACAAAGGTCCGTATAGTTAAAGCTATGGTTTTCCCAGTAGTGATGTATGGAAGTGAGAGCTGGACTATAAAGAAGGCTGATCGCCGAAGAATTGATCCTTTTGAATTATGGTGCTGGAGGAGACTCTTGAGAGTCCCATGGACTGCAAGAAGATCAAATCTATCCATTCTTAAGGAAATCAGCCCTGAGTGCTCACTGGAAGGACAGATCATGAAGCTGAGCTCCAATACTTTGGCCACCTCATGAGAAGAGAAGAATCCTTGGAAAAGACCCTGATGTTGGGAAAGATTGAGGGCACTAGGAGAAGGGGATGACAGAGGATGAGATGGTTGGACAGTGTTCTCAAAGCTACGAACATGAGTTTGACCAAACTGCGGGAGGCAGTGCAAGACAGGAGTGCCTGGCGTGCTATGGTCCATGGGGTCACGAAGAGTCGGACATGACTAAACGACTAAACAACAACAACCCAGGTGTTTAAAAGGGACGCAGGTGGCACTGTAGTCTAAACCACAGAGCCTAGGGCTTGCCGATCAGAAGGTCAGCGGTTCGAATCCCTGTGATGGGGTGAGCTCCCATTGCTTGGTCCCAGCTCCTGCCCACCTAGCAGTTTGAAAGCACGTCAAAGTGCAAGTAGATAAATAGGTACCGCTCCAGAGGAAGGTAAATGGTGTTTCTGTGCGCTGCTCTGGTTTCGCCAGAAGCGGCTTAGTCATGCTGGCCACATGACCCGGAAGCTTTACGCTGACTCCCTTGGCCAATAGAGCGAGATGAGCGCTGCAATGCCAGAGTTGTCCGCGACTGGACCGAACGGTCAGGGGTCCCTTTACCTTTACCTATAGCCAGATTTTTAGAAAGTTGATGTGAATCTGAATCTGTTTTTAGTGTACTGTTATTTTAATTTTTCAAAGGTATTAAATTATTGTTATTTTTCTTAGTTTTTTTAAAAAATGTGGTTTTTTTGTAAAACACTGAGGTTTTCGATAACAAAGCATTGTATAAATTTGTTTGTGTGTAGTGTGGCAGTGGTCATATCTTTTGTCTACTGTGGCTAATGCTTGGAACCAGAATTCCCAGTGAGCAGTTTGAGTAGGTGCAGGTGCCTATGACCATCATTTCAAGCTAAGAGAGAACTATGAAAGCAGATGAATTTTCTGAATGCTCACTGAGAAAACTTGCAAATGCTGAGCCAGTTTCAAACAGAGCTGGGGGAGTTCTTCCAACCCTTGTAAAAACCTATGCAATAAACATAATACAAAAGGCATTTCAGGCATCTGCAACTGCTTTTTAAAATGTAATCTACAAGTAAACTTGCAAACCTTGGATGTAGGAACTACAAGTTTGTGATTTTTCTTTTCTTCTTTAAGGCACAAGGGTGATGTTTACTGGAAATGTGAGGAAATGGAAGATTCCCCCTACCATTGATTACAAAAAAAACCCTCTTGTACTGCAGCTAGGCATGTACAGTGTATCCTTCAGAATCTATGAAAGCTGGAACATAAGAATGCATTTATCTGTGACACATTAATTACCTCAAACTACAGGACTCTTGCTGTTTGTTTGTCTTTCAGAAAAAAATGGTGTTGTGGTTAAATCTCATGATAATAGTTCAGGAGCTCTGTAGCACTATTGCCAAAGCCATAAGCTTCCTGTGCACTTGAGGCATAACAGTAGCAGACTAATTTTTCAGAATGCAGCTCACTACTGAACAAGGGGTATGCGAGAGAAACTTTAATCTCAGAGTCAGAGGAGGATGAGCTGTCTTAGTCTGGGGCTGTTTTGCCACTGGCTGAGGAACTGGAGAAGTTTCCTGATACTGAGCAGGAAGCTGGTTGTCAGAAGCCTAATGTATTTGAGACAAGAACCCAAATTCTATTTGCCTGAAGAATCATAGGAGCATAGGAAGCATCCTTATACTGACTCAGACCAATGGTCCATTTAGCTCACTGACTGGCAGTGGCTGTCTATGGTTTCAGACAGTGACTCTTTCCCATCTCTATGTGAAAATGTCAGGGATGTAACCTGAGACCCTCTGCATACAAAGTAAGTGCTCTACCACTGCACTACTGCCCTTGCCAGAGTATCTCCACATCACTGCACCTGCCCAACAGTGCTAGGAGGGTTCCAGGTGAGATACCACAGAAAAGAAGTGGAGTGCTTGCCTTCAGGCTGCGGTGGGCCATTTAAGAATTCCCACTCTTTGGGCACACGGGAAGGGAGCAGGTGGAAGGAAGACTGGATGGAGAGATTTAGTTCACTACCAGCTTTAGTAAGAACAAGTGGCTCACTTGGAGCTTTCCATGGTGCTGCCTTTCCTCATGGGTGTCTGCTATGGATTGATCAGAACAGCAGTCGTCAGAACAAGAGTTGCCAGAAAATATGCACTGGGGGGAAAGTAGCAGGAGAGACAGTGGTGCATGGACGAAACAATTTTTTTTTAAAAAAAATCCTTCCAGTAGCACCTTAGAGACCAACTGAGTTTGTCATTGGTATGAGCTTTCGTGTGTGTGCACACGTCTTCAGATACACTGAAACAGAAGTCACCAGACCCTTATGTATAGTCAGAGGGTGGGGAGGGGTATTACTCAGAAGGGTGGTGGGAGTGGGTGATTGGCTGATAGGAGTGGTGCATGAAGTATGAGAAGAAGAAGACTGCTTCATTAGGACAAAGAGGGCAGTGAACCACCAACTTTAGTCTGCCCTCAGCCAACTCTGTCTTCTAACTTAGTACTACACTTGAATAACTCAGCAGAGAGAAGGATAGGCTTTGCCTGGGATTGGCTCTGGGTCATCTTAATGTTGGTCTCCTTGCCTTGTGCCCCATTAGTCCCAATAGGCACCAACAATCAGTTAGTTCAGGAAGCTTTTCCCTGTCCCATTGCTCCATGAAATTCCTTACTGCACCCTGACAAACACAATTTATACCTGTTCATTTTAACACAGAGATCATGCCACTATCACCTCTAATTAAGCGCCAAGTCAAATTCATTTAGGGCAGGGGTCGGCAAAGTTTTTGTGGCTTGGGTCGGTTCACGGTCCCGCAGATGCCGCGGTGGGCCGGAGTGTGCACGTGCAGGCAGGCGCATGCATGCGCAAACACTATTTCTGGCACTCTTTCCGGCACAGAGGAGGTGTGCGCACCTTCCCATTGGCTACAGGAGCTTCCTGCAGCCAATGGGAAGCTGGCCAGCATCGCAGAAGACGGTCCCTGCTCTGCTCTGCACCGGTTTAGCACGGCGCACAGGAGCCGACCGAGCGGGCGGCGGGGGTCCCCGAGCAGGCGGTGGGGTTCCATGGGCCAGTTAAATGACCCCCATGGGCTGCTTGTGGCCCATGGGCCTTAGGTTGCTGAGCCCTGATTTAGGGCCAAATGAGTTTCAGAACTCTCTGCTAGGAGCAATTGCTCAAGGTACTACTGAGCATTTATGAGCAGCTTAACACTAAACGAGTTATGATGTTAAATTTTTGCATGCATATCTTTTGGAATTCAGCTATATTGCATGTGATCAGTAATCACCATTTCCAAAGAGATAGTGCTTACCCCAATACAAGCTGTAAAGCAATTGGAACAACTAGGATTAGAATGCCTGCGCAAATGGACAGATAGCCAGCATGTTAACATGCAGTTAAATACTAAAAAAGCATGCAGCATCTTAAAAAGCAGAGACATCACCTTGCCGACAAAGGTCCGTATAGTTAAAGCTATGGTTTTCCCAGTAGTGATGTATGGAAGTGAGAGCTGGACCATAAAGAAGGCTGATCGCCGAAGAATTGATGCTTTTGAATTATGGTGCTGGAGGAGACTCTTGAGAGTCCCATGGACTGCAAGAAGATCAAACCTATCCATTCTTAAGGAAATCAGCCCTGAGTGCTCCCTGGAAGGACAGATTGTGAAGCTGAGGCTCCAATACTTTGGCCACCTCATGAGAAGAGAAGAATCCTTGGAAAAGACCCTGATGTTGGGAAAGATTGAGGGCACTAGGAGAAGGGGACGACAGAGGATGAGATGGTTGGACAGTGTTCTCGAAGCTACGAACATGAGTTTGACCAAACTGCGGGAGGCAGTGCAAGACAGGAGTGCCTGGTGTGCTATGGTCCATGGGGTCACGAAGAGTCGGACACGACTAAACGACTAAACAACAACAACAACAAATACTAAAAGGACTTGCTGAACCATACTTTTTTTTATAAAAAAACAACAACAACTGTTATGGTGTTTTACATTTTCATTTTGGAACAGGGTTTATTCTATCCAAGATGGCAATTGTAGATAAAGCAATGCATCTGTCATACCACTTAAGATATATCAGGCAACCCTACCCCATTTCATGTTTCCCTGCCTCCTCAAAACATACTGTAAGTGTTCGTGGATTCCCCTTGAACCATTAGTAGTTGGAACAACCCAGCCCTCCTCATCTGATCCATTTCTCTGCCAGCATAAGTCAGTGGTGCTGGACTTGAACAGTCAGTAATGCTACCACTTGAAATTTGCAGAGATGTGTATTGCTCCTGCCTTTGCTGTTGTGAGCAAACTAAATAACAGTTTTTTAAAACACAAAAACAAAACCTGCACTGCACTTAGTTCAGGCAAGAGCAGTGAGATCAGAAACGAAAACTCCAGGTGGATTGGATTCTTGTTGTAGAACTTTGTTGGAATAGGCTGGAGCAGTATCGAAGATTCTTGC
Organism: Zootoca vivipara; assembly: GCF_965207765.1. Lineage (NCBI taxonomy): Eukaryota > Metazoa > Chordata > Lepidosauria > Squamata > Lacertidae > Zootoca > Zootoca vivipara. The sequence goes on from NC_142586.1 coordinate 80,144,184, forward strand.
ATCCCCCCCCCCCCCGGTATAGCTTTTCATAAATAATCCCAATGCAAATAGGTTGAGCATAAGTAAATATAATTCATCAACAGCGTATCTAGGGGGAAAGAAAAAATTTCTCAACTTTTCAGCAATTTATTTTACCATTTAAATCAAGCCTTGGAGCTTTTCTTAAACAGCCTTTAAATCTGCCACATTTGAAAAGTTATTTCAAAGTTTAGAAATCCCTCTCATGTTATATGTGTACTAAAAATATTTTTCCAGGGTCATATATTATTCCTGAGGTTGTTTCCCCAAGAGGTCTATAATTAAATGAAGGCTATGTTTCCAGTTGTAAGGTTTGCATTTTACACTATTTTTGTTAACATTTTTGGTCCCGGTCCTGCAAGCCATCAAACATGCATTACCTGCCCTACAATGTCATTCGTGATATGTGGCACTGGACCCAGGGGGCTATTCACATGAGTCTGCTGGATCAGCTGTTGCTAGGAAACTATAGATACAGATTACAGTAATGGCTTCTACAGAATCTGATCTTGAAGCATTTCCTTCCTCCAGCATTTTATTAGCACTTCAGGGTTTGTCTGGTCAAATAAGTCTATTTCACTACCTGGCGCACACAATCCCTATAGCAATAGATGTAGTTTTGTCCTCCTTTCTGATATAAATATCAGCTTTTGAGTCATTTCAGGTTCAGGTGTCTTTCCAGCTCCTGTATCTTGGCTGAGTTGCAATCAAATGCATTTCCCAGAGCAAGGAATAGAAACCAACTCCTCTCTGCTCTATTAATTGGACATTTGTTTGCTGCATTTGAATGAAAGCAGCAACAGGACTCACAGGCTTCTTGAAAATTACTTCATGTGCTTTGCAGGTCAATAATTTAGGGGCTTCTTTCCATCCCCAAGCCCACCTAAACAAATAGGACATTTGATCAGAATATTTCATTTAACATGCTAGTGACTGGAATATAGGTCAAGCCAACTGTAAAACTGAGCCTCATCTGCAGACACAGGCTGCTTCTTCTTCAACAGCGCCTTAGAGAGTGTGTAACAACTGCACATTCTGCTTTTTAGACCCACTGCCTACTCTCCTTTCACATTGTGGAACAAACCTAGATCCTGGATTCCTGATAGCTATGTAGGGCGCAGAAAAGGAGGGATGCCCTATAGGGCCAGTGGAGCAGTGAGATAGGAAGAATTGTAACCACATACCAACTAAGTGCTATGAAACTTTTAGAGAGAGAAGCAAGTCTGGGTGTGGTTCTGGCAATCTTTCAGATGAGCTAAATACACTCTGTGGTATATGTGTGGTTTGGCTCTTTCACAACTAGTTGATTTAGTAACTTTTTGCTTGGAGTTTTCTAATGTCTATAGCACAGGCCAGCTGTAGGATCAGCAACTTTCTTTTGTCTGTCTTCTTGCATCTGCAGGGAAGCAGAAATCAAGGAGATTAATCTTACAGTGTACAGTTTCTGCTTTCTACGCAACTGCTAATGGACCCCTGCTAGAAAAAGTTTAGAACCCTGTCCCTTGACTTGCTGTGTAGTGACTGTAAATGTACATGCCAAAGTTTAGCAGCAAAACTTGGTTGATTTTGGGTCAATGCAGGTGTTTAAAGATGCCTCAGCATGTCATCTGCACAGCTGTAGGAAATGCAAAGCAAAAATAGTGCAGTGTGAAATTCAGGTTTGGGAGGGACCTTGGACAAGACAAGACACCTTCCGTGAGCTCCTCATTGGAATTATGAAAAGCTCTTCCTTCTCTTCATCACTGCATCGCTTGCCAGGCAGAGAGCTAATGAGCAAGCAGCCGTGGCATAGCTGCTTCTCTTTCCCATTTCTGCTACTGTCTGGGCCAGGCATCCCCAAACTTCAGCCCTCCAGATGTTTTGGACTACAATTCCCATCTTCACTGACCACTGGTCCTGTTATCTAGGGATCATGGGAGTTGTAGGCCAAAACATCTTGGAGGGCTGCAGTTTGGGGATGCCTGGTCTGGGCCATAGCAAAAGGCAGAGAACAACCAAACAGGTTGCAATGATGAAGGTAAGCAGCAGCTTCAAAGAGCTCTTGGCAGTGAACTCTCTTTAGGGTGTGAGGCCTTGGAAAATGCCCAGTCATAGTCTTGATGCTGGTCCTCACAGCGCATGTTGCACAATGTGTTGCATAATGTGCCACTGAGAGTAATAGATATGCCTCAGTTGTTCAGTATTTTAGGGATTTGTCTATGTTCCCATTCTGTCCCTGTTTCATCTTTTGAGTGAGATGTTAGGGGTTTATTTTATTTATATATTAACAATACTTATAAAACCAACTAAAAAAAAAGTTCACCAGGCAGCTTACAAAGACAATAAAAAAATAAGATACAATGTTAAACAAACTACATACACTCACAAACATAAAAAACTCCAGCAGCAGAGCATAAAATCATTAGCTTTAAAAACAAAACAAAAAAATGTCAGTGCAAACACCTAGCATTATGATTTGACACTGGCCTCAGGCCCCTAAATGTCTTGGACCAGCAATGCTTCTGGCAGCCTGCTCTCAGGTAAGCATTTCACAGGTACAAAGTTTTATCAAGAAAGATCCTTTCTGGGAAAACTCCTGTCTGGCAGAGTTTTAACTTTAAAAAGGCCCAATACAAAAAGGTTATCTATATTCTGAATTACTTTTTTTGGAGCTAGCAAATGTATGCATATTTCAAAAGTTTAACAAGACAGCTTTGCTTTACTAGTGACATCAAGATAACGTCCCTTGGTTTTGTTTTGGAAATACTGTGGCAGAATAAAGATAGGCTGGGTGTAAATCATAAGCTGTGTGTTAAATATAGCCCAAACGGTCAAGTAAAAGGTCCTTACCTTAGCTTAATGCCAAGTGCTTAGATGTGTCCAAGAAAATCAATTTATAAGATTTCACAGAGAAGCCTTTGTCCTTTTGTATTTCAATTAAAGTATCACAGTGCTAGCACATATATATATATATATATATATATTAAAATAAAATGTCATCCAGAATATAATCAGTAATACAAGCAAATAGAGCATGATGACCTGCTGTGAGAGGGGCTGGCCCAGCCATGATTTTGTCCACATCCCTGTCTGCCTGCGTAATTTTAAAGACAGAAAACACCTTTGGGAATGAAAGGTAATAAGTAGGTTCAACAGTGAGGCATTTATGGCCAAGTGGTTCCTTGTTTCAGATCCAAATATGAAATTACAGTGAGAGAAATGGAGATGTTTGCCACAGTGCACCAGAAAGAGAAAGCGGGCCTTGGGAGTTGAAAACTATAAATGGATGTTTGAATGTTGTGCATATTGTTGATGCAGAGTACAGTAGTTCTTGGTGTTGCGAGTTCGTTGACTTCCTCCATGTGTGGGCTGTTACTGTATATGTAGGTGGCAGTGGCAGCACCATCCCTGGCACTTGGGCTAACAATGGAATGCTCTGGGAATGTCTACCTTTATTGTTCTTTTTGCTTGCTTGCTTTTTTAATGTGTTGTGTGCTCTCCGCTCCCCTCCTAGGCTGGGTGGATGTAGGAAATAGCAGCCGCTCCACTGGTGCAGGGGTAGTATATCCTCCTTATAAACCAGTATATAAGTGTTTAGGGAGGCTTTTAATGTTTTAATGTTTTAATGTTTTAATGTTTAATTGTTTTATTTCATTTTTCTGTTGTAAGCCACCCAGAGTGGCTGGGGAAGCCCAGCCAGATGGGCGGGGTATAAATAATAAATTATTATTATTATTATTATTATTATTATTAGTGGTTTATAGGACTGGCTCATAATTTTGTGAAGTTATTGAAATTTTGTGAAGAAAATTTTGTGAAGAAAATTGTGGGATTTTTGTGAAGAAAATTGAAACAGTGGGATTCCTTCACTTTCTGAAGAAATGAAAAGAAATGTAAGCTCTCTGTATTTTGCTGTGTGAACACTCCCTAGTCCAGTGAAAATGCAAATTATAGAGTTTTCATTTTAAACCCTGGGGAAACCCATAATTCTGCTCCCTCTCTCATGACACTGGCCTGCTCTTGTGTAAACTTTTTCTAGTGTGGTTTTTATATATATATATATATACAAAAAATAAAATAAAATAAAAATAAAAAATACACCCCCCCCCAATCATTCCCTTCAGCTTTGGAATATCTACATCTGTATCACAAACTTAACAACATATCAGGAAAGTGACTTCATCTTCCCCCACCCTTTCGCAGGCAGCAGTCTACTGTTTCCTCTACCTACCCTATGAAGTTGTTCTTGAAGTATGCTAGGGGCTTGAACTACTGGTTGCTTGGCTCTGTTTTTCAAGGTTCGTAGTTAACTCCAAATTTATTTGCTGTTTTTACATAGAAAGGCTATTGGATATCTGGGTTTGGGAGAGTTGAAAATGACAATGTCTCTTTCCACAAAACAGTAAGGGCCAAGATGTAGACTGCAACCATTCACTGTTCCAACCTATTTTTGAACAGTATGTTGGTGGCATTAAAATAAGGATATTCATTTAACAAGCAGAAGGAACTGCATCTCAAAAACGAATTAGCTGTCCAGACCAGGCAAAATTGATGCCAGATTCCAATTTGTGATAAAAGGTATTTGAGGCAGGCAGCATTTTACACACTAATAAGCCATTTTTACAATACAGTATGTGGATACATCCTACTAGTATTAGCAAACATTCACAGACATGGATGTTAAACAGAAGGAAGGTTGCTGCAGATGATGACCCAGTCTTGAAAACTAAGCATACTGTACAACCAAGGTCTCAGTGTCAATGAGAAAAGCAAGCCATTCCTTAGCCAAGAACGCGAATATCCTGGCTGCAGTTGTGCTGCTCAGCTGCTGGATAAATGCCAGCACGTAAGAGAGTGACTTTTGTGAATTCCTGGAGTGGATCCATGTAGTGACAGCATTAATGTTTGCCCATGTGGGAGCTGACCTTAAAGTCCTACAGCCATACAAGCTGCTCATGTTATCTGCTGGCATTCTGCCCTCTCTGCAGCTACGTTTATGACCTTGCTTTATCATTGTGCTCAGCCCATTACTATATTAATAAAATGTTCATGTAAAATGTATGCCAAATGTGTGCTCTCTGGCATGATGAAATGGAGATGGATAATAAATCCAAACTGCAATAATTTTATACTAAAGGAATTATTTGGTATTTCCTCCTCTAGAAAATGTATACAAGGAGTAAGTAGCCATGAGAAAAGCAGGGGGCCTGCATATAGATCCCATGCCTGAAGATGCTGCTCATTGTGTATTGTTTTTTTCAGCTTTCCTTTTGAAGAAAATGTTTGGCCCTCCTGTCTGCTGAAAACATAACGGAAGCACAATGAAGGCTCAATAACACAAAGCCGAATAATAAGTTCTCCACATGTATTCTTTTCTGAAGTAGTGGTTTCTCTAAGCTCATCTTCTGCTTTTTCATTAGTTTTGCACATTTAGTCGTCATTCTCCCCTCTCTTTCCTCCTCCTGAAATTCCCCTCTCCTCCTGAACTCTAAACAACACCCCAAGGGTCCTGCTCCAGGCTGGCTGGAGACCTGAACAAGAGCAGACCTGTTGAGGTCTGAGGAGAGACTGGAATATTTTGTTGCAGGTCTCCACTTGCCTTCCTGCAGCTCCTACTAATCCAGATGACAAGGTGACCTTTTGTATAGCCACTTACAAATTTAGCTGTTACTCATTAGATTTCCTTTGAAAGATTCTCATCCACATATTGATCTGCTTAGCTTGAGAAAGCTAAAAATACCGCAGCATTGAGTGGCACACGATGCAGAAGTAAGCAGAAACATGAACCATTTATATCAAAAATGGTCAACTGGCAGTCTGCAAGCCACATCCGGCCAGTGGAGCAATCTGATACAAAGTGTGATAAGATCTGTTGGGGCTCTTCTAATGTTCTTACATTTTATCTCTTGTAATTTTGATGTGTGTTCTTGTGGATGTGTTCTTGTGTGCAGCTATGGATAAACTGCAGTCATTGCTGATGTGAAGCCTCATTAGCACATATTTTAGTGTCAGCAATTGGTCACGTGTGGTGATAGGTTAGTGGGTAGTTGGTATCACCATGCCCCTACTTCTCTTTGCTCCTCACCTGCCTACCCAACAAAAGGCACCTATTTTTACCAGCTGCCACAGACCGAAGGCTTACCCTGTTCAAAGGAGTCATTCTCTCAAGGTCTTCATAGAGTAAATTATGTGGTTTTACTCTGGATACTATTGTTGCAGTCCTACATTGGAGATGATAGATAGATGATAGATAGATAGATAGATAGATAGATAGATAGATAGATAGATAGATAGATAGATAGATGATAGATAGATAGATATGTAGCACAAAACCTCTTTATCATTATTTTGGTATTTCATTGTTTCTGAGGGTTTTTTTTTTAGTGTGTGTGTGTGTGAATGTGTGTGAACACATGGTTGTGTGATTAACATTTACTGGGTGTTTGGGGCATTCCTAATATTTTGGAATGCTGATACCCACTCCAACCATGCCAAATCAAACAGCAGATTGAGATACCTAAACATCGCTCTTGTGCAAGACCTCAGTATTGCACATTAAAAACAAACAAACTGGAAATGGATACTGTGTGCACATGCACACACCGCCAAGAGCACAAGTATCCATGTTGTTCATTGTGGAACATGATAAATAAAGGCTGGTAACATTTGCTCTTGAACTCTGGGATTATATTTGTGTCTGTGCATTCAGGTACAGAAATACCCAGGACAGAAAAAGGTAGGGACAATGAGAGAAGAGTGGATGAGATGAAGGACCCATAACTATCCTGTATATACATTCCATCAATCTCTTCTCACTGATGTGGATGTGCTGCAGCAGAATAGCGAGGAAAATCCAGGCTTGGTGTGGGGCAGAATGTATGGAAGCTAATGTATCAACCATGCTCAAGGAAATATTGAATCCAAATGACCTTTTTGTGATGTAAAGCTCCAGTCTGGAAGCTTGTGTGGTCAAATGGTTATAATACAATATTTTATATGTTATGCCCCCATCACAGGAGGCACCTTCTAGGGGCCGAGATCCCTTCAGCCCCCCACCCCAATAAAATATTGGTGTTTTCTTTTCCCCAAAACAAAATGCAATTGCAGCACTGGTCTGCCAAGGTTGTACTAACAATGCACTGTTAAAGACTTTCAGGGCTCCTATGCCTTTAATAAAACATCTCCTGTTTGCAGGTCCAACCTGTTTTATTGCTTCCTGCTTATCTAGGCTGGGGATTCATGATTAATAGCCAAATAATTGCACTGTAATAAGCCCAGTTTCTCTCCTTAGGACAGAATTACTGTTTTCCTTACACTGGGCCAGATTCAACTACCCCATCCTGCTAGAGGATACCACCCCAAGGACTCTCATTTATACAACAGGACCATCCTGAAGGATTGGCAGATCCTCATGAATAGCAAGGTAGAGGGGAGATTGTTTCATTGGGCAAGCAGAAATGTTTGCAGTAATGGAACAATCTCATTAGCGCTACGCTGAATTCCACCCATTTTAAAAATAGTGAAATAGCTCTGTTAAATAATAATAGTAATAAAAGTAATAAAGACTAATTTTAAAAGGTAAGGAAACCAGAAATTAAAACCTCCCCTACTTCTTCCACAGGTTTTTCTCCCAGGCAAGGTGTTTCCAGATATAATTTCCTCCAGCAAATTTAGTCCAAGACCCAGTAATTAAACAGGAAGTATATCATATAAGAGGTATCTGTATTAGAATGGTTTGGATCTGCCAATAGTGGGCTTGTACAATTGCTGCTCCCTGTATACACGCACCTATGTTAATTCTGCTAGCAACGGTGAGCATGGGGATTAGCATGGTTGACGTTTAGGAATGCTATTGCCAGCATGCCAGTCATCTGAAAGAAACACTATGATAGCCACAGAAATGCCCTAACTTCTGTCTCTTGTACTGAGTAGTCCAGTTTTACTGCAAAGACAGTAAAAACTGGAAGCATCTCATAACAAAAAGTATCTTCCTTGTCTCATATGGTCTCAGGAAAGACCAGCTCCTCCCTGTAAGGAAGGGGACGTGTTGCGGTGGGATCTGGGCAACCAGGACTGAGTTGGGGCGGGGACTGTAGGAGCAGCCACAATACCCATTGGTGGGCACCGAGAGGGAATGTAATTGGCTGCCGGCTTGTCAATCAGACGATCCGGCTGGCCCACTATTTAAGCACAGCATGTGTCGAGAGTGTCCTTCTTCTCCAGCTCTGCGCATCAAAACACCCGTCCTCCTCTCCCTAATTTTAGGTCTTCGCTTGACCTTGCTGTGCCGCCGTGTGTCGTCTACCATTGTTGCAGGGGCAGGGCAGGAATTTTCCCCACTTGGCTGATTGGCTGTGCCATTTGGGTTTTGCCTGCCGCATAGCAAATCATCACAACTTGTAAGGTTGCGGATAGGCTCTGGTTCATGCTGATAGGGGTGGAATGAGACCTTATCACCCTATCAAGACAGGTATTCCTCTAAAGGAATCCATTTGACCAATGGTTGGTATTCCCCAGTGGGTGCCCTATCCTGTGTCTGGGCACATGTGGGGGAATCAGGGTCCGGCTGGCCCTGCCAGACGGGTTCCCCATCCCAGGTGTGAACCTGTAAGCTGACTCGTGGGTGCCCTGAGTCAGCGCTACCTAGGTAGATTTGGGAACCAGAGCCTATGCAACCACTCACTTGATTTGTAATCAATAAAGTTGCGGCCTAAATTCTGCCAAAAACCAAACAAAGAATATGAGTTATGCCTGAATTTATTTCTAGGCCTAGGTTCTAGGGTCTCCACACGCAAAAAAATGTTCTGCATAAATGGCCAACTGCTACTTCTGCTCTATGCATATGCTGTACTGCAGCTCATATATTTATCTCTCTCTCTCTGCCTTCATACTTCCTTTGAGAAACAGCTGACCCTTGCTTAATAAATTTCATGCTAGACACAACCCCAAGTAAAAAAAAAGACTGAATGAATAGACATCCGGATAAAGCCTTTGGTAAAATGAATAAGACATTGTACGGTAATGAATAAGATGTGTAGTCCACAACCAACTTACTCCAGAGCAGTCCAGTGACTTAATGGTACCATTCCAAGGTAAATAGATTATGGATTACACTGTGTGCGAGCAGAAATCCTTCAATTAGTTTATTCAAAATTTATATTCTTCCTAAATATAGCCTACACTATACAACTGGTGGCAAGCTGAATTATTTATTAGCTCATTTTCCAGTCATCCTGCTGATATGTGCACACTCTGCTTTGCATATACATTCATGGAGTCAAAAATGAAATAATGTCCTTATCCTATGAGAGCCTAGACCAGCACAGCAGGCCATGCCGTGCCAATGTTCTCCTGCTTAAAATAGTACCTGTTTGAAGAGGGGTAAATGCTCCACTTTTATTTATTTAACAGGATTTAGATACTGCTTAATTACAAAAACATCTAAGCGCTTTACATATAATATTTAAAAATAAAATTATCAAGAAAACCAGATATTTAAAACAAGTTAGCCTAAAAAAATTCAAAATGAATCAGTAATTTCAAAAATTTACACTGTAAGATTACATATTAAAATGCATGTCAAATATACATGTCTGGGTAGACTAGATTAAACAAAACAAAAACTTTTAGCAGGTGCTAAAAACCATCCAGCAAAGGCGCCTGTCTAATATCAATGCGCAGGGAGTTCCAAAGTTTAGGTGATATCACACTGAAAGATCACTTGCAAGTATGGAATGAATATTATGTGGCACTGTAAAAGTGCCAGTTCCAAAATATGCATTTATAGCAATGCTTTGGCTAAAGTAGGTCATGCCCTTGTGTCCTTCTTTGTCCAGTGGGCTTTTCCTTTATGATGAGCTGTTTGAATGGTTTTGATATTTTCTGCGTTGTACAACTGCACCCCAGTACTGTGGTCATGTGTTTTGTTTTAAGCATGTATTAATGTGATCTTAAAAGAGTGACTGCATAGGAGACCGTCGCAAACCCCAGCCTGTATCCTGTGGAGTCGGTCTGCAGACTCCATGGTGTACTTATCACAGGGGCAATAAAAGAAAATAAGCATTAGGAGGAGGCCTTAGTTTCCTGTCCAGAGCTCAGCTTAGCTTCCCAGAGGAAGGAACACAGAAGTAGAGTCACCAAACACTGCAGTGGCCTGGCTGATGAGGCTGATTCTCTGTTACCTCACTGACAATCTCATTAGGGCGCTCTTGATGATGTTTGGCTATGCTTCATAATGTGAAAACCCCAATAAGAAGTTACTTGTTCGCCTCATGAAAAATAGCCACTGCAGATAAACTTTAACGGCCAGTTGCCTCGCAACCAAAAGTCTGTCTCATGAGAGAATCCAGTTGCTCTGGCAACAGCCTTTTGACAGGTGCTGAGAGCCACAGACAGCAGAGCTTGTACTGGTGGCTGGGCCAAAGGACACTTGACTGATACACCGCACTACCCTAGACAAACAGATTACTTCACCGGCAACACTTGCTACCCTGTGAACTCGTAGTAAATACACATTTCAGAATGTGTTTTCTGTTATAGAAAGAAAGGCGCTCAAGGCATCAAAACACCGGTTAGAAAATTAAATACTTACACTGTACTCTGAATTCAATGGAAAGGAGGGAGGGATTTGCAAATCCCTGTCGCCTCACTGAAGAAGACAGTGGCAAAGGCATGAGTGGAATTAAGCTGGGGGGGGGAAAGAGAATAATAGGGGAAACAGCTTTGGGTGGGCAGCATTTTCCAGCTCCTGCAGTCTGTTTCGCCATTTGTTTTGTAGCGTCTATATACCATTGCATCAAGTGTCCTTTGGTCTAGCCACCAGTGCAAGCTCAACTGTCTCTGCAGCTCATAGCTCGTATAAAATGGACCCTATTATTTCCCTTAGTGTTTAGTTCAATATTTAAAATACTAATGTTTAGAAAGTTGGTGCTATAATCATATATACTAATGTACTGAAATATACCTGAAGGATCCTCTCATCCCTAACACCAAATTGAGCCTTTTGGTCTGCAGGTGAGAGCATCTGGCAGGTACCATTTTATCGGGAGGCTTGTTCCATACAATGTAGGAATTTGGCCTTTAGGGATGTGGTACCTCCTCTTTGAAATCCCCTCCCTTTGAATATTAGATGATTTCATATATGCCTACAGATGATAAATTTTTCGATTTTAATATCTTTTTCTTTTCGCCGTTTTGGACAAAAATTCGGTAAACCAAAATTACTGTAAACAAAAATTTAATGGCAAAGGGTTAGAGAAAGAAGCTTATTTGGAAATTTCTCTGCTATCTCAGACTTGGATGGTAATCAGTTATGTTGGGGAGTCACCTACAGGGAAGGAGGTACATAGCATTCCCTAAAAACCACTAGCACGTCAACTCGTTTTCAACGCAGGCCAGTCCACAAACCTTTACGGTTAGGCAAATTGAGTTCTACTGACTTTAAAGGCAGAACATTGGTTTGAATTTAGTTTTTTGGCTTAAATGAGTTGTGGCTAGGGCTGACTGACCCACAGATGAATGTGTCCCTATGGTCACGTGACTTAGCTTCCACTGAAGTCAAAGGGACTCTTTCCTTTGACTTCACAGAGAGTTGTATCAAGCTCTGTTTGTCCGAGAAAAAGCTAATATGGAATTTAACTGAATAAACACTTTAGCAGTGAAGATTACAAAGTAACCTTTCACTTGGTCTTTTTCTTAAACAGAAGGGAGATGTTTTGCTGCCAGTTTGGGTGTTTATTTTCCAGTTTCCATAGAAAATAATTGGTCTCGTATTTTCTCTCTGCCTAGGAATAAATACCTTTATTCATGCTCCCTAAACTTAGCAGCACGCACAGCCAGGACTCATGCTGAGACTCGATCCAAGCTGTCTCCTGCCACAATTCACTGTGGACAGATAAGGCTGTACCATTTTTATGTGGGGCTTTGAACCACTGGATGAAAGTATATATTTCTTGCAGCACATTTATCCTGTTGACTTCTTCCGTTCCAGCCCAGAGATAGAATGCTAAAAAGAGAACAGTAGAGGCCATCAGGGCAAGAAGCCCTACAAAGACAGCACCCGCTGCATATGCTGTTATTTAAAGCATTATCGTTTTCCTTATTACCCTAGAGTCCATCTTTATTATTATTATTATTATTATTATTAATATTCCTCTTTGGGAATATTTTAGGCTGAACTTTAGGTTAGTTAACATGGAAAATTCTACATATACAGCAGGCATTATATGTAATAACCTAAAACCAGCCTAAGTAGATGAGAAAGAAAAGGTGTGTTAGGCCAGGGTTTTCTTGCTGGCATTAAGTTATATGGTATGGTCAACAAGAGCCCTGAGCAATAGTAGACTGACCCATTTGCTGTCATTTCATCACACCTCCTGGAGAGCCAATATTTAGGGGTAAGCTCAGCTTTTCTCCTTAACAACCTATATATATTACTCAGGATCTCTGTTTCCTTAATCCAATATGGAATAACTCGGGCGACTTTAAACAGTATGGCAGAAATTGTGGTGGACCCTGGGGTCTCAAATTTCAACAGCACCCTGTGCAATGCCAAAATTCGATGTCCCTGCCTCTCACCTTCCATTCTACATCATAGTTGCGGTTCCCCCTGTGGTGCCCCCAAGGCTCCACACCCAGGTTGTGATCCCGCCAAATCAGAGCTTCACTTAGTGGGCATGTCATTCATACACACTGTTCAGGGCCAGCTGGAATCCCAGCTACAATTCTCCTGGCTTGTGTACTCATGCGCCTTTCAGCAAGCCTCAGGAAATTGCAAAGTGGAAGAAGAAGGTTTGTTTTCCTGGGTTCCAATATAACATCATCCCCAACCCCTGGTATGGCTTGGCTATAAATACTTCCAGGTAAGTCTTTTGCTGTTATATATTATCAGAACTGAGTAGCAGACAATTCTTGTGCCCTGGGGCTCAAGTTAGGTCCATGCAGGGGTGGGGACCAGGCAGGTACATTTGCCCTGGGCCTCGAAGGACTAAGCTGGCCAGGGGCCGCTACCAAGGACCAGCTGTTTTTTGTTTGAGCTTATAACTTTATCCTAACAAGGCTACCACCCTGGGCCTCAGAAGAGCTCTACACTGGCCTGGCTCAAGTACTTGTGCTACTCAGCCTCCGTTCTCTGCTCTCCAGTTCCTGTTGTGCTACCTGGATCCTGTCCTTAGCTCTCCTACAGCCTGGCTAGGGTTCTTCCTAGTTCTCACTGCTGTACTTCAAATGTTTTATCTGGCTACACCCTCAGCCAATCCTGACTCCCTGAATGAAGATACCTCAATGAAGCTTGCAGACCACACTTTGGAAACCCCTGATCTAAAGAACTCCTCCCGCCACCCCATTAGGCCATTAAGTGCAGAGTCGATGGTTACTTAAAGCAACCACTATGTGATGTGACAGAGTAACTACGTCACAAAGATTAAAACTGTACAAGTGGGATCAGAAAGCAAGTATGTGGACCCTTTTGACAATATGGCAGAAGACTGGCCTACATTCACTGCCTTAGAGCAAGTACATTGTGCTCTGTGATCCTCCCAAAAAATAAACTGCCTGTATTGCTGAACTAAAGAATTTGCATAGCGATAGCAGAGGCTCACTAGAGGTTTATCATGGAACATACATAACAGAAAGTAGGCTGGCAAAAACATGCTCAGGTAGACATCTGGAATGGTGGCCAATAATTAGGTGCTGCTGGTGGTAAGAACATATTCATTTCCAGTGCAATACATGCACCAACAAGAACCTACATTTTCAATTTGTTTCTGCAAGTGTAACATGTAAAAAACAAAACCATTAACCTATTTACCTGTACAGAACATATTGAATATTTATTACTGAAGGAAGTGTGCCATTCCATAAATGCGAGCCAAATTTCAATATGTTTTCTTACATTTTAGGTGTCATAACTGAGTAGACAATAACTGAAGTGAAAAGAAGTCTGAAGAAGTGTGCATGCACACGAAAGCTCATACCAAAATATAAACTTAGTTGGTCTTTAAGGTGCTACTGAAGGAATTTTTTTATTTTGAAGTGAAAAGAACAACACTTGCCTCGAGCAGTCCAAAATGGAGGGTATGCCACTCATGACCACAAAGTTTTTCTCTCAAGTTCCAACACCGGTAAATATTTTTCAGTGCCTCCGTGTGGGGACTGCTTTATTTAAACAAGCCTTTAGGTATCCTTCTGAGGCTTGAATGAGTCATGTCTCATATTAATAGGTTGCTGTGTCTCCAGCTGTGAAAGCTTCTGCCCTTATACAGCGGTGCTGTGTTTACATAAGGCTAAACTGCAATGCATACAAATGGCCATGATAGCAAGGGGTGGGAGTCAACAGACCCTTTCCCAACTTCTGATCTCTCTCTGTTCCCAAAGTGATGTTTCTTGCATTTGAAAAGCCCACCCGGCTACAGTTACATGTGTCAGTGTTCTGTCAGTGGTTCTCATTCTCCGCCCCCCCCCCCGCCCCCAAATAGGCCACTTTAAACTTCTGAGGGTCTTGGCAGATTTTTCTATCTGCTGTAGCATTTGTAATGCGCTGTGCTAGATGATATAAGATTTTAAATTATTTTTTGTTGCTGCTTCTATTTATTATAATATTGTACTTAATTGTATTATTCCATAGAATAATGAGGGCTACGTAGCATAGCAAGGATGCCCACATTCTGCCTGTCTGGATTTTTAGTGGATGGAACAGGAAACACTACTGTGGCAAAGCAATGTTGGTGTCTTTTTGTGAGCGGAGGCTGGCAGAGCTGTTCTGGTTGAGACACAGGATGACCCCTGACCCGTCCAACCTGTTCCCTGAATGATGAATCTGGGATTTGGATAGCTACTATATTCCCTTCTACTGGAAGAATTTGAAAATATGCCAGCAATGTAGGTTTTGTTGAACACCAGATATTTCACTTGCTGATCCATCTGCTGGCCAGTCACTCACAGAACTTTATTTCTTGAAAGATCAGAGATCCATTTTTTTCTTGCAGGACCAGAACCAGTGTTCCTGTGGTATGGCTTATTATCATAATGTAGACATTATCTATTTGACAGACACTATCATATATATATTCCTGAGGATGAATAGTTTTCATGAGTCAAACTGGAAAAAAGGCACAAGGAAAAAAGAAGAAGCATAACAACATTGCTTTCCTCCATCAACCCTTCAGCTTGCCTGATAACCCCAAATATATATGCAAATAGTCTGTTTATCTGAACTCCAAAGTAAACAAATATGCTGAACATATTTCTGGTCATTCAGAAAATAAAGTTTCATTGTACTCAAGAGCTCCACAAAAATAGAAATCAATTCGGTTGGGGGGGGGGAACAGCTTTTAAAAAGTGTTTGCTTTTCTACTAGATCTTTAGATGTCGTTGTGGTCTTCTTTTCCCCCATCACACAGAAAGCTAACATCACACAGAAAGCTAAGAAAACACTTTTATATGATTCCAGGCTGGATTTACATCCTGAGGCAACTAGAAATAAACAGTTGCTTGCCACAGATGTCAGAAAGATTTTCTTCACGTGAGGTGGCACTTTGTCCTATAGCCTGAAGGCAATGAGATGATATGTAGGCAATACATGCAGTGTGTCAATAGAAATGTCACATCTGTCATGGCAAATGTGGGAAGTATAATACTATAAGAACAGAAGAGTGGTGTCGTACATCTTGTACTCTGCCACACAGAAGATGGAAGAGCAAAGTGTTGCTGCATTATCCTCTCAGCAGATACAGTTATTTTCTTCCCTGTGCTGTTCCTGTTAGAAAGTATGCTTAGATAAGGCTGCCTAGATACACACTTTGCACCCAAAACAGAGCTATCCTCGGGTGTAGTGTGTGGGTAGAGTTAGGAGCCTGCCAGGACTTGAAGTCCTTTTGGCCTAGGGCTCACTGAAAAGCTGAAGGGAGATTCCCTCATTGAGGGAGCTGTGGAAGAAAGAAACTCCTCCAGGTTCTAAATCATGGGTAGGCAAACTAAGGCCCGGGGGCCCAATCGCCTTCTAAATCCGGCCCATGGATGGTTTGGGAATCAGCGTGTTTTTACATGAGTAGAATGTGTGCTTTTATTTAAAATGCATCTCTGGGTTATTTGTGTGGTATAGGAATTCGTTCATGTCCCCCCTCCCCCATCCAGCCCCCCCCCCAAGGTCTGAGGGACAGTGGACTGGCCCCCTGCTGAAAATGTTTGCTGATCTATGTTCTAAATCATGCATTTGGGCTTGCAGACAATTTGTGTTTGTGTTTTTCGGTAGGTTGCTCAACCATCACTTCCTGCTATTTCCCTTTGCATGGCCACTACTTCCTCAATGCTGTCATTCCAGCTGTGCCTGTAACTGTTTCCTCCAGGCTCCTGAATGAAGGAGTGTAGCTTTATTTTCTCTCACACATTTGATCCCTCCGATTTGCACAAAACCAGAAAACTGCACAAGCAAACCACATCAGAAGTTTCTACTCCAGATATTGAACAGTAATCTGAAAAGTGAGTGTTGAGGATTTACAACTGCCTAACTGCTTTTGCACACTTTCTGGGCAGGGTTTAAAAAAAACCACACACACACACACACCAAAGTCTGTGTGCTATCTTTGGTACTTTATTGACATGATAGAATCGACAAATTAGAAGGCAGGGACAAAAGGGAGCATCCACTGGCATAGGAATCAACACCTAGGGGCTGGGGTCCCTCTGCCCCCCTCAATAAAATATTTGAGGATTGGTTGATTATGCAGGGCAGGGCTTACTTAGGCCCCCCCCCCCATATTTTATTCAAGTTTGCACCCCTGTCCACTAGTATGAATGGGAAAG
This sequence comes from Zootoca vivipara, assembly GCF_965207765.1. Classification (NCBI taxonomy): domain Eukaryota; kingdom Metazoa; phylum Chordata; class Lepidosauria; order Squamata; family Lacertidae; genus Zootoca; species Zootoca vivipara. Next base: position 80,160,981 of record NC_142586.1, read on the forward strand.
ACCAAGGTTGCTCTTCATATGCAAATTCAAATACCTGCAGGCGTGAACTACTACTGTCTAATCTGAATGGGGGGGGGAGTGGATTAACAGCTTGATATTGTTCAGATCTCCTTCATGGATCACTGCCTTGCCCTGGCGAAGGGGCTTGAATAACTCAGAGAAGCTATGAGCTATGCCATGCAGGGCCACCCAAGATGGACAGGTCATAGCCGAGAGTTTAGACTAAACGTGATCCACCTGGAGCAGGAACCGGCAAGCCACTCCAGTATCCCTGCCAAGAAAACTCAATGGACATAGACAACAGACATATAAAAGTTATGACGCTGGAAGATGAGCCCCTCAGGTCGGAAGGGGTCCAACATGCTATTGAGGAAGAGCGGAGGACAAGTACAAGTAGATTCAGAGCTGATGAAGCGGCTGAGCCGAAGCTGAAAGATCACTCAGTTGCGGATATGCCTGGAAGTGAAAGGAAAGTCCAATGCTGTAAAGAAAAATATTGCATAGGAACCTAGAATGTAAGAACCATGAACCTTAGTAAGCTGGGTGTGGTCAAAAATAAGATGGCAGAAAGTGAGGAGGAATTAAAGAACCTTTTAATGAGGGTGAAAGAGGAGAGCGCAAAATATGGTCTGAAGCTCAACATCAAAAAAACTAAGATCATTGCCACTGGTCCCATCACCTCCTGGCAAATAGAAGGGGAAGAAATGGAGGCAGTGAGAGATTTTATTTTTTTGGGTTCCATGATCACTGCAGATGGTGACAGCAGTCACGGAATTAAAAGACACCTGCTTCTTGGAAGAAAAGCAATGACAAACCTAGACAGCATCTTAAAAAGCAGAGACATCACCTTGTCTACAAAGGTCCGTATAGTTAAAGCTATTGTTTTCCCAGTAGTGATGTATGGAAGTGAGGCTGGACCATAAAGAAGGCTAATCGCCGAAGAATTGATGTTTTTGAATTATGGTGAAACAAATGTAAAGTTAAGTATCAGTAGCCTTTTTTTAAGTATCCAGAGACGTGGGTGGCGCTGTGGGTTAAATCACAGAGCTTAGGGCTTGCCGATCAGAAGGTCCGTGGTTCGAATCCCTGTGATGGGGTGAGCTCCTGTTACTCGGTCCCAGCTCCTGCCAACCTAGCAGTTCTAAGCACATCAAAGTGCAAGTAGATAAATAGGCACCGCTACAGTGGAAAGGTAAACGGTGTTTCTGTGTGCTGCTCTGGTTTGCCAGAATCGGCTTTGTCATGCTGGCCACATGACCTGGAAGCTATACGCTGGCTCCCTCGGCCAATAATGCGAGTTGAGCGCTGCAACCCCAGAGTCGGCCACGACTGGACCTAATGGTCAGGGGTCCCTTTACCTTTACCTAGCTCAAGTGGGGTGTGGGGGGGAGAGTCTCCCATTTAAGATACCTGGGGATATCCAAAGGGTTTAATAATGGAAGTGAAAGCTGGACCATAAAGGCTGATCGCCAAAGAATTGATGCTTCTGAATTATGGTGCTGGAAGAGACTCTTGAGAGTCCCATGGACTGCGAGAAGATCAAACCTATCCATTCTTAAAGAAATCAGCCCTGAGTGCTCACTGGAAGGACAGATCCTGAATCTGAGGCTCCAATACTTTGGCCACCTCATGAGAAGAGAAGACTCCCTGGAAAAGACCCTGGTGTTGGGAAAGATTGAGGGCACAAGGAGAAGGGGACGACAGAGGACGAGCAGTGGCGGAGCTTCATGCTCCAGCACGGGGGTGGGGTGTGGAGAGAAGGTGGGGCAGGGCTGGCGCGCATCCTGGGGGCGTGGGGAGCTGCCTGCGGGGGTGTGGCACCCAGTGCAGGCAGGGGAGCAGCCGTAATGGCACCCTGGGGGTCGCTCTGCCGGGGGTGGTGCTCTCCCACTGCACTCCCTTTCCTCCACCAGTGAGGACGAGATGGTTGGACAGTGTTCTTGAAGCTACGATCATGAGTTTGACCAAACTGCGTGAGGCAGTGGAAGACAGGAGTGCCTGGCGTGCTATGGTCCATGGGGTCACGAAGAGTCAGACTGTTTTGGTTTCTTTGAATATAGAGTTAACTTCATGGGCACCATGTTTTTTATTGCCGACCTACACCCCACTCCAGCTCCTGACACAGGCCAATGGCCCATCTGTGCCGGCATCCAATTCTCATAGTGGCCAACCACAATTGCCTGTGGAAATCCTGGAAGCAGAACCTGAGCACAAGAGCATCCTCTTCCTGTGGCTCCCCATCCTTACTTTTAGGTTCATTTGCACATTTTTATTCATTGATTAGGCATCTGTGTTCCATAGTTGTTCACAGGGCAGTCTTGAGCAGGTTGGGCGCCCTGGCGCTGAGGGGCAGAGATCTCTTCGGCGCCCCCGCAGGGAGTAGGATGGTTTCCACGCGGCTTTGCCACGCAGTGCCCCGCCTACCGGCCCAGCGCCTTGGCGCACCGCGCCACCAGGACTCTACCTAGAGCCAGCCCTGGCTGTTCAGATCCTTAGACGGGGCCACTCTTATTATGGTTCATAGGGAGGAAATTCACTGTAGCACTATGTTGGAAGTTCCATCAGCACAATATCTTCAGTTTGCTGGATAACTCAGTTGGTTAGAGTGTGGTGCTGATAACGTCAAGGTTGTAGTTTCGATCCCCATAAGGGACAGCTGCATATTCCTGCATTGAAGGGGGTTGGGCTAGATGATCCTCAGGGTCCCTTCCAACTCAGACCACTGTTTGACTAAACAACTAAACAACAAATGTTCAGATGTGGACAAGCCCCAATCTGCTCTTGAATTCTATTAGCCTGGTGTAAAATGAGTTACAGTTCTATTCCAAAGACTTTATTGGGTTACAGTGGTACCTCAGATTACAGACGCTTCAGGTTACAGACTCCACTAACCCAGAAATAGTACCTCGGGTTAAGAACTTTGCTTCAGGATGAGAACAGAAATCGTATGCTGGCAGCGCGGCGGCAGCCGGAGGCCCCATTAGCTAAAGTGGTACCTCAGGTTAAGAACAGTGTACTTGAATTTTTCTGGTTTCTTTCTGATTTTTGTCTGGATTGTAGTCATAGAGAAATAGTGACACCCAGTGGCTAGGAACAGAAATCAGAATAAAATTCTAGACTTTAAAAAATAATTCTCCAAAATGACTTTATAGGAGGGGGTGGGAACCACACGTATAATTGCAATGAAACACATGTGGAGGGAAAACAAACAAATACAAAACACACTATAATTAAAACCAAATGACATACTGGTAACTAAAATAGTAAACTTTTTTTTTAAGTAGTAAGTATCTTGGTATGTCCAATAGCCTGTGCCCCAGAGGTTCTTCCCAGACACTATGAAGCAGCCCTCAGTAATTCTTGCAATAATCCCAATTGGGTTGTTCCATGAGGAGGAAGACTGAGCTACTATATAACAGCTTGCTTGACTACAAAGACACACACACATCCACACAGAAAATAATAATTTGGGACCAATAATACTAAAATTGAAAAGAGCAGTTTACAATATAAAAACAGAAAAATACATAATATAATAACAAACAAAAACAATAGCCCTCCTTCAGTTTAAAAGGCCATAGATTGTTTAATTATCCAAAGGCCGGGGAGAAATGTTTTCACCTGTTGCCTAAAGATATGTAATGAAGACAGCAGACAAGCCTCTCTGCGGGGAACATTGCACAAATGGGGAGCCATTGCAGAAAAAGACCATTGCTGTGTTGTCACTGAAATAAAAAAAAAATTAAGGTCTTATATATGTACACAAATGTATGGGCCACATGTGTGAAGCAGCACAGGAAGACAGCCCTGAAACCATTTTGACTCCCAAACTGGCCAAATGTTTCTCTGCAAGGAAGGAGGGGGTGAGGGAATCTTCCCATTGTCTCAGGAATTAAGTGGTTACCATCTCAAAGGGATGGCCAGACTACCAGGAAGGGCAGTCAGAGAAGGCATTATCACATAGCCTGGCGGACAGGGGATAAACAATGCACTCAGATTTCTGTTGTAGACCTTTCTATGATGTAGGTATGATGTATCTGCTTTGCTTCTCAATATTCTCTGGTTGGCCTACAAAGGACTCTACAAAGGCTCCTGTGTACCCCATAAGGGAATAAGGGCAGATTTTGTTTGCGAGGACAGGCGGAGTCCTCCAAACCCCATTTAAAGGAAGGGTTCCCTGGCCCCTAGTTCACACACTTAAGCTGCAGTCCTAACGCCACTTACTTGGGAGTAGGCCTTGCTGACTTCAATAGCACTTTTGAATAGACATGATTAGGATTGTTAAACACTAGCCTACACTAGAGGAAGTGTTCCCTTTACGCACTAAACATTTTCCTGCGCACACACACTCACAACAGGGTGTGCACACCCTTGTGTTGCTCCTCTAAGTATATTAGTCTCACTTTACATTTGTCCATTTACAATCTGGTTTGGACAGACAAAAACTGACACTTCAGATCAGTTTTGTATTATTTAAATGTATTTGCCATATTGTTTGTTTATTTATAGTCTTTAGAATTCCTGGATATTCTTTCTTGTTCATGTCATTATAGTCAGCTTCTTCCATGGGACAAATTGTGAAGGATGGTCCATGAGTGGTCACAGGAACTAAACCTCCTTGGCCGGGGAGGGCGGGATACAAATAAAATTTGTTGCTGCTGCTGCTGCTGTTAAGCAAAAACCAACACTGAGTTAAAGGGGATTTATATTATTTTATTTATTGTAAATTTTCTTCCAAGTGGCATACATGACTCTGACCCCCCCCTTTTAGCCCCACAACAATCCTGTGAAGTAGGTTAGTCTGAGAGACAGTGACTGGTCCAAGGTCGCCTAGTGATTATATTTGCGTGCTATAAAGTGTGAAGACAATGTTCCGGCAGTGTGCCATTTGCTCGCCCAAGAAATTAAGTGACGAAGGTGATCAGCACATTCCAAGTCTCCACTGGTTCAGGGCAACTGCTGCAATCATATGAGGCAGGTCAAGACCAGGGTGACATGACTTTTCTGTGTAAGAATTTTAATTAGCAACAGCCTGGTAATACTCATAAGCTGCTGAAAGTTAACAATTGCTACTGTTTGGGATTTATACCAAAAGGCTGTTTCTTTAGCAATCCTCTTTCTCCTAAAAAGGAGATTAGACATTTATCGGATAGTCATCTACTACAAATATTACAATCCTCCTTCTAATCTTATTAACAAGCCTCTAAGGAGCATTAAGAACACTTTTATTACAGTTGTGGGAAATAGTCCAACTAAAATGAACCATAAAGCTGCTTATCTCTAGGCAAAGCCAGTATTTTATAACTGATGGGACTCCAAATGAAACAAAACAAAACAAAACTCTGAAAGCTATCTGAAGCTAATTTTGAAATGACTTGTCCCTGGAGAACTTCATTGAGTGCAATGTCACTGATACACAATTGCACAGTTGCCTTAAAAGCATTACAGAAAGCTTTATCTATGAAGTTGTTGTTGTTTAGTCGTTTAGTTGTGTCCGACTCTTCGTGACCCCATGGACCATAGCACGCCAGGCACTCCTGTCTTGCACTGCCTCCCGCAGTTTGGTCAAACTCATGTTCGTAGCTTCGAGAACACTGTCCAACCATCTCATCCTCTGTCGTCCCCTTCTCCTAGTGCCCTCAATCTTTCCCAACATCAGGGTCTACACCCAAAGCCAGCCCTACTATTAGGCAGAGAAGGCCTCAGGCAGCAAATTTTGGGTATCATGAAAGGGCAGCAAATTGTTATGTTATTTAATTGTTATGTTATTTAATTTACTTTTCTGTTTTTACTGCCAGGGAGAGAAGGGGTCCTTGTGGGATCTTCTGCTTCAAATATTCAAATAACCAGGCTGGTTTTGAGCACAATGCACAATGCACGGGATGAGGCACCGTTTGCTAATCTGCCTCAAGCAGCAAAATGTTTGGGGCTGCGCTGGTTCCGCTTACATTTTATCAGCCTAGTAATGAGTACTATAACTTATCCTACAGCTGGTTTTACAGTTGGCCCCAGTATATTTTTCTACAACTTTGCACAAACATTTATTTTTATTATTTATTAAATTTGTATATCACCCTTCATCCAAAGTTCACACATCAGTCCACTGTTTTTGAATTTACAAATGTCTTTGATCAGCAATTCTATTTCTGTGCATCTCTGGGGTTTAAATTTATCATATCCATCAAACAGATAACTCCTGTTTGCCCATCTCATATTGTTCTGTAAGAAGTTACTCACACACTGTTTCATACAATCCAGCCTGCGTACTGCTCAGACTGATAAAGAAAATGAGCTTGAATTTTGTCAACCAGGCAATCCTTTTGAGGAGAGTTGTTTTTCCTTTGCCAGCTTCTCCCTCTATTATACAGGTTGCCATATTTCAAAAAGTTGTTGAGTTTTTGTTTTGCAAATGACAATAAATATATCTTATATTATTGTATAGATGCAGGAAAGAACTTGCATGCATGAGCACCAACCCCCCTATAAATGCCCAGCTGGGAGCAAAGAGAGGATCATTTTGGAGTGAACTGAATGCCCCCCATGTATGCACGTTTTTCACGTCTGGTCAGCAAGCCCAAGAGGCTCAGTGGTTTAGACCACAGCTTCAAAGGCTGAAGTAGAGTATGTATACAGCCCAGGTGTGAAATTGAATCTAGGATGCTCAAGGGTAGAAAACACAGCTAGCCGCTGTACCTCAGTGGCAGAATATCTGCTTTGTATGCAGAAGGAAGACCTCAGGCTCATTCCTAAGCCTCTTAGCTAGGGCTAGGTAGGACAACCCCCAGAAACCTTGGAGAGCGGCTGCCAGTCAGTGCGCCGTAGACACCACCGAGCTAGCTGGGCGGCCAATGGTCTGACTTGGCACCAGGAGATTTCCAATGCAAGGCGTGGGTGTGGCCAATGACGCGCGAGGGAGGGAGCCCGAGGAAGGCGGAGTTAGGCCTCCAAGTGGCCGGATGCACTCGCATCCTCCCCGCCCTCTTCGCAATCGTCCACATCGAATCTATTTCCCCCTTCCTCATCTCTAGCTCCCATTCAGCCAATCACCGGGCTCGTTGGCCCCGCTCACCAATGAGATTTGTCGCTGAGGTGGGCGAGGCTACGGCAACGAGGAAGCACTTTTCATTTCGACCAATCAGAGAGGGCCTTGCTGAGGCCCAATCGGAAGGGCGGTCTCACTGTTGTTTTGTCCCTCAGTCAGGAAGAGGCGGAGGAGGCTGCGGTGGCAGCAGCGGCGGTGGCGGCTTTGGCTCGGCTCTCTCTGGGTTGCTGCCGACGGGCTTCCCGGTGGTGTCGCTCGCTCGACGGACCGGGCTTTCGAGGCTTTAAGCGGGCGGGGTGATGCAGCCTCCGGGCCCCCAGCTGCCCCCACGGCCCCCGCCGCCTCCGCCTCTCTACGCGCCCAACAACGGGGACTTCACTTTCGTCTCTTCGGCCGACGCCGAAGGTAAGAATTAGGGGTCTTGCAGTGGGAAGGAAAAGGGCGCCCCTTCCCGGAGCTGCGTCAGGGGCGGCAGCCACATTCTCAGGGTTGCCAGGCTGAATAAGCGGATGCCGTCGGGGTTCTTTCTGCTGTTTGGGTGTGGGAATGTGTTGCAGTGTAAATACTCCGCCTTGTGGCCCCCGCCACAGGATTTGCGTGGCAAAGGCACCTGGGTGCAGATGGGGCGTGTTTTACCCGGTTAAAAAAAGAAGCAGATGCAGATGGCGAAGGAGCTTTCTGATGGTGGTGTATGCAAGCTTTTGAATGGCAAATGAATAGAGAGCTAAATAAAATATGTATGTGAGATTGACCCAGTAGTGATGTATGGAAGTGAGAGCTGGACCATAAAGAAGGCTGATCGCCGAAGAATTGATGCTTTTGAATTATGGTGCTGGAGGAGACTCTTGAGAGTCCCATGGACTGCAAGAAGATCAAACCTATCCATTCTTAAGGAAATCAGCCCTGAGTGCTCCCTGGAAGGACAGATCGTGAAGCTGAGGCTCCAATACTTTGGCCACCTCATGAGAAGAGAAGACTCCCTGGAAAAGACCCTGATGTTGGGAAAGATTGAGGGCACTAGGAGAAGGGGACGACAGAGGACAAGATGGTTGGACAGTGTTCTCGAAGCTACGAACTTGAGTTTGACCAAACTGCGGGAGGCAGTGCAAGACAGGAGTGCCTGGCGTGCTATGGTCCATGGGGTCACGAAGAGTCGGACACGACTAAACGACTAAACAACAAATGTGAGATTGACAGGCCACCCACATCTTTGAGGCTTCTTCCTTTTACCTGCTTTTGGTAGCCTCACACTGCACACAGGGTTGTCTGGAGGGGGAAAATCCTGCCATGAGCAGGGGTGGAAACTTGTGGTTTGGGAATGACCAATTTTGTGCTGGGAAGAAATTGATTAGGTGTACGTGGACTATGCAGCACATTTCACACTCCCTGTCTTTTCTGAGAAGGCCGACTTCTGTATTTTCAAGAACCACTGTGCTATTTAGACAGTGGTCTGCCAAATTCTTTGGTGCCCAGATAGCACTATGATGCATATCTGATTCAGCAGCCCACGTCAACTTGCTTTGTTGATTGGGATTATTGTGGCACGGTAGGCAGTACAGTCTTGAAGGGGGTCCTTCAGACCAGCAGGAAAAAACCAATATGCAGTGCGTCAGCCAATATGCCACTTTCTATAATTTTGGTATATTCCACTTTTATATTCCACTTTTGTGGAATATATATATTGAAACCACCTATTTTGTAATAAGGAACTGTATTTTTGGCAGCTTTCTCATAAATGTGTCATTTTCCCTGTCAAGATCTGAGTGGCTCAATAGCCTCTGCAGATGTGAAGCTCAACCTTGGTGGAGGAAATGGGGAATTTATCAAAGAATCTACTGCAACTACATTCCTGAGGCAGAGAGGATATGGCTGGCTTTTGGAAGTAGAAGATGATGACCCTGAAGATAATAAACCTCTCTTGTAAGTAACATTACTCTGAGAGTCTTAGTTTAATTTTGTATTTGAAGTGGTTACTTGCTTTAGGTCAGTTTTGTGGGTGAATGGTGAACAAGGATGCAATAGGAAAATCATTTACTCTTCATTAACTACTGACTTTTGAATAAAGTGTAGACACAGATTATTTGTGTCTCAATCAAGAGATATTTTTTAGCATTATAAGTAAAGGTTAGAATTCAAGACAATTCATCACTATTAATAGTGGACACATTCTCCCATTACACTAACATGATCTGCATGAGCAGGAACAAGCAGCAATGAGTCTTTGGCTTCTGTACTCCCCTATCCTCTTCTTCTTGAATGAGAAAAGGACTTCAGAAGTTCTTGCTTTTCCACAACTATGATTTGCCATGTTCTGTGATGAAGAAACTGTGCCTAACTCTAATCAGCCTTAATTTCAAAGTAGCCAACTTCAAAATGTAGCTGAAGGTGGCTTGTTAAATCTGACAATAAGTTTGCACTTTGCCTCTCTCTTAATGAAAGCAACCCTGTTTTTGTTAGCACCATGGTTGTGGGCTGTTCGTTTATTGCATTGCCTCCTTAGGTTTCCTGCTGCAGTCTTCTTTCCTGAGGGCTAAGAGCAGAGTAAGGAGTCAATAGGTTCTTGTCCTGAGATTGGTAATTATAAAGGGCAGGCTAGAAATGTAATAGAAAGTAATAAATAGGGGGCAAATCTAGCTGTCAGGAATGTAGGATAAGCCTTGTTACTGTTCATCTTGCTGTTACAGAAAAGTGGCATTGCTTCCATATGTTCAGTAATAGCTGAGGTTGCCATGGGCAGAGAGCACTTTCTTTTCATGCTGTGATTCATATTTTTTCATTTCAGAAGCTGACTAGAATGCAAATATATTAAAATATTATTTTTATATATATTAAATATAAAACAATTTCATAATACAGTTATAATACAACATCTTAATAAACCTACACCAAAACACATATTCTCAATAGTTTACATGAACATGTATGAATATTCTATAAATCTCTGAGCTGCTTTGTTTTCTCGTGCTTAAATAATTTAAAAAGCATATTTAGAAAGTTGTATTTTTTATATAACTTTAGGGAGGAGTTAGACATTGATCTGAAGGACATATACTACAAAATCCGATGTGTCTTGATGCCGATGCCTTCTCTTGGATTTAACAGACAAGTAGTAAGAGATAATCCTGACTTCTGGGGCCCTCTAGCAGTTGTCCTGTTCTTCTCAATGATCTCATTATATGGACAATTCAAGGTGTGTAAAGGCCTTTATCTTAAATAACAATAAAGGTAGCTGAGATATCACATGGTCTTAGGCAAATATTCATTGAAAAGCATTTTTCTTGTGTCATGATCTGAAAGAAATGCACAGTTCTTAGAATCATAGAATTCTAGAATTGGTAGGGATCCTGAGCATCATCTAGTTTAGCCCCCTGCAATGCAGGAATTTTGCCCACAGGCGTCCCTAGGTGGGCTTGAACCACCAACCTTCTGGTTAACAGCCAGACACACTGATCCATTGTGCCACAGTATCTTTTGTACAACTTGACATATAACCAGAGGCAAATTGTTCTGGAAAAGAATGTGGGAATGCTATTCCTTCCTTGCTCTCCTTCCCCTAGTGATTCTTTATCTAGCCATGCAGTCCTGTGCATGCAACCATAGGGACATCATTGAAGGCAAAAACTCCTGAACACTCAGAATTCTAGCCAACAGATAGAGTCAGATGTGAATGCAATATTCCAGACTGAAGAATTAAGTGATCTTTTGAACACACTAAGCCAGAAAAGATACGAGCAACCCTAAGTCACCACCCCAATTTTGGGTGCAATTATTCCAGTGCACATGAATGAGCCCTATGTGGAAGGGGTTTAACTGTGGCAAAGGTGGGGCTTCTTCTCTTTATTTGTAGTTTAAAAGCTCTACCAGAAATTGCAGTAGAGCTCTGATGACTACTGCCATCCTTCCTTCACACAGTGCTGCTGAGAATTACATCAGTGTATTTTCAGAGGCGCTCTAGGGAGGAAGGAAGGAAGGAACAGCAACCGTAACTGTGTTTCTGTTGCTACATAGCTCTGGAGTACCAGCACCACCCAAGGAAAGTTTACAAGATTTAACGCTTTCTAATTTAGAAAAAAAGACAAAAGGGAGGGCATGATAAAGGTGTATAAATTGTGCATAGGATTGGAAGAAGAACAGAGAGATAAATTTGTCTCTTTTGATAACTAGAAACTAGGGCCATCCAATGAAGCTGAATGTTGGAAGATTCATAACATACTTCTCCACACAATGCATAGTTAAACTATGGAATTAAAAACACAAGTTGCAGTGATACTTTAAAAGTGGACTAGACAAACTCATGGAGGAAAAGGCTCAGAGGTGGCATTCCTCCAAATACAGTCATACCTCCATTTATGACCACAGTTGGTTCAGGGGAGCCAGTCGCTCCCCGAGGCATGCTTCTGCGCATGCGCGAAGCGCCAATAGAGCTCTTCTGCGCATGCTGCGCATATCGCTTCTGTGCATCCAAGCGCCATGGAAACCGGATGTAAACACTTCCGGGTCCGCGGTGGTCGGAAACCGAAGCGGTCGCAAATGGAAGCGGTCGCAAACCGAGGTTTGACTGTACCAGCTGCTGAGGAATATGAGTGGGGAGAGTTCTGTTGTGGTCATGTATGACTTAAAGGCTTCCCCTAGACATCTGGTTGGCCACTGTGAGAACAGGATGCTAGATGAGATGTGAGCTGGGTGTGATCCAGTAGGGTTCTTATGTTTAGCTGCAGCTTTTAAACCATAAGAAAAATCATGAACCCTTGCTGCCACAATGGTAAACCTCCCTTCAATGGTTGCAAAGCAGGTGGGTGGTGGGTGGGAGGGAATACCTGCTAATAACTTAAAGATGTTAGCTGAACTGTGTTCTTTCAAAATTAGTTGTTCTTGATGAAAGAAGATCGAGTATTGACAAGACTCTTTTAAACATTTCTTAAGGTGGTATCATGGATTATAACTATTTGGATATTTGGATCCTTGACAATATTCCTGTTGGCCAGGGTTCTTGGAGGCGAGGTAAGCACCTTGTGATAGTGAACTTGGTCACTGAACATCAAACTTGAATTACCTCAAAATTGGTTCTAACCATTTGCATTTTCAGTGTTACATCGCTTAATAATTTCTGATCTGAGACTCCTTTAGAAATAGTACTTCATCACTATTGCTTCCATTTTAACATTATTACAGCAACCTAGAATGCAGAATAGAGATGAGATTTGATTCTTTCCACTGGGGGCTTAGATCTGACCTTTGGCTGATAACACCAAGCATACAGGGTGGCAAAAGGGATTGATTGAAGATTTATGAGGTGGAATAACAGTGCAGATAATGTGATAGTTCAGAAAAAGGACTGGATTTAGGATGGAGAAAGTGTTGGGGGGGAATAACACCTGGAGGGCCAGAGGTTCCCCATCTCTAGACAAGCTGAAGAAGAGGGTTTGGGGGAGTTGCCATATAACAAAATGTTGACCTCGGGCTCAGGTTGAGAAGTCATCTGAATCTCTTGTTGAATCTGACATATTACTGGAAGGAAGTTGGTAACTTCATTTATTTCAAATTTGCAGGTTGCATATGGCCAAGTTCTCGGCGTGATTGGATATTCTTTACTTCCTCTTATTGTAATAGCACCTGTACTTCTGGTGGTTGGCTCATTTGATGTTGTTTCTACTCTAATAAAAGTAAGTTCACTATTTTGTTTGGCAGAATGGCAAAGCTGACTGAAAAATATGCCAGTTCATTTTTCTACAGTTTATAAGCAATAAATATTTTCTTGTAAGTGGAACCATGACTACTCAGCTAGTCCATATCAGCAAAGCATTGTTTGAAATCCTTTATGACAGATTGGCAACAGATTAGAGTGCTTAAGTTTTACAAGCTGCCCATGAGTATTGGAGTTCAGGTTTTGTTCTGTTTATATGTTGTTTTATGCAAAACAGATTCTGAATTTTGTTGTGTCTGTTACCCTATAGCAGGGGTCCCCAAACTTACGTTGCCGAGGGCCGGTGCTGCCAGCGCCAATCGTGCTGTGGGCCAGAGTACGTGGGAGCATGCACCCATACGCGTGTGCACACGCGATTTCCAGCACACTTCTTGGTCACCGGAACACCAGAAATAGCTTGTGCGCATGCACATGGGCCTCCTCCGACCCAGAAGCGCGCCGGAAATGACGCTTGTGCATGTGCACAAGCCATTTCCGAAGCTCTGGCGACCCGGAAGTGGGCTGCCACGCCGTTAAGAGCAAGCGGCAGCAGTGGGCAGTGCCGGGGGGGGCACATAAAAGAGCCTCGCGGGTCGCATCCGGCCCCCGGGCCTTAATTTGGGGAAGCCTGCCCTATAGCATGCCCATTCAACTCCTAAGAGACTGCGATCTACTCCCAGTATAAAAAACTGGCAGTGATCTACCCATTGCCATTAAGGATTGACCAGGGATGTTGAGCTTTTGGGGGGGGAAGACCACAGTTGTTGAGCTTCTTTGGGGGGGCTTTCACCACAGTTGATAAGCTTTTTTTAAAGGGGGAATGACATAAATCACTCACCTAGCTAACAGGACCAGTGGTCAGGGATGATGGGAATTGTAGTTCAAAACATCTGGAGGGGCGAAGTTTGGGGATGCCTGGCCAAGATAAAACGCCAGACACCACCCACTTGACGCAACGGAGGGACAGAGCGAGGGGGGTGGAGACATTCATTCTGCAGTTTTTTAAATCCCGCGATCAATAAGGATCCCACGATCGACAAGGAACACCAGGGGATCTACCTGTCGATCACGGTCGACTGGTTGAATATGTCTTACCCTATAGCAATCCAAAAACACTGTGATTTGTCTTGCATAGTTTGCCATTTATGTGGCTTGTAAACTGCCTTCAGTACAGTAATGTGGAAAGACAATATTCAAAAATTTAAATATTAGAGGAACTTAATTTACAATATTGCTTCCATCCACAGGATGGCACCATTCCAGTGAGCAATTATTTCATCTGATGCAAAAGATCACATGACAACTGCAACTTTCACATTAGCTGTGGAAGCTCACAGATTTCCTAATGGTGCTTTCTTAATTGAATGCGACAGCTGTCTGAAGCACCCATGTGAACTGATCTGTCATTTCAGTCACTAAAAGGCAACAAGAAAAACAACAACTTGGAATGCCTTTGTGAATAGTTTCAGCTCCACTGATTTTCAATAGGCCTTGATTTTTAAGTCCTGTGCTTGGTCACAACTGGTGTTGCTTGTCTAGATATAAATATTGCTTCTGGGGTTTGAGGAGGTTTCATGCTATGATAACATTTCATTTTCTTATTTTTTTTCTCAGCTTTTTGGAGTATTTTGGGCTGCATACAGTGCTGCTTCGTTATTAGTTGGAGAAGAATTTAAGACCAAGAAGCCCCTCCTAATCTACCCCATCTTCTTATTGTACATCTATTTTTTGTCCTTATATACTGGGGTGTGACCTGCAGTGTTGGCTTTGGACAGGAACAATGTCTTAGCTTGCCATGAAGACTGATGAAATGTTGCCTGATTGAAAATACAAAAGACTGTGTCATATCTGGCTGTCAAGGTTTTAGTGGTAATCCAACTATATCTGTGTATATTATTTAAGCAGTTTTAGTTACATTAGAGATTTATAACAGAGTTTTAGGTTGAAGACTTAATAGATTTTTATTGAACAAGGTGAGAATATTGTGTTTATAGCCTGAAATTTCGGAATAACAGTTTGTTACTTGTGCCAAATGCACAAGGACCATATGATTAGTACATTAAATTGAAGTGGAATTCTGATTACTGTTAATAGTTCATTTCTTTCAACACAGCATTTTCTGTAGATATATTTATGAATCAGTCCCTATTGTTCAGACTAGCCTGTAACCAAGACATGACCCTTAATGTGGTGCCTTGCACACTCTTGATTTGGCCATTACGAATTCTGACTCTTAAAAGTGTTTTATGTGCATCCGTATGTAGGTTTAGGTTATTTCCTTGTTGAAGCAGGGTCATAGATTCATAACAATTTGAGCATCCAAATGTTTGAATTATTCATTGTTTTTTGATAAAATTGTATGTATGCCATAGAACATTTTTACAGTGTTGATTTGGAAATCTTTATGATAGTGGTGATAAATGGGGAGAAAGGTTTAAATAAATCTTACAGTTCTGAACCAAATCTTATAATGGAATAAACAATCCTTCTCCAAAACTGTACTTGTTTTTATAACACCTTGTTTTGCTGTTTTGACCTATTACTAATCCGTGTGGGGTAATGTACTACTACTTATGGTAAAATGGCACTCCTTAATATGAGATGATACCTGATGAAGAATGGCAGCAGTTAGATTTTGATTAGCAACAGAATTAAACTTGTGTTTTGATGACCAGGATAATTTTGAGTTGGCTTAAGAATATTATGGAAATGGCTGTTTAATATTGGGCTCAAGATTAACTTTTCCCCACCAAGAAGACTTGAAGTTATAGTCTTAACTACAGGGACTTATTTCATATGATTTAGCATTTCTAAAGTACACCCTTAGTCCATGACACCTATGGCGCTCTGTGCCCATAAGCAGACTAATTATGCATATCATCTGCTGGATTGGGAACCCCAGGCACTATTCAGATACACATCTGAATAGGAATACTTTTAGCACATGTATGCCTTTGAATCAGATTCACCTTTGGATGTACATCCCCACCCACATTCTTAGGTAAGCAGTCATGTGCTAATAGGCAATGTCGGTTGTTACTCATACTTGGAGTAGCCCGATTTAAATGAATGAATATTGAATCCATTGATTTCAATAGGTCCAATCTGAGTTACTTGGTTGGACATTGCCCAATGTGTTCTCCCCATTTTTAAAAGATATGAGCTGGATCAGAGCCCTTGACAATTGGGATTTTAAAAAATGAACCTTGCAAAACTGCTAGTATATTATCAAACTGTTTTCTTGGTTACGAAAATAACAACAAAAAAGGCTACTTTAGCAGCTGATCAGCCTAAAATTTCTTTAGACTGGGTTGTTTAAGTAACTGTTGAGGTATTTATTGTTTAAATTGAATTTAAACAAATTAAACAACTGAGCAGTTCTTTCTATGATATCAAGTTTCTAGTCTGGATCTTGCACTAAACCATGGTTTATTGAACCATGACAGTGTGTTATGTGTGAATTGTGTCTAGCAGCTTAACAATGGCTTTTTATGATTTTTTTGTTGGCTTATAAACCTTGCTTTCTTTTAAACATGGATTGGCATAGTTAACTTTGGTTTGTTTGCCCACCTCACCCCAGATGCTCACCAAACTGCAAAAGCACAAGGCCAAGAGCAGCTGGAAAATAAATCACTTGGAGAAACAATCCATGGTTTGATCATCTTTAGGACAAATTGTGGTTAACCTGTTTGTTAGGCAAACCATGTGAAGCATGCCACTGTATGTATGAATCACTTTGCCTGTGGGGTTTTTTCATTATTCAACTAGGCCCAAATTATTACTGAAAAAATAACGTCTGGGTTAATTCCTAGCTTGGATGTACTGTGTTAATTATATCAAGAATGTATTCCATAATGAGTACTTTATTGAGATGTTGCTAAAGGTTTTGCCCTTAATCTAAAATATTACCTAATTTCAGTAGATCATAACTTTAGTAGAGCCACTTCCTATATTATAATTTTCTATGTTCCAATTTTCTCACGTTGCTCTTGCAACTCACCCCATCAGCAGAACCAAGAACATGGGAAGGCTTCTATGAAAGCTTCAGAGGTGCCTTCCATGAAGATGTTTATGTAAGAATCTAAGAATAACTTGATGAACCTAATTAATAGAATAACCCATGTATAAGTGATAAATCTAATTATAAGTTTTCTGAAAGTATATGCTAATAGTTCCAATTAGCATATGCTCACCTCAGTAATCCTGTGGTGACAGTTCTTTTTAGAACCATGTATGATTAAATGGCCTAGCGACAATCAATTGGCATTTTTTTAAATGAGAACTGTATATACAAATGGAAGTACACAAAATATTGCTGCTATTTAAAATGTAAATTCTAGCATTGCAACTTTTAATAACCATTTTAATTACTAATATTGGAGCCCAAGGACATGGACTGAAGTTCATTTTTATAGTTTACAGTACTTGGAATATGCAGTACAGGGAGTATACAGTACAGAACAACAATATGACTCTCGACTAACGGGGAAAGATAAAATGCAATAGCCCAGTCTTTTTGAACTCACGTGAGAACAGTAAACATAGACCTGGTATAATATCTAGCTCCTTAAAGCTGTTGCTGCTGCTTTCTTAAACTTGTACCCTAGAAGACGTAGTGTGATATCCAACTTAATTAGTAATATCAATCAATTTCAATGGATCTATTCTAGGTATGGCTAATATTAGATATTGTGCTCAGTTTGGATTAAAGTGTATATTTGGGGTGTGTATTTGGATTTAACATCAGTTTGTATACACATGAGCCGAACTACATAATGTTTCAAAATATATTTCACCTCTGCATATGCTATGCAAAGAAATGGTTGGTATATTTAATGGTTCTAACAGTTTATAACAAATGAACCTCTTTTCATTACATTTGATTACTATTTTTAGGCTAGGCATATGTAAATACAGTAAATGTATTTTATAAAATTTGGAATTAAACTTGTTTGCACAATATGTATGAAGCTTATTTGTACTCATTAAACCTCCCAGCAACAGCATCTTCCCCTGCTCCAGTCTTCCCAATTCACTCCTCCAAGATCTCCATACCTATCCTGTTTAAACTTGTGCATTTCTAAAAAGTAAATTATTTTTATAAGACTATTGATAACACAAGCTTTTGTGATACCTGAAAACATGTAACATTTCTGTTTGACATCACCTCGGAACAGTTCTGCCATGAACTTCTTTTCTGTGGTGATAGATGTGGGTACTGCAGTTTGATAAAACCCGCTTTGCTTTCATATTAAATATTTTGTCCTTGGGGAAAAAACAGTACGTTTGCAACACAATTCCCCTCATACTTTTATATACATGACTGTTTTAAGGCGAAGATGCCAAAACTTTATTTTTGAATTGAGGAAGCGTAATATTTTCATTTGCTATTTTTTCCCCTATATACCAGAAAAATCTGATGATTGCTTTTTGGTCTTTTAAAGCATACATTGCTGAAGTTCATAATAATTGGTAGTATCAGCTAAATACAAATTCACAAGCAACTAAAACAAGTACACTTTTCATAGTGCATATCGTGGCATTTTCCTACCGTATATATTGCAGTCAGGAGTCCTTCGCAATTGATGGCAGTGGTTTAAGTGTGCCCAGCAGCATTCTCTCACCTCTCATTGAGAGGTAGGACTCTTCTTACCCTCATGTTTTCTGTTTGTCAAGTTTTCCTTGTTTTGTATGGATACATATTGAAAATTTGACCTAGTGCCCTTCTACTGTCAACCTGGGGAGTGGAAATTTTTGCCTAATAAATGTGCCAGTTACACTTCACGCAAGGAAGCAGCTGCTTATGTTTCCCTGCTGCTGAACAATAGAAACCCTTTTGCCTTAATACAAACGTAGACACAAGTCCATTTTGTGTTGATACACTCATCAAAAACATGCCAGGATTCTGTAAAAACTCACATATGGAGAATGCATATTAGAAAGGTCAAGTGGATATCACTATAGACTGGATTTCAGAAGCTCAAAACGAGCATTGGGAATACTTCCTTTTGTTACATTATTAAAGATTGCTCTGACTTGGGTGGTAAGAAAGGAAAGGGGACAACAATTGTACTGTATTGTTTATGTTTTATTAGTAATAAATATATCTAGAAATAGTGGAACGTGGTTGGAAAGGGGTTCTTGAGAGGCAAGACTGCTTGCAACATAAAACTGAAAACTAGGTTGGAGATAAGACTGAATAACTTGTAAACTTCACTATCACCATCAGTGTTTCAAATGAATGAAACAATAAAATTTCTTAACATTCACCATTGTGTTTCAGTGTTAAGTGTGCATATTTGTTTTCCTTCCTAGAACTTATTTTCTGGGCTTACCGTATCCTAATTTTCTGTTCAGCCTTGTAAGAACTAGTGTGGTTTTCTCACAACTGAATAAGTACAGCAAGGCAACATTTACATGGGATTAGAAGAAACAGAGTCTGTATCAGGTTGTTTGAAAATGAAGTACTATATAATTTTATATTCTGCAATTCGTGCAAAATTCAGTATTGCTATTTTATATAAAGATAAGCCATATGTAAGCAAGTATGTACACAGGCGCTCAAAATGCAGCAAAGCTGATAAATTTCCATTACTGAAGAGAAGAAAAACCAGTGTTTGGAAACAAGATGATGCTAGGCACAATTAAGCCCTGACAGCATGCCACAATGAGTTTAGAAAACAGCTGCAGGCTCAGTCATATATCACTCATGTTTATAAATCAAGGGTAAAATTATAGGCCACGTACAATTTTTTGATCTTCCTCACAGGAAAAACTAGAATTCATGATAACCTAGAAACCAAAAGCCTAAATAAAAATGTGTGGAACATGCTCTGAGCTCAAAAGTAACAGACTAGGACTTGCTGTAAATGTTCATAAATCCTCATTTCAGTATTATTTCGCCTGCAGTAGAACAGGAAAGGAAGAAGCGATATGGCGGTATCTGGAGACAGGTGCGGAAAGCATACCAAAGTCAGTCAGTCCAAGGTGCGGTTTTCTATTAACTCCCACCCCACCTGGGTTGGGTATTGTGTCCCCACCAGAGACAAGCCCATCCATGCCACTTATGAAAATAAAGGAAACCCACGTGGCGAGTGTTTCTGCCCTGGCTTTTTGGGGACGATCCTCCCTCATGCTCGGCTGAGTTTATAAGCAAGCCAATATTTTATTCCCGGAGGCCACACAAAACGGGGGGTTCGTGAAAAGACAGCGTTCAAGCCCAGCACGAAGAAATGTGTACAAGCAATAAATAAATAAATCCTGAAGCCGAAACCCGGATATTTCTTCTACGACGAGTTTCCTTTTAATAGAGACCCGCCCTGCTTTTCTTTTCTTTTTTCCCTACAGCAAAAAACACGCGCACCATTTCCTACCACCGCGCAACCAAGAGCAGCTCAGCTACTGTTTATGCTGCTGGACGCGCGGAGCCTGTCGGGAAAGAATGCGTAACAAGACGAAATTGGGCGGAGCCTCCTGAACCAGTGACGTCGCTCAAGAAGCGTCCCTTTGGCCACTCAGGTGGTGGGTGGGGGTTCTTTTTCCTTTTTTTCTTCATAATTAACCCCTTCGCTCCAATTACGCTCTCGACGTCGCGAAGCCGCTTCTCTTTTGTCGGCATTCCGCATCCGGCGTAACAACGTCACTTCCTGCCGGCGCCGACGTTCGGCTCTCTCCCTTTCTCTCTCTGTGTCTCTCTTTTCCCCTCTCCCTTTTCCCTCCCCCCCTTCTCCGGACCCGGATGCTGACTGGTGGTAGCGGCGGCGGCGGCTCCTTTCGGGACTGTCACTGAGCGGCTCCGCGGGGCCTCTTGTCCTGCGCGATGGCGGCGGAGGAGGCCGGGGGAGCGTCTTGTTCCTCGGCGCCGGGGCCGGTGTCGACGGGCCCCGGGCCGGGCCTCTGCGAGTGGCTCCTGCTGCGGGACGGCTGCCTGCGTTGCGACGCCGACGGGCTCTGCAGCCTCTGTTACCACCCTGCGCTTAACGCCATCCTGGCCGTGACCGCCCACGGCGCCATCAAAGTCATCGACGGCACCTCAGGGGCTACGCTGCAGGCGTCGGCGCTCAGCGGTGAGGGGGCGAGAAGGCCGGGTCAGGCCTCGAAACCGGGCCCGGCGGCTGGTGGGGGAGGGGGAAGGAGAGGGAAGTCGGTGCGGGGGGGCGGGAGGAGACGCTGCTGAGGCTCCGAAGTCCCCCCCCCTCCTCCCGGCTGGGTGCTAATGTGGCGGTTGGGCTCTGGGGCCTGGAAGTCCCTTTCCTCAGTTGACATAGCACGAAGGTGAGCCGGCGTCTTTGTGCCCACCCTTCCATTCTCCTTCCCTACTTTCGAGGAAGTCAGGAGAGGGACGAGGAGCCGACCGGGGCTGTTAAACCGAGTGGGTGGGAAGGGAGGGAGGGAGGTGGCTTTGGGAGTCCGAAGTTGCCTGTCGTCATCCGGGCCTTCCCAAAGGGTTTCCTTTCTCTTTTAAGAGCTTTCTCTTTTCCTCCCCCTATAAATCTCGCTTTAAATTCTCGGTTATTTCCGCTCTTGCTTCCCAGACAAGTCTCTAAAGGCAGAGCCTGTACCTACGGGGTTGGGGTGGGTAGCAGGGTTTTTCTCTTTACAAAAAGGTGGAAGCTTAAAGCTCTTTTCTGTAGGAAATAGAAGATCATTGCTTGTGACACACATGCATGTGTTTGACTGCCTTTGTATGTGTTAGCAAGCCAGGATTGGCTGTGGTTTCTCTGTGTTGTGTTTCTGTGCATGGCAAAATGGATGTGGTTATCTGTGTTGGGATTGTACTCAGTTAAGGATACCAAAAGGTTACATAGAAATACTAAGTTTTAAAATAAAGATAGTAGTATGGAAAAACTACTATTCTGCTTCTGCTATATTATGGATTATGGTGTTATAGCTAAATCAGTCTCTTGATGTTTTGAACATGCTGTTTGAGGCTGCAAGTGGTGTATGTCAGTTTCTTTGTTGATGAAAACAGTTGTACAGAAACATGTTCTTGGTATTTTTAAGATATTTGTCTTAAGCCCTTTGACAGTTTTATATCATATAATCTAATGCAAATATATAGAAAATAAAATAGCATGTGTTACTGAAGAAGGGATGAAAATGAAAGATGTGTATATTATTTGTGTACAACACTTCATGTTTTGTGTATTATTATTATTGATTGAATTTATATACCGCCCTATACCCGGGGTCTCAGGGCGGTTCACAGAAGGTTTGGGTTGTTTGATTTCATGCAAAATAGGAGAAAACCAAAGATATCTAGGATAGTACTGAAAATTATCAGGAACAAGAGTGCTTACATAGAAGAATATTTTAGAATACAAGAAGGTTAAATGATACTGTCTATAAAAAGCCACTATGGTCTTGTAGCTAATGTTGAACTGCTCAAATCCTTGCTCAGCTGTGCAATCCTAGACCACCTTAGCCAGTGCACTGATTTTCTCTTTCCTCACTGATATTCACATACAGTGGTACCTCTACTTACGAATGTTTCTACTTACGAATGGAGCTCCGTCCGCCATCTTGGATGCGGTTTAGATAGGAATTTTTCTACTTACGAATTTTTAGATAGGGTTGCTTCTACTTATGAATTTTTTCTCCCAATGCATTCCTGTGGGATTCGACTTACAATTTTTTTCGACTTACAAATGTGCGTTCGGAACGCATTAAATTCGTAAGTAGAGGTACCACTGTAGAAGCTTTCCTAACCAACCCTAGATTGCCCACTGTGCACACTGGATATTTGTCTGTCCTTTATGCTTCATCCAGAGTTTCTGATCTGTGAACAGAAGGACTTCCGTTAGGAAAAGAAATTCTAGTCTAGTGAAGGCTTCCACTGGAGGAAGATGGATGGAGAGATAACTTGAGCTGCTTTCCCCTTTCCTACTACAGCCCTCAGTACCACTTCCCATGCTGTTTTGTTTAGTCCCTCAACTCTCTGGAACAGATATTTGAGTGTTAGGTGGCAATGGTGGGTTGGGGTGAGAAATTTCAACCTGGGTATTTGTGGTTGTCCTGTCAGCCGGGGCCCTGGGTCAGTGGCTACTGTTGCTGAATGCCAGGGCCATTCTAGTAAGACCTCCCTCATTTTTGATCTGATTATGGCTGAGGAGGCCAATATGGTCTGTATTACTGAGACCTGGGTTGGTGAGCAGGGTAGAGTTGTGCTCACCCACCTGTGCCCAACTTGGTACTCGGTGCAGCATCAGGGCAGACCTGTGGAGGGGGAGTTGCTGTAGTCTGTAGGAAAACTGGTCAAATGCAATTGCACTGGTAAGGGCTCATCATTGAGCCTACCTAGTGCATTGAAGGCAGCAAAGAAGGGATACTTTGCAGCCTCCATTGCATCCTCACTGTGTCGTCTGGCAGACCTTTTCCGGGTAGTGCGGGGCCTCTACAGTCTGGCCTGAAGGAGGTGGCAGAATCAGTGGTAGCTTGCGGTGACTTGTTTGCAAAGCATTTTGAGGATAAAAATCACTTTCATCCAGTGGGATCTTGACATCACTGTTACAGCAGATGACCCCCAAGGGCTGTTCACATCACCATCTAGTTCTGTTGTGTGGGATGAGTTCCACTTTGTAAGGCTCAAGGATGTATACAGGGTGCTTGGATTGGTAAGGGCAACCATTTTCCCTCTGCTCCCTTTCCCCCTTGGGTGATGAAAACTTGCTGGGGAGGACAGCTGCCTAGGCCAGGGAGGTTATTAATGCCTCTCTGTGAGATGGGGTGGTCCCTGCTTGCTTGAAAGAGGCACAGGTAAAACCACTCCTCAAGAAACCCTCCCTGGATAAGGCAAACCTAAGTGACTACCAGTCAGTTGTCAGTCTCTTCTTCTTGGGCAAGGTTCTTGCACAGACGGTCATGGATGTGATGCAGGTGCTCTTGGAGGAAATTGAGTTTCTTGATCTATTTCAATTGGGGTTTAAGCCTGGTTTTGGCACAGAAACTGCTTGGGTCACCCTGTACAAGTACCTCAGTTGGGAGAGAGATGGGGAAAATATGTCATTGTTAATTCTCCTCAACCATTCAGTAGCTTTCAGTGCATGACCATGGTATTCTTCTGTTGCGGCTGTCCAAGTTAGGGGTGGGTTACAGTGCTTTGTAGTGATTCCTATCCTACTTGGATGGACATTCCCAGAGTGTGAGGCTTAGGGCAGGCATCTTCAAACTACGGTCCGCGAGCTGGATCCGGCCCACCAGGCTTATTAATCCGGCCCATGGACCCTGCTGCCCGCTCAGTCAGTCCCTGCTCTTCGAGCTAAACCAGTGCGGCATTTCCTTTAAAAGAAGCCGCGGATGCCTGACTTCCGCGACGTTGCCGCAGCTTCAGATTGGCAGGAAGCTCCTGCAGCCAATCAGAGTCCCTGCGCCGCGCTTAGGCAAACTCCTGTCCCTCCGACCTCCACACATCACAAAGCTGAGCTGCAGCTGTTGCCGAAAGTTGGTGCTCCCCAGCAAGCTCTTACAAAGTCATATTGCAGCTGCAGATCCCTGCAAAGAAACAAATCCAACAGGGGGAACGGGAGAGACAGCCTTCAATCCTCTTCCTCCTCCTTGCTCCTGCTCCCTTGCTTTTCTGCTCCTCCGGCTGCCCTCTGGGGAACCTGTGGTAAGTGTAACTGCAGCAGTCAAATCCTCAGGGCGGTGGCGCTGCTTCTGCTGCTTCGCTCTCCTCGCCCACCCGGGCACTTGCAGCCCCTCTGCCCAGGTCAATCACTTTGCGCACTTCCCCGCTCCTCCCTCTCCCCAGACAGCGCTGCCACTCTAAGGGGCAAAAATGCTCCCCGGGTTGGAGTTAGCCTGCCAACCCCCAGCCAACTGTCTCCCGGCTCGTTAACATGCGGCCACCCTATCGGGGCATGCAAATGAGCTGGGGCATTTGACTTGGGGCCACCCTTGGAAAAGAGAGAGAGAGATCCATGCTGGGAAAGCTGTCAATAACTTTGCCTGCCCTTGCCTGGCACTGATTGGCAGAGGGAGACGTTTTGCTTGGAGAAGTAGCAGGGCGACGTCCCTGGTCTCTGCGTGGGTGTTTTGCGCCCCCCCTTCCACCCATGTGATTTACATGCTCTGAAAGTCGGGATCTGGTTTGATATTTAAATTTTTAAAAAACCATAGTCCAGACCCCTGTTTAAAAAGTTTGGGGACCCCTGGCTTAGGGAGTGTTCTTCGGCCCTGTGGAGCCTTCAGTGTGTGGTTTCATAGGGTTCCATTTTATCTCTGGTGCTGTTTGGCATCTACATATGTTCAACTTCTGATTTTTTTATGTTCTGAATCACCCTGTGATCTTCGGATTAACCAGTTTGGATGTATACTACTACTACTACTACTACTACTACTACTACTAATAATAATAATAAAACAACACCAAAATACAGTAGTGGAAATGGCTGATTCTCCTGCAGGCAAGCTTGGGTTCAGCTCTTTGTGAGCATAATTACTGGCTAAATGTTAATATGAAATCAATACTTAAAATCAAAACAAATCTTGAGTTTATCTTTATTCATCAGGAAAGATTAAAAGTTGACCTGATGAGCAAACTAACTTGGTTAAGCTCCCTCTGTAGAGTGGGGTGTAGCAAGGCGGGTGAGAGGGTTGTGTGATAGCTCACTTATTTTTGTTTGTGACCTTTGAAATCACCTGCCACATTTCTTTATAAAAGTATAGATGTGTACATATTCAGCCTGTGAAATTGCCCGGCTTTTCAAAGTATATTTAGAAGATGATTGGCAAGTACTAAAAATAAATTCTGGAATAAAAATGGGGAACTAGTACTGACAACAACTGCAAAAGTCAAGACGCTTCATATCTAAACAAGTCTTTAATTCTTATTGAAGATCTACTTTCTTAAAATAGTTTACATCATAAATGTAGTGTAGCTTTTTACTTGAATTTGTTGTGATATCTGATCTCTTTGCAATAGGAATTAAAATCCAGAAGTTAGTTAAAGCCAAGTAGAGGTATGGATTTTAGTTAATGTGTAAAGAATATGAAAGTACTTAAAACATGTCGTTTGAGGATGCACAGTAATGTCACCAAATTCTTTGTGCATGGGAATGCCTTTCTGTTCTTAAAGTACAACTATTTAGGATTAATTTTGTCCTAAACTTTATATACAGGTCATGGTCATGAGTCACATGTCCCTGACAGTCGGTTCTTCACCATACATTAAGATTTGGCCTGCATTTGAGCCTATCTTCAGGATTGCCCTTTACACTGGTGTACTGGTCCCATTGACTTCCGTGGAACTTCAGCAGTGTAAGCGGTTATATTCCTAAGTATAATTTTAGTTCTTTTGCATTCATATGTATTCAGTCATATGTGTTTTAAGAGAGTGTTTCTTCATCTTTTAAGTAGTGTTGTTAATAATATAACAAAAATAAGGTACTGTAGTCTTGAGTTCTGTTTTCTCATATCAGTAGTAATTTATTAACTTCCAGAATTCATCCAGTCTAATCTGGGGAGTGTGATGCATTTGGACAGATGTGATTTGATGTAGGCTTTCAGACTGTTGATGTTAGGAAGGAAATAGTATTTTTGGTTCACTTCTAAGAAAAGCTTAGATGGGAAAGGGTTATTAGCATTCATTATTTTGGCTGAACACTTTCACTAGTTTCTTTTTTTGTAAGCAACATTGAGTAAAGATGTTGACTTTGAGTTTCAGGTGAACTTCATATTCTTTCCAGGAATACGGTAATAATTCTGTCTAGGAATAATTGCAACTACAACTCGTCTTAAGGAGTGGTCTTTATACAGTACATACTTGAGTTGAATTTGATCATTCTTTACTTCCGTCTGTTTAATCAGCCTTTGCCAACCTGGTACCCTTCAGATATTTTGGACTACAACAGTTCCAGTGAGCATGGAAGTGCTAATGGGCTGGTTGGAGTTGTAGCCCAAAACATATGGAGGCGCACCAAGTTCATGAAGGCTGCTGTGCGACTTTATGTTAGTCCTGTCATGCCAAGTATTAACAGTGGTGGCCAAATTTTGCCTGCAGGCATGCAAGCCTGATTCATGTGCATTTAAAGCCAGATTGCCTGTGCTCTTTTCTGAACACAGAATTAGCAGTGTGATGATGTCCTTCATTTGTTTTGCTGTTGATGGTGTGGAGAAATCTATGCATGTTCCTCCATATTTGACACAACCAAGAATAATTGTTTTTGTTTGCTCATTATGATACAAATAGGAGGTTTTAATGCTATCATGTAGCAAATATCATCGCTTCACATGAAACACTAACGTGTGTTCACATTGCTGCACATAAAGCAAACCCTTTTGAAAGGAATTATTTTTCGTTCAATACTGGTAATTGTCCGGTCTGATAGAAATTTGCAGTGAAGCGTAGCATGCTGATGGCATTGAGCTTTATAAATGTTAGTGGATCCAGGAGCATTGCTTTCAGTGCTCACAGCCATCCCATTGTGCCAGTTGTGGAAAAGTAAGCTGAAACTAAATGTAGGTAAGATGGGAATAATATTTAGTGGGGATTTGGAAGCTTTCTTTGAGGGGTGAGTTTGTCATATTTGGAGTTGTTTGTTGGCTCTGGTTCATAAGTAGTGCTTCTGAACCATCATTACTTATGGAATCTCAGGTGGCAGTTATCTCTTATAATTTTTATGCCGGCTGGGCCACTCTAGAAAACATTGGCTTGCCATTTTTCATGTTTTTGTAATCGAGGGATCGGCTGTTGCAATGCACTGTGCAAGGGGCATTCCCATTAAAAATGTCCAGAAGCTTCAGCTGGTAAGATTTCACAGCCTGCTTTTTGAGAATAATGGAATCATGGAATTGTAGAGTTGGAAGGGACCCCAAGAGTCATCTAATCCAATTCCTGCAATGCAGGAATCTCAACTAAAGCTTTCATGACAGATCACCATCCAACCTCTGCTTAAAAACCTCCAGTGAAGGAGAGCTCACAACCTCCCATTGTTGGGTTCTGATTATTCTGTATTGTATTCTGATTATTCTGTGGCAACTGTGAGTCCATCAACCATCCTCCAAATGCAGTTTGTAGTTTTAGTTTTAACCAGTGAATCCCAGTGTAGTTTGGTTCCAGCATCATTACTTCCCTTGATCTAGACGCTATACTCCTGCATCAATAGGAGTATAGCATCTAGATCAAGGCAAGTAATAGTACCACTGTATTCTGCTCTGGTCAGACCTCACCTGGAGTACTGTGTCCAGTTCTGGGCACCACAGTTCAAGAAGGATACTGACAAGCTGGAACGTTTTGAGAGGAGGGCAACCAAAATGGTCAAAGGCCTGGAAACGATGCCTGACGAGGAACGGCTTAGGGAGCTGGGTATGTTTAGCCTGGAGAAGAGAAGGTTAAGGGGTGATATGATAGCCATGTTCAAATATATAAAAGGATGTCATATAGCATAGGGTGAAAGGTTGTTTTCTGCTGCTCCAGAGAAGTGGACACGGAGCAATGGATTCAAACTACAAGAAAGAAGATTCCACTTAAACATTAGGAAGAACTTCCTGACAGTTAGAGCTGTTCGGCAGTGGAATTTGCTGCCAAGGAGTGTGGTGGAGCCTCCTTCTTTGGAGGTCTTTAAGCGGAGGCTTGACGGCCATATGTCAGGAATGCTTTGATGGTGTTTCCTGCTTGGCAGGGGGTTGGACAGGATGGCCCTTGTGGTCACTTCCAACTCTATGATTCTATGATCATGGCTTATCATATGACTCCCCCCCCCCAATTGCAGTGCAATTGTCAGCATTGGTTAGTGTGGGAGGGGGCCAGGAGATGGGCAGCAGTTTCATAATGTACACCCTCTTCCCCACTGTCTACCTGATTTTCACTGGATAGAGCTGAGAATTGCTGAGCTCTTTAGTACATTGACTAGATAATGGGGTGTTCCAAAGATTCTGGAGGGTTGTGGGACTTGACACTGATGAAGATGTGTTCCATGCATCTTTGTAAGATTTTTGTGTGCAATTTGTGAAATTTAATTTGAATATTGAATAAGATAAAGTAGCAATATGATTAAGTTTTGAGGCTGCTGGAAACCTTAAAACACAGTCATTGTGGAATTATAAGTAGTGCAGGCAGAAAGTGTTTGTGGTCTAATAGCAAAACTTCTTTCAGGTGTTTGGGACTGCATATGTATTATATAGCACAAAGTGGTGTTATCAAATGGTGAGCCTGGTGCACTTGTGAAAAAAGTTGGTTGTTGTTTGAAGATCCAAAATCTTCTGTTGGTGTGAAGAATACAACATCATAGAGTCACACAATACATAGTAATTACGATCTTAAAAATAGTGGTTCTTATCCAGCGATCCACTTTAGGCTTATGTAAAGGACATGTATGATGGTGTATCACTTTTTTGGATAGCAGCACCTTGTGTTCTACTTCAAGATGTTTCTGAAGATGTTCCAAATTTTTAGTTTGATTTTTAAGACTTCATAGAAACTACTATTGGGAGGAGGAGGCTAGGAAGCAGAGAGTCATACACAGTTGTTGGAATTGGAGCTACGTAGTAGAATCTCTTTCCTACCCTGCTGGTAAAGTATGACCATAAGTCTAATTCCAATTAGCCACGACATCAACTGGATTAATTGCTTTTGATTTTAAAAAGCCAAGATGGTTATTTCTCCTCCAAAGCTACTAATAAGATTTGATGAATAATTGTTTTAACATAGTTCTCTTTTTACTCTTTACAGCTAAGCCAGGTGGACGAGTGAAATGTCAGTACATTTCTGCTGTGGATAAAGTAATCTTTGTGGATGATTATGCAGTTGGATGTAGGAAAGATCTGAATGGTATCTTGCTGTTAGACACAGCTCTGCAAACACCTGTTTCTAAGCAAGATGATGTGGTTCAGCTTGAATTGCCAGTGACAGAGGTAAGTAGTTAGAGCTGTTACTTTCACTGCAGTATTTTTTCTTGGCTCCTAGTTTTGCTTAAACTGTGCTTCTAATGGATAACATTTTGCAGGAATCTGTATCAGAGCAGTAATACATGTTTATTATTTTAGAATACATTGTAGGGTTGTTGCTGCTGCTGCTGCTGCTGGGTGGAAGACTGTAGTTGCTCCTTATCTGTATGTGTTCAGTTTGTACATGCCCTGGTAAACTGTCAACTGGACTCTATAATGTATTATACATAGAGCATACATGAAGCAGTTTGGAAACTTCAGTTGGTCCAGAATATGTTAGTGTTGCTGAGAAGTGTTAGCTTTTAGGATCTAGGAGCATACCCTGTTTCTCCGAAAATAAGACATAGCAGGATTTTTAAGCATCCAAGGAATATAAGCCATGCCCCGAAAATAAGACATAGTGATAGGCGCAGCAGCAATGCCGGCCGCGGCGGGAGGAGGAAGAAAAAAATAAGACACCCCATGAAAATAAGCCATAGTGTGTGTTTTTTGAGGAAAAATAAATATAAGATGGTGTCTTGTTTTCGGAGAAACACGGTATAACACCAAATACAGCAAGAGCACTATTGGTTGTCACTTTGGTCCCAGGCTAATTTTAAGATTCTGTTTTTTTTTCTTTTAAAACCCTGTAAAGTTTTGATCTAGGGTGCTTTTGAAGTCCATCCTCCCATACATACATTCCTGATCATTGAGATCATATAATCTCTTTATGTGCGGCCCGTTTCAGAGACAGATTGATGATGTTTAAATCATTTGTGTTCATAAAAATACCCATCCATAGCTTTTCCTTTATTTTAAAGTCTATATTGGCTATTTGGAAAATATTCAGATTAAAAATTACTAGCTGCTGGTGGATTTGTTAGAAATAGAATCATAGAGTTGGAAGAGACCACAAGGGCCATCCAGTCCAACCCCCTGCCAAGCAGGAAACCTTTCTTGAGTACACCAATAAATAAGTAGTGGATGAGAATGTGTATTTAAATAGATGCTTGCCTATTTGGGCTGATATGAGTAAGAATTGTTGAAGATGCTCAGTGGCTTTTTTGTAAATTGCATAGGAATAGGTTCTTGACCTCCCTGCCCTCCCCACATTTCTTAATGTGTCCCCAATGAGTTGCATGATGTGAGGGCACTATGTAAGAATCAACAGAAATGGGGTCGCTGTGTGTTTTACTATAACATTTCGAAAGTGTATATTTACATGAACCTGGTTACCAGTGTTATAATGAGCTTGATTCTATTTGTTTAATAATAATTTAAGTTTAGATCAAAACTATAGTTTTCCTTCCCATTAAAACGGTTAGCCTATGTTGGTATAGCAAAGCTAGGAAGATTGTATTATGACCCACTACTGCTGTTCTGAATAGTCATTATGCTTATGAGAGCCAGTGTGGTGTAGTGGTTAAGAGCGGTAGACTCGTAATCTGGGGAACCGGGTTCGTGTCTCCGCTCCTCCACATGCAGCTGCTGGGTGACCTTGGGCTAGTCACACTTCTCTGAAGTCTCTCAGTCCCACGCACCTCACAGGGTGTCTGTTGTGGGGGAGGAAGGGAAAGGAGATTGTTAGCCGCTTTGAGACTCCTTCGGGTAGTGTTAAAGCGGGATATCAAATCCAAACTCTTCTTCTCTTCTTCTTATCTTGCATACATTTTAAACTTTACATACAATAGTCAGACACTAGTAAGATTGAGAAATGCTTCTGCCTGAAATCCTAGAAAGCAGCTGCCATTTTGTGTATATAATACTGAGTTAGAGGGACCTATTAGCTACAAATTGAAATGAATAAATGAAGCCATTCGCCACCTACCATTACCTTGCTCTTTTCTAATGTTCAAACTGTAGCTCAATGTTTTTCTCTAATATCAATATTCTTCCTCCACGAATGAGTAATTTTTGTTAATATCAAAGGTCAGGCAAGCTTTTGGAAGTGGTAGTAAATTGTTTTCTCTTCTGCTGGGTGCCCTTTGTGCCTCTGGCTGGATCTCCTTCCTGATTGGAATTTGCTGGTGAATAACTGGAAGCCTAATTCTGCCTTTGGGATTTCAGGTGGCTGGCAGCTCAGTAGATGTCAGAAATTGTTCATATTTATACTGTTAATGGAGTTCCTTTTGGATTATCTATCTTTTAATTGCTTGGAGCTAGATCCATGAATATCTGCAGGAATATTTCTGGGGTGGGAGAAGTAAATGCTCCAAATCAATAAATAGAAATAGCATCTGAGAACATTTCTGGTAAATATAGTGACTGAGCAGCAGCAAGGCCTGAATAGACTTGGGGTCTGAGAAACTAGTATCTCAGGTCAACCCTGGGAAGTAAAAATGGGGAAGAGTCATATATCCGACCTTGAGCTCCTTGGAGGAAAGGTGGGATACAAATGCAAAAAATAGTAATAAATTAGTAGTGTACCTCATCAGAGCTATTTAGATTTAATGTTTGTACAGTGTAGAATATATTTCTTAAACTTTGCTGCATTGAATTTATACCTAGAACCAGCATCTGCAGAGCTTTGATAAGCCTTTGAATATAAAAAAAAAGAACTTGGATGATGAACGGGTATATAATACGTTGGTTTGTAAGACTTGTAGAGATGTAGAAAATTAAATAAATAGTGCTGAATGAGGACTGATCTTTTGATGTTGTCTCAGACATTTCTAACATATTTTGCACATCTTAGGCTCAACAACTATTATCTGCATGCATCGAGAAGGTAGATGTGTCAAGCACAGAGGGGTATGATTTGTTTCTCGCACAATTGAAAGATGGCTTAAAAAATACCTCACATGAAACGGCAGCAAACCACAAAGTTGCAAAGGTAAGAGATCTATCCGCTCAAATCTTTAAATGCTAGAAGGATAACCTCTTGGCTGTTTCTGTTGCATGTTGTTGGAAGTTTTTTTTACAGGTTTTTGTTGTCATATACAATTAATTTATCTTTCAGGGCTTAAATATGAATAATGTACAGAATTGCATGCCACAATAGCATGTAAAGGATAGAGAACTCAATGCACGTTTTGTGTTTTTGCCTTCTCCCCACATTTAATATGTGAAGAGACTCCATGATTAAAGGGAAGTGGAGCTGCGGCTCTGGCCATATCCTGACATTGTGCCTTCCTGGCAGCTCTGCCTCTAAACCTCAATATGTTGAGAAAAGATCTGACAGGGGAGCTGGGTATACTTGGGAAGGCACCTCTATGTGCTTGGGTCTCCTGATCACATGGAGAGGTTTCCACAAATATAGCTGGTTCCCAATGTAGACCTTTGCTTTAATGCACAGTAGATATGGGGTTTGGAGAGCTGAACAGGCAGGGGTAGTGTCTTGGTGGGACCAGGGGCACAACCTTGTTCCCCTTAACCATATGAGGCTCACTTTAAGTTTTTGAAAGGAAAAATGAAAAAAGTGTTTTAATCAGTTTGTAAAATGGTTGTTTCTCTCTAACAGCTGTGTTTAGTCTACATGGGTGTATATTTGCCCTGCTTTTGAGGAACGACCTTTACCAAGTGTTAGCATAATTCTTTGTATTTTGGATTAATTGGTGAAACTGACCCAATTTCTGTTCTGTACGTCGAGTTTCCCTGAAACCCAGTGCAAGATATAGTAGCAAGATGGGAGGGCTACAGAAAGTGGCCTGAACTGAGTAAACCACTTTCACCTACACCACTTTATGCCTGCGGAAAAGTATCTTCCGAGGGTTGGGGCACCTCCCACAATGGAATGTTTAATTCTCAAAATC
Organism: Zootoca vivipara; assembly: GCF_965207765.1. Lineage (NCBI taxonomy): Eukaryota > Metazoa > Chordata > Lepidosauria > Squamata > Lacertidae > Zootoca > Zootoca vivipara. The sequence continues at coordinate 80,194,321 of NC_142586.1, forward strand.
GGGAGCTAAGCTATTATTAATTTTGAATGTGATTTTTTAATGCTTTTCACATTCCCTGGTTTGTTCTATACTGTGTGAAACTTTAAGGGTCTGATTAGTCACAATCTGTAATACCAGTTCTTTTCACATCTCAAAGTAGTGGAATAATTGCTGTTTAAATGGTCCCTGCTGACAAATTTTGAGGATCTCCATATAGACCTGAATGCACATGTTCAATAGTGTGTGTATATATATGCATGCGCGCGCACGCACACACACACTACATTGCTTTTTTCTCTTTCTAGTGGGCAACGGTTATGTTCCATCTCCCGCATCATGTATTGAAGTCTGTCGCCAGTGCCATTGTAAATGAACTCAAGAAGATAAATCAAAATATTGCTGCCTTACCTGTAGCCTCATCTGTGATGGATAGATTATCGTACCTCTTGCCCAGTGCACGACCTGAACTTGGTGTGGGGCCTGGCCGATCAGTAGATAGGTATGGAAAAGAGAATTTATCTGTTGCAATCTGTTGCTTTTGCGTATGTGACTTTCAGGTGTTTCCAATATAAACACATTTGGAATGAATTTGAATGGAAGGAATAATGTAAGGGTGTTGGTGGGACGGTGAGAGGATTTCAGGGTGCCATTTTAACCTTGTTTCTCTAGGTGGCTTGAAGAAGAGGTTCCTGACTCTAAAAGAGGAGTGAATTTGTTGATGGTAAAAGAAGGAAAAAGTACAACTTGCTAGTGTGTATTCAGTTGCAACACAAATGTTTATGAATGAGGGTAGACCCATTTATAACCTGTAAGCTGCCAAGCCAGATAGAGACATTAGCCAAGTGCTGTCGTCTTTCAGATGACTTGACAGTCTCAGTAGGTTTGGAGTCCCAGAGGGCATGAGCAGGAAGTTCTGTTGGACCAAGTACTTCTGGACCAGTATGTATGACTATGGGCTGCATTACCAAGCATTTGTTATGTATCCATCTTATATGAGGACAAGAAACTTGATTGCAAAGCACAATCAAGATGAAAGCCCCATACATTAACACCTGCCCGCCCTTTGGATGCACAAGGAAGTTTCCTAGAGCAGTTGGTACGTTGTATATTTCTAGGCTTTTGTGGTGTGGTACTCTTTATCAATCTCTCCGCTGGTAACACAATACAGCAAGCCTGCATGACTTGTGTCCTAACATGCTAAATCTCCATTTTAGGAAATGCCTTTTAGTGGCAGGCAAAACTGCCCACAGGTGGAAGAGGTGGTTTGTTTTTATTGTGGAAAGTTAGAATATGGGTGGTGGAATTAATATATGGGTAGGAAACACCTTGAATCAGGAAATGGGAGGCAGACAGTTATGTTAGTAATCTCTGGTTGTGTGAACAAGGTGCAAATAGTGAATAATATTTCTTCTTTGGGACAGCAGAACTTACAGATGGGTCGGGTGTTGCAAAAATTAAGCAGCCTCTTCTCACACCTAAACTTGCACTTTCTTCTTTCTGTTTTTAAAGGTCTTTGATGTATAGTGAGGCTAACAGACGGGAAACATTCACTTCATGGCCTCATGTAGGTTATAGGTGGGCACAGCCAGATCCCATGGCTCAAGCTGGCTTCTACCATCAGGTAAATTTTTTGGCACCTTTTATATATGGCCATTATTTGCAACTATGTAGTATTATATTCTTGATGCTGGGTGTTCAAATATGATAACTGTGGAAGACAATTTGCTGTGTCTGCTGGTTTAAATTGTTGTTTTATTTGGACCTTTAAAGTGAAATTGTGACTATTTGGTTGCTGTTACAAGAGCTCACAAAATAGAAAGATGGGGAAATTGTTACATAATGACTCTTGTAAAGTAATTATTTGAACTTTCCATATATTATTACTTTTGCAATTATTTTTGAAAGGCAATTGCATTAAATACTGGACCACCTCTCCCTATAGGAACCACCCCAAATCCTGTGTTCATCATCTGAGGCTCTTTGTGTGCCTCCACAGTTGGTTCTGAGGGTGGCAACACAAGAACATGCCTTTTCTGCCGTGGCTCCCTATTTGTAGAATGCTCTCCCCAGGGGATAAACATATCTTTATGTGCCAAGTGAAAACATTTCTCTATAACCAGGCCTTCGGCTGATTAACATTCTATGTTATTGTTCTCTTTTTGTATTTTTATGTTGTGAACCACCCTGTGATCTTTGAATGAAGGCTGGTATACAAATCTAATAAATAAGAAAAATAAAAATAAAATACTGTATATAGAGGAGCAAAAGTTGTGCAATATTTATATCCAGCCTTTGTTTAGAAGTATAGTAGTTGGAATTTTTTCTTTGGCTCCAGCAAATAACAATATGCTATTCTTAAAACTTTAATTACTGTTCTTGAATGAGACAAACCAAAATGATATTGAGCTTTGGCAGTGGTTTTTGAATTACCTGTGAGTTGTTTTCAAAGAGAAGCTGAGTAATAGCAAACAGATCTACCAGAAAGATGGCTGTCTTCCACCATCAACGTTATTCTTATATTATTGCGCTGTGGTTAAACCACTGAGCCTAGGGCTTGCTGATCAGAAGGTCGGCGGTTCGAATCCCTGCGACGGGGTGAGCTCCCGTTGCTTGGTCCCAGCTCCTGCCAACCTAGCAGTTCGAAAGCACGTAAAAATGCAAGTAGATAAATAGGAACCGCTACAGCGGGAAGGTAAACGGTGTTTCCATGTGCTGCTCTGGTTTGCCAGAAGCGGCTTTGTCATGCTGGCCACATGACCTGGAAGCTATATGCCGGCTCCCTCGGCCAATAATGCGAGATGAGCGCGCAACCCCAGAGTCGGTCACGACTGGACCTAATGGTCAGGGGTCCCTTTACCTTTACCTTTACTCATGGAACAGCAAACCCAGAGCAACAGAGATAAAATACAGTGCACTTAATAAAAGATAGCTCTGTTGGCAGAGCATGAGACTCTTGATATCTCAGGGTCGTGGGTTTGAGCCCCATGTTGGGTAAATGATCCGTGCATTGTAGGGGGCTAGACTAGATTGCCCTCGTGGTGCCTTCCAACTCTACAGTTCTATGATATCTAACGAAGTCATGGAGAATAACCATTAAAATAAATGGATTTAAACTATTTAAGTTCATTGATTTCAGTTGATTTTCTATGATTTCTATGATTATGACATCCTCAACAACCAAAAGAATACTAGAATAATAACAGGCACTATTGTCTAGCAAACACCTGAGGGAACAGGTATCTCTTCATCAGGTACCAAAAACTCATAAGTCTGCATCAGACATACCTTTAAGGGGAGGGTATTCCTCATCTGGGGCACCATCATTGAAAAGACCCTCCCTTGGTTTGCAGAATATTAATATTTTCAATGCATTCTTAGAGCACCCCAAATTATCTCTAATATGCAGAAGTTGCATACTGGATGTACAGGGTCCCTTTAGATAGAGAGAGAAAATCATGTGGAAGGGTATCTTGATAATAGAAAGCCAGTAAATCCTTTGGTTAACATTATTGAGGTAGAGTTTTTATCACTTCTTGCCGGAAGATATAGTTGTGATTTCAAGATTTAAAGCAGGCTACCCAGCATGGATGTTCTTGTTCTCCATCTGTCAGCATGACAATTGTAAGGGCGAGGGCTTATAGAGAACAGCCCCCCTCATCAGGTCGAGCTCTTCGCAGAGCAGCAAGTCCAGTAGTGGATCGGATTACAGGAATCAGGAAGTAGAGAGGGAGGTGAGAGGCTCTGACAGCATGTGAGAGCCTCAACACCGAGTAGAGAAGGAAGCAGCTGGGAAGGAAATGACGGGATTGGCCACTGGAGAGCAGTCAGAAGGACGGCCCTTCCCCCCCAACGCCTGAATTGAGGCGCACGGGACCCCGTAGGGTGAGAGGGAGGCGTGTTGGGGGTTCCCAAGCTGTTATGTTGGGCGTGAAACAGGAAGAAGCCATTGCGAGGTTCTGACTCGGACTAAGCAGACATGTTTTCCAGACTCTTTGCACTGTAAATAATATGCACTATAAAAACACCTTAAAGGCAAGGAGGTGTGGAGCGTCGTTACTCAAGAGTAGCCACAAAAACCTCTGACAACAATGATCTGGGGTATTGGAGGACATCACATTGGCTACTCATGAGTTATTGTTTCCTAGGGTTTGACACATGCCATGGGATGTATTTGATCTTCCCTCTCTTGAAACAGGCTCACATGCCACATGCGAAATTGCTTTTGGATCTCATTTTTCTTAAAAAAAAATTTATTGCATTTTCCAAAGTTAACAAATTAAAATAAAAAACAATCTTTTATACAAAACATCTTGTATTTTCATCTTATACCTTGCTCTGCCGAGCTGTGACTTCCCCCCCTCCCTTCATGCGGGTTTCTTATTAAATCCCTTTTTTGCAGTTCCTTTTTAGCTTTTTAGTCAATTCGTAGGATCTCATATTTAAAGGTGGTTTGCCATGCTGCATCCTTGAGAACATAGAATTATTTGTGCCATTTTTCGGGAACCTGGTTAACAAGCGTGTTACATAGTACAATCATATGTATGTTTACTTGGAAGTAACAATACCACTTCAATGCGGCTTACTCCCAATTCAATTTATATACTGAATGGCTGAGGTAGCTCATTACAATGTTGATGTGTTCTTACATCTCTCTCTTTCCCTCCCCACTCCTAACAGCCTGCCTCATCAGGAGATGACAGAGCCATGTGTTTTACGTGTAGTGTGTGTTTGGTGTGCTGGGAGCCAACAGATGAACCTTGGTGAGAATAAAATATTTGAGATACAGTACACTTTTTGCTTTCTATTACAATATAGTATTTTAGATAGGAAACTATACGTATTGGGTCTTTGTAAATCTTTAGCCAGCCCAGCAGGTAACAAAACGTAAAACAGATAAAAAGCTTAAAATGTAGCTTTGCATCTGGTGAACAATACCCATTATTTGTTGTTTGTATTTTTTATGCTTTCCTTAATAAAAGTGTCTCCCTACTGAGGTGCATCGTTCACATATTTTTATAGTTTTAGGAAGGCTAGGGCAGGCATTTGGAGAAGAGATCTGATTGCTGCTACTATTAGTAATTGCTTTTTAGTGATACGTGTTTTCTAAGTATTATCTTATTCGTGGATTTTTATCTTATATACCTGTTGTAAACCACTCTGTGGCTTGAGCAAAGAGTAGTATATACATTAAATAAATATATATATATACACACACAAACTTTTAAAATGAGAAAACAGTCATTTGCCAGCAGTACTCATTCTTCAGTGATTCCTGTAGTGAAAAATGTAGCCATTTTAAGAACAATGTTTTCTCAAAGCAGACAAGTGCTTCCAATTTATGTATTTTAATCTTCCAATTTATGTTTTTTAATATACTTTGTGTGTTAAGGTGCTAAGGATCCTAGCCTGTGTGCATCAAAACAGATGATGGGAGAAGCTTATGCTATTGCATTTAAACACTTATTTTTCTAATCCATTAAGGTCTGAACATGAAAGACATTCCCCAAACTGCCCATTTGTGAAAGGCGAGCACACGCAAAATGTGCCCCTCTCGGTCACGCTGGCAACAAGTCCAGCGCAGTTTCCTTGTACAGATGGCACAGACAGAATAGTCTGCTTTGGATCGGGGAGCTGTCCTCACTTTTTAGCTGCTGCAACAAAACGAGGAAAGATCTGTATATGGGATGTTTCAAAACTTATGAAGGTATCTCATATTTTAAGAGTTCTAATGCTAATTTTGCTAGATGCGGATTTCTTTCTAAATCGCTTTATGTTTTTGGATTTGCTTAGGTGCACTTAAAATTTGAGATCAATGCTTATGATCCAGTAATTGTACAGCAGCTTGTGTTGTCTGGAGAGCAGAGCTCAGGGGTCGACTCAAGGAGACCAACAATAGCATGGATAGAAGATTCATCTAGCTGTTCAGATATACCAAAATTGGAAGGAGATAGGTATGCTAAATTTGTCTCTTCTTAGCCCTGGTTATGCACAAAGGAAATGTTGTTCACAGTTTGCTATTGGTATACAGTATACACAGGTCCTTCTATGAGAATGCTCATTATCAGAAATCTCAGCACAAATAATTATACACAAATCTTGCTACACAAACATCTGATTCAGATATCCCAACAGCCAGAATTTGCCCACTTTCTTACTTGTTTGTGTTTTTCTGGCTGCTGGCAGCCATTTTGGGCAGAAACCATTGAGGGAGGGAGAGGAATTGACAAATCAGCTAGCAGGGGAGATTGGATAAATCAGTTTTTCCTTTGTTTGGCTGGAGCAATTTTGGGCAGGAGGGAGAGAGAAGAGGAAAATCACATACAGTACTGTATTAGAAACATTCCCATAGGAAATAATGGAAATCATCAGCTCCCTATGTGAATGTTTGCCTGGGAACACATTTTGTTTGGAAAATGGGACCTGTGTGTACTTATTTGCCTGAACATGAGAGTGGATTGTGGAATATTGAGAGATGGCCTTCTAATACATCCTTTCTTGGGAAGATGAAGCTTTTGTTTTTAACAGTTTTCATTTCCTGATTGGTTAAGAAAGATGTAATGTCTACAGGAAAAGGTTTCTTCTGCAATCTCCATTCAATCCAATATCAGTGTGGGACTATATAGACAAAGGAACTGCTCTGAAACAAGTGGGAGGAAAGCAATCATCCCTTCTTTCCACATTCTGACTATTATCTCCTGTGATACTTATTTTTCTCACTTGCCACATTGTCCAGATGTTTTCCTTTCCCATAACACGCTCCCCACCCCCACCCAAACATGCTTACTCTCAAGGCTAAATCTCCCAAAGAGCCCTGAGTGGAGTCTACTTCTTTCTCGGAACTAAATCCTTCCCTGATTATTCTGTTCCCCTGAGAGTTTCTCTCCCATGTTCTTTATGATTTATAGCCTTCTCTTTTACACAATTAATAAACAAACATTAATTTTGAAAATGTTGTAAAGGTTTTTTTTTAAAAAAAGTTCAGCGCTAAGTGCATTGTTAATACATTAAATTGCTGCTTTGGCTTCACCATCTCTGTGATCTTTGTCTTGTCTTTAGTGATGATTTACTGGAGGATTCAGACAGTGAAGAGCATTCCAGATCAGAATCAGTGACTGGTAGGCATACAATATCTCTTTGGTACAGTGCGGAATGTAAGATCACTAGCAGTGAGTGATTTAAGTATACGGTACTTAAGTCAGGAAACAGCTAGAATTTCATATACTGCTTTTAGTATTAAAATATTTTTGTTTCTTCCAAACAATTTACTTATTGAACATTCATCTTAATTTGTTTGGACAAAGTTGCCAGGGAGATTATAAGACATCCATTATTTATTAAATATTCATTCTGATTTGTGGGGAGATATCCTGGTGTCATGTGAAGCAATTGTTATCCCTCATCTTCCTTTGTATTTTCCCTTCACCTACCTTTCTGCAAAAATAAAAACGAAGGAGGCTTATCGCACATGATTTCACATGCAAAATAGTGACAGTCTAGAAGAGCCATTTGAATTTACATTTAACAAGTTGTAAAATTTTGTGGATGAATTGGGCTCAGAGGAAGAATGATCCTTTCAGCAGTGTAGGAGCAATCCCCAAAGCTGCTGAAAGGATCCTTCTCCCAGCCTGCCCTGGCTGGGGGCTAAGTTACACGTTTTTCTCTGACAAAATATGCATTTGCAGCCTCCAACCTCCATTGCTGCAGATGGGGGAAACAGAGGGTCATTGTAAACCTTGCTATTTTATTTACAGTGGGAGAGGCAAACTGTCCTACCTTGCTCCCTTTACAAGTGAGACCCCTGAAATAGCCCCCACACATCTCATTTTAGCAGGAGAGACAGTAATACTACCAATATTTGCATGCTTGTCCCATCTTAATGTATTGGAGGTGGGGGGAAATGCTAACCAGAGTTAAAAGCTTTAAGTCTTCTCCCTATATTTGCAAAGAGGGGTTGAATGTGCAAGCATGAGACTAGTGCTGGCTCATTTGGGTAAAAACAAACCAAAGATTTGTTGTTACATCTGAACTGGGCCTATATTTGTTCTATAAAAATGTGTATCATACAGGAAAATTTCCAGGGAACTAGAATTAGCTGCGCCACCCTGTTGAGCAGGGGTTGGCAAGGCTTACCTTGCCTGGGCCTGTTCACAGTCACGGAGCCCCCTCTGGGCCAGATAATGGGCACGCGTACTCACGTGCGCCCACGATTTCCGACTTCTGCATCTGCACAGATGTGATTTCCAGCGTCTGTGCATGTGCAGACGCGATTTTCGCCGCTGCGAAAGCGAATCCCCGCACCATGCTGTGCCGGTTTAGTGCAGCGCACGGGGACTCGCTGAACGGGCAGCTCTGTTCGGGGCGGCTTGGCTGGTAAAACGACCCCCGTGGGCCGCTTGTGGCCCATGGGCCTTAGGTTGTGGACCCCTGCTGTTGAGTATACTGCTGGGAGCAACCCAGGGTTTGCTCCTGAGAAATCCGTGAAACAGCCTTAAAATACGATATTTTGACTGATTTCCTTAGAGTGCTATCTTGTCATTGATTGAAGATGCCAGATAATTGATTCTGCTAGGCTTTATGATAGGATTTTCATTATTTCTCATGTAGCTATAATTTTTTATTTTTGTCTGACACTGGTTTCTTTATCCCAAAGGACATACATCACAAAAGGAAACCATGGAAGTGAGCCTTGATATAACAGCCCTTAGCATTCTTCAGCAGCCTGAGAAACTTCAGTGGGAAATAGTTGCAAATGCACTTGAAGATACAGTGAAAGACTTAGAAGAACTTGGGGCAAATCCTTGCCTAAGTAACTGTAAGAGTGAAAAGATGAAGGAAAAACATCTGGAACACCACAACATTCCCTTTCCTTGTTTGTTAGCTGGAGGTTTATTAACATACAAATCACCTGCTACCTCTCCTGTTAGTAGTCATTCTCAGAGGTCACTGGAAGATTTAAGTAGGACTCAAGGTGGTAGTGTATCAGACCAGGGATCAACTGACAATGAATCCTGTACTAATTCAGAACTGAATTCTCCTCTGGTAAGGAGGACTTTACCTATATTGCTGCTTTACAGCATTAAGGAATCTGATGAAAAAGCAGGAAAAATCTTTTCACAGATGAACAATATCATGAGTAAAAGTTTACATGATGATGGTTTTACAGTTCCACAGATCATAGAGATGGAGCTGGATAGTCAGGAGCAATTGCTGTTGCAGGATCCTCCTGTGACATATATTCAGCAGTTTGCAGATGCAACAGCTAGCCTAACTTCTCCAGACTCTGACAAGTGGAACTCTATGGTTCCTAAGCCTGGGACTTTGGTTCAGTGCCTACGGCTGCCAAAGTTTGCAGAGGAGGAGAATTTTTGTGTAGATTCAATCACTCCTTGTGCAGATGGAGTTCATTTGTTAATAGGACTGCGGGCATGCCCTGTTGAATCCCTGAGTGCAATAAATCAAGTAGAGGCCTTGAATAATTTAAATAAATTAAACTCGGCACTATGTAATAGAAGAAAAGGAGAGCTAGAATCCAGCCTTGCTGTAGTGAACGGCGCAAATATTGGTATGATCCAGAATGAGTCACCAGCAGATGTGCAGACGCCTTTAATAATTCAACCAGAGCAGCGGAATGCTAGTGGTGGTTACCTAGTACTTTACAAAATGAACTATGCCACTCGGATTGTGACTCTTGAAGAGGAACCCATAAAAATCCAACATATCAAAGACCCACAGGATACCATTACCTCATTGATTTTGCTCCCACCAGACATTTTGGATAATCGAGAAGATGACTGTGAGGAGCCCACAGAGGAAATACAAACAACTTCTAAGAATGGCAGCGAGAGAGAGAAAAGATCAGAAATTTCTACTCTTGGGCATCTGGTAATAACCACTCAGGGAGGATATGTAAAAATATTAGATCTTTCAAACTTTGAAGTTCTGGCCAAAGTGGAGCCACCTAAAAAGGAGGGTACCGAGGAACCAGATAAATTTGTATCTGTAATATACTGCTCGGGTACAGATAGACTCTGTGCATGCACCAAAGGTAAGATCTTTATCAGTTCTCTAATCAAATTTGTAAAGTCAAAATGCAGCACATACTGTGCTAGGGTGCTATGTTACTTATTTACATTTAAAAGACTTCTAATAGGCCTCCATCATCTCCCTGCTATGTTGTTAATCATTATTTTAAAAGACAGGCCCAATTTGGACATCAGTTTCTACTAACCTTTGATTAGATCCCAAACTCTGGTTTGAGCTTCCAAAATATATTGATAATTCATGCCTTATAATTGCTTTATTTCACTTTCCCTCTGCTCAGCAGTTCAGTTATCTAGATGCTCTGGAGTCTAAAAGTGGAGCATGTATGGTTTGCCAATTTAGACATGCCCTACTATACTTAGGTTTCCTTTGCCATGACATCTCCATTAATCTGTAATCTTTTACTGTTGTAGATTTGTATGTCTTCCTCTTTGGCGATCACTTGTAGCCGAGTAAGATTGTCTTCCATAAACACAATTTTAACAATGAGTCCGTAAGTGACTGTAGAGGCCAATTCTGGATCCACACATCCTTCCACAGTGGGGACATTGGTTTCCGGGCGGGAGTTGATCACAGTGTGGATTTGCCATGTGTTTTGTATGTGTTAGGTCAGGGGAAGACAATGGGTGCCCTCCATCTCCTATCAGCCCCTGCCAGCATGCCCAATGGTAGACAACAAAGGGAGTTGGATGCCAAAACATCTGGGGGGGGGTACCATGTTAACTACCCTGGCATGAAAACTAGTTATTATTTGGATGAGTAAGTGTTTTGAAGTTCAATTTGAGGTCATGCAGAATTGAATTTCTTGCTTTCTAAATAGTTAATGTACTGGGTTAGCAGTTTAGCAGGGAACATTTGGATAGTGGTTTGGTTATTACTAGGGGGTTGTCTATATAGTTGTATGTGTAGCAGGACTGACAGAAGGAGATTTCACCCCCACTCACTGCAGCAGTGATTTCAGTTCCCCTCCCATGCGGTTGGGGGACCCAGATGAATGGATGGGCTGTGGCATGGTGTTCTGAGGGGAAGAAGGATCCACAGGAACTACAAGTTGCGTACTCAGCGGACCCGGAAGTGTTTACTTCTGGGTTCCGCCGCGCGCATGTGCAAAGCGTTCTGCGCGCTTCGCATGTGCGCAGAAGCGCTCTTGGTGCTTCAGGCACACGCGCTATGGCCACTCAGGTTGAGTACTTTTAGGGGTGCGAATGGCACCCTGGAACGGATTGAGTAAACCCAAGGTACCACTGTATTCCCATGGAAAACTATTGATAGCGGGGCTTCTACTCATAGGCCATAGCCCACCTACAGCAGGGTACCTTGGCCCTTAACAGAGTATTTCTGAGGGGCTGTCATGGAGAGGAATGGCTATGAAATAAGTTTCTGCCAGCCTCTTTGCATATGCCTAATGCTTGATCCAATCCATAAGTTTTTTAATGGGGTTTTCCTGACATGTACCAAGAAAATGGATACACAAGTATCTGACATACTGTGCAATATTAGTTCCCATATGTACTAGAAGGAAAAGCTGGTATTCTCCCTATAGTAAGCGTGTCTTAAGCAAGATATGATGAACAAGACCTCACGGTTTGCCGATCCTTTCGTGCAAGCAGGGAAACATACTGGGAAGTCTTCAGTTAACAAGAGATTCCTATTTTGATTTGAAACCATAGTTCACATCCTAGATTGTTCAGAAGTCATTAACTATGGTTTCCTGATTTGGACATAGTGAGAGACTATAGTTACAAGAAGACTTGTGGGCTTCTCTCCCCATTTGTGCAAAGGGAGAAGTGGGTGCATGGAAGTATACAAGGTTCAATTATGTCTAGAAGTGTGCATGCACACGAAAGCTCATACCAAAATAAAAACTTAGTTGGTCTTTAAGGTGCTACTGAAGGAATTTTTTTATTTTGCTTCGACTCAGACCAACACGGCTACCTACCTGCTTCTTAAGATGAGATATGGTTGTCCAAACATTATCTTTTTATCAAGCAAATCTTAGCTTCAAATGAAGTGATTAGTAGGACATAAGAGGAAATATTTTGCAAAATGAAATGGGAAAACACTGACAAGAACCCACTAACAATTTCTTCTTAGTGTTTGCTAATACAGTGGTACCTCGGTTTATGAACACAATTGGTTCCGGAAGTCTGTTCATAAACTGAAGCGAACTTTCCCATTGAAAGTAATGGAAAGTGAATTAATCCGTTCCAGACGGTCCGCGGAGTAAGCGTTCATAAACTGAAGCAAACTTTCCCATTGAAAGTAATGGAAAGTGGATTAATCCGTTCCAGACGGATCCGCGGAGTACTTAAACTGAAGCGTTCATAAACTGAAGCATGGGTGTAATTGGTTCCGGAGGTCTGTTCATAAATTGAAGCGTTCATAAACTGAAGCAAACTTTCCCATTGAAAGTAATGGAAAATGAATTAATCCGTTCCAGATGGGTATGCAGCGTTCATAAACCGAAAATTCATAAACCGAGGTGTTCATAAACCGAGGTTCCACTGTACTGTAGAATGTTGAAGGTACAACAGAGATAAGACTACATTGCATGGTCCTTTGAATTTGTAGGGTGTTTTTTTAAAAAATAAGCAGAATACTGTCAGTCTATAAAACTACATTTCTGCCAGTTGTATTATGTGTGCAACCCTAAGTTTAATCTAAGAGGCTCTTGCCCCTTTATAGTATTTCAAAGCTTTTCAAAGCTTATGTATATTTGCTAACCTGATTTTTCTGGTAAGCTGCAGAGCTAATTGTGAAGCAGAAAATAGATGCTTGGTGATTTGTTCTCCATTTTTGGCTGAAATTCTGACTTGTAATAGAGACTTCACAATTCCCTGCCCCTCCCCAAAGTTCTTAAATTTTACCTAATTGATTAATTGCTTTATTGTTTATTTTATAGTAACATTTTGAATGTGTACAGAGATTGCTAATGCTTTTCTGATGTGCTTGCTTTTGCCAAATCAGTCCCGCTTGAAATATACCTTTCTTAATGGTTACCGTATTGTGTGTGTGTGTGTGTGTGTGTGAGAGAGAGAGAGAGAGAGAGAGAGAGTGTGTGTAAATGCTGCAGAACCATGAAGAATTTATTTTAACTGATACCAGTTGCTTCTAGTTTAATAATCAGAATACTTGATTATGCCAGACTTTAGAGTCGAAGCAACTGTTGGGAGGTTGACAGTTTAGGGAGTTGGTAGGTCGGCGGTTCGAATCCCCGTGATGGGGTGAGCTCCTTTTGCTTGGTCCCAGCTCCTGCCAACCTAGCAGTTCAAAAGCATGTCAAAGTGCAAGTAGATAAATAGGTACCACTACAGCAGAAAGGTAAATGGCATTTCCGTGTGCTGCTCTGGTTCGCCAGAAGCAGCTTTGTCATGCTGGCCACATGACCTGGAAGGTGTACGCCGGCTCCCTCGGCCAATAACGTGAGATGAGTGCCGCAACCCCAGGGTCAGTCACGACTGGACCTAATGGTCAGGTCCCTAATGGTCATCAGCTTTGGAAGGATCCTGAGCAAGGGAAATAGTAAAATCCCTAGTGTTAGCCTTTAAAAAGGAAGAGTATTGTGTTCTAATGTGTTATTCCCATTCCCCCTGCCTCATTGAGGATATCTGCTAAAGGGTATTGTTGTTGTTGTTTAGTCGTTTAGTCGTGTCCGACTCTTCGTGACCCCATGGACCATAGCACGCCAGGCACTCCTGTCTTGCACTGCCTCCCACAGTTTGGTCAAACTCATGTTCGTAGCTTCGAGAACACTGTCCAACCATCTTGTCCTCTGACGTCCCCTTCTCCTAGTGCCCTCAATCTTTCCCAACATCAGGGCCTTTTCCAAGGAGTCTTCTCTTCTCATGAGGTGGCCAAAGTATTGGAGCCTCAGCTTCAGGATCTGTCCTTCCAGTGAGCACTCAGGACTGATTTCCTTCAGGATGGATAGGTTTGATCTTCTTGCAGTCCATGGGACTCTCAAGAGTCTCCTCCAGCACCATAATTCAAAAGCATCAATTCTTCGGTGATCAGCCTTCTTTATTTCTTTATTAAAGGGTATTGTAAGAGCAAAAATAGGAACTTCTTCATTAAAAATCATATGGGAAGGAACTGAATAGAAGCATTGATGCCACTGCATAAATCTATAATGTTTAAAGTACTATGCCATTCTGGTAACTTCATCTCAAGGAGGATACCACAGAGCAGGGAGAAGTAAACAAATGAAATAAGCTTCAATACCTTTATTATGGGGATGGCTTATCATCAGAAACAAAACTTTAACTGAGTTGTCATGTCTAGCTGTGAAGGTCATTCTGATAAGTAGTTCATAATTACACGAGTGAGGTAGGTGTTCAGTATGACAAAAGTTTCATTTTCAGTTTTTTCATCACCAGTATTACCAGTATTTTAAGAACCCTGGTGTTTGTGTTCCCTTTATTGCTCCACAGCTGCTAGAAATACCTTGCTTGCTGTATTTTACCACAGATCTATTTAGTTAAGAACTCTGTGGCCAGCCAGATGACTTGGGGCCAGGGTTGAGAACCAGGTACGCGGCAAAGGAAGTATCTTTGCAGCTGTGACTTGAAGTTAAGCCACAGCTAAAAAGATCCATGCTGAAAGCAGGGCTTGCAGTGGGTACTAAATTTACATTCAGCACCCCTGGGAACTCCTTAGTGGGGCTGATGATCTCAGTGGGGCTTGCACTTGGCACTGAATTTACATTTAGTCAGTGTTTGAAACTCCCATTGTTCTAGGTGCATTTTGTGACAGGGAATTGCATTAGTGCGAGCAGTTTCTGAGCTCTGGATGCAGTACTGCGCCTAAGATTTCAGATTAAAACTGCAGAGTGGAGGGAAAGGAGAACCTTTCTCTGCCTCCCCACTTCCAGCTACTCTCTGAAGACTGGAGATGAGATCCTCTTAAGAATGTTAGGAGGATGGGCAGGGGAATGACTAAACCATGTGAAAAATGAACATAATATTTTAGCTGACGTTCATTCATTTTCAGCTTTGTATTCTTGTTATAAAAAAGTGCCTAGACATTCCGTTGTTGTGCCCATAACCTAGGTTTAAGGTACCATTTAGCTTCTGGCTTTCATTTCTCAGTTTCTAATACTGAATTTAGTGCTGATGGCCACTCTGCTTTATGACAGGTGTTTGCTTGCAGAGGAACAGTCAAGGATCCATTCAAAGGCTCCTACAGCTTGACCTGCTTCACACCGGACGTCATATATTGTCAGGTGTGGGGTAGGTGAACATGACTGTGGTGAAGCAGCCTTGCAGGCCAAATTAAGACACCTAATGGACTAAATTAGACCTGTGGGTCATATATTCCTGATCTCTGTCTTACGGAAGTGTAGCAGCAGGGCAAGTAATGGGATCTTTTCCCTGTTTGACTGCACTTTCTGGTAAGTGCTAGTATATCTTCTCTGAACTCAGAGGTTCTCTGCTTGAGAAACTTGTTTTTCTCTTTTTGTATTTGTCAATACTTGGAAATTAAGTAAAACCAATTTAAAAACCAGCAACTCAGAGGTTCTCTTTAGCTACCGTGGCTAATACTGGTTGAAAACTCCACCATCCATGAATTTACCTAATTTTTAAATTTCACTGAAGCTAATGGCCACCAGTACTTTTTTTCATAACAGAGCGACTGGATGGATCACTGTGTTGTTCTAGGTGACTGCTAAAAACTAGTCTGTTTCAAAGAGCATTTTGTTCTCTCTTTGCTGGTTAATCTTTGGTGTCTTCCTTTCAATGCTATTTTGGTTTTGGTTTTGGAGGCTGGACTTCCATGTTAACATTTGTGATATGTCAGTATTGGTGATTTTAATGGGAATTTGATTTTGTTTGTGTTGCGAATTTTAAGCTGCCTTGTGTGTCTTCTAAAATTAGGCAAGGTGTGTCTTAAAATAAATTAAAATGTTAAGTGCAATATGCAGATACAGTTAGAAAAGAATTGTAATGTTATTAGTGAGTTTGCGGTTGAGAACAGTGTTATGCTAAATAAACGTATCTTAACTTGTGTTTTAATTGACAACTGTTCTTAGGTGGAGAACTTCATTTCCTCCAGATTGGAGGGACTTGTGATGATGTTGATGAAGCTGATATACTTGTGGATGCATCTCTTTCTAAAGTGGCAGAGCAGTTAACAGAAGGCACAAAGCCTTTATCTAATCCTTCCAGTCCAGGCATTACAGGTAAACCATTTTGAGAGGTTGTTGCTGTTGTTTACCAACAAGCAGTATATAAATTTTATGAAATAAGTATTTAGTAAGGGGTTTTATTTGAAGCATGCTTTAATGGAGCATATTGCAAATGATAACCATCAAACTAAATTCCCTTCAGCATTGTGTACACAAACACATTCTTGAAGTCCGTCTAAATTAAGCTATATTGTGTGATTATTTTGTAGAACTGTGCTATCCAGTCAGATTTTTTTAAAACAAGGGTGGTATCCTTTGGTGACCATCTGCTGATGAAAGCAGTCCATCAGCGGAATGAGAAGGGAGTCAATTTTTTGCATCTGCCTCTCCCTGAATAGCCCAAATCTGTTCTGGGGCATCCCCTAGCCTTCTGATATAGATTTAGGAGGGCACAGGGCACTGAAGGGTTGAAAATTAGCCACCTGAAAAAACCATTCTGGGTGGTATCTAATGGTGACTGTCATCTGATAAAAGAGAGGGTGGGTAAAAAATTATCCTAAATGCAAAGGTATCGGTTTTCTTAAAAGCCATTAACAACATGCTATGATTTGATGAAATTGGTATCTTTCTGGTTTTATTGCTGTTCTAAAGACCAGCTATGTGTTAAAAGGCTGTGTTTCTGATCCTTGTGTTAACTATTAACTGAATAGTCATTTTGTATTTTGAATCTCCTGTACCTTTCTCATATAAACAGGAGTTGATCTTCTGGTGGACCAGCCATTTTCCCTTGAAACATTAACATCTTTAGTAGAGCTGACTCGCTTTGAGACTTTGACACCCCGATTTTCTGCCACTGTTCCTCCATGTTGGGTAGAGGTTCAGCAGGAACAGCAGCAAAGGCGGCACCCGCAACACTTGCACCAGCAGCATCATGGAGATGCAGCTCAGCATACTCGGACTTGGAAATTACAAACAGATAGGTAAAATAAGTAATGATATAAACCATGCCTGTACCAAAGGATTTTCTCATTGAACATTGGATCTCCCTGATGCAGAGGCTGTGATGAGGAAAGGATCCTAAGCATGAGGCAGGCTTCCAGTTAAATCACTCTGGAAACCCTTCATTTCAGATGTGGAATGTACCTTAAATTGTTGCTTTAGCTAGTCTCTTCAAATATGGTTCATATTGTAAATGTCAGTCATAAGTTGTAAGCTGCTTTGAGCACAATATTCAGCATGCAGTTAAGCAGATGCTCTTATAAGGGTACAGCCCAAACATTTATTGCTTCTGAAATATATACAAAAGCAAAATAGAGCTGTTTATTTTTCTCGTTATTATGTGCACATTTAATTCCTGATTTTCCTCCCTTCTTCTTTTGTAGCAACAGCTGGGATGAACATGTTTTTGAATTGGTCTTGCCAAAAGCTTGTATGGTTGGACATGTGAACTTCAAATTTGTTTTGAATTCAAACATCACAAACATTCCACAGATTCAAGTGACTTTATTGAAAAACAAAGCTCCAGGCTTGGGGAAAGTCAGTGGTAAGCCAAGAGTGGATGAATACCTTGCTTAATTTATTAATACTTAGGGATTTAAAGGTAGCACTGCTAAAAGATGATTCAACTGCCAAAGCACTTTTGAGTGGTATCCAGTAAAGTAGTTCTGTTAATTCAAAGACTCTGGATGTGCAGTGAAACATCCCCTCTCCTCTGTTTGTGCACTCAATGCAGACTCCCCAGATATTCTATGGAGGGTTGGGATAGCCCCCCAATAACAAATTTAGGGGGCCCACAGAGAAAAGCGTGAGAGGGAATTTTATATTTCACAGCCAGAAGTCCTTATGGTAACAGAACTACCCTTTGTTCCTCCTGTGCACATAAGATGGTCTCGGGTGATTTTATGTTCCTGCTTGACTCAAGCTGTTGCGGAAGCCAGTTCTTGTTATCATTGCTGATTTATCAATTGCTTGAGTCAGGCATGAACTTAAAATGACCTATGGCCACCTTTACATGCAACAGAAATTCCTTTCAGGTAAGACCAATCGTCCCTTCTCCTGTTAAAATCAGTCATTATATATAAAGAAAAGCCGGGTTGCTGATTGTCATACATTAATTCCATTGATGGAACAAAACTTAATGGTAAGCAACCTTAGTGGGCAGCAGTGTCCACTACACTGGCAATACAGTGGACGCTTGGGTTGCAAACGTGTGGGAGGCGCGTTCGCAACCCGCAGCGCCGCATCTGTACATGCGTGGGTTGCAATTTGGCACTTCTGCTCATGCAGAAAGCACGATTTAGCGTTTCTGCGTGAGTGCTGAAACCCGGAAGTAACACATTCAGGTACTTCCGGGTTCGGCGTGGAACACAACCTGAAAGGACGCAACCTGAACCGTCTGCAACCCGAGGTATAACTGTAGAGTATACATCTCTTTTACCCTGTCAGGGGAGGAGGGGGAGCAATGATGATACAATATTGTGTGCTGCTCTGAATATATTTCCCTTATTTAACATAAGTTGGCTTTTTTTTAAAAAAAGCTTCTGGCTTTTTACCTTAATGCCATAATGCAAAAGGTTACACTAGTGTGGTTATTTATCTCTTGTCAGGTTAAGCCTTCAAAATAATTCCTCCCTGCAAGCCAGACATCCCTTATAATACCATAAAGGCAACAGAGATAAATTTGTTAGTACCATTTTCTTACTGCTGGAAGTCACTTGCTCACTTAATTATCTCCTGGATAACCTTTAAAGAATTCTAAAGAGAAATGGCTACACATACGTTAATTGTTAAGAGTCTTAAGTTGGTATAGTCTCACTTAGAAGTATCTGTGAGTGAATGGACAGCAGTAGTGGGGAACATTGCCTGAGTATTTATTGGAACCGGTCAGGACGTGGGTGGCGCTGTGGGTTAAATGACTGAGCCTAGGGCTTGCCGATCAGAAGGTCAGCGGTTTGAATCCCCGCGACGGGGTGAGCTCCCGTTGCTTGGTCCCAGCTCCTGTCAACCTAGCAGTTCAAAAGCACATCAAAATGCAAGTAGATAAATAGATACCACTACAGCGGAAAGGTAAATGGTGTTTCCGTGTGCTGCTCTGGTTCGCCAGAAGCAGCTTTGTCATGCTGGCCACATGACCTGGAAGCTGTACGCCGACTCCCTCGGCCAATAACGCGAGATGAGCGCCGCAACCCCAGAGTCGGTCGTGACTGGACCTAATGGTCAGGGGTCCCTTTACCTTTTAAAATTTAGTGGTAGTGCTGAAAGGATTTAACACTTTTTCTCCATCAGTGCAGAGACCAGATATCTAATATCTTAATATTGATTTTGAAATAGTTGATTCTGCCTAGGAAATGGAAGGCCTTTAACACTGGATATATTTCAAAATACAGTTGCCTCTTGGTATAGTTGTTATGAAGTTAGTGTTAAATTGTATTCCAAAAGAAATTCCAAGTAGAATCAATAAACAGGAATGTTAAGGCTTTAAGAAAACCTATAGTTGTGAGTCCTGTTTTTAAAATGTCTTTGATTCCTCAGAAGCAGCTGTAGATAGACAGATAGCTTTCCCTCTGTCACCAGCTCATAATATTGAAATTGAAAGGAATGGAAAACAAGGTCTGGATGATTTGAATGAAGAAATGCAGAATATGGATGTGGAGGAGACGCAATGTAAGTTACACAGTGTCCATTTAAAATGTATTTGCCATGTACAGGTTGGGTGAATGTATTCTGTAAGTTTTAGAGTCAATTCTCATTATTTGGAACTTGTAAAATGCTGACACTACTCTCTTTACATTTGTTGGTTTTTTGTCTGCCTTTATTGATGTATCAGAGTAACCCATTTGTTAGACAAATACTATTAATAACCAGAAGGAACAGCACAGGAAAAGAGCAGAAAACATTATAATCCTTACAGTAATCAAAAGTATCCCTAAAAAGAAACACAATATCTAAAACATAACACATCTAAAAATAATGACAGCAGTATAGAAAAACAATATTGACGGACTAAAGTAATACAAATGTAAAAGCGGATAGCAAAAATAGTGCATTAAAAGACCAACAGCAGAAAAGTACTAACATAAAACAATAAATCTCCAAGGCCTGTTTCAGTTCCTGTGAAAGGCTTTGGATGTATAATTACATCCTTCCCTACAGACCCTAGAGACAAGCCCCTTCCCTGTGGAGAGTTGACCTATATGCGTGGATATCTGAGCAAGGACTACATGGAGCATGTCCACATAAGGGGAATAGGGCTGATAGATGTGGCTCAACTCATTGTTCTTGTGTTGATGTACATGGGAACAAAAAAACACCTGCATAAGTGAGTTGAAAGCAAGTAAATGGGGGAGGTTTCTAAAATACCTCAAAGCTTAGGCTTATGCATTCCACCACCCACTCTCTTCCATGCACAAGGGAAGGAGATTGAAAGCGGAATATATAATATATACTGCCAGCCCCCATTATATCTGAATCAAAAACTGTAGTTTATTGTAAACTCTGGTTTGTTAATAAATCAGAATATTGAACCCTGATTTTATTCTTATTTGTTTTAATTAACTACAGGTAGAATGCATAACAGTACCATGAGTTCTGATGTAATGGGAAGCTATTGCTACTGCAAACAGTTTAAAGTTCTATGTTTCTTCTTGTGCATGAGTCCAAGGCTTACACCAGTGCATTCTGTACTTGGAAATCATAGTTCCTCATTATGTCTGAACCAGGTTATTATTTAGCTAATAATTAAGTGTAATTAACCTTTTTGAATAAGTTGTATATTCTTTTGAACAGATGGCTAATTTTTGAACTTTTTTTTTCAAAAGGCCCCCGACTATGTCCCTTTTTAGAGGATCATAAAGAAGATATTTTGTGTGGTCCTGTATGGTTGGCTACTGGTCTTGATCTATCGGGGCATGCTGGAATGTTGACACTAACAAGTCCAAAGCTCGTTAAAGGTAATTTTTTTACTAGAATATTTTGGAATGAAACTGAAAAATGTGAGTTTTCTGAAATTTAACAGGTAATCCCCAGTTACCCTTAGAATCGAAGACTAATTGTCTCTTCATTTCTGGTAAAATCTTTAACAAAGTGTTCATTGGTATCTGCTAGGAAAGTATACGTGTAAAATAAGTCTTAAAGAGTTTGTTGATTATGCTTATAGTCTATTTGTCTTATTCTAGGTATGGCAGGTGGAAAATACCGTTCTTTTTTAATTCATGTGAAAGCAGTGAGTGACAGAGGAACAGAAGAGATCTGCAATGGTGGAATCTGGCCTGTTGTAAGGATACCATCTCTAAAACCTCAGAATAGCAAGGGTCATTCACTTGCCTCACTTCTGGCAAAAGTTGCAGCAGGCAAGGTATTTAAATAACATATAGAGAAAGCATGGTCAAAAAGCTGCTGCTGCTGCTCAACCAGCCAGTTGCTGAAAGCCCATCTGTTAGAACTGAAGCATCATCTGTGTAATTGTAATTTATATTTAAACTAACATAGAGGTGGTAAGAGTAAAACATGGAACCTTTAGAAGTCTGTAGGTGGGTAAAATCCATATATGGAATTCAGAAAATGTGTGTTGTTTTGTTCAGTATTCCCCTGGATGGGGGAGCAGGTGTCGCTGTGGTCTAAACCACTGAGCCTCTTGGGCTTGCTGATCGGAAGGTCAGCGGTTCGAATCTTCCCAGCGGAGTGAGCTCCCGTTGCTTTGTCCCAGCTTCTGCCAGCCTAGCAGTTCGAAAGCACGCCAGTGCAAGTAGATAAATGGGTACCTATGCAGTGGGAAGGTAAACGGCATTTCCGTGCGCTCTGATTTCCCTCACTGTGTTTCGTTGCGCCAGAAGTGGTTTAGTCATGCTGGCCACATGTCCCGGAAAACTGTCTGTGGACAAATGCCAGCTTCCTCGGCCTGAAGCGAGATGAGCGCCACAACCCATAGTCACCTTTTACTGGACTTAACCGTCCAGGGGTCTTTTACCTTTTTACCATACCACCCACACCCACCCCACTTCACATTCTGTTTTTTATCTGCAAGAACATTACACAAAAAGGAATCAACAGTATTTGCAGATTTGATACTATTGGCTATGATTGTAGTTGATGTAGCCAAACTTAACAATTAATGGAATAATGGTCATTTATTTTCCAATGAGAGACCAGTAGGCTCCATTCTAACCAGAGGTTTTTTTATATATAGGTGTCCCCCCATTTATGGGGGGGTTACAGTTCGGCCCACTGTGCGCATCAGCGAAATCATGTAAAGTAGGGAGCACCCATTCTCTAAACAACCTCTGTCTCTCTCTCTCTCCAATCTATACTAAAAATACTGTATCCCAAAATAGCCTCAACGAGAATTAAGGTTCTGGGGCGGGCAGGAGGCTGGAGGACGTGTGGGAAAGCGGCTGCACATCAGCTGTTAGGTGTGGTGGCTGAGCAATGTAAATAAAGCTGTGCTGCACCTCCGGTCTCCTTGGGCTTCCTCTGACGTCACCAACATTTTTTTTGGGCTCCTGGGAGGGTCTCCTCGCAAGCTACAAGGACACTCCCAACTCTCTCACGCCTCTCCAACTCTCACCTGCCATTTCCGGGTTTGAATTGAATAATTGTTTTTAATTTCCTGGTGCTACACGTATACACAGTTGCACAAGAGTCAGTCACGTGCAAGTGGGAGTGCTCCTGTACACACAAATGCCTTTCTATCTTTCATCCACGCAAGAGGCATTATCACGATTGCAGAAGAAGTTCTAGCCCAGGGTTCCTCAACCTTGGCCCTCCAGGTGTTTTGAGACTACAGTTCCCATCATCCCTGACCACTGGTCCTGCTAGCTAGGGATCATGGGAGTTGTAGGCCAAAAATATCTGGAGGGCTGAGTTTGAGGAAGCCTGTTCTAGCCAGACAAATGCATTCAAGTAGGGCCATTGAGGAATGTGGTGATGGGTGGTAAGAATCCCAAGGACCCCAAGCCTGAGGTTCCTTATCTGTGGTGTATGATGACTTCAGTAAATATTTTATATTTTTTAACAACCTCTCCCTTGGTATAGCTGTTAAAAGGAAGCTGCAAATTAAATAAATAGACACAAATCTGAACTTATTTGCTTTCTGGCATTAGAACTTTATACTTCCATTCTGTCAAGAAATTAATTGCATTATTTTTTTAAAAAATGGCAATTTTAATGTTTGAAAACCATGTGATTTGGTTTAATAACTTGCATTGTTTTTATATGAACTTCCCAATTTAGGAGTAGGGGGAAAATGATTGTGAGCATGTGGAATATTACTTTTGAAATGTCTGTGGTTCTTTTATATATTTTTAAAAATTATAGGACAAGTCCTCTAATAAAACAGAAGTCAGCAATTCATCACGGAAATCTGACAACCTCCGTGGGTGCGACTTGCTTCAAGAAGTTTCTGTAACAATTAGAAGATTTAAAAAAACATCTGTTTCAAAGGAAAGGTGAGTTTGATATTTAGGAATTCGACCTTTTTATACAGTGATGTGTTTTAAAAATTCTTTTTCAAAAGAATTCTGTTAATTTTTCTCATTTTTATGCTGGTTCAAATAAGAATTCACAAAACTGCAAGTCCAAACTCCATTCTGTAAAAGCAGAGAAGCTTTTCAGTCATATGTTGTACTGTTTCAGTGCAAGTGTGCGTTGGAATGGCTTGGTAGAAAAATAAAATGTTTCAGAAAATGGGCCTTTGCCACTTCTGTCACTATTAGTGCACAGACCTAGGTTCTTGCTCCTCTCCCTGCCATATGGACTATACATAGCCACCAGGACATAGGGCCATAGCTGCCTTATGCTTATCTAGTCAGGGCATCTCAGTAGCTCTTAGAGTAACTTTTTTTTTTGCCTAAAGCAGCTTTGCTTTTTAAATTCAAGGGGTAAACTTCTAGACTGCTGTAAGGGGAGCTAAAGAGAGGGAAACTAAAACAAAATAAAACCCTGTGTGTTTCCGTTTCCTTTGGCTTAGGGGATGGGCCTGAGCACTGTAGTATTAAAATAATGACATTTAATGTCAGCAGCTTTCACTTCAGTACCATGTTTCTCCGAAAATGAGACGTAGCCATAAAATAAGAGGTAGCAGGATTTCTAGGGATTTGCAGAATATAAGCCATACCCTGAAAATAAGACATAGCCAGGTCGGGGCCCAGCAGCGCTGCATGGAGTGCCCCGAGCCTCTGGGACTCAGCAGCGACCGCAGCAAGAGGAGGAGGAGGCTTGCGAGGTCGGCGCCAAGCATTGCATGCGAAGCGCCCTGAGCCTCCAAGAGCCGGCAGGAAGAGCCGGCATGGAGTGCCCCAAGCCTCTGGGAGCCGGCAGGAAGAGGAGGCGGCTTGATGGGTCGGCGCCCAGCAGCGCATGCGGAGCGCCCCGAGCCTCCAGGAGCCAGCAGCAGCAACGCTGACCACGGCAGGAGGAGGCAGACGCCTGGAACTGGCTGCTGCTGCTGTTGCAGCAGCACCGACAAAGCCCCAGCAGCGCCGCGAGCCCCGAGCCAGCAGGACCCAGCAGCAGCGCCGGCCGCGGCACGAGGAGGCAGGCCCCGGAACCGGCTGCTGCTGCAGCGCCAACAAAGCGCCCAGCAGCGCCTTGCGCCCCGAGCCAGCGGGACCCAACAGCAGCAACGCCAGCCGCGGCAGGAGGAGGCAGGCACCCGGAACCATACTTAAAAAAAATAAGATACCCCCTGAAAATAAGCCATAGGTTTATTTTCTTGGGGGAAATAAATATAAGACGGTGTCTTATTTTCGGAGAAACACGGTAGTTTACATCTGTGTATTGTCTTTCTCTCCCTCCACAGAGTTCAGCGGTGTGCTATGTTGCAGTTCTCAGAATTCCATGAAAGACTTCTGAACACCCTCTGCAAAAAGGCGGAAGATGGAGTTGTGACCGAGCATGCTCAAAGTCTTGTGTTAGATATCTTATGTTGGCTGGCAGGAGTTCAGTCTAATGGACCTGGCAGGTAGAAGAACTTCATTTTTGTCTTAGGAAGCATTTTAAATAGTAAGTGTTTTGGTTTAAAGTTTGTTTTGCTTTGTGTTTCTTTTTTTCAGTTCAAAAGAAGCAAATGAGAGCTTACTGTCTAAAGCAAGGATGTGTCTCTTTGATATAGTGCGTGTGTGCTTCTTTGAAGCAGGTCGAAGCATAGCACACAAATGTGCACGTTTTCTAGCTCTTTGCATAAGGTTGGTATTATGACTTTTGTTTGCATACTTTCTCTGTTTTAATGATGCTAATTATGCCCCTTAATAGAACTTGGAAGGTAGAATTTTCTTTGGTTCACTACAGAGCCTCTCCTCCCCTGAGAAACACATTTATGCAATAACATCCATAGAATATTTGCCAGCAAGCAGTATGTGCTCTGTACCAAAGGAAAATAATAAAATGAAATTTATATTTTTGTAGCAATGGGAAATTTGAGCCAAGTCAACAAGGATTTGGCTCGATCCTTCTGAAGGCTTTGCTTGGCAATATATCTTATTTACCTGCAGCTGCAACTGGAGGTGAGCTTCATTTTTTTTATTCTTGTGCATGCATACTTTGTCATTTTTTTTGGATTAGGTTTTTGCCTGGTGGGCTTAGTTTCTGGATCTGATTCCATGTTTTATTTCCCCTCTTTAATAAGCTGCCAGTTCATGCAGGCAATAACATCAACTTTAGCACTGTGTTCCAGGCTTCTTGTCCTTATGCAGCATCTGTATGCTAATATAGGCTCCAATTATTAAGTAGTAAAAAACTAACCATACACTCCTGATTTGTTATGACCTCATGGAATGCTCTCTGAAGAAAAACACCAAATATTTGCAAGCTAAAGAAAGCCTTATATAATAGAGAATGTTTTATTTGTTAACCTAATCATTGGTCATTTTTCAATAAACATACGTTTAAACACAGTTTTAGTTGTGGTGAAGATGGTGATGATGATGATGATGATGATGATGATTATGATAATGATGATGATGAGTTACTAAACTTGATTATTGGCGGGTTTCTCCCCCTAGGATCTGTATATTGGTATTTTGTATTGCTGAACTACGTAAAGGATGAAGATTTAGCTGGCTGCAGTACTGCTTGTGCATCCCTGCTAACTGCAGTGTCCAGGCAGTTACAGGACCGGTTAACACCCATGGAAGCATTACTGCAGACAAGGTAGCTCAAAGTATCTCTATACCAAGCACATTTTGAGAAAATGTTCATAGCTCTTGTTTTATTTTTCTGTGCTCTCTTTTCAGTGTGTGTGTAAATGTGCTTGTCCTTGTGCTATTTTTGTTCTTCCTACTTCAGTAACAGGAGTGTGGATTTTCCCTTTGTCAGGATCAGGGCTATATTTTCCCTCCTGAGAAAGGAAAGTAAGAAGGAAGCTGGCTTCAAATTTATTTCCAGAACCAATTCAGAATTGCTGTATGTTTTATGACAAGGATATCTGAAGAACCGCTTTCTCCTGTATAAGACTGTCAAAAGATTATCTCCAAAAGCCCACCTCACTGTGACCTTTTTTGTAGTTGCATCAAGGCTCTGGAACGGCTTCCTGACTGAAATTTCTCTCACCACCACCCTCCCCTCTTACAGCGTACTGACACATGGCAAATAATCTTCCTTTTTAGGAGGGTGTGATGAGGTGCTAGTTCTAGCTGTTTTTGTTTTCTTCTGACACTTTTTTACAGATTTCCTCCCCACTGTTCTGTGGTGCTTAGATTTTGATAATTGAATTTTTACAGTTTTATCTCAATGGAGACATCAACTGCCTTGGATTATTTTTTGGAAAATGGGGTGGGGAAAGTGATGCAAAAGCAAGGAAACTAAATGAGTATACAGATGTATGTATATGCTAGTTATCTTATAAAAATAAATAATTCAACACAATTCATAAGCTTGTTTATAGCTGCATTCTCGTGAGTTTCTCCTAAACATAGAAACTTACTTCATAAATTAATAACAATTCACAAAACTAACTTAATAGCTCAGTCAGTAGAGCATGATACTCTTAATTTCAGGGTCATGAGTTTGAGTCCTACTTTGCGCAAAAGATTCCTGCATTGCAAGGGGTTGATCTAGATGACCCTCATGGTACCTCCCAACTCTACAATTCTATGATTCTGTGAACAAGCCTTTTCACTAATCCATAGCACAAAAATATCAACAAAAGGCATTAGTATTAAAATTTATATGTTAAATTGATCACAGTAGCAGCTTTTAAAGTAAGGGTGACATATTAGCATAGTATCAGCCCTCCTGCCACATCCCTCCCAATCTTCTTTGGAGATTTTGGGTGGTATGTAGGAAACAACACACCGAGGAGAGGAAGGCAATTAATAGCATACATTCTTCTGCTATAACCTGCCTTAAGTTGTGTTTTCTAGGCATCTTCAGCAGTAGCTTTTGCAGTTTGGTTTGTGAGGTCCCTTCCTCACAGAGTAGGTGGAATGGGACAGAGAGAGCAATGGATCCAGGAAATAGAATCAGATATTCTCTAAATGTATCAGCACAAGGTTTTAGTTGGGAACAAGTCTACAGGGTTAGTAATACTAGGTGCTAATACGTAATAATCTCTTTGGGGTGTTTCATGGGAAGCAATTCAGAAATGAAATAAAAAAAATATTAATAACAGCAGCAACATAATCAAGAGAGGTTTTGCCTCCTCTCAGGCAAAATTAACAAGAATTTGCTGACAGATTGAAGGAGCGGTGACATTGCATTATGGAAGCTCTGCTCCTTCATATTTCAAAGAAATTAACACGCCTTATAATTTTTGTTTGCACCAGTGCAGTTCTGTAAAACATTTTAACTGATGCAATGAACCAATTAGTTCCTTGTTTCCTGAAACAACAACCTTGAAGATGTGGAAGAAATCCAGTACTCAACTGTGATCCAGTTTGGAAGTCCTATGAACTTTGTTTGTCAGTTGTATCCCATAAATCAAATATGCACTTCTTCACATCAGTTAAGAGGTCAAATTGTCTTTCTCTTTCCAGATATGGATTGTATAGTTCGCCTTTTGATCCGGTGCTCTTCGATTTGGAAATGAGTGGCTCTTCTTGTAAGAATATCTATAACAGCAGCATTGGTGTACAGTCAGATGAGATTGACTTATCTGATGTTCTCTCAGGTATGCACATAGATCAGGTGGTACTATCTGCTTCTAATGTCGCTGGGAAATCTTCAAAATCAATGTTGTACTCTTCTTTTGCAATAACTTCTTTACATTTACATAATCTTCCTTGTGCAGTGTTGTCACCGAACAGAAGGAGGGGAAGGCATGGGCATGAAAATAAAAATGAGTGCAAAGTGGGGCTGCAAAAGAGAAGAGAAGTTGTGAAGCAAAAAAGAGCTTAGTAGTTGAATGGGGTTAATATGGGGGAAATGGCATTGGGTTAGCAAGTGCAG
This sequence comes from Zootoca vivipara, assembly GCF_965207765.1. Lineage (NCBI taxonomy): Eukaryota > Metazoa > Chordata > Lepidosauria > Squamata > Lacertidae > Zootoca > Zootoca vivipara. The sequence goes on from NC_142586.1 coordinate 80,222,843, forward strand.
CCCCATGTGTTCTCATATTTGTGCCAAATGGCCAGTTTTACTCAAGATTCAAATGTATAACCTCTGGTAGTTGACTATTTTTCAGAGAATGTTCCTTCAAGATATGTAAATAGGTAGATCAAATTCTTGCTTTTATCACGTTGGTTTTTAATGGCTTGGATACAAAGATGGCCTTGCATGAGCAGAAGGTACTCCAGCTCATATCAGGATGTTTTTTGATGGTTGCCGATTTTCATTCTATTTCTCCCTTCCTGCTTTGGACTTCTGTGCCATGTCCTGCAGCATTCTGAAGGGCCCCTCTGCTCTCCGGAGCAATTTTGCACAAGGAAAGGAAGTCCAGAAAAGCCTGGTTTTTTTTAGTGCAAGTCCACTCCTGGTCGTTAGGGTCCTATCCAAGTTTGTAGAATTGTACTTTGCATGCTTGAAGAGGGAAACATCTGGAATCTCGTTAACTTGAGCCTAGTATACTGGATGTCAGCATCAGACAGGATATGGAGCAAGACACTGAATACTATAACACTGAATAACTTTCCATGTGCATTTGTTGGGGTGTCCATAGCCCACATTGATTACTACGGTCTTATTTCTAATAATTTTGAAACTAAATTCAACAATAATTGCTTTTTTAATTCAGGAAACGGAAAGATCAGTAGCTGTGCAGCAGCTGAAGGTAGTTTTACTTCCCTCACTGGTCTCCTGGAAGTTGAACCTCTCCACTTTACTTGCGTCTCGACTAGTGATGGAACAAGAATAGAAAGGGACGATGCAAGTACGTTTACTGGTATATACATTTTATTACTACTTCCTTAACCAGCCACACTAGACCGAAAAAAAGATTTCTAGAATGCAGTGGTTAACTTGAGCCCCCACATCAGTTTTTAAAACCAGACCAAAGTGTATGTGATGAGAAAAATGTGTGTATTTGGGTATATCAGTATTTTGATTTCCCTGCTTGCTTTTGCAAACTTAATTTTGAACAAAAGCTGCATAAAATGGTAAATTTTGTGATGAAAGGTAAATGTTCTCTAGCGACTGGCTTTTTTTTCTTTCCTTCTTTTGAGCTTGCTTTCATTTTTAGTATTTATACTACTGGAATGCATATTTAGAAGAATGCTTTGTGTGCTGCTTTTCTACATACATGTTTTTTTGTTTCTTTGTTTCATGCCAGTGAGTACCTTCGGGGTTACCCCAGCAGTTGGTGGCCTCTCATCTGGGACAGTTGGGGAAGCCTCTACAGCACTGAGTTCAGCGGCCCAGGTAGCTTTGCAGTCTCTCTCTCATGCAATGGCCTCAGCCGAGCAACAGCTCCAAGTGCTTCAAGAGAAACAGCAGCAGCTTTTGAAGCTTCAGCAACAGGTTGGAGGCCATCTCTTTCATGATGTCTCTAAACTTCAAAAGCTGAGAGAGTAGTTACCATAGTTACAAAAAGTCTCTCTCTTAAAAAAAAGTATCAAATTTTCAGCAAGAGTACATCTCCGGAGGATAGCTTAGAAGCCACTTCAAATCAATACTAAAATACAAAGTGCACATGAGTTCTTGAATCCCTAAACAAAAAGGTATTCCAGACGTATAGGGATTTTGCCTCTTAACATTAATTTACACATAGGTCTTTCCATATTTTTCTTTCTAATCTGAGATAAAGGTGGGAAATACAGTTAGATTTCTTTCAGTATGAAACACACAGGCCTCTGCTTAGTAAGAGCTATGCAACATGAATCTTACAGGATGAACAAAGAGGAAAGATGCAGAAAGATGTACTGTTCCTACAAATGTCTGCTTTAGCTAAAAATCCAATTGGGCCATATTACTTTGTACTGTTTAAGCCAGTAATCCCATTGATGGTCACATTTTACAGTTTGCACTTAGAGCTGTACACAGCCCAATTAAACAAAAGTATATTAAGACTAACCACCATTTTAAGTGCATTTTTGTGATAAGTTTATTGATTTCAGTAGAATTTACTTCCAAGTGTGCAAACTGGGGCAGTGTACCCTGTTTCTCATATTTTAAGACATACCCATAAAATAAGCCATAGCAGGATTTTTAAGCATTCAAGGAATATAAGCCATACCCCGAAAATAAGACATAGTGATAGGCGCAGCAGCAATGCCGGCCGCGCCAGGAGGAGGAGGAAAAAAATAAGACATCCCTTGAAAATAAGCCACAGTGTGTTTTTTGGAGGAAAAAATAAATATAAGACATGTCTTATAATATGAGAAACACGGTACTATTAAAATGTTTGAATGTATGAGCCACCTTGTAATCATTCTGACTTCATTTGGGTTTAAGCCTTGAATCTTAAGCAAAATTCCAATTAATACATTTGAACTAAATGTATACAGTATTGCTGAAATGGGCCATCACTTCTGAAGTGGAATTTTTAAATGTTAGTTCTTATAAATCACATTTTCCCCCCCCTGCCTTGTTTATCACCTTTTTGTGCTACTTTGCATCTTTTTTGGTAGTAACCTTTGGTATGAGTTTAAACAAAAGCTGAGGCTATTTGCTTTTTTGTTTGTTCTGTTCATGCTGCTTGTTGCTAATGCTTTTATTGCTAGTGCCTTCATAGAGGCAGCACTGGCCCTACTGTACATATGCTGCTTTTATTTTCCCTGCAGAAAGCAAAGCTGGAAGCAAAACTACATCAGACAACAGCAGCAGCTGCTGCAGCAGCATCAGCAGTTGGTCCTGTTCACAACTCTGTGCCTTCCAACTCAGTAGCAGCCCCAGGGTTCTTCATTCACCCGTCGGATGTCATCCCGCCCACTCCTAAAACAACCCCCCTGTTCATGACTCCGCCTCTAACACCACCTAATGAGGCAGTTTCTGCTGTTATCAATGCAGAGCTTGCACAGCTTTTTCCGGGCTCAGTCATTGATCCTCCACCAGTTAACCTTTCTGCACACAACAAAAATGCAAACAAGTCCAGAACGGTAACTAAACAGAAGAGCTTTCATGAAATTCCAGTCTAACTAATGTTATTGATAGGAACTACTTTGAGTGATTGCTAGTTTGCCTATTTTTCAAGGTGTAGTCAGTATGTTTTGAGAGCTAGTGCTGTTAAAATATAATATCCCCACATCTATTAAGCTAAAATTCTTCATAATGAAGCTTCAGTGTAAATAGATAACTCGTTAATGCTTTGAATCTTTTCCATTGGTGCGCTAATAAACTAATCCATATGCAGTGTTAACTGTTGAGGTTTTCAAGTTTGAGTTTCCAAAAGCTTGCCTCTCTTTACTTTTGCATGAGCTTTAGGTAATGACTGATAGAAAATGCAGTGATTGATATATTGGTTAATTTCCCCTTTTTCAGAATCCACTTGGGACTGGCCTTGCTCTTGCAATATCACATGCTTCACATTTTCTTCAGCCTCCACCTCATCAGTCCATCATTATAGAGCGAATGCATTCAGGTAAATGCTGTTATCTTCCTTTAACGCAAAAATGTCCAAAGTTCATATTTTCTAGGCTATTGGGAATTAATAGCCCAGAGCTACTTTACGCATAGCCATGGCTCAGATCTGCCTAATTTTGAACTCTTCTGTTTAAAAGCAGATTGCTTTGTCATATGAAATTAAGAGTGTTCAAGCCTGCAGCTTGTTCATAATTCACTTAACCATAGTTTGAAGGATTGTCCAAATTGTGCCGGTGATAGCTACTAGAAAAGTAACTTCTCTAGTGAGGTTAAAAATCTTTAGATGCATTTTTGTTTCTTGTGCACTTAGTTTGTGTTTTGATTGAGACTACCCTTTTAGCATTGGCACTTTGAGCTCATTGCATCTATTAAGCGTTGACATCAAACCCAACTTTTTTTTAAAGGTGCAAGGAGGTTTGTGACATTGGATTTTGGCAGACCCATTTTATTGACAGATGTATTGATTCCAACTTGTGGTGATCTTGCTTCCTTGTCGATTGATATCTGGACACTTGGTGAAGAAGTTGATGGAAGGAGGCTAGTGGTTGCTACAGATATTAGCACCCATTCTCTCATTCTGCATGATTTAATACCACCACCCGTTTGCAGGTTCATGAAGGTAAAAAAAAAATCAATTAAAAATGCTGTCTCTTATCAGATGGATTTATAAATGTTCTTACATGCAGTTAATGCCCAGTTGTTGCAGGTTTCTCATGTTTCAAATCTATGAAACTACACTGAAGGTCTCACTGTCTTTCATTTCATTTTAGATTACAGTCATTGGTCGTTATGGAAGTACAAATGCTAGAGCCAAAATTCCTTTAGGCTTTTACTATGGGCATACATATATCTTGCCACTGGAAAGTGAGCTGAAAATTATGCATGATCCTTTACGAGGAGAAGTTGAATCTGCAAACCAGCCAGAAATTGATCAACACTTAGCCATGATGGTTGCATTGCAGGAAGACATACAATGCAGGTAAGATGAGGTGTTGCAAATGTATTGTTCAGGGTTAATTTTAAAGTTGTAACAGCATGTGTACACACACACACACACACACACACACACACACACACACCAGATAGATAAAGATATATTGTCCTGTTCATTACTTTGTTTAAAGCATTGAGGCATGAGTGTGTGAAGTTAAAATATGTTGTTTCTTTTAGTTCTTATATGGGGTGTGTTTCTTAATAATGGATTTTAATTTAAAGGTGTCTTTTGCCCCCTATCCCCACTCTTACAGGTATAATTTAGCCTGCCATAGGCTTGAAACGCTTCTGCAAAGCATTGATCTTCCTCCGTTGAACAGTGCTAACAATGCTCAGTATTTTCTACGAAAGCCAGATAAAGCAGTAGAGGAAGACAGTCGAGTATTTTCTGCTTATCAAGACTGCATTCAGCTACAGCTACAGCTAAATTTGGCTCATCACGCTGTGCAGAGGCTCAAAGTAGCTCTAGGTGCAAGCAGGAAGATTCTCAAGGAACAAAGTGATCCCAAAGAGCTGATTCAGATGTCCTCCACGGAGCAGTTGCGCACTATTATCCGATACCTGTTGGATACTTTACTTAGTTTGCTTCATTCTTCCAATGGTTGGTAGCTTAATTCTATTTATTGACAAGTATGGAATTATAAGCTTGCTTGTTAATTCATTGTCAGTGCTGGACATGTACACGTATGCTTCCTACGGTACTGTTGGTCAACTCGGGGCTATGTGGAACACTGGTATTTCTCACACACAGCAGATAAGCATTTCAAGTTAAATGAATGAGACAAATGTGTAAAAGTACAGGCAAACTCCAAGCCGGGGGGGGGGGGGCTGCGTTCCTGGTTGTCATGTGCATCAGTGGAAAACCCATTAGCCTGCCCCACCCTCTTCCAGATCAAAAAATGACCTGTGTGTGCATGGTTGCATGTATTTTGAATGCATGCAAGATGAGGGTTGCTTGTGTCCCTACGAAACCTACTGCCATGATGATGGAGACAGCATTTGCCTGCCTCCAGTCCACAGGGACCTCACCTGTTTAGAATCATCATGTTCCCAGTATGCATAAAGGATAGGTGCTAGGCTGCAATGAGTTACTGTACTTTGAGTAATAACCAGTTCAAATGGGGAAATAGGAGTTGCCTTGTGGTCAAGTCTGTCTTTAAAATGTCCACCTGCTGATGAATGGAGAAAGTGCACAGTGTCTGAACCACTGCCTGGCAAAAAAAAAGTAGGAAAATTCACATAAGTTCTTAGTTTACAATATCTTTTGTGCTTGCTTATCTGAATAGTAAGCTTCTATGGCAGAAGCTTTCTGGGCAAGTGTTTGTGTTCTTTCTCACATTTAAGGAGGGGGGACCTCATTGAAGTTGATGCATTTTGGGCAGAATTATGTAGTTTATATTAAACTAGCTGGCCCGGCCACACATTGCTGTGGTTTAGTCTGTTAAATGGACCCTCAGAGTACCTCTTCAGACTCCCCTCACCTTCAGAGTCCCCCTTCATTTTGTTGAAATGTTTTACATGTGTTCTGTTTACACAGGGTCATCCCTGTGACTCCCCCCACCCTGTCCACACCCATGAGCTATCCCATCCCCTCCTCCCCCCACCCCCGGCTCATCCCTGTGGTTGTCCCCACCCTGTCCCGACCCATGAGGTATGCCGCCCCCTCCTCCTCCCACCCCCGGCTTATCCCTGTGGCTGGACATACCCTGTCCCGACCCATGACCTATCCCGCCCCCACGTCCACTCGTCCCAGCCTGGAAAGCCAACCTGAGATGCTGTGGAGAGGGAAGCTTTCCTAGCTGCTGTACCAGTGTAGCCGTCGCTAGAGAGCGATGTTTTGCAACATCTCCTGTGCTCCCAGCATGCACTTGAGGGTGATTTGTGAGTTTTGGAACACAGAGTTTTAGGGGTTTAACGTGGCCCAGGTGTGACATCTGTCTATGCATCCTGTACATGATCACACTCATATTCACGTTGGACATTGTGTCAAAATTTGAACGTAATCGGTCAAGCGGTTTCGGATAAAAGTGGACACCCACCCACATGCCCAGTTTACATTTTTATATATATATAGATTTTAGAAGCAACCTTTAGATAACTTTTATTGTGCAAAGAATACTACTTGCAATTGAATTTTTGTTGATTTCTTTAAAGGGCACTCTGTTCCTGTGGTTCTACAAAGTACATTTCATGCTCAAGCTTGTGAAGAATTGTTCAAGCACTTGTGCATCAGTGGGACTCCAAAGATACGCCTGCATGCAGGCCTTCTGCTTGTTCAGCTGTGTGGCGGCGAAAGGTGGTGGGGGCAGTTCCTTTCAAACGTCCTTCAAGAATTGTATAATTCAGAGCAACTTCTCATTTTTCCACAGGACAGGTACTTTATAAGATGTCTTGTTTTTACTTTTCAGTTGAACAGTACTTGGAAAGATTTACCACAGGAAATTAGGTAGAATAGGCAAAAAGCTTGAAGGATTTTACATCCACCCACCAACACATCAGATCTAATTGACAACTTTATAGCTGTCGTAACCATATTTATTTTAGAGTATGAATCTATATATTGGTTGATTTGGCCTAGGATGTTTCCATAATCTTGTTAGCGGCTCTAAATACTCTGTACCAAGTAGTTGCACTTTGATTTTGATCTTTACTCATGAGGAACTAGGAGGAAACGGTTAATTTAGTTAGTTATTTGGTGTTTTCCTCTGGTTGTCTTTCTCTTTCCAAATGCAGCAATGAAGTTTTGTCAGATTGGATACTATTACTTTGATTATGAATTTGAGTTGCATCTCAAAGGATCTTTTTTATAAAAAATTAAAATACTTTTTATGTATATATTTAGGGTCTTCATGTTACTTTCTTGCATTGGCCAAAGATCACTCAGCAATACTGGTGTCTTAGAAAGTTTGCTGAATCTGTTGGATAACCTGTTGTCCCCTCTTCAACCTCAGCTACCCACCCACAGATGCACAGAAGGTAATATAGATTTATGTAGTTTTCATGAAATATATTCCCTCACCAACTTTGGTATTTAAAACACTATCTCTGACTGCTACTTTGATTATTTTTGCAGGTCAGGTGAAAGTTTAATTGATGCAATGGGTTGTGCTTTGCCTGCAGTGTGGGGAGAAAAAAAGAGAGAGAGAATGATCTATTCTACTCGCTGGCTAATTTTTTGGTGTATTTTGATTAGGGTTTAAAATACCTTTAGAGGATTTTGTGGTAATGACATGTGACAGAAGTAAATGATTCATTTTTGGTCTGACATTCAATGCTTTGGTTTTGTTTTGTTGCATTTTGGTTTAAATAGCCATTCAGGGGTGCACAGTGCCATAGCTTGGATTAAGCGGCCTGTGCTTCAGTCTGATCACAGAAAAGGGGATTGGCTATTCTGCCCCACCTCCTGCAGCTACATTGATTGCTCTTCTAGGAGGTCCCCTAAATGTGAGGATTGAGGGGAGTACAAGGTGCTGCAGCACAAAGTGTGTCTGGAAAACCCTTGTGCATGGACGATCACTAGGCCCTGGTCCTAAGGTCAAAATACTCATTCTGGATATAAGAATGCTTTCCCTAACCTGTTTGAATGTGCACCTTTTCTACATACTTCAAGGCTTACAATGCATAGGGAAACATAAACTGTTGTTGAATTGGCTGTAGAAACATCCTTTACTCTGTTTCCATAGGGGCATAGGAAACTGCCTTATAGTGATTCTGCCTCAGTCCTGTTGACATACTGGCAACAGCTCACCAGGCGACAGACAGGACATTCTAAGCAAGAGCTTTTATAACTTTTCATGGTGACACACTTTTTAGACATGCATCATTTCATGACACAGTAATCCAGTTTTACTAGCCAGAGGTTAAACTAATCCCTTTCCAGTCCCAGGAGGAGCGCAGGGAGTGTTTGCGCAACACACTACAGCCAACACACTAACATGACTCACGACACACAGTTTGGAAAGCTCTGTTCTAAGCCCTACCTGGAAATGTTGTGGTTTCAACCTGGAACCTTCTGTATGCAAAGCAGATGATCTACTAATGAGCCATGCCCCTTCCCATCACTCTTTTTCTTAGCTGAAGTGTTTTTTATTGAATCACTTAATCAAATTGTCTTATTTTAAAGGTGTTCTAGACATTCCTATGATTAGCTGGGTTGTAATGCTGGTATCCAGACTCTTAGACTACGTGGCAACTGTGGAAGATGAAGCAGCTACAGCTAAGAAGCCTTTGAATGGAAAAGAGAGAGACAGATTCTTGACAGGTGCAATATATATATACTTAATATGGCAAAGCTTGCTTGTAATTTTTATTTGAGATTAGATAACTTAGTTTAAATGTGCAATTTGTAAAAGGCAGAGTGTTGTAAAATGTCCATATGATTACTTTTAAGCAACTTTGAAAATGGGAATAAACAATACTGGATACATGCAGGGAGAATCTCCATAGGGCATAATGGAGCCTTTACCACCACCTTTCTTGGCAGCTGTTTGTAATGCACAAGGCAATCTGACAGTGCTTTGCATTCACCTACCATTTTCTGCAGTGGAGGATGGAATCACTCATTCCACTAGGCAGGATTATGTAAATGAGGTGTACTTACTGTGTCTCACCACATGGAGGATGACCCCATTCAGTTCCTTCCTGCCTGTTTACTTGTGCAAGTGGTGGTCAACTTTAAACTAGAAGTAGCACAATAATTTTATAAGTGTGCTTTATTGCTACTCCTGGCCTGTGGAGGAGAAAGGCATCCCATCAATCAGACAAGAAAATCCTGGGATGAGTCCTTTATTTTTTTAGGATAATTCTGAGCCCCAGAAAAAGACTCTTCAACAAAGGAATTCTTCTACCGCAAGGACCTCTGGCTGCGTAACAGAGCTTGCCTTCCCTCTCCTCTCCCTGTGTACCTCCTGTGCCCCCTAAATGTGTTCTGGGGTTTCCCCCAACCTTCCAGAGCAGATTTGCAGAGGGTGCATGGAGAGAGAAGAGGGAGGGAAAGTTCAGTTGCACAAGTGAAATCCCTGCGCTAGCAGAAGTACTTGGTTGGATACCACCCCTAGAAGAGAAATAGAAATAAGAATTCTGAATATGTGCAGGGTGAGTCTCCGTAGGACGTATTGGAGTCCTTACCACCACCTTCCTTGGCAGCCCTTAGCTATACAGAAGCATGAGTGCCAGCTTGGCCCCGCGGCTGTGCATGCCTGGGGCCGTGGGTGACATGCAGAGTGCATGGCCCTGGCACTGAAATTTGTGGGTGCCTGGCCCCTTCATGGGGAATTTTCTGGGTGCTAGGGCACCCAGGGCCCTACGGAGCTGGCACCTATGTGCACAGGTAACTCTGATAGCACATGCAACCATTTGTTCCAGTGGGAATGTCACCTGCATATGTAGATCTCATGACCCTTTGGTTGGAAGACTGTTTGGTTGGAAGAAATTACTGTGTGCTTTGTGGTGTACCTGTCTGAGGATCAGCAGTTGAAGGCTCCATTATGCACTCTGGAAATCTATCCTATGGGGGTTCATCATGCTGCGGGTGGGGGGCTTTGGATAAGGTCTGTTGTCTATGTAGATTAATCTTAACACTTTGTTCTTTGTTTTATGTGCATAATATATAATAAATCTCATGTTGTTAAAAGAACCTGAACATTACAGGTTATCTTTGCTGTGCTAGACATGCATAATGGGTGTTTAGTTTGTATGTGGCAAAAATCTAGCTTTTTCTGTCAACTGTTAAGTAACATACTCTTTTCTTGTAGGCAATCAGTGGAGCTTCATTAATAACAATCTACACACACAAAGCCTCAATAGGTCTTCAAAAGGCAACAGTAGCTTAGATAGATTATATTCCAGAAAGATCAGAAAGCAGCTTGTTCATCATAAACAGGTAACTTCTAGTTCATAATAGTGGTTTTGAGATTTCTGTTATGATTGATAACCCTGCTTTGATTTTGAGGTGTGATTTCCTGATTTTTGTACACCTTGGGGTAGTGAGCAAACAAATAGCCGGAGATCACTGAGTCAAAGGGACAAGTTGGAGGAAATTCCAGGTGCCTGGCTTTCCCACAGCAACCATGAACCTATATGAAAGTTATGCAAGTGTGGCAAATATTGACAATACAATAATTGCAGACAAGGGACCTGAGGAGATCCTATGTGTGCTCTGCAGGGTGGAGTAGATTTCCACCACCTGGGGAGAACAGGAGCTCACATGAGTCTGAAACTTTGGTGGGAGGAATGTGGCAAAAACGTTTAGAAACCACTGGTTTACATATGGCAATTATTTAACTATTCCCTGTCCAGCCATCTAAAATTCTAGGCCTTGAGGACAGGTATATGGCAATTACTCACTGCTTTTCACAGTCAGTGAAGGCTCACCAGTTTCTGTAGCTTTAAAGCTGCTGTTTGAACTGGTTTTATAGTTCAGTTCTGTTGGCAGTCTGTTAAAGTTTTGGAAATATAAAAACTAAAAATTAAAAACTTTAACTTGACCATCATATGAAAGTGCATATCTATCTTGCATCTTATTGCTTACATTTTCATATTACGTCTGTTAACATTTTCTTTTAGCAACTTAACTTACTAAAAGCAAAACAGAAGGCTTTGGTGGAACAGATGGAAAAAGAGAAAATACAAAGCAACAAAGGATCATCCTATAAACTTTTAGTAGAACAGGCAAAACTAAAACAGGCCACGTCAAAGGTATGATGTTCTGCAATTATACTTATTGTCTTGTGCAGAAAGAACTGTTTCTGCAAATTCAAATATGTTCTAGGTTCATTTTTTACAAAAATCATTCCATTATGCCTCTTAAGGCCCAATCTGCTTGCTAATTCAATCACCTGATGTATATCTGGTTTTGGAACTGCTCCTCATTTAATTCTTACATAGGCACCTGTTAATTCCTCATGATAAAAACTATTTTGGAGACTTACGTAGTATGGTGTTGGTCTATGATAAATAATCTGCAGCACTACTTATGAATCTGCTTATAGAATAAGGCAAAGATTAGATGCATTTAAATGTTACATTTTTAATTATTTGTTAATTTTATAAACGTCCCTTCATCATAAGATTTCAGGGCAGTTCAGAGAATAAAATAGAGGATAACACCAAGTAGAGAAAACAAAGCAATAAAACAATAACCTCCCCTTTCCACAGACACATTTAAAAGGCTGTAGAATATTAATCAGACAAAGATTATTTCAAACGTTATATTAAAACCCAGTGTGTTGTGGCCCAGCATGGGTTTGGCTTTGCATATCTCAAACAGCAGGCCCCTCCCTTCCTAGTTCGCATAGCAAACTGCTTTTGAAACCGAGGGGGACTTTCAAAAGCAGTTGTGATACGGCATAGAAGTATGCTGTTCAAAGGAATACATTCACAATGTCAGGAGGTGCAGCTTTTAATCTCTTGGATGTGCCTAAATTAGCAGCTTCAGTATCACCTAGGAAATAATAAGAACTCTGTAGTAAGTAATTCTGTAAATTTACGAGTAGCTCCTACGAACCATATATTAACAAAAAAATTCTGCAAATCTCCCTGTTGCTGCTGACATTTTACTGAGAATATAGGAAAAGTTTGATATTGCTCTATTGGATTCTTCCACATGAAGTAGGTAGTTCAGTTATAACTTAGTCTCCTAAAGCATTATGCAAGCTGCAGACTTCATGGATTTCTGCTGTTTCCATGCACTGTATGTTCTTTAGATCGAGGGTATACTTTTATTTTGCTAATGCGGTGTTTGTGGAAGATGATGAATTGAAGGATTATTTCTATCTTCTTATGAGTTGGGGAGTGTGCTTTGAAGTATTGGCAGATACTTTGTAGAAACTTAACACAGGAGGAGAAAACTGCCAAGAGTTGCCATTACAATGCCAAGGAGGCCCTAAATACCTGGAGAAGCTAGCTTCCCTATTTTAGACACTTCTAGTTTGGCAGCTATGAGAGACTGGATCTGCCCTACATGTTGAAACAAGATGAAGCAGAAAGGTGAATATCCATCTCTACGGTATATACCAGCAATGTCCAACCGGTTGACTGTGATTGACAGGTAGATCTGCAGGGTTCTCCAGGTCGATCGCGGTAGTTAAAAAAGAGATTGCCTGGTTGCTCCTGAGCGATCATGATGCACCCCGCCCCCAGCGCTATGTCCCATTGGTGGTGCTGTTAAAGATTCCCCCCCCCTTCGTCTGCAGCAGAGTGGGGGAAGAAGGGAGGGGTGGTCTCTCCCACCAAGAAAAGCTCAACAACTCTGGCCTCTCCCCCTAAAAAAGGCCAACAACTATGGGCAATGACAATGGGTAGATCACTGCCACTTTTATTATACTGGGAGTAGATTGCAGTCTCTATAGAGTTGGACATGCCTGGTATATACTGTCAGGTTAACATAATAGGCATATTGGGCAGTATGTCTAGATTAAAAAGTAAGACCTGATCCTTTTGAAAGAATTGGAGGGTGATACCACTTTATGCGTAAGTTGTAGTGAAGGTGAACCAGCACACTCATAGGGCTGTATCCAGCAGTGTCACTCAGCTGCTGGTAAAGACTCTGTCAGCAGACCATGGAGGGAGTCAACCCTCCACCTTACAGCCACCTAACACCCTTTAAATACTCAGGAGGATTGGAGGGCTCCCCAGAGAAGGTTTAGATGGGGTGCAGAGGGGCTGCAGGGGATAAAGAGAATAGTTGAAAATTGCTTCCACTCTGGTTACGCTAAGAGAAGTTTTAGTATCTGACACACTATTGGATGACTGACACCTTTGGATGCAACCCCTTTTCTGGATATTTTGACATGTTGTTGTTGTATTAACCAGGAAACATGGCCTAGTTAGGACATCAACTAATAGAGAAAGTATTCTTCCTATTTCAGCCAGTGAAGGATAATGTGGTAAACACATACCAGGGGAACTAACCCTTGACCCTCCATATGCTGTTAGATAACAGCTCCCATGATTCCTAAACCTCTGGCATGCTGGTCATTGCTGATTAGATATAGCAATGGATGGAGGCCTATAGGTTATTCAACTTATGGTAAATGTCTTGAATTGTGCTCATATTGATCCAGAGCAGATCTCAACGTATAGTTAGCAGAGTAAAAACTTAAACACGTTGCAGGATTCCCAAAAAAATAGACTAGGGGCAATTAGCTTCATCCAGCAGAGTTTAACTACTGAAGACAAATGAGCTTAATAGTCACAAATCCAGTACATCTTCAGGATCGGCACAATCCATAAGAAATCAGTTGCAGCAGACTTAACTTAAACTTACAATAAGTTAAAACCTTAACACCTAAGCATGTACAGAACACCACACCAGAAGGAAAGAGAGACAGAAAGTAAAACTCAGGCTTCTTCTGGCCTGTTCTTATATTCAGCATGAACTTGAGTGAAAGAGATAACAGAACCAGGAATAACGCAAACATCAGGAACCTTCTGTCTGTTTGTAGGCCAGAATAGAAGCTTGCTTGATAGCTTTAAACTTCCAGCTTTTACCAGCTTGTAACGCACAGAGAAGCTTCCAGAACCCTCTTGAATCAATTAGAATAGGAAAGATCTCTACACATCAGATCAATACCTTCTACACCAAAAAATGCAAACTGACAGTGAAGAAATTGGGACATAACAAGCAAACACGATGACTTGACAAGAGGATAGATAAGAAAGTCTAAGCAGAGCATTTGAAAAAGAATTACTTTTAAGGTACCACCTCAATGATACCTCACTCAACAAAAGTCTGTTTTCAATCTGGTGCAGGACAAGTGTTGGCAGTGTGAGGAATCACATATCTATTCTAATGGCACTTGGGAAAGAAAGTTCTGGCATTTTAATCTTTAACATATTTAGGGATATGTGATCCTGTAGCTTCCTTTTTCAAGTTCTCCTCAACTACTTAAATGGATAGATTGGAGAATACAGATATAGGAATGGCTACTGATTGCTTGATGGCCGGTTGAATCACAATGGAAAATATGATCAGCCTGTTAATGTTATGGAATATGAGTTATAGTGTTCATTTCTAAACTGAAATGACTATATGCAGGTATGAGAAGGTAGATCCATGAAAATTACCTTGTAGAATAACGATCACTTTATTTCCTTTTGACAAAAGTTTGAAGATAGGGCCTTCTTCACCCTTAATGATAATAATAATAAAACATTACTTATAATTTATTATTTGAAGTACTATAATAGTGAAATTAGAGATTTTGTATTCCTAAAGGTTTATTATTATACTTGAAATTGTTAAATAACGGACTGGATTCAGACTTGCCACCAATGGAACTGGATGCTTCTTTAGGTAGAAGTGGATAGAAGCAATCTTCAGTGATTTTTTTGTTGGGGGGGGAACATCCCAAGCTGCCCAGTGGTGTGTGTTGCAGGGTCTTCTGGAACAAAATGTGAGTGATGCCTGCAGCTGTAGGGAAAGGTCAAAATCTCCTTCCCCCTCTTCTCCATTGGGAGTCTCCTCCTATACTGAAGTTTCTTCTGTGAACAGAAGGGGCCCTTCCATTCATGGAGCTAACAGTCTGGATTCAACTCGTTATGTATTGTTTCATGTTAACATGTTAACTTCTGTTTAATAAAAAAAATAGTTGTAAAATTGCAAATGCATTCTGTGCTTTTGACTCACACAGCACTTTAAGGATCTGATTCGTTTACGTCGGACCGCAGAGTGGCCTCGTTCTACATTAGACACCGAAGTATCAACTGCAAAAGAAACTCCAGAAATTGAACCCCTTCCATTTACGTTGGCACATGAGCGCTGTATTTCAGTAGTGCAAAAGTTGGCACTTTTCCTTTTGTCGATGGATTTTACTTGTCATGCAGATCTACTGCTGTTTGTGTGTAAGGTATGCAGTATATTACATGATTATCTTGTGTGGTTAGGGGAAGACCAGTACAGGTGGTGATCATTTTAGGCGCGTCCAATTGATGCTCACATCAATGTGCAGAAGAAGGCAGAATGGAGGTGGGGACAGGATGGGGCACACCTATACAGTATGCTCTGCCGACGCATGTGGGAGCCAGGAATGGAACTCCCATGTGAAATGGTTTTCACCTGTATATCAAATCCTGAAGCCTTCATTTCAGCAAGCTGCACTTTTTATATTTACCTGATGATTTTCAAGAACCAGTGTAATGGATATATGTTGGGAGACTTGGGTTCTTGTCCCCTTCTTGTCTTGGCCATAAAGTTTATCATCTCCCAGCCTAATCTCCATTGCAGAGTTACTGTGGAGATAACATTAGCTAACATTTACTATCATGAGCCCCTTAGAACAAAAGGAAAATAATTTGATGGACAAACTAAGGTTTTAAAAACTAAACTTGGTATCCTAGTCCTACACATTTTGTTGCAATTGCATGATCTTCCAAAGAAAAATCTCATGATGTAAAATAATAGGTTGGTATCCAGAGCTGCGTGAGTGGATGTCTGGTTGCACAACTCCACTGTGCATGCCCCCTGTGCATGCCCCACATCTGCTCTGGAGGGTCCCCCAGCCCTTCAGAAAAGAGTTTAGGGTATATGGGAGCCTGCAGAGGAAGCGACTGTTGGTCTTGCCTGAAGGGAATTTCTCCTTGGATGGGAGTTGGTGTTTTCCCACTTCATGTAAAAGCCAGGAAAGCATCTCTCGTTGACATCAGACAGGCAACATATAGAACAAAAGAAACCAGGCCACAACACCTGCTTACTTACCTTTAACAGAAAGAGTAACTCATGAAGAATCCTTCTTTGTACTACCTGAACAATCTTACTGCATCAGAGCAGCCCAGAGCCTTGTAAGGCAGCTTCCTATGTTCCTATCTGCTCTGGACAAAGGTGGGGAACTAACTGAAGCTTGAGGAAGAGGAGAGCAACCTACTTCCAAAAGTCCTCTGTGTTTTTAGCCTTCAAACACTAGGTGTTTGTTCTGTGAACCGCCCTGAGACTTCTGGGTATAGGGTGGAATAATAATAATAATAATAATAATAATAATAATAATAATAATAATAATAATGGGAGCTATTTCCTAGTTGATAGCATTTAGTCATCCGAGGGAGGGAGGGAGGGAGGGAGGGAGGGAGGGTCTCCTTTTGTCATGGAAATCTGTTTCCCTTGTGGGTGGGCACAATTAGGTATTGCCCATTGCCTGCACATGTTTTATATGACAGAAGGAAGATATCTGGGAGATGCAAGTATTTTTCACCCTTGAGTCAAACATGGTGAATCTTCAACTAAGTGTGTGTCATTGCTCCTTTTCCTGATAATGTCCGTGCAAAAACAAACACTTCATTTTTCTCTCTGCACTCATGCTGAAAGGAAAAACAATGGGTTATATCAGATTGTGGCTTTGCCTTAGTGGAAAGACTTTCATTCATGCAAGTCTTAGTCATAGAATCATAAAATTGTAGAGTTGGAAGGGACCACAAGGGTCAACTAGTGCAGTGTTTCTCAACCTTTTTTGGGCCACGGCACACTTGTTCTATGAAAAAAAATCCCGCGGCACACCAACTCTGTGCCACCCTATATTTAGTTTAGTTTGGAGGGGAGACGCGTAAAGCATGCCACTGAAGAACTGCGCGGTAGCCAGGCGGACCCACCAGGCGCAGAGCCTGCGGAGCGAGCGGGGACACGTCATAAGCAGCCTGGGGGTGGCTCGCCTCAGGCCGCCCGGCCCAAAACCGGGCCTACAAGCCTGGTCCGCCGCCCGCCTGCCTACCCGCCCTCGCTCGCTCACTCCTCCCGGCCTAGCCACCCGCCGGCCTCCTCCTTCGCAAGCGGTACCTGCTGCTCAGGCGGGTGTCGCCGCCTCCGCTGCCGCGCCGCTCGGCCTCCCGTCAGAAAGGCGACATCTCTCTCCCTCTGTCGCCCCCGCCGCAGCGGTTGTGGAAGGCCGGCGAACGTGCGCACCTCCTCTGGCGGGCTCTCTGCGCCGGGCCTGCTCAGTCGCTGGTTGCCGCGCGCGCTCTCGCTCGGTGTCTGTCTGCGCAGCAGCAGCAGCCTCTCCATCGTCGTCCTCTTCCTCCCCCCCACCCGCAATCACTCACCGGCAGGCTGGAAGCGAGCGGGGGGGTGTGGGAGGAGGGAGGGGGAAGGCTGACCTCTCGCGAGAACAAATCACAGCCATCGCGGGAATTTTCAAATTCTTGAGCTCTTGCTGTTGTTTCTTTTAAATTACGGCACGCACAGACCCCAGGCGGGCAGACGATAAGGGCGATTTACATTGTCCTTTCCGGCGGGTCAGCAACATGACAATGCAAATCGCCCTTCTCGTCGCGGCACAGCAGCCAGTGTCTCGCGGCACAGTAGTGTGCCGCGGAACACCGGTTGAGAAACGCTGGCATAGATTTCCACACAGCTCCAGCGAGAGAGTCCCTTTGAGTTATACTAGGCCGTATACCTGAGGCTCAATCCATTATTGTCATTCAAGTCTTGCTTTGGTAGAAATGTTATACCCCATAGCTGCCCTTGGCTCCCTTCAGAGAGGAAAAGTGGGTTATAAATTTGACATAATAAATAAATGGTTGTAAGCAAACATTTATGGGTAGAATTATGCATGTAACCTTTCATTTCTGAAATTCCATTCCAGGTTCTTGCTAGAATTGCCAATGCTACAAGACCTACAATTCATTTGTGTGAAATTGTGAACGAAGCTCAGCTGGAAAGGCTACTGTTGCTTCTGGTTGGGACAGACTTTAACAGAGGTGATATCTCTTGGGGAGGAGCATGGGCTCAGTATTCTCTGACGTGTATGCTGCAAGACATCCTAGCAGGTTTGTTGAAACTCTAGATACTTATCAAGCCTAATGATTAGTAGTAGTGCATACAGTGGGGAGCATGGAAGACGTAATAGCCAACATACTAACTTGGGGTGAATATGAGCCACAACTTTATTGACTAGTTGACTTCCAGCAGTTTGGCAGGACCATCATGTAGTAGCATCCAGCTGCCTCAGTAAATGGCAACTAGTCTGTCTGCTGTAGAAAGCAATTGGGGGGGGGGGAGATAGTGTCAGACAATTCTGAGGCCCAAAGATGGTTTGGAGAAGGGTGATCTGTGGCTCCAGCTGTGAGATTTTCTAGGCCTTCCACCCTCCACACCAGCACTGAGAAATAAGACGCCTGCTTGACCATGTGGTCTGATCTTGTTGGAGTTGTCTTGCATAGACAGAATTATTGAGGTATGTACGTTTTCTTGCAAATTTTCTGGATGGTTAGATTGGGCATAAAAGCAAATGCAACTTGTATGGTCAGTTTTGAGTGCTATTATGCTGTCTGATGTATGTTGAAATGATAACCTTCTTAGTTCAGAACATGGAATTGAATAATGCTAGTATTCAAGCAATATGCACTAGTTTGTTTTTCTTTGAACACTTCAGTAAATTAATTGTTTTCTGATATATTCAGGAGAATTGTTGGCTCCTATAGCTGCTGAAGCCATGGAGGAAGCTGCAATGGGAGAAGAGGCAGGGGCTTCAGCTGCAGACTCGGATGATGCTCTTCAGCAGTCTGCAGTTCAGTTAGTAGAAACTATTGATGAGCCTTTGACACATGACATCACAGGTAAATATATAGTTTGCAGAGGGGTAACGAGCCTTTTCCAAACTGTTGCTTCAGTTTTGCCATCTAACCAATAGCTTTACCACCATTTCAGAAGCAGTTTTAAAAAATCAGAATTTTAAAAAAGGGTATCAAATAACTAAACTGGTTCTATCAGTAATAGTGTTTGTGTGTGTGTTTTTAGTTAAAACAGTGTTTGCAGTGATTGAAATAAAGATGAAAAGCATTGGCTTAGATCTTATAAATAAACTTAAGGAGGTTCCTGGAAGTAAAGTTTTCTGACTCACATGCATCCCCAGAAAGCCTCTCCAGAGTGTCAGGTGACTCTCCTAGACTTTATGGGAATATGTGCAGAGGGTGGTAGACTCACCCAAATTCTCCCTTTCCCCCATCAGCCTCCTGTGTCCCTTCTCAATTGTTCAGGAAGGCATGCCAATGTCCCAAGCGGGGCATCATTATCTGTAACTTAAATTAACAAAGTTATTCATTGTGAGGCAGATGTGTTACAGATGCCTGATGCTCTGTGTATTGGAATCTTGCTGTGTTTTAAATAGCAGGTCCAAAAAATGCCCTTTTACTAGTCTGGTTCCAGCGTTAGAACTGAGATATGAAAGCTAGGAGCTAAATGGCACCTTAAACCTAGGTTATGGGTGCAGCAACGGAATGTCTACGCATGCTTTTTTTATAATGAGAATACAAAGCTAAAAATGACCTTCAGCTAAAATATTATGTTCATTTTTCACATGGTCTAGTCCTTCCCCTGCCCACTCCCCTAATATTCTTAACAGGGTCTCTTTTCCAGTCTTCAGAACGTACAGTAGCTGGAAGTGGGGAGGCAGAAAAAGGTCTTCCTTTCCTTCCACTCTGCAGTTTTAAACTGAAATCTTAGGCACAGTACTGCACCCAGAGCTCAGAAACTGCTCGCACTAATGAAATTCCCTGCAAGATTCGCCTAGAACAATGGGAGTTTCAAACATTGTCTGGTTCTTTAATATTTGATAACTTGACCCTGCCCATGGCAGGTGCAGTGGTTCACCAGATCTCTAGAGTGAATAAGTTCAGAGTTTATGACCCTTGATAAAACAAAGGTTGCGGGGGGCGGGGTTGGTGCACTAGATATAGTGACAGAGGATGGGTAGAAAACTAGAGCCTGTTAAACCTTACAGAAATCATTCATGTGAGTTCTGGGCTAGGTAGACTGGTTGACCCTTAAGTTACACAGCCTTTTTCCAGTCTTGTCTGTTATGAACCTTTACAGAACATGGTGGTATTAAGCTCTTTGAATCACCTAAAGGTACTCCACCTCTGTCATCTTTGGAAAAAGATAAAGACATTGATCTTGAGTTACTACAAGACCTGATGGAAGTCGATATTGATCCTTTAGATATTGACTTAGAAAAAGATCCCCTTGCAGCGAAAGTCTTCAAGGTATGGCATGCATGAGTTTTCAAAAAAGCTTATATCTTTAACACAGTGCAACTTTTTCCAAAGTAATCTCCTTAGTCTTTTATGTGTGATACAGAATGAACTGCCAGTGAAAGAGAAAGTCTCAAGATGCTGATGAATTTTTATTAAATGGCCATGGTGTTTCCGCCAAAAGGCTGTCTTTCGGAGCTTCATCCACTTTCAGAGATTCCTGGAAAATACCTCCTTCAATGCTCAAATGCATTGGGCTGTTAATAAAAATTCATCAGCATTTGGAAAAATAGTCTCTCATCATGATGTATTTGGATGCTTTCGCTTCCTCCTCCTCCTCCTCCTCCTCCTCCTCCTCCTCCTCCTCCTCCTCCTCCTCCTCCTCCTCCTCCTCTTCTTCTTCTTCTTCTTCCTCTTCTTCACTGTGACTTAATTTGAAAACACTTTAGAGGATACTACTGTCATTTGCTTCTCTGCAGTGCCTAGCAAAACATGTTGCTATTCCAATTTATTATAACTTCTAAAGTACCATTTATAATCCTACTTCAAAATGTATCAGTAGAAAAAAGTAAAGTTTTTAAAAATAGAAATATTTAAATATCTAAATAATAAATTTGTATCTCATTTTATTTTATAAAGCCTATAAGTAGCACGTGGTATGATTACTGGGGTGCTGACTACGGTACATATAATTACAACCCTTACATTGGAGGTGTTGGAATCTCTGTGGCAAAACCACCAGTTACAACAGAGAAGAATGGGTCACAAACTGTGAGCGTATCAGTCTCTCAAGGTAAGCAGTAGCTATAGTCTTACCTTGTGTACTGTTCATTTTGGCTTGTTGGAGGAGCTGTTGTTGCTTTTGCTAATGTGATAGTCACATTATGATTATTTAGATATTTTAATTATGCAATGTTCTATGCCAGACAGTTGAGATATAATTAAAGGCATACAAATGCATGTTCTGGTTATTATATTGTAGCTCCTAAAAGCTATATTTGGCACACCTGTGACATAGTGAAAACTGTAAGGTTCCCCAGTTTCCAGAAGCCTTGTGGATTATTGAGGAAAGGGGGTGGTTCAAATGCTGGACAAATGGAGCTAGACATGTGGTTCTCTGTATTGTGGCTACAATGTAAAAACCCGGTTGTGTTCAGTAAAAAGGCCCATTCAGTTGGTGTTGGTTCCAAAAATTATTGAACTGAAACTTGCTCCCGAAAATAACAGTTGTAGGTTGAGGGCAGACATCTGACTTTGTTGACCAAAGTCTCTGGATTTACTTAAAATCTGCTTTTATTTATCTGCATTGTGTGTCCTACTTTTTTCATACACCATATAGCTCATACACCATCTACCAACAGATACCGTCAGTACCATAGGCCTAAGCATTTTATGATGATCTGTTAACATTTGATAAAATGTTTACTGTTTAGATGTGTAATAGTTCACAAATTTGTAATTTAAATGCTGACATTATGCTGCTTTCCAAAGCTTTAGATGCACGCTTAGAGGTTGGACTTGAACAGCAAGCAGAACTGATGTTGAAAATGATGTCCACCCTGGAAGCTGATTCCATTCTGCAGGCCTTAACCAACACATCTCCTACATGTAAATTTGCACAGTTAAAAATAAACATCTCTGATCGTTGCTGTAATCTTTTCTCGCTAACCAACATGCTAAATGCTCAGTTATCTGGTAGCTAGCTAGAATGCAAAGTATTTTAACTACCCTTACTAGCTGAGGACGCATGCACAACATGTATTTAGGCACCAGGGGAAAACTCTCCTCTATAACCAGGCCTGTGCCCTTTAACTATGTGATTTTTCAGAAGTGAGTGGAATTAATTAATTAATTAGTTGCATACACACCCTCACACCTTAAAGAAGGCAAAGACCAAAATAGTTATTTGCATGAACTGTACTTGTGAAAGCTGCTTCTGCTTGATTTTCTTTGATTCTGCCTTCCATTGCAGCCAATGTGCCACATGCCAGGCCATTTTTGAGAATCACCTGACCCTTAGTAGTGGGTCAGGGGGCTGTGGTAGTGAGGCTGGGGTGGGAAAGCCCTATTGTGCAAGTGGCCTTCTGTTTGCACAGCTGTTGTGTAACCCAAAGTATCTTCATGTGCTGTCCTTTTAAAGATCCTATTACTGTGTTCAATTTGTATTCTGGGGAATTGTTTTGTATATTGTGAAAGAGTAATTAGTGTGTTTGGTGACAAAGATCAATATGCAGTTTCTCTTTTTCAATTAAAAATAACTTACCTTGGTGTCTGTTTTTTGCTTTTAGTAACTCAGTCTCCAAGTGGAACAGATGATTCATTGTTACAGGGGCTGCATGCATCAAATCAGAACAACCAGTTTATTATCCAGCTGTCCTCCATACCAATGTTAAGTGCATGCTTCAACAAACTCTTCTCTATGCTACAAGTCCATCATGTTCAGGTATGTAATTGTTCGTAGAGAGTTTTTCTGTGTTGGCCTGTGAGAATGATATACATGCATTAATGGGGGCAATACCATTAGTAAGCCAAATTCTTCTCTGCTAGTGTTACGCCTTTAGGGCGGTAGGTCTGATCACATGTTGGTTTAACTTACACAAATAAAAATGGCCTCAGGTGTATTTCCAGACTGTCATAGTTAGGCGGTCTTGCTCTTTGGTATACCTTTTTATAGCTGTACTGTTCCATCTTTGAGCAAGCAATATAGTGCAGAGCTGGCAGGTTTCCTGTTGGGTGAAGAATTGCTCCAGAGCTTAGTTTCCACTGTTGTACTGTGCTGCTAATTATTACAGACATATAAAAATAATTTTTTGAACAGTAACTGTTGCACTTTGAGGACACAATGTTAGAAAAACCTTAGAGAAACTAAGCTTTATCATTTTGGACA
Organism: Zootoca vivipara; assembly: GCF_965207765.1. NCBI lineage: Eukaryota > Metazoa > Chordata > Lepidosauria > Squamata > Lacertidae > Zootoca > Zootoca vivipara. The sequence continues at coordinate 80,246,094 of NC_142586.1, forward strand.
GTGTGCTGACGCCTGTAGTGGCAAACTATAAAAGCAATTTGTGTTTCTATAATACGTGTGCTGCGTCTGCAGATGCTGAGGCAATTTCAGATAGGCTTTTTAGTTTAATAGTGCAATGCAGCTTGTTCAGCTGGTGTTTGTATAGGTTTGCTTACAACATCGGAAGAGTGAAACTTGCTAAAGCTGGATTTTTTTATTTATTTAAAAAACAATACTGAGTTTCCCGAAACTGAACTGGTTGTTATAGTTACTGTTACATCAGTGAGATGGCTTTTCTTTATTTGCCATTTGCCAACCATATGCTTGTTGGCTTACTTAAGATCAAAATGACACGGAATGCAGTAAATACACCCTACAATAGTAGTAGTGTGTTACAAGAGAGCAAAGGAGACACATTAATGTTGGAATTCTTAAGGTACCCATTTATTGCACATCCCTGACTTCCGAGTTCCATAACCTTTTCCTAAATATGTTTGGAAAATGACAACTGATTATCCATTATCCTCTAGCTCGAATCCCTTCTACAGTTATGGCTCACATTAAGCCTGAATTCAGGGTCCACTGGGACTAAAGACAACTGCACTGATGTTTTCTTGTATAATGCCAACCGGACACCTGTCATTCCCTTAAATCAAGGTAAGCTGCATCCTGTGTGTGTGTGTGTGTGTGTGTGTGTGTGTGTGTGTATTTGTACATAGTGTAAGACAGCATTTTTACACTATTGGTGTAGTGTTGTACTTGTGGGGTCTGAAGCAGCTTCCCATCACTTGAGCCCCTCTTGTCTTCTAGGCAAGGTGCAAAAAAAAAACCATGGCAACATAATCTTGGCCTCAATATATTCTGCAAAGAAATTGCAAAGTCGAGGCTAGGCAGCTCTCTGCTGTGGAAGAGTTCTGTGGTTAATTTTTGTTCTTGGGTGGGTAAACCTGTGAAATTTCTTATCTGGCCTTGCTCACATCAGTTTAATCTCCTACCTGTGTGCTTATTACGCAAATTGGTCGTTCAGTGCATTCTCCAGCTTGGGAGATCCAGATATTTGCCAGCTTTTGCCTTTCTAAAAAGTGATATTTTCATTCTCCTCTCCCCTATAACTGAAGTTTCCAATAAATTAAAAAAAAACCTTCAACTATCAGTTGTGATATGTTGTGTTTTGAACTGTGTATTTATTACAGCATCAGTAACTAGCTTCCTGACTGTCCTGGCATGGTATCCTAATACCTTACTGAGAACATGGTGCCTTGTACTCCATAGTCTAACCCTCATGACGAACATGCAATTCAACTGTAAGTTCCTCTGGAATGTTGCATTTCTAAAGCCTTTGTTAAAAATACAATTTTGATTTGTTTTATTTTTTAAAAATACTAAATCTTAAAATTGGTTTGATTTAGTTTGAATGTAAGTGATAGACGTCCTAGCACATCTGTTCTAAGCCACTAAAAACTTAACAAGGAGGCTCATTATCAGTCCAGTATAAATAACAGCAAATGTAAAATAAAAGCCTTCATGGGGTTTCATGGGGTGTTTGAGTTAAATATTTAAATACTTAAGGAACCATGTTTTATATTGTGAAAAACTTTGTGGGTTTTTTCCTTGTGCAAAGAAGATAAAGGGATCGTAACATACTTGCTGTTTAAGTGGATGGAGAGGTGCATTTGCTCTGAGATCTTCACTGAGTTACCAATTTAACTCATTTTCTCTGGGTAGCAGATACCAGCCTCAGAAGCTCATACCAAATTGCAAGTCTTAAAGTGTCCACTTTAAGTTCCTTAACGGAATTTCTAGTTTCCTCCTTAATTGCATTTGTTGATCCTCCGGGGACCAGCTTGGCTATATGTGGCTACAGAGCTGCAGCTTCATCTCCTTGGCTGTTGGACCTTTCTTTGGCTCTGAAAGTTGTAGAGGTTGTTTTGCAGGCAGAATCTGTGCCCAGGAGTGAACAGGGAAGTGGTATGCGTCCAGTAGCTTCTTGACAAGAGTCTTTGACTACATGTGTAAGAGCCACTGCCTTCACCAGTACAGCCAAAAGTACACAGCCTTAGCAGTCTTCTAAAAGTAGAAGAACGCAATCCATAGTATCACCCCTTGGGCTCAAAATTAGGGAAGTGCAAATTTATTTAGGTTAACTGTAAATTTATTAACTAGGGGCTACTGCTCCTGTTTGCTTTGGTTACCAACCCACTCAACCCTTGCCAACGCTGCCTACCTTTGTACCATGGCCAGCCCCCTGCCCCAAGCTCCCTTCAGCTCCCACCCCTGCATTGCTTCCTTTAACCCACCCCAATTCTTCCATTCTATCTTACCAACCAAAGCCGCCACCCCATTGCCAATCTCCATCCCCTCACAGTTTGCTCAAAACTCCCCCCTCCTCTCACAGCCCACCCCCAATCCCAAGATCCCTCTGTCACTGCTGCCACTGGTGATGAGGAGGGGCAGAGAGCCTTTCACTGCTCTTGCTCCACGGCCGGAAGAAAGTGTGCATTTTTAAATGCACTTTTCCTTCTGTCAGTAAAGGGCAGACAAAGGGGAGACTGGAAGGGCATGCGAAGGCATGTCTTGGGCACTTACCTGCGCCTCTTCCTCCGTTGACCTACTCCCTTGCACCCTGTCTCCCAAACCAACCAGCAACAGAGGGAGAGCAGGAAGGTTTGCAAAGCCACACTGTACTGATTTACCCCCCTGCCTGCCTCTGGTTACCTCCTCCTTGCTCCCACTTCCTCACTTGGCTGCCTGAGGCATCTGCCTGCGGTTCTGCCGTCATCCTGCAGCTCGTATTAGCGGTCATGCAAACTGCAGCTCAACAGCATTTTTCCTTACAAAAATGAAAATAGGAAAGAGAAATGAAATGAAAATTTATTATGCAAAAGCTCAAAATAAAGGATGAAACAGGAAAGGTTGAAACACTCACAGGTTCAGTAACATGAGTTAGAACGACAACAAAATCTAAACAAGGCATCCCCAAACTGTAGCCTTCTAGATGTTTTGGCCTACAACTCCCATGATCCCTAGCTAACAGGACCAGTGGTCAGGGATGATGGGAATTGTAGTCCAAAACATCTGGAGGGTCGAAGTTTGGGGGTGCCTGATCTAAAGAGTTTTTGGGTAACATTTCCACAGAAACCTTAACTCAACCTTTGCCTGGTGCCATAAGACGATACAGAGCACGGCCTTTTCTGTACTGGATGAAACAGTATAGCTATTTGAGGATTTTACTTTTAAAAAACTTTTTCTTACAGCTGGTCCCAGCAGTGCCATTACATCTCAGGAAAGTACTGCCCAACTGTTGGTGTCAGATTCCAATCTCATTCATGTTTTAGTGAAGTTTCTTTCGGGAACCAACCCTCATGGAACAAATCAACATAGTCCACAGGTATTATTTTTATTTGCTGTAAACAAATATTGGTGGCATTCAGCTCACATAAGGATGGTAAAAAGCTCCTGCCTGAAATAACACTGAATGGTTGAAGACTGATTGCTTCCTGTCAACATTCTCTATTTATCTGTTTCTTAATCATAATGACTGTGTAGCAGCTTTGTCAATAGTATAAAAGTAATTATTGCCTTCCACCATGTACATGTGAATCTTAAGAAGGAGTTAGCACCTCTTTCAGGCCTTTCCTCCAAGACACAGTGGGAAGGGATTTCTCATGTGCTCCACTATCTCATCACATGTTATTAGTGATGTGGAGCATAGAGTGGATGTTCCACTGAAAGTGTGGGATAGCATTGTCGCCAGTCTCGTTTCTGATTGAGCTTGTAAGATTTTTTTATCCAGCCATCAATAATGACAAGGGCTTGGGAACTGTTTCAGAAAATGCCATTCTTCAGAACATAATCAAAATACCTTTTTAAACCTTTCCCTCCCCCTAGGTTGGTCCCACAGCTACTCAAGCTATGCAAGAATTTCTTACTCGTTTACAAGTGCACCTTTCTTCAACATGCCCTCAGATGTTCAGTGAATTTTTATTAAAATTAATACATATTCTTTCAACGGAGAGGTAAACTTTTGATTATTATAAATGCTTTTACTTAAGGTTCAAAGTTGGGTTGGAATTAAAGGTGTGAAGGTCTGGGTACCCCGGTTGTCCCAATTTTTCTAGCCCCCCCCCACACAATTTTTCCAGCGTTTTTCCAGGCCTTCACATCTCTAGTTGAAATCTAAATTTATAAAAAGATATTTTTTTACTGTCTGGTTTTCAGCATTTCACAGAATTGTAGCGTTGGAAGGGACTATGCTCTTCCTTTTTACTTCTTATTACAATAATATCACATCTTGCCTCCAATAAGGTCAACCTTTTGAGGTAGGTTAGGTTGAAAGATGGTAACACGGCTTCATGATTACCCAGCAAGCTTTATGGCTAGTTAGGATTTGGACCCTGCTCTCCCAGTACCTAATCCAACACTCTCAACCACTGTACTATATACTGGCCCTAGAAGGAGAGAGCAGAATGAATTGCATGTGATCAAGAGTTGCACTTGCTATTTTTATCTACGTAAAAATGTACTATTATCATACCTTCTCATCTCGTAATAAAACAATACAACCATAGGAAATGGAAAAGCAAACGGGAAGAGCGGGCAACCATTTGTTACATGGACATTTTCAATGTTTGCAAATTGTTGGTTTCCACGAGTGAATATAATCCTAATTTGAATTTCGTTCCCTTCTAGGGGTGCTTTCCAGGCTGGCCAGGGGCCTCTGGATGCACAAGTGAAGCTTCTGGAATTTACCCTTGAGCAGAATTTTGAAGTTGTCTCAGTGAGCACCATTTCTGCTGTTATTGAATCCATCACATTTCTTGTGCACCATTACATTACGTGTGCTGACAAAGTTATGTCTCGCAGTGGGTCCGACAGTTCAGTGGGTGCTAGAGCATGTTTTGGAGGGCTTTTTGCTAATATCATCCGGCCAGGGGATGCCAAAGCAGTCTGTGGAGAGATGACGAGGGATCAGCTCATGTTCGATTTGCTCAAGCTGGTCAACATCCTAGTGCAGCTGCCACTTTCAAGCAACAGAGAATATAGCGCTCGGGCTCAAATGGCCAGCAGCACTACGGACAGCGTTTCCGATGAAGAAAAGGTTTCAGGTGGAAAAGATAGCAATGGAAACAGTGGCAGTACTCAAGGCTCAACAGCATATGTGGCCGACCTAGTCTTAGCTAATCAGCAGATTATGAGCCAGATTCTTTCTGCTCTGGGCCAGTGTAACAGCAGTGCTATGGCAATGATAATTGGTAGGTATTTTAATAGTGAATGTACTTATTTTTATATCCGGCTTGTTTGCTAAAAAGCTTAAAGCACTTGTCTACAATCAGTTCTTAGACAGTTTCCCTGCTAGAATATTATAGGACCAGATCCTGCTTGTATTTGTAGAGCCTAGTGGCTCTGGGCTTTTAATTTAAAGGCTTTAATTTGATTTGTTTTTAATTTAATTTGCAATATTTTAACACAGCACGGAGTGGCCTATATTAAAATTGTTGTATCCTAAATCAGTATCTGGTACATGAGCACTCACGTGAGGACTTGGGCTCTTAAATCCCAGTGTTAAACTCGCCTCATCAATTTCTCAGTGCATCATCCTTCTGTTAGTTGCTTAATTTTTCTGAATTAAAATTAGTCTCCTAATTGGGGGGGGGGAGATGTAAACCCCAAATATATCTCCAGGTAAGGCCAAAGAACTCCTTTCTTGTTTTCAAAAACACCCAAAGTCTCAACAGAATTACTTGATTTGTTAATACTATGCTGTCAGAGGGTTCTTATTTAAATGATATGCACTTCTTGGGCAACAGATTTTACAGTATATACTGTATTCTATTTGCAATAGTTAAAAAGGCACCCAAGATTAAGTGGGGGCAAAGCTTATCTTCAATGTTTAGCAAGGCTTGTTTTATTACCCTCAAGCTGATAGGAATATATTTAATTGCTCCTAGGTGCAAGTGGTTTACATCTTACAAAACACGAGAATTTTCATGGTGGATTGGATGCCATTTCGGTTGGAGATGGATTGTTTACCATACTTACAACACTCAGTAAAAAAGCCACTACGGTGCAGGTGATGCTTCAGCCAATTCTTACCTACATGGCCTGTGGGTATATGGGGAGACAAGTAAGTGTTCCAAAGATTACTTTGTAATTGCATTGAATGGGCCCAATCCTGTCCCTGCCTAAGGCATTTGGAGACTCTGTATATACAACTGTACAATAGCATATGCAACTTAGAGTGTCATTGCACATGCTCTGAGTGTCAGAAGTTCCAAGTTCAATCCCCAACACCTCTAGGTTGGGCTGGGAGGGAGTCAGTCTAAAATCCTGGAGAGCTGCTTCCAGTCATTGTAGACAATGCTGAGTTAGATGGACCAATGGCCTGAGCAAGGCTGTTGACAACTGAATCCAGGCTCCTGAGCATGCTACTCGTGGAGCCTTTCCCTCCTGTGGCATACAGTGTGTGTTCTTGTGCAGCAGGCTGTGTCAAGACCAACTGTGTTGCCAACTAATAATCCTCCTTCCATGTCCCGAAGAGCACCAGCTTGAGGCCGATTTAGATGGAGACAAATGTGTCTTCTTCATAAATTTTGTGTAGACTCAGGAGGCTGCTACCAGAACAGCTTTGAACATGCTGCAGAATGTATAGTCATACCTCTGTTTAAGTACGCCTCAGTTTGAGTATTTTCAGTTTAAGTACTCCGCGGACGTGTCTGGAACGGATTAATCCACTTTCCATTACTTTCAATGGGAAAGTACGAGAACAGACTTCCGGAACCAATTGTGTTTGTAAACCGAGGTACCACTGTACATTGGCTACAAAGTGAGCAAATGCAATCCTTGGATGTGTGAGTAGTAGTTCTAGTAGAGATAGGGAAGCACTGATAATCCTTTATGCAATGGTGAAATGGGATATTGTATATATATTTTTCGTTGACTTAATTGTTTTACACTGTGCTGCATGAAGCCATTTCAAGCTCTGTGGAGGGAATTCCCTATCTAATCTTCATGCCCCAGAAGAAGCAGAAGAAGACCCACAACTAATAGCAGTTTATTAGTAGTGTGGTGCTGCACTGTAAAAAGTGTTTTTGGATGACTTGCGATCTCTACTGCTCATGTGCATTACTGAACATCATATTAAGAGTGCAAATGATTTTTCTCTAAAACCTGAAACAGATTGATTGGTCTATGACCATTTTAGGCTTTTTGCCTTCTGTGCAACATGTGGCAGGACTAGATTTACCTGAGTAATCTAAAGCCGTTTTGCAAGCGCCTTTTATCTGTTTGTGATGCACTGGAGCCCATATTACATAATTTGATCTGTTGGGAATATGGGTTGATGGATAGCTATTATTCTGCTTTTAATGGCCTGTTTATGGCTAGGTTCTTCTTATGTTAGCTCATGCAAGTTTTAGTATTTTGTTCTGTTTTGAAATGTCTGTTTTAACATTGTTTTTAAATTTCCTTATGATTTCTTTTAAAAAATAATATTTATTTGCTGCACATCTGACACCCCAGAAGTGGTGTAGTAAATAAAAGTAAAACTATCTAAATATTTGGATGACCGATTAGCTTGGTTGATCTGTCAGCTGATAGTGATTTTTTGAATCTCTATTAATCTTTGTGATTAAAAATGGAGAACTCCCTAAATCCTGGATCAACATGCAAGTATTATCTAGTTTTTGGATTTGCTTTTGGTTTCATTAAATAATTTTATTTCATTAGTATATTTTTTTACATGCTTTTTAAAGGTCAATACAGGTATTATTAGATTTCTTTGTTTCACTACTGCTGCAATGCTAGTCAACTAATTGGTTGTAATTTTCTCATCTCATTAGTATATTGATCAGACATTACAACTGAATGTTCCATCATCTATTGCTGAATGTTTGGTTTGAAAAAAGTGGACGGCATGCATTGTTCCCTTTTAGTATGAAGAAATAAACTATAAAAGTCTGATCATTTGGCAGCAATTTCTGTCCAAAAAATCAAAATAGTATAATCATGTATATTTAAAACTATATGATTCTCTGCATTTCCACCAGGGTTCTCTTGCCACTTGCCAGTTGTCTGAGCCATTACTGTGGTTCATCTTAAGAGTGCTGGATACCAGCGACGCACTGAAAGCATTTCATGATATGGGTGAGTCTTTTCCCTGGGAAAATCTGTCTAGAAGAATACTAAGGTTGGGATAAAAACAGCCTTGTGTGTGAGAATCTTCACACTCTCCCCTCCCTCTCTATGGAACTCTACAGAGTAACATATGCTGTTGAAGAGGTTCCCTACCATCAGGAGTTACTTTTAGGGGCGCAGTTCAAGAGGCTGATGTGGGACTTGTGTTGGTCCCAGTATGCATACATGGTTCTATGGATGGCTGTTTGGAACCTGACTTAGGGATTTTACATAGCAATATTTGCCTACAATTGTGTGTGTCAGCAGCTCCTTTTGTGTGTGCACCACAATTTCTTAGTTAAACAGTAGTATGGGTAATTGCGATTGGAATTGAGTTTGAACTCCAGTTGGAGGACCAAATTTGCAGTGATGTCTTGCCTGTTTAAAAAGAAGGGACTTGGGTGTTTGTTGTTGTTTGCTTCATGTCATTTGCTGTAACCTTCATTAACTTTCTGTTTCATCATAGGAGGAGTTCAGCTTATTTGCAATAACATGGTGACAAGTACCAGAGCCATAGTAAACACAGCAAGAAGCATGGTTTCAACTATTATGAAATTTCTAGACTCAGGCCCTAGCAAGGCAACAGATAGTAGTTTGAAAGCAAGAGTGCTAGCTTCTGAACCTGATAATGCAGAAGGAATCCACAACTTTGCACCATTGGGTATGTTATGTGCCATTTTAAGACTGCCATGTTGAAGCCCCCTGAGTTTTTCAGTGACATTGCAGATGCTATAGTAATAACAACCTCCTCTATTTCTGATTCAAGTGTTCATGTGCTCCTGCAAATGTAGCCAAAATAGCACCACCCCCACACAAGGGGCAGCTATCAACAGATAACACTACAAAAAAAACTTTAGACTGAAAACAACCTGGGTCAGGGAAGAACCCAAACAATCCATTGGAATCGTGGGATGTTAGTTAACTAAGAGGGGGGAAAGCTACAATCCAGGCTTTAGGGAGAATGCCCCTTTCCAGCGACTGGCTGGAAAAGCCAGGGGCATAAAGATATAAAAGCATATAGAGAATCATCTCATTTTTTTCTGGATAAGTCATTTATTAGTTCACAATGAAGCTATATAAAAATGTCCCTGTGGGTGCAGAAGTGAGAGCTCTCCTGAGAAATCTCTGGAGAAATCTTAAGATTTTATTGTAGCTGGAATCAGGCACAACAGGGTCCACCCATCCTAGAATAAGAAGAAAAATCCCAAAGCATATCATAGAAGGATAGAGTTGGAAGGTACCCCAAGGGTCATGTAGTTAGCTCCATGCAATGCAAGAATCTCTATTAAAGCATCCGTTATAGATGTTCATCCAACCTCTGCTTAAAAACCTCCCAAGAAAGGAGAGATGAATGAGCACATCCAGTGGAAGACCTGTGCAGGGAATGAGGTGGAGAGGAAAAGGACGGCAGGAAATGGGGCTGCTGGAGGCTTGCTCAGTGGCTATGGAATGCTGGCTGACTGTTGGGGAGAGAAAACCAAGGGGAAGATAACTGAAATGTGATGGGCTGTAGTCCTGAGCAGGATCACTCCACATTGCCGCTTTTTGTTTTAAGTATTTTACTAGTAAATATGATATGCATATGGTTAATCAGTTGTAGAAGGCGGTATATTCTGAATCCCCAGCTGATTCAAATAGTAAAATGTTTTTTAATATATAATAGTGACTGAAATTAAAATTACTTATAAAAAGATTATGTATAATACTAGTTTAACTTGACACTTGTATGTTTGTCATCTCTCATTTTGAAATCATTCACACATTTGTGCCATTCATTTGTTAAAGGTTCAATCACATCAAGCAGTCCTACAGCCCAGCCTGCCGAAGTGTTGCTACAAGCGACTCCACCCCACAGAAGAGCTCGGTCTGCTGCCTGGTCTTACATCTTTTTGCCTGAGGAAGCTTGGTGCGACCTTACAATTCATCTTCCAGCTGCAGTGTTGTTAAAAGAAATACACATTCAGCCTCATCTTGCATCTCTTGCAAGTAAGTATATTTTGAGAACACAATTTATGTTGTAGGATAAAGGGGGCGTTTTTAATTAAATATTTAATTATCAATTATTTCAGTAAATAAGAATGCTGTTCACAAAGGCAATATTCACATGAGCCAAATAGTTCACATCTTGGTTTAATAAATTTGTGTTGTCATATAACTACGGTTTGTGATTTATGGAATCTTGAATTCAATATAGAATTCCTTATTTTTGAAGCTATTTGTCTAGATTTGAGAAAAGGCTAGTTGGCAAATATACCTGATATAGTCTCTTTACTCTCTCTGTCCGATACTGTAACATACTGCTTTTTATAACTTTTAATATCAGTCTGCATCTCAGTCTCCCTTTCCTTTCCCTCCACTAATCAATTATCCAGCGTATCACACAGGCCTTAACTGTTTTGGTACAAAGCTTCATGCTAAGGGGGTACAATGTGCATAAGACCCCAATGAATGAATGCAGCAGTTGCAAAGAAAATGGCAAGTCGCATGTTGTACCAACTAGATGATCTTTTCGATACACCAGTTACCTTTGCAGTCTGGCTAAGACCTGTGCTATAGTTTACTACAGAATGCTTGTGCCTTGTAGAAATGTTTTACTTAATGGGTGACTTGCTATCATTTGTTAAGCAGGATTGTTAAATGACATAAGAAAAGCCTTCCTGCATCAGACCAAAGGGCTGTCTCACCCAGCATCCTGCTTCCCACAGTGGGCAGCCAGATGCCCATGTAATGCCTGCAAGCAGGACTTGAGCACAGTTGCATTCCGCCACTGTTGCTTGGCACGGGTATTCAGAGACATAGTTCCTCTGAACCTGGAGGTAGCATATAGCAAACTAGACACTTAACCCTTGATGCACAAATCTGTGGACTGAGGATAAGGTTAAAAAGGTAAAGGGACCCCTGACCATTAGTTCCAGTCGTGACCGACTCTGGGGTTGCGGCGCTCATCTCGCGTTATCGGCCGAGGGAGCCGGCGTACAGCTGGTGGCCAGCATGACAAAGCCGCTTCTGCCAAACCAGAGCAGCGCATGGAAACACCGTTTATACCTTCCCACTGTAGCGGTACCTATTTATCTTCTTGCACTTTGACATGCTTTCGAACTGCTAGCTTTACTAGATAACATTGGAACATAGTCCTTTTGGTCTTCTTAGTCTTGGTGGTAGCTTTCCTGATCTGCAGTATACATTCTAGCTGAGCATCTGTTGATTGTAGTTTTGAAGAATCCTCAAGCTTTCTGGAGAGATTTGATTGATTGATTGATTGATTGATTGAACTTCTTTGTTTTTCCTTTCCTCATTTTCACTAGCCCACTTCTTTTTAGGACTTTTTTTATTTTAACGTTGGACTCCCTTGACAATTGCCCACTTAAACATTTGTTGAATTTAGAACCATCGTCCCTGTTTCCAATCAGTTCAACACTTAGGTTCACTTATGCTTGTGGAGATGATCTCAAAATCGGTATTCTTGCTCCACCTAGTGGTAACAGGCAAAATTACAGCCTGGTACCACAAGGTGGAGCAAGAATGCCCATTTTGTTTTTATTTTTTAAATAAAGAATGCCCATTTTAAAACAATCTCTTACATGCATTAAGAAATCTATTTTACAGGTAAGAATCAAATGGTCTTTTTTGCACCAGGTCCTGGATGCCACTTCTTCTTAAGTCCAGGGTTGCCTCTCTTCTGGTTATTTGACCAACTATTTAGGTAGTGCTAGTGTGTGCAGCTTACAATGTTTTATGTGTTGGATAATTTTAACATTTTAACATTTTAAAGTAATGAACTTGATGCCTTCAAGTTTATAACACAAATCTAAGTAACTGTATGGTTTGCCTGCCTGTCTCTACAGCATGTCCTTCGTCAGTATCTGTTGAAATTAGTGCAGATGGGGTGAACATGTTACCTTTGTCTACGCCTGTTATCACAAGTGGTCTTACATACATAAAAATACAGCTTGTAAAAGCTGAAGTTGCCTCCGCCGTTTGTCTTCGCCTTCACCGCCCACGAGATGCTAGCACGTTAGGACTATCTCAGATTAAATTACTTGGGCTCACTGCCTTTGGTAACACTTCATCTGCAACCGTCAACAATCCATTCCTTCCTTCTGAAGACCAGGTATCCAAAACAAGGTATGTATAATAACAACAACTTGTTTGTACCCTACATATATAAAAACATAATCAAACATTAAACCTTTAAAAAGATTCCCTATACAGGGCTGCCTTCAGATGTTTCCTAAATGTTATATAATTATTCATCTCTTTAACATCTGATGCGAGGGCATTCCACAGGGTAGGTGCCACTACCAAGAAGGCCCTCTGTATGGTCAGTATCCTTGCGTTTCCTCCATTATCCACCAGGTTATGAGATGTCAGCAATGTTGTAGGCCAGAAACACATAGAAGCTACTTTCAGCTGCTTTGCAACTCCATAGGTATCACTTGTGTTTTTCTTCGTTGCATTAAAACACCAACCTCAGCAAAATAATTTATGTATGCAATATCTATGCATATATATATATATATATATATATATATATATATATATATATATATATGCTTAAAATCATTTTTCTATTCAAAAAGCAAAGCCTATGCCCAGCAAGTCCTAAGAGGGAAACTGCATATGCATGGGAAATGCAACAGGAAGCCTCAAGACAGTGGCACAGAATACAAGGCCTCAACTTTTGTTCTGCAATGCGGTTTGTCCGCAACTGCACCCACCTGTCCATTACCTGCCATTGTGTGACCTCCAGTGCAGGACAGTTAAAGCAATTGGGCCAAACCCAAAAGGAAGGATTGGGAGTGCACTCTAGGGAGCACACTCTAAAATGCTTGAATTAAGTAGGTTTTTAAAAACAAACAACAAAAGCAAAAATTGAACCTGCGGAGACTTAATCCCAAAGTGAAATACTGTAAAAAGGATCAGACTATAAAGTTGCCACAATCCTATCAGGGTACATTTATATGGATGTCAACACCATCTCAAGAAGCTTTACTAATTGAATAAACTTGTAATGGAAATCCTATCCATGTTTTTAACCTGCAGTGGTGGAAGGAATTGCTTTGGCTTCTTTGTCACTCTCCCCCCCCCCCCAACCTGACTGCAGCTCTAGTGACTTCTGGTGGTTGGGTAAAGGAAGAACAAATCTGTCAGATATTACATTATGGGCGCGCGTGTGCGCGTGCACACACACACACACACACACAGTATGTTAGAGAAGAGAGGAAGGAAATGAAAGTTTATATATGCACAAAAGAAAGAAAAAAGCCCCTCCCCTTTTGGGCATTGGGGGGGGCGTGGCAGAGGGAGGGAGGAAACAGGCGTGTACACAAATCCCAGCTGTGCTGTGGGATTGGGAAAGTAGGGGAAAAGGAAACTGCCATGCGATTGGGGCAAAGAGCAGCTCCCACAGGACTTTTTCAGCTGAACTTGGACGTATCCCCTTCATTGCCTAAGTGAAGCGAGAACAGCTGCCACCCTTCCATCCTCAAGAAGGATGAAGAGGCCCCCACGTTGAGTGCCCTGAGCCCACCAGGTGGCTTCATTACCCCAGCACATCTGTTGAAGTGGCTCCATTACCACGCTGCCAGTGCAGCAGCAGGACCTCTTTGCCCACCCAGTGCATTACATTGGGGTACTGGAGCAGGGAGGGTGGCCAATGGGCCCATTGGCCCCTCAGAGCAACTGGGCCACAGGCCGCTGCCTCACCTGAGGCACCTGAGAGCATGGAATAGTTCATCAAGAGGTTCAGTACTATCAGTTGTTGACTGAATTGTAAAAAATCTTTTTTTAAAAAATTGCAGTGACTCTGTCAAAGAGTCTGCTTTTTGTGCTAGACCTTGTCCTAAAAAGATTATTCTATTGGGAGCGCAGACTTCTGGGTAAAACGGTGACCTCGTGAAAAAGCAGTTTCTTTGTCTGCTAATTTCCAATACTCTCATTACTTGCACCGTCTGTTGCCATCTCTGTACCACTGTTTCAAGGCCAAAGATGGCCTTATAGTTTTCCACAGGGATCCTTCCATAAACATAGCATGCCCGGCAGATTCTAAGCTTGGAACCCAAAGCATTTGTCTTGCCATTTAAAAAAGTTGTTATTCTCATTGTTTTAAAAGAACATGATCAATCTGGGATAAAGTACCTTTCGTTTTTCTACTTTGGTCCATTATTGGCTTACATGGAGTTAGTATGCTTTCTTGCATCCATGTTGTTAATTTCTGCATTGCAAAGCTTCTCCACTGTTAGCACTGAAGTTGACAATACCCTTCCTTCCATTTTTAAGCTTGTTTTATTTAAGGTTTTGTTTTTTTACTTTCCCAGCATTGGATGGTTAAGGTTGTTGCACCATTGCCTCACTCACATAAGTGATTTAGAAGGAATGATGGCAAGTGCCGCGGCACCCACTGCTAACCTGTTGCAGACATGTGCTGCTCTACTGATGTCTCCATACTGCGGCATGCATTCTCCAAACATTGAGGCAGTGCTTGTAAAAATTGGACTTCAGTCTACCAGAATAGGCCTGAAACTGATAGACATTCTTTTAAGAAACTGTTCTGCATCAGGGAGTGATCCTACAGGTAAGAATGTGGCTGTTTCCTGTTTTAATAATCTGGTGACTTGATAGAGTCTTACAGCCGTTCCTTGTTTAGAGAAATGAATAGCTGTATCAGAAGAATGAAAAGCATTTAGTTTAGTAGTTTAAAAATAAATGATTTTAAAATTCTCAACTGTGTAAGATAATTTGCAGTTAAGTTGTCCAGCTACCTTTCTTTGTATCAATGATAATTATACTACTATTGTTAAGATAAAAGTTTAAGGTTTGTTTTATTATTTGGTCCGTTATACAACACTTTGTTAGCTAGTGAATCGCATGTTCCTCAAGACATTAACAAATCTACTTTTCTTTTATGTGAGAAGATTTGAATAGCCCCTTGCTTTTTGGGAGATTAAATGGCCTGTCATCTGACTCTACCATTGACATCCTCTATCAGCTCGGGACTACTCAGGACCCTGGAACGAAAGATAGGTAAACAATGTGCATTGTTTCTAATACACACAAGCACGCACACACAAAATGTGGGGGTCATGGATTGCAGGGAGTATTGCAGTGATTCCCTCGAAGGGACCACAAATGCAGATCTGGGGGATCTGGACACTACCAGTTTGTATGCATGTCAGTGGAGACTAGTAAAAGGCATTTGGAAGTATGGGCACTGCTAGCGGTCTGGTGTTTTCCTTGTGTATGGGATAAAGCATACACCTATATTCCACAACACTAGTATTATATAGACATGCCATAGAGGGACATGAGGGTGTAAATCTTTGAGAGTCCAAGGTAGCCAACCAACAGAAGCCAGAGCAAACTGCCTTTTAGATGTGTGTGAGGTTGCAATGGCTTTTTTCAGGCTTAAGCCATTCCTGGACTCCTTTTCCCCTTGCACAGCTTCTGTATATAGTTGAAGGGGAAATGAAATGGCCATGCAAGGCAGAATATTTGATATTTGCAAATACTTCTTCCCCTGTTAATGCTATGAGTAAAGCCATTGACAAATTGTTTGCAGTTAATTTAGGCACATCTACCATAGAAAAATGCCTATGCTAATGACTTGTAGTTGCCATGTCTGTTAATCAGACCCCCTGGGAAAATACTGAATTGTCAGTATTTGATTTACTTTGACTCCAGGCTCATGAAGCTAGTTTTACTAAAACGAGTGCTTGAATGCTGTGTAACAGGTAGCTGTCACCTGAAATTTGCTAAAATACTGCCCATTTAATCTTAGACTGACATGTTGGAATTATTTTTAGTTTGTCTGCTGGTTGATATTCAGTATGCACGCCTACCATTCGTTTCATTTTCTCTCTATTCCATAGCACAATATTCCTTGTACCTTGAGCCTGTGTAATGTGTGACTAAGTTTAACCTTGAAATTATGTGTGTCCATCTTCTAGAATTCAAGCCCTATTGAAGTGGGTCAGTGATTCAGCAAGAGTAGCTGCTATGAAAAAAAGTGGCCGAATTAACTACATCTGTCCAAACAGTTCTACAAGAGAGTATGGTCTTCTGATGCCATCTCCTTCCCATTTGCACTGTGTAGCAGCAATTTTATGGCACAGCTATGAATTGCTTGTAGAGTATGACTTGCCAGCATTGCTGAACAGAGAGCTCTTTGAGTAAGTGGCTTAACTAAACACCTGCACTATCTCCAAACTATATTTCTTTCTAAAACCTTTAAGCTTTAGTCCTACAGAGCAATAGTGAACCACTTTTTTCCATATGTACTTAAGAAACCAGTGCATGGTGATATACTATTAACATGATGCAAGACTGTATTCTTAAAAAAAGATTTTGCAAAGGAAATCAGATCTACTGATTATCACTTTCCACCTTCCTTCTTTTTATATGTGATGTTTTAAGTGACTTTGAAAGCCAATTTCATACATTTCTTGTATTGGAAGTTTTAAATCAGGGATGGGGAACACTTTTAGTTGGTGAACTATATAAAATGCTCATCATGCTGCTGGGGCCGATGGGAGGAAGAGGCCAACAATACCTGGAGACAATATCTGTTTCTGTCTGCCATATTGAACAGGGTGATATTTAGGATTCTTTTTTGTTAACTAGGAGAATTGAGTGCATGTTATGTTCTAATTGCTTTCCCCTTCTTCCTTAGGTCTCTCTTTAATTGGTCCATGTCTCTTCCCTGCAATATGGTTTTGAAGAAAGCTGTTGACAGTCTGCTTTGTTCAATGTGCCACATTCACCCAAACTATTTTTCCTTACTCATGGGCTGGATGGGTATTACTCCTCCCCCTGTGCAGTTGCAACACAGACTGTCTATGACAGATGACAGCAAAAAGCAGGACCTTAGTTCATCTTTAACAGATGACTCTAAAAATGCACAAGCACCTCTTGCACTAACAGAGTCTCACCTGGCCACCCTTGCTGCCTCGTCTCAGTCTCCTGAAGCTATTAAACAGCTGTTGGACTCAGGTTTGCCCTCTCTTCTTGTAAGAAGCCTTGCGAGTTTCTGCTTTAACCATACCTCTGCCTATGACTGCAACACTCAGTCGACGGACAGTTCCCAAGACAGGCTCAGAAGACACCATGTCCCGCAGCACTTTAACAAGATGCCCATCACAGCCGACTTAGTTGCTCCTGTTCTCAGGTTTTTGACAGAAGTTGGAAACAGCAACCTTATGAAGGACTGGCTGGGCGGCTCTGAAGTCAACCCACTGTGGACAGCACTTTTGTTTCTCCTTTGCCATTCTGGTGCTACTTCTGGTGGACATGGTGGGGTGACTCAGCAGACTAGTGCTAGGTCAACTTTACTGTCTTCAGCTTCTGGAACAGGACTGACGACTCAGCAAAGGACCGCAGTTGAAAATGCCACAGTTGCGTTCTTCTTGCAGTGCATCTCTTGCCATCCTAATAACCAGAGGTTGATGGCTCAGGTAATGAAACAAATTCACACGCTGAGCAGTTGATATTTATTAGAAGATCAGTTTAGCTGGATTTGAAGGACTGGCTGAATATGTGGGGGCTGAGCCTCCCCTTGGGGATCCAGACCTCCTTTTGTGTTTTGCCTATGATAAGAGCAGAGTCTTTAGGGTGTGTTGCAGAACTGACTAGATACCTTTTCAAAATAAAGCTACTGGATTTGCTGGAGTTTATACGCCTTTGCTGCTGGATAATATGCAATGCTGCCCCCATCAAAAATCTGCAACTCTTTCAAGCCAGAGAAAGTTAAAACATAGCCACTGATGTAATGTTCAGACATTACAATCGTCATGTCAAGGGTTGCTGTAATAGGTGACTATAACATGGAAGTCCATCGCAATATGCATTCCCCCCAGCACACAGAGCTTCCATTGATAGCAGCAATTTCTGGTGCTATTGCGGAGATAGTTTCCTCGTGAGCCTGTTTTGTTACTACATGAAATGGGGAAATACCTCCTTTTGCTTGTTGAGTGCGGTCAACGCAAGACCTGGCACCCAGTCTTTTCTTTGGTGGCCCCCACAGTTTGGAATCATTTCACTTCAGAGATTCACTGGCATTCTGAAGGTGATGCAGTGCATTCCTGATCAGGCAGACACTGGAAGGGATTTTAAAAGTTGAAGTGTGCCTCAGAATTGTCTCACTGCACCACTTGCAGGGCAGGCGACATTGTTTTTGGTCTGGCTGTTTGCTGTCTTTTACAAAATTTGGAATGAAATCCAGAATCATCATCTAGGGCTCACTTCATTTTGCACAGTATACAGTACCAGCCAGGCAAGAAGAAGCATGAATAATACCACATTGGTCTTTTAAGTCCAGTGAGCTGAGTATGTGAAAAGAAGAGAGTGCATTCTTTGGGGCTCTCTGACTCATTCCAACTTGGAACACATGCCCTCTTGAGTCAAGGATGAATGGCTGTGGACTCTGGGCCACCAGTTGTTAAATCCCAGGTTAAGGCGTGTATGTACAATTGTACCTTGGAAGTCGACCGGAATCCGTTCCAGAGGCCTGTTCGACTTCCAAAACGTTCGAAACCAAAGTGCGGCTTCTGATTGGCTGGAGGAAGCTCCTGCAGCCAAACAGAAGTTGCGGAAGCCCCGTCGGACGTTTGGGTTCCAAAAGAACTTTCGCAAACCGGAACAATCACTTCCGGGTTTGCGGCGTTTGGGAGCCAAAACGTCGATGAGTTCCAGGGTGCTCGGGATCCAAGGTACGACAGAACAAATAAATTGGTTCTTGGTCTTTGTAACATAAAAGCCTGTTTGCTGACCCCAAGTGTTTCATTTAAATACTTAATGTCGTTTTAGCAGCTGCAGAATCCCTGTGAGCTTTTAAGACAAATGGAGGGGAAAGTTGTTTTGCCAGTTAATAAGAGCACTAGTATTGTTCACATGTTCTGATATTCTAATAAACAAACAAATGATTCCTCCCCTCCCTTCTTAGGTTCTCTGTGAACTCTTCCACTCCTCTCCTCAAAGAAGCAACCTCCCAACATCAGGAAATATTTCAGGATTCATTAGAAGGCTGTTCTTGCAGTTGATGCTAGAGGATGAAAAAGTCACTATGTTCCTTCAGTCACCTTGTCCAGTAAGTTACTTCTCTCTGCGCCCCCACCTAGGACTGGAACAACCTGTATGTAACTAGATATTAGATGCTTTTCGATGATTTGATATCATTCCCCCCCCCCCGGTGGGAGTTGGTGTCAAAACATGTGCAGTGTTTTTCTAGCCCCAAAGATGTAGAGACAGTGATGCACTTAAAAAATGACCTTTTTATAATAGTAGGTTGATGTTGATTATAATGAAAATAAGCCGGGGATGATTTTCTTCTTTTTAGTCTGGTGTATAGTACAAAGGCGTTTATGCTTTTTGCTTTATTAGAAATTCCGTGCTATAAGCGGTTTTAACAGAAGCACTGGTTACTTTAAAAAAAAATAGTGGGAAGTAATTTGAAAACCTTACTACTATGTGTCTGCATATGTGTCAGTTACCAAGAGTGATTCATAGGCCTACAGCAGAAGGTGTTCAAATATTTGAAAGAAACACTACAAGGGGATTCTTGGTTACCCAGCTCCTCATGAGGCGAAAATGCTAATGTATTTTAACATTAGCTGTAGCACAGTTACTGATTAAATCCATTCTGTTTTAATTCCTTGACCTATTTGGCCCGGTGGCTACTGTGAGGCCAACCTTCTAGATTGTTTCTTTTTCAGCGGGCAGATCCTGATGCCACCTTCTCTCTTTCAGCTAAACCAACCCTCAACTGTAGTACAAAAATACACTGTTTTTTTGCAAGTATCTGTTCAAAATAAAGTATTTGAATAGTATCGCAATGAAAACTTACTTTGGGATTGTTCTGAACTGTTTGTGATCCAGCTCACTTTGATTTCTAAGCTATTAAAATCATCCTGAATCTCACATCCTATAAAGCATTGGAATTAGTATTGCAATAAAAGCTATTTTGGGTGGCGGGCAGCTAAGATTTACTTGGAATAGACCCATTGAAATGGATGGCCCTAACTTAGTCATATTATTAATTTCAATGGGTCTAAGAAACCTTACTTGAATGCCACCCTATATTGCTGACAGCAACAAATGTTTATGTGTAGCATCTTGAAATTTATAGTAATAATTATGTTTTATTTCTAAATGCTTGATATAATTTTGTTTTCTCTCTTCTAGTTGTACAAAGGTAGAATTAATGCAACCAGCCATGTAATTCAGCATCCAATGTATGGGGCAGGACACAAGTTCCGCACTCTTCTTTTACCAGTCTCAACAACACTGGCAGAGGTTCTTGATCGGGTGTCAGGCAAGTTGCTTATTATTCTTAATTCTTTCATTGTCCTTTTCGTTGTATTTCATGAAAGTTTAGACCTAGATTTCAACCACACCAATGTTAGTTGTCTTATACTCAACCCTTTCTCCAGTCCAAAGCACAGGGGGATTTCACATCAGAAATAATTAAAACCACCATCTAAAATAACTGAACGCAAAATCGTTACATTACATTAACACTCAACTGAGCAGCAGCAAAAATGCCAATCAACTGTCCAGGGGTGAAACAAATTACAAACCAAAAGCCTGAGTAAACAAAAATGTTTTGATTTGATATTTAACTATATATGTAGGTGCAGAAACTGAATATAGTTGATGGAGTTGAAACATTGTCTAAATGTATGCCCCGTGTTGGGCAAACGTTTCCTGCATTTCAGGGGGGTTGGAGCAGATGATCCTTGTGGTCCCTTCCAAGTCTACCATTCTATGAATCAACTAATGAGTCTGTCAGCAAAAGCCCTATGCAAAGACTTTCCCCCTTGTGCTGCCCTGCAACCCCTAAAAAACCCTGGAACAGCACTTTGGGGAGAAGCGGCATACAGTAATTCAATCTGGCAAGCTCTAATGCTTTCCCTAGCATGATTATATTCCATTTTTCACCATGTCTCAAGGTGGCTTACAACAATAAAATGTACAGTATACATACTGTAAAATAAAAGTGAAACTTCCAATTTAAATCCTCAGTGATTTACTTTTTTTTTAATTAAAATGTAAAACATCTGAGATGCATTCAGGGAGAAAATACCTTAGGCTGCACTGCTATATCCATTTATTTGGGAGCAGACCTCCAATGATGATGATAGTTGTTGCTGCAATAGTTACATCAGTTCAGATCACACCAGCCCACCTTGCTCCTCTCATGCATGTTCACACCACACTTTGCCTTCACACGTGTAGATCCAAGTGCATGTAGACATTGGACAAATGTGCAGATAACACAGATCAGTTTAAAGTGCATTAGACTCTCCTCTCCACACATAATGCTCCAGTGCACACAGAATGTGAATGTCAGGCCATTGTAGGGCATATTGGTACACTCTATATCCCAAGGCACATATGAACAATTCATTTTGGGGGCATTCATTACCTGAAGCCATGAGAGAAGTGAAAACCAGCTAAACTGCTCTTGAGTGAACAGGCAGTCAACTAATGAAAATCTTGGTTAACATTTCTTCATATATAGTAATCTTTATTTTTCAGATACCCCAAGCATAACAGCAAAATTAATTAGTGAACAAAAAGAAGATAAGGAGAAAAAGAACTATGAAGAAAAAGAAAAAGTTAAAGCAGAAAATGGGTTTCAGGACAATTACAGTGTTGTTGTTGCCTCTGGTATGTGTTTACTTGTTGAGCTTTGATGTAAAGTTATCAGGTGTGCTTGGGATGGGGTGGAGAAAGGGGCTCAGTTCAAAACAGCAACAAGTTAAATACAAGTACTGTACTCCAAGTTGTTTAAAAATTTATAATGTCAGTCCCTTTGTACTCCTTGGCCAACACAGTGGAATGCAGGAGTAAACACACTGAAATAAAGATTATAGTATGTGTTAAAGAATTGGAACTGAATTGTGGCACTTAGCTATGGACGGTTCCACATGTTTCTGCATTAGTTTTAAAGGTTTCTAAATCCTCGCACCAGCTCCCATGCATACAGCAATCTCTGCCGCCCAGGTAGAATTGCCTTGGCATGCAAGCAGTGCATTCATAGGTCTGCCACACAGGTTAAAAGTTCTTCAAACATGAGATGGTGCCATGTGGAATGATTTGTGGGCATTTCTCATGCAGTTAGAATCTCATTTATTCAAGCTGTGTTGTTATATATGCCTTTAGAACGCTACTTTATTTCTGTTACAGGTTTAAAGTCTCAGTCGAAAAGGGCTGTATCCTCTACCCCCCCACGCCCACCCTCACGACGAGGGAGAGTGATGGCAGATAAAGTAGGCAACTCCTCCACTGGAGGCGACACTTCCAGCAAAACTATTAGTGTTCCTGTTTTTCACTTGTACCATAAACTGCTACCAGGTAATGTTCCATATTTTCTGATAAAGCATATTTCCCAGCATTCTGAGGCATATAAAGTCCTGGATCTATCCATTCACCCAAATGGTGGCATTATAAATAGTTTGTATTCTGTCTTTATGTTTTATATTGCTGGTTTGGATTCTGTATTATGTAAGCTGCTGGTATGCGGTTGTTGCCCAGGAGGTTGTCCGATATGCATCTTAAAGTAAACAAACAAATGAAGGCAATATTGTAGCATCTAAATATTCATCCAGATGAATAATGTGTTTGCACTATAATCCAGAAGTTTCTCAAAAGTAGCTGAAAATCTGAGGAGAGTCCAAAGTTTATGCGTTGTCAATACTTTAAGAAATAAAAACGTGAAAGCTTGAAATGACAAAAGCTCGTCACACCAAAACGATGGTTTGCATTAAGCACAGTTGAGCATCCAAATCACCATTTGAACTTCCAGATGTACAAACCATTCTTTAAAGTTGTTTGTTAACTAGTTAATGTTCTGTAGGTCAGCCACTGCCGCCCGAGATGACCCTTGCTCAGCTTCTGACTCTGCTGTATGACCGCAAACTCCCTCAAGGATACCGATCCATAGACTTGGCAGTTAAGCTTGGCTCCAAGGTGATCTCAGATCCAAGCCTCTCAAAAACAGACTCATTCAAGCGCCTCCACACTGAAAAAGGTATCCATTAAATTATCTGTTTTTATCATGTTTTCCTAACTTCTCATTCTGCTCTTTCTCCTCTGCAGTCAGCCTAGTTAATCAACACCTCTCATCCACATAAACTCTGGGAATCGCCAAGTGGCTCGTCTCTACCTTTGGTGCCCTGCTAAGAACTCTTCCCCCTTCTTTCTCTGCTTAAGATTTTGACCCCTTCAGTGCTAAAATTGAAGCCATCTGCTCTGGTGTCTCTGGCTCTCTCTTCCACCTCTCCCTCCTCTTGCACCTCCTTCTACCCCAGGCTTCCCCAAACTAAGGCCTGGGGGCCAGATGCAGCCCATGAGGCTTTTTTATGCAGCCCCCGGCAACCCCCGCTGCCGCCGCCCACTCTTAACGGCGCGGTGCAGCGCGGCTGCCCACTTCCGGGTCGTTGGAGCACCGGAAATAGCTTGTGTGCATGTGTAAGTGTCATTTCAAGTGCACTTCTGGGCCGTAGGAGGCCCATGCACATGCGCACAAGCTATTTCTGGTGTTCTGGGGACCCAGAAGTGCACCGGAAATCATGTGTGCACATGTGTATGGGCGCGCGCTCCGGCCCACAGCACAATCGGCGCTGGCGGCACCGGCCCTCGGCGAGGTAAGTTTGGGGACCCTACCC
This sequence comes from Zootoca vivipara, assembly GCF_965207765.1. NCBI lineage: Eukaryota > Metazoa > Chordata > Lepidosauria > Squamata > Lacertidae > Zootoca > Zootoca vivipara. The sequence goes on from NC_142586.1 coordinate 80,269,907, forward strand.
CTTCTGCCTTCTCTCCTGTCACATTTGATGAAACCACAAGTTTGTTATTCTCATCTATCCTCTGCATATGCTCCTTTGATACTGCCCCTTTCTAACTTCTGGTTACCATCTCCCCTGTTGTTGCCCACCCTCTCCTCCACATTATCAACCCCTCTGCCTTTTCGCTCCTTCTCTTCAGTGTGTAAGCATGCCTCTCTCTTTTTTCCTGTCATACCTGTTCTTTGTGCAATATACATAGATGACATTGTATTAAATCATTTATTTATAGATACTGTATTATAATCCATATGGGCAAAGTATTCTAGAGTCACCCATACCTTTTGCCCACTGATTCTTTTGTTCACAAGTCACTTCCTTTTTTGCCTACTTCTTCAGAAATGGATAACTGCTATTTACCTGAAAGAAGAGCCACATACCCCTACTCTTATGTGCAAGCTTCTTATTTCAGATTGCTTTAGCCTGTGTGCCAGAATGACCTGGGTATTCCAGATTGACAGTTCCTATGTAAAGGCCTTTTATTGAATAATATAATTTCACTGAACAATGGCTTTTTTTATCTGTGTGTAAATAGAACACGCAGATTTATTGGGGCCTTGCACTGAGGATGAAGCAGTCACACCAGGTGAAGAGTGCATGGATGCTGTGCTGGACGAATCCTTTCTTGAAGTGTGTCCCATTCAGTCTCCATTGCAAGTTTTTGCTGGTATGGGTGGCCTGGCCCTCATCGCAGAAAGGCTTCCTATGCTTTACCCAGATGTAATTCAGCAAGTAAGTCAGATCCTTACTACTTGTATTTTGCCTTCCTTTAATAAGTAGAGAAGTTCTTATTTGTGTTTTATAATGGAATATGCTGTAGACCTGTTCACAGTCTGCATAATGCTTCGGTTTTCATTTCTGATAGCAGTTGGGAAATCTTTGATTTTATTTTACATTGGTGTAATTTCATTATCGTAACTGAATTAGTCTAGGTCTAGGGACTTTCTAATGTCATTATTTGCATCAGAAAGTATTCTTAAGTAGCTGCCTCAGGGGATAGTATTAAGCATCTTCTTTTCTTTTTGAAGGTGAGTGCTCCAGTGGTTACATCCACCACCCAGGAGAAGCAGAAGGACAGTGATCAGTTTGAATGGGTTACCATTGAACAATCGGGAGAGCTGGTTTATGAAGCCCCAGAAACAATTGCTGCAGAACCTCCACCAATCAAATCAACAGTTCAAACTATGTCTCCCATACCTGCTCATTCTTTGGCTGCTTTTGGATTATTTCTTCGCCTCCCAGGCTATGCTGAGGTGCTACTTAAAGAGAGGAAACATGCCCAGTGTCTGCTTAGATTGGTGTTGGGAGTTACAGATGATGGTGAAGGAAGTATGTACTGTAACTACTAAATATATTTGGGTACTACTGCTAAAGATTTCTCTTGACTGTACAAGTTTACAAGTATCTGAAAGAGATAAAACTGGCTTTTGTGAAATTCCGTATCTCTTCTGGCTTTGGAACCAAAGTATATGAGAGTCAAAATTGGTGCTGAAGGGCCAATTTTTTTATTTTACCTTCATTGCACAGAAAAATTGGTCAGAGCTAATAGAATTTTATTTTAATTTTTAACAGGGCCTCTAATGGATCCTTGATTAAGAGCAATAACTGTTCAACTTAATTTCACTGGATTTCAGGAAATCTCTGTCCTTCATGTTAAATAAACCAGATTTTGATGGCCTTGTAAAGTTAAAATATCTAGACATTGGCCTAGTTTTTTTATCTGACGCTTATTTCTGCTCTCGTTTGGATCCATCCAAATGTAGACAGGTTGTCGTAAGTAATAAGAAAGGGCAAAATAATCTTAACTGGCACCTTGATTTTCTGCTTTTGCTTCCCTTTCCCTAGGTTTGTGTTGCAACTTTTATTATGTTATGCACAGGGTGGGAGACAATATGAACCAAGGTTACCAGAAAGTTTCTGTGTAGATATTCCCTCCAATTGGTGTGCGAAAACATACTTGATTAGAAATCACCTATTTTCCTCGCTCCTTGACCACTGTCATTCTGCTTGTTGCTTATCTCCTCCTTTCATACAGTTTGAAAATGTTGATGCTCATAGTAATTCCAAACTTTTTCTGTTTCTGTTTTCTTACTGATTGTTCTGATGAATTGTCTCTAGTGGCAATAGTTTCATACTTCATTTCCTCCACATAACAGTATTTTCTCTGTATTTTCATTAGTTGGTTGTGTGTATTTAGAGATGTTTGATAGTTTTGGTAGACTGCAGCTACAGCAGAGAAACCCTGAGTTTTAACACATTAACACTTTACTGTCTGATAAAAGGAGCTGTAGACGCTTCTCATGAGTACCACCAGGGTACTCATTTTATCAAAGCATTTCAAATACTTCGCATAGGATATGTTGTTTTCATTGGATACTAGAGATACGCTACTAATTTATTTGTTAGAAGCTGTTGCCTCACTTTTCCACTGAAGTGTAGTCAAGGCTGCTTGCATAATGAAAAATAAAATTAAACTAGCAATACAACATACAAAATGTTCACAACTAAAGACAGAGGCTACCAAATAAAGCACATAAATAAGGCAGGAAGAGGCGGGTAACTAGCATGCCAGATGCATTTAAGAAAAAGATTTTGTGGAGTGGTGAAAAGCTGCCAGGAACGTGGTGCAACAGTTACAGTGTCTAGATGCAACTACAGAGGGGAAAAAAATCCTGCTTCCCAACCAAATGCAATTCAGATGTTGTTATGGCCACAGAGAATAGCCTCCGTAGAAGAACTTAATTAGCATGGTAGAACTTCCCTTATATATCCCAAGTCATAGAGGGCTTGAAGGGCTATTAACCAGAACTTTAAATTGGGTCCAGAAATAAGCTGAAAAGTTGCTATGAAGAAGTGACATGCTTCTGATGTTGGGACCCCAGTCAACAACGTGGCCTTAGCATTCCAGGCCAGCTGAAGTTTCCAGACTGCTTTTAAAGACAGCCTCATATATTGCACTGCAGTAATCCCTCCAGTTATGATGTAACTAAGCCCCAGCCAGATCCAGGAGTAGCCCCAAGCTGCAAACTTAGATCACACCATTCTGACCAATATCAGTGTTGCTAGATTCATACATTTAAAGAAAAATAGATTAGCACCAGTGCTGCAGAAAAATAAAATATCGAAAATTCAAATGGTTAAACCCAGCGCAGCTATAATGTTTTGTAAACTTGTTATTGTAGCAAAGAGAACACAAGAGCCTGAGGTGCATGTTCTGCCATCCCTTTTAGTGTTGTGTTTTAGCATTATTGATGCTAACCGTTGTTGGCATTTTAACCGGCCTTGGCAAACTAATTTCAAACATTGATGTAAAGCTATATTTATTGTAAATCCTAAAACAGGTATCATGCCATGCCATAGTTCATTCCTGTAGGAGAAAAGGAGTATCTGAGCCTGCCATATGTTTCATGTCTCTTAACAATGGTAAAGAGATGGAGAAATGTTTCATATACACTGGGACTTAATGGCAGAACAGTTTCAAGCAAATGTTTAATCAGGTGGCGTGTTCTGGGATTTCTCATATCTAATCTGTATGCCTGGACTTAAAGAACATTGGTACTCCCACATTACAAAATGTTCCTCATATGCACTCTTGCAACACTTCACAATAATATTACTCTCAGATGTGGAGCAAATTTTGTGTAATAGGGCTTAATGTAGATTCAGGAAAAAATGGCAATGCTGTTTAATTTTTTGTTAAATTAATCTATGTCTACAAGAATCTAGCTTCCTGCATTGAGGAATTCTTTCATGCAGAAGCACTCTAAAAAAAATCTCTAGCACATTTTATCCACATGATATTCCAATGCAAAGAGAGCAACACTTAGTCCAACCATGTTGCATGAAGGCTAAGGACTAAGTTTCCTAAGCCCAGTAGAGTCCAGCCTTGTTATTTACCAGATACCTTCCTTCCTTCCTTCCTTCCTTCCTTCCTTCCTTCCTTCCTTCCTTCCTTGTGCCACTTTCAAGAAAATTAATATTATGATCTATACCTACTTCATAATGACAGTATGATCGCATTTTTCCCTTTCTGACCTTCTCCAGTTCCCTCAGTCACTCACAATTGTTTAGAAATAAACAAGAAATAGTATTTTAAAACTTAATGAAATACCTGTAATATGTTTTAAGCTTAATGCAGTGTGCTGACTCGTTGTGACAGAAATGTTAACACTTGTTTTCTCTCTCCATCTAGGCCATATTCTGCAGTCTCCTTCCGCTAATGTGCTTCCAACCCTTCCGTTTCATGTGCTGCGCAGCTTGTTCAGCACCACACCTTTGACTACTGATGACGGAGTACTCCTCAGGCGAATGGCATTAGAAATTGGGGCAATACATCTTATCCTTGCCTGTCTGTCTGCTCTTAGCCACCATGCTCCAAGAGTCCCCAATTCTAGTTCTAACCAGACGGAGGTCAGTTTTGCTTCAGAATAATAAGTTCAGAAATATAAAGATGGTTGTTTTGTTTTTTTAAGCCAACATCCTTTCTTCCATGTATTCAGAATAATGGTCAAATCTGTACTTGCTTCCATAGAGATAAAATGTTTAATATTTGATTCTATAGTTGTGATGTCATACTAGGAAGTGGCATGTCTATAACTGACATATTGAAACATGACAGTATCTAATATCAAAGAGTTGGCTAATATCTATGGCCAGAAAAGGTTTCTCAAAACCATAAGTTGTTTACAAAGAATATCTGTTACCCTTACAGCAAAGCAACTTAGCTTAGGGGTATTCCTTGATACATCTTTGTCATCAGAAGCTCTAGTGTAGCTAGGAGAGCCTATCATCTGTTTTGTCAGGTTCACCAGCTATGACTGTTCCTGTACAGGGACAGGAAGAACGCTGTAGTCCATGCGCTGATAACCTTGCGGCTAAACTACTGTAATGTGCTTTGTGCGGAACTGCCCTCTGGCCTGGTTTGGAAGCACCAGCAGGTGCAGGAGGCAAGATTTATGATGAGGGCATCTGGCCAACAACATGTGACACCATAGTTAAAGCATCTGTCAGGTTTGAGGTTCTTGTATTAATTTACAAATCCCTGAACAACTTAGGTCCTGCATAACTCAGGAACTGCCTGAACCCTTACATTCCAGCTCAGTCACTGAGATAATATGCCGGAGCCTTGTTGGTCGTACCCCAAGTTGGCGAGGCTCATTTTTCAAGAACAGGCAACCAAACCTTGAGCGTCTTTGACCCAGTCTTGTGGAATACTCTACTAATAGAGATTCAGCAAGTTTCTTCTGTTCCAAGTTTTAAAAACCTGCTGAAAACTTTTCTGTTCCATTAGGTTTACACAGACAATTCAGAATACATCTTTACGCAATAGTCATTTGAGTTCTGATTTAAACTTTTTATGTGGCTTTTATTGTATAGGTTTTACATACGGTTGTTGTGAACTGTATTTTATTTATGAATTAGCGGCATATACATATTTTTATAAATAAATAAACTGCTGGAGATCTGGCTCTAACATGTTCCAGGGTTTGATCATCCACCACATTATTCCAGTCTTTCTCCCTAATACGTATAAACAGTATGAACATAAGGTTTAAATGACTGCTTCCACAGCACAAAATGGATTTTGTGGGGAGGCCATATTAAAGTGCTTTTTGAAAAGGATTATAATTTACATCTAGCAAGAGACTAGAGTAGTTTTAATTAGCTTTACAGACCACATTTTGGAGGTTAGGGTTCCTGATATATGAAGCATGCCACTATGCATTTATAGACCACAAAAACTCACAATAGGAAATACTGTTTGTGGCTCCTTAGAACAAACTTATTTGGACTTGTAGTTTTTTAAAGTGTAGCCAAAGCTGGCATCTAGTCAACTAGTTCCAGGCCACTGAACATGCTACAAAATCCATAGTGCCTAAGCAAGCTTCATCTACAAATATTGCAGCCACACCAATCTTCTCTTTACATTGGACAAATAACCTTCATTAGAGAGATTAAGGAATTTGGGACAGGCATTTCAGGACATAGTAGATGACTTAACCATATACAGTGACAAGGGATACAATGAGAGTTGTGATAAGGTTCAAAGAACCTGCTAAGAATGCTTCCTGCTGACAGCTTCATTTGGCAAAATGATCCTCTAGTGAGAACACTACTGTGGAAAGTGATTGCTGTATCATCTTTTCTATGCTGTGTGATTCTTCTGGGCCATTAAACAAAACAAGTGTTATTTTAAATAATAAGCAATGCTCTGAAGTCCATAGAGGTAACCTTACATGTCTAAGTGCATTAGAAAATCAAGATGCTTATGTTCCAGTAAGACCTAGGAGATTTAAAGGCCGTAAGATCCCATTAAAGTTGAAGCATAGACACCCTTATGTAAGACACTTTATTGTTGTATTGCAACCTGAACATTGTCTTATAAGATTGCTGAGAGCAATTAAAATTGTGTTGTGGGTTTGGGAATCCATTAGGAATTGCTGCATAACGTACACAATAGGGTGTCAGTCACCAGGTAGTTTTGATATTCTGAGTAATTACATTGTTCTGTGCTCAAGTCGGTAACATGTTTTTGTTTTTGTTTGCTTATATAATAAGTTTTTATTCATTTTCAGTTACAGTCCAATAGTGGCCTCATTATAACAATACCAATATATAATACAAGTATTAATACCAATCATTCAAATACCGGATGGTTTGGTGATTTTCTTTATTTTTGAGTTCCAAAATCTTATTAATTTCAATTAGATTCCAGTCATAATAATAATCCCTTCTACAACAACTGCAGTATTAATAACTTCTATTCATGTTGACACATTAAATGATTTATAAAACTACAGATGAGGAACTCAAACAATATCCTTGATCTTCCTGTGTGTGGCAATTATTCCGTCCGTGGTGGTTCTTTCTGTCCTTGTAAGATGCTATGTCTTTCTTTCCCCCAGTTGTTGCTGTTATCCATCATGCCTTGGGTGGAGCTGATATCCCATTGTTGTTCCACAAATTTCTCTATCGCTCCATCCCGTGCTTTAACAACAGTAGCAAAAGTCACTCTGTCCCAGTAAATAACCTGTTGTCACCATTTTTCCTCTCAGCCTGGGTAATGGTGTTGTTGTGGCTACTCTCGAGTAAAGATGCACAAGTCCGTGCTTGTCTTTAATGGTTTTATTGTGCATACTATTTACAGTGCAGAGATAGCTGAAAACATGACCTTCTAGTCACTCTCAGAATATGAAATGAAGCGATTCTAAATAGTAGGGTGATTTATTTTTATTTTTACTAGCCACAGGTGTCAAGCACACATAACAGTGCAACCACAGAAGAACAGCAGCTTTACTGGGCTAAAGGCACTGGGTTTGGAACTGGTTCTACTGCTTCTGGATGGGATGTGGAGCAAGCTTTAACTAAACAAAGACTGGAAGAAGAACACGTCACATGTCTCTTACAGGTACTGGAGAACAGCACAACATTCATACATTGCCAAAAATTACCATTTGGTTTCTTATGTGTATTGGCTGTTTAGTTGTGCTTTAGTGCATTTTCCACTTGCATGGTCAAAAGACCCTTTCCACAATTCAGAGAACCTGGAGCTTCATTATTCCTCTCTTCCTTTCAGACTTTCTGTTGCTTAATCAACTTTTTAAAACACTTGGATGTTTGAAAAATATTATTTGAAGCACATTTGTAGCTCCTTCCTTCTTTGGGAGAAGGGAATGAAATCTGACATTTTTAAGGTGGTGTTTGTAACAGGAGTTCTTAAATTCCCCATTAAAATTGCCATTTTAAAATAATAAAGAATTCTGAACTTTTTTTGTTCTATTTTTTTTTGTCTGCCTAGTAATAAAAACTTTATAATATTGGGTTTCTTATTCATCAGATATATCACATACTCAGTTTAATAAAAGCCTAACTGTTACCTTTCAGCTCACATTCTATGTGACTTGTTCTACTATTATTAATCTAATTTTGACTCAGTGTTTTTAAACTGCTCAGGTTTTGGCTAGCTACATAAATCCTGCAGGCAGCACATCAAATGGAGATGTCCAGTCCAGCCACGAAAGTAGAGGACAAAACAGCAATGCCCTTCCATCAGTTCTGCTAGAACTACTTAGTCAATCATGTCTTATTCCAGCAATGTCATCTTATCTCCGCAATGATTCAGGTAATGTACTGCTCTTTGTTTTTAAAAACAGCATGTTCTAGTCTGGTAAATACATTTCAAGTTTTTATAAAAGTTGCTTTAGATATCAAATTCAAATGTAGCATTTGAAGTTTGGGTAATGTGTGAGAAATTAGTGGCTTGAAGCTAAATATAATTAGTCTGGAAGCAAGTAGAAGTGCAATTTGGCTGTGAGGTTTTTTGTGTTGGCAGTGCATATTTCCCACTTCTTATTCCTATTTTCTTACGTAAATGTGTACTGTTTAAATTTCATGTCCATTGTCTATGTGCAAGTACTGCAGTGATAAGCAGTAGAAGCTTCCACGAACACTATCTTTTGGCAGTAGGGCCCAGAATTGTTGCAGGTTGAGGGTCTGTCAGCATGTTATGTCTCAGTCCAATGTCAGCAGTTAGCCCAAATATATATAGTTCCTCTTCCTGTTGGGTGTGTGCATCCTTGCTTTCTGCAAAGCTGCTTCTGTTGACCTTTGAAGCTCTTGCTGTAGTGCAATTAAGCATGAGGAATTTGTCAAAAGTAGAAATAGGACTTGCCCTGTGTGCACATTAAAGCACTTTAGTGTAGGGTTTTTGAATTAGTTGAATTCTGTTTGTTCGGCCATAAGGAAAGACCCCAGCTGTCTTTGAGCACATTTCGATAATCCTACAACTGCTGAATTAAGGTTTGAATTCAGTGTAGTGTTATAGCAAATATTCCATCAGTGCAAGGATTTATTCCTGTGCAATGGAACTTTCTCTCCCTGTCCTCTCACTGAGTAAAATCTAAATCTGTTCTCTCAGCCTTGTGGAGCAGATTTGCGGATAGCACAGAGGGAGTTGAGGGAAAGTCCCATTGCCTAGACTTGCATAATGATTTAGTTGAATACCACCCCATAGGTGTTTTTGGACTTGACTTGCACTCTACTGCTTTTTCTTCATGATGAGAGTTACTGTGATATCAGCAGATTAGCATTTGTATTGCCAGGGATGGGGAACCTGTGGCTCTTCAGATGTTGTAGTCAAACTCATTATCTCTGACCACTGGCCATGCTGGCTGGGGCTGATGGAAGTTGGGAATCAAAGAATAAGTGGAGGGCCACAAGTTCCCTTTCCCTCTACAGTGATACCTCGGTTTAACAACAGTCCGGTTTAAGAACAATTTGGTTTACAAACTCCACGAAACCGGAAATAGTGTCTTGTTTTGAGAACTTTACCTCGGTCTAAGAATGGAATCCGAACGGTGGAAGGGCACCAGTGGTGGGAGGCCTCATTAGGGAAAGTGCGCCTAAGTTTAAGAACGGTTTCAAATTGTTAATGCCATGATCTCAAATGAAGCAGTTATACACAAATTCAGATCATTGCATGCTTTGTTGAAATCAGCAGATTGAAGCAGGAGTCTTCAACCTTTTAAAAACCAAGCATCCAGTTAGCCCAAGAGAACCCACTTTTCACCCAGATATAGATATTTAAATTTACTGCATAAATTTATACAGTTTATACTTTCTCTTCTTAGAAAAATACACAAGAAAAACCTGATGAACTGGTGGTATTGCTATTGGTGTTATCCCAGCTTAGGTCAGCATGACACAAGTGCACATCTTGAAATGCCATTTGACAATTTATAGACGAACAGAGGAAGCAACCTACATTTAAACCGATAGTTATGGACATAGAAGCAGTTAATGGGGAACAGCTATTGTCCTGAGGTCCACATCCAGTATCTGGTTGGCCGCTGTGGGGAGCATAGAGTTGGACTAAACGGGTCTCTCTCCTGATCCAGCTGGGCTTTCCTTAAAGTGGTAATATGTTCTAATGTGTCCCACTCAGAATAAACCCACTAAAATGAGGCCATTGTTTTAGATGGGTTTTCTCTGAATATGACTTGGATGGATATCACTCAGCATAATTAGGTGGTCAGACCTATTTCTGTTAAACACTTGAGCTGAATCACAGCAGATGCTTGGCTGTTTGGATTTTGATAGTGAATGGGAAGCACAGTTGCCTTGAGCCTCCTGTCGAACTCCCCTTTATCTTTCTTTCTTGCCTTCCTTCATTGTGAGGTTAACTGTTTCAACATTGGGCAAGGTGCATAAGTTCTGTATTTTAGACATTTCAGAGGAGTGTGAGGCATGAGAAATTTAGAATGATTAACATTGGCAAGCATATCTTTATTCCGTTTCCCAGTGTTACATTTTTAAAAACCTTGATATGAAGGCCATACTCCCTCTTGCACAAACTATATCAGTCCCAGAACAAGAACTGCTGGAAAGAAAAGCAACTCCTTGCTTTTTGAATGGGATGAAGGAAATTATGTTGTTGTTTTTTTAAATTATATTTTATTGATTTTATACAAAACAAAAACAAAAAACGAAAGATACTACATTACATATTTACCACTGGCTTCCACCCACCCTCCCTGGGCCCTCTTCTCCCACCAGAGGGACCCCCGAAAGGCAGGCAGCCGGCAGTGTTTCCTTTTATGGCTGGGTTTCTCCCCCACCCCTCCCTCCCCCCCCAGAATCCCCCCCTGCCACCGGGAGACTCCAAGAGAGGGAACGAAGAGGAGGGCATCCGTCCAGCCAATTTCCAAACAGAAGAAAGACAAACAAAAGAAAGAAGAAGAAAAAGGAAAAATGAAAGAAAAATGACTTCCCCAACCTCCCCCCTATCCCGATTTCCATTTTCAATTCTTATTTAACAGTATTCTTATTCTTATTCCCATTCTATTTCTACAAGAAAAAATTAACCTTATATTATAAAAAACTGTCCCACTTTTTAAATCCTCTTTAATCAAACTAGCTTGATCTTTCTAAATCTTTTTCATAAACAAATCTGCTCATTACTTTTATTTTTGACCTGCCTATTTTTTATCCTCCAAAGATCCTCTTTATTATTCTTATTTGTACAGATTAAAAATCATGATTTTCCCCCTCCCCGCCCCGATCACGGCCTTTCCCTTCCAGTCCAGTAAGTTCCAAAGTCGTCAGTCCAGTTGTCAGTCCTTTTTATCTGTCCTCAATAATTGATATTCAGTCTTCCTTCAACCCACCCCCTTCCTAACCTGTTTCAAAAACCAACCCCCTCTGCCTCCCCCTCCCCAGTCTTCTTTTCTTCTTTGCTGGCCATTTTTCTCATGGGTGTTCTGTCTCTCCTGTAGCTCTTGCATTATTGACTCCTGTGATCCATCTTTGTTCTTTAAATTTTCCTTTTTCCCATCGCTCAGTTCATACAGCCACTCGTCGTCTTGTGCCTTTTTTTCGGTTGAAACCTTTTCCTGTAATTCTTGTGTTCCTTCTTTAACCAAGTCCTCTTTTTGCAAATCTTGCTCCTTTTCCTCTGGTAAGTCCCGTTCTCTGAGCTCCTGTAGATCTTGATTTATTTCCAACAATTGTTGCTGAGTCTTGTATGTTTCTATTCTAAATTCCCATAAGAGTTTTATCACTTTGTCCTTGAACGCAGATGTGCAGTCTTTTGTTGCCATTGTTCCAGCTTGCTGAGGATGGCGCGAGGCTTGAGAACCAGGGGGTGTTTACAAAAGAGATATATTATTGCAAATCCAAACTGGAAACTGTATATTGTCCGTAGTATCTAACTTCAACTTTAAATTTGTTTCAAACATTCAATCAAAAAGTTTTTAAGTATCAAATCCTTATTGACATCCATCTTCACCGTCAGCTTACCGTCCTCTCCGGGCTGCCGATTTCAGGGCAGGGAGAAGCTCTCCCTTTCCTAAGGTGCAGGGAATATCAGCTTTAAAATAAGTCTCTCTCCTTCACCCTGCCACCGGAGGTAATTCTTTAAATTTAGTCTCTGAAGGAGTTCATATAATAAGCTGCTTTTCGCTGAGACTGGTCGTCATTTCAATTACATTGCTTCTTGCATCAATCAGTGGGAGAAGGTGACTTCCGTTGTTTTCCCCTTACTCCCGTTACCGAATTACAGTCCAATATTATATATTCAAACTTTACTCACGGGTTTTTCCAAATCAAAAATTTAGAAGAATCTGCCGCTCACCACCACCGGACTCGAAGCTTCACTTCGCTCAGGTAACGCTGTTCTCCAAAATGGCCCCCGCGACTGCAACCCTTTCTCTCCGGGACTCTTATTAGAGCTCGCCAGAGAATCGGGGAATCGCTAAAAAATGGGGCACCGCCGGAGCTTTGTTTCCAGAACTCTCGATCTGGAACTCTTTTGGGGCGCTGCGGCGCTTTCGCAGCCTTCCCCCCCCTCAGCGAAGCCGGGCTGTCTCGGAGCTCGAGACAAGCCCCGCCGGCCAGATCGGGCGACAAACCGGAAGTCAGGAAATTATGTTTTTGTTGTTGTTGAAAATAATGTGTTTGTCCCCAATATTTGCCATTATGTTCTCATTATTAATATGATTAACACTCATTCAAGTGTTATGCCTAGTGCCACTCTCCAACTACACCAAAAGTCTTTAAAATACATTCAGTTGTAACTAAGCTGCATTAAGTGATTTAAAAGTGTATAAAATATTTTAATGCTGTTTTTCAGGACTGAGGTCCTTTCAAGGCAGCTCACAGTAAAAACTATGCATTCATAGATTAGAATTACTTTGCTTTAAGAGGCTTATTCTGTAAATGTGGCAAATGAACAAGTTGGTCTACTAAAAGATCCCAGTGCACTGATTTGTTTCCTTTTCATTCTGCATACCCTCTAAGGACCTGCTCAGGGCAGCATGCTAACTGAAATGTCTGCCATTTTATCATTGCAGCTACCTTGTGTAGTGCCTTAAGCAAAATGATAGTGTCTGACCCAGATAACCCAGGGAGCTTCATTGCTCAATGAGAAATTTGAACTTGAGATTGATAAGCCCAAGTTGACCACAGCAGCCACTGCTCCACACTTTCTGAAGGATGCATGTGTCTACAGTGGAAGTGTAGCAGAGTGGGCTGGCTGGAAAACTAGGGTGTCATAAAAGGTCACCTCACAGCCAAGCAAGTGGCAGGAACCAATCATGGTAATACTGAACTTGGTGGATGGAAAATGGGTGGAGTGTGGAATGTTCCTGTTCACTGTTCCAGCTAGCTAAATGCACTTTCCACAGTGCTCCATTCTGTGTCCCCCTCCCCTGGTTTTTCATTCTGCCCCACAGCAGCCAGTCAATATTCAGTGTCCACTGAGCATGCTAAATCTTCATGTGGCTGTTTTGGGGATCCTCACAGGGTTTTTTCCTAAACATTTTTGTACTTCTGCAAAGTTTGGGATTCTTCCAAGCCTGCAGCTGTCTCTTTCTTCTGCATGGGTGGTGCTGTTTTGGTTACATGGACAACAGCATTCACAAGCTCCACAATTCAAGTACAGAGCAGTTCAAGTACACAGCTCCCTGAAGCCGCCTAATTGTCTCCTTGTGGTTTGTAGCTGCCCTGTCCTTTCTTTCCCCAAGTATTATTATTATTATTATTATTATTATTATTATTTATACCCCGCCCATCTGGCTGGGTTTCCCCTGCCACTCTGGGCGGTTTCCAACAAATACCAAAATACATTAAAATATCACTGTTTAAAAACTTCCCTAAACAGGGCTGCCTTTAGGTGTTTTCTAAATGTCAGGTAGTTGTTTATCTCCTTGACCTCCGATGGGAGGGCGTTCCACAGGGCGGGTGCCACTACCGAAAAGGCCCTTTGCCTGGTTCCCTGTAGCTTTGCTTCTCGCAGTGAGGGAACTGCCAGAAGGCCCTCGGCGCTGGATCTCAGTGTCCGGGCTGAACGATGGGGGTGGAGACGCTCCTTCAGGTATACAGGACCGAGGCCGTTTAGGGCTTTAAAGGTCAGCACCAACATTTTGAATTGTGCTTGGAAACGTACTGGGAGCCAATGTAGGTCTCTTAGGACTGGTGTTATGTGGTCTCGGCGGCCGCTCCCACTCACCAGTCTAGCTGCCACATTCTGGATTAATTGCAGTTTCCGGGTCACCTTCAAAGGTAGCCCTACGTAGAGCGCATTGCAGTAGTCCAAGCGGGAGATAACTAGAGCATGCACCACTCTGGTGAGACAGTCTGCGGGCAGGTAGGGTCTCAGCCTGCGTACCAGATGGAGCTGATAGACAGCCGCCCTGGACACAGAATTAACCTGTGGCTCCATAGACAGCTGTGAGTCCAAAATGACTCCCAGGCTGCGCACCTGGTCCTTCAGGGGCACAGTGACCCCATTCAGGACCAGGGAGTCCCACACACACACCCGCCCCCTGTCCCCCAAAAACAGTACTTCTGTCTTGTCAGGATTCAACCTCAATCTGTTAGCCGCCATCCATCCTCCAACCGCCTCCAGGCACTCACACAGGACATTCACTGCCTTCACTGGTTCTGATTTAAAAGAGAGATAGAGTTGGGTGTCATCCAGCCCAAACCCCCTGATGATCTCTCCCAGCGGCTTCATATAGATGTTAAAAAGCATGGGGGAGAGAACGGAACCCTGAGGCACCCCACAAGTGAGTGCCCAGGGGTCTGAACACTCATCATTCCCCACCACCACTTTCTGAACACGGCCCAGGAGGAAGGAGCGGAACCACTGTATGACAGTGCCCCCAGCTCCCAACCCCTCTAGACGGTCCAGAAGGATGTTATGGTTGATTGTATCAAAGGCTGCGGAGAGATCCAGCAGAACTAGAAAACAGCTCTCACCTTTGTCCCTAGCCCGCTGGAGATCATCAACCAGCGCGACCAAGGCAGTTTCAGTCCCATGATGAGGCCTGAATCCCGATTGGAAGGGATCCAAATGGTCCGCATCCTCCAGGCGTGCTTGGAGTTTTTCAGCAACCACTTGCTCAATCATCTTGCCCAAGAATGGTAGATTTGAGACTGGGCGATAATTCGCCATATTTGCCGGGTCTAAAGATGTTTTTTAAAGAAGCAGTTTAATTACTGCCTCTTTCAGGGGGACTGGGAATACTCCCTCATAGAGGGAAGCATTTACCACCCCACGGAGCCCATCGCCCAACCCTTCCCGGCTCACTTTTATTAGCCAGGATGGGCAAGGGTCAAGGAGACAGGTGGTCGGTTTCACTCGCCCAAGCAGCCTGTCCACATCCTCGGAGGTAACAGATTGAAATTGATCCCATGAAACATGAGTAGACAGAGCTCCAGCACTCTACCGCTCCGGCCCTGCTCCCACGGTGGAGTCTACCTCCCTCCAAATCTGAGTGACTTTATCTGCAAAAAACTTTGCAAAAGCATTGCAGAAGAAATTGGGGTCCCTACCAGGCCCCGATGACGAAGGTGATTCGGATAGATTGCGAACCACCTGGAACAGTCTCCTGCTGCTGTTTTCTGCAGATGCGATAGAAACGGTGAATAAGGTCCTCTTCGCCATCACCATTGCCACTTGGCAGGCTCGAAGTTGAGCTCTAGCCCGTGTCTGGTCTGATTCAGAATGAGTTTTCCCCCACCGGCACTCTAGCCGTCTCAGCGACTGTTTCATCGCCCTCAGCTCCAGGGAAAACCACGGGGCTGTCCGGGCTCCATGCAATCGGAGAGGGCGCTTCGGAGCCAGACAGTCAATAGCCCTGGTTAACTCTACATTCCAGTGGGCCACCAGGGAATCAGCTGAAAGGCCATCAACATGGGATAAAACATCCCCTACCACTCTCTGGAAGCCAATTGGATCCATTAAGTAGCGGGGGTGGACCATCCAAATCGGTCCCACCTCCGTGCAGAGGGGAAGGGTTGCGGAGAAGTCCAGTTGCACCAGAAAGTGATCTGACTATGGCACTTCTTTTGTTTCGCTTTTACTTAATGTCAGATCACCAACATTCATAGACACCAGGTCCAAGGCATGTCCGCGGCTATGAGTTGGGCCAGACTTATTCAGGGACAGCCCCATGGAGGCCATGCTTTCCACGACGTCCCGAGCGGCTCCTTGTAAGGTCGTGTTGTCATGAATGTTAAAATCCCCTAAGACAACCAAGCTAGGTGTCTCCAGGAGCACATCCGACACGACCTGAACTAGCTCGGGCAGGGAATCCTTGGTGCAGCAGGGAGGTCAGTACACCAAAAGGAATCCTGTACTGCCCCTATTGCCCAACTTCCAGAACATGCACTCAGAAAACTCGGTCTTACCAATAGGACGCCTGGTGCAAACTAATGACTCCCTAAAAATCACTGCAACCCCCCTCCCTGCCCACATGGCCTGGGTTGCTGTGCGTAAGAGAAACCTGGTGGACAAGCAGCGGCAAGGACAGACCCATCTGCTTCATCCAACCAAGTCTCGTGTCACACATGCCAGGTCAAATCCTCCATCCACATTCAGGTCGTGGATGGCAGTGGTCTTATTCATCATTGACCTGGCATTGCACAGCAGCACTTCAGATCATGTGGGTATCCCTTGCCGATTCCAGTATCCGTCCGGTCAGGACCAGACACGGAGGCCAAGAGTCCCTGCCCAATAAAGTATTTTGAACAAAAGAGAAACAAAGCATCCCTTTTAGATCTCTGACATAATACTGCATTTATATCTTGTTTCCCCTATTTTAAGACGTAGTCATAAAATAAGCCATAGCAGGATTTTTAAGCATTCAAGGAATATAAGCCATACCCCGAAAATAAGACATAGTGATAGGTGCAGCAGTAATGCCAGCTGCGGCAGCAACTGTTTTAGCCAGTTAAGTTTCTGGCTTCCAACAGAGGCATCATTTAAATTAGGACAATAACACAAACATACATATTGCAAACCAACAACACATTGTTTGTAGAATGCTGTGCACCCTAGTTAGCTTGGCCGATTAAAAATATCAGACCCAGACCTATACTGTTAGTGAGCTTCAGAATAAAAACAGGAGGGGGGGGAACCCATTTCCAATATGTAGGTGGTTAGATTTTAAAGGAGTGGGGAATGTATTTCAGCTTGAGGGCTACATTCCCTTCTGGGCCACCTTCTGGGGGGCCATACACCAATGGTGGAGAGAGTAGCTTGTGCCAATTTTGCCTTTGCACGGTAAGCTGGTAAACACACACACACACACACCCTCTGTATTCTCCATCCAGACCCTGGGCCTGAGGTTCCCCAGCCATGATGAAATGTGCTCTCCAAAATGTGGTTGCATTTTGAATGTGTTTGGTCTGTAGATGGCATCAATTTGCTGCAGTAATAATGAAATTCCTACCTACTTAAGTGATGGGCCAGACTTAATAGCTTAATCAATTTCTTGTACTGATGAATCAATCAAACCCTGTTTCTTAAATCATAATTGAAATCGTTCTAAAATACCTTCAAATAGCTCCTAAGCCCTTCTCTTTGCATTTTCCCCTTGCATTCTATATGCTTTGTTGATTGGTTTAGACCTGCTCATTCAATTAAAATGTTATGAAAACATGCTGTAGTAATTGCTTCTTATCGGACTGGCACAATTACAAATAGTCACACATTTTTACTAATGCTGTTTATATGGAAGGGTGATTACCTACCTGTTCTCTCTATGTCTAGGGTAAAATCTAGTGATATCCATGCATGCATGAGCAGGCCAGCTATTCATGGTTTGGATTTCGCCTTCCTCTCTTCCCCCCACATGCCCCTGAAATCACTCCACAGGGGGCTGCAGAGGGAGGAGAGGGAGGGAGGTGAAGCCTCATTCTTTTCACCCAACATTGGAATTCACCTCTTGTTCATTTAAAAACAGGTGGGGGGGAGAAAAAGTGTATCCTCCTGTGCCAGTATCCTAATTGTATGGCTTAGGGGAAGTGGTGAATGTGGGCAGTGTTTGTGGCTGCAGTGAGAATTATGGAAGGTTGATTGGGTTGATGAAGGCTATTAACATCTATTTACACAAACAAACCTGGTTACTTGTGTTGCAGTTGACGTATAGTCTTTGGTACAATATTCTTCGTGATACTGTAGTTTGGGCTTAGAAGTAAATCAAGGAAACATTGTTTAGCATTGTAATATGGTTTATTCCACTTAAAACGATAAGTAGAACTATGTGTCCAGCTTCTGCTTGTATCATCTTGCCTTTATTCATGGCCCACTTCTTTCTTTCTGATCTCAAATATGGCCTCTCTGTTGCATGCCAGGGAAATAAAGCTCTTCTGTGCTCCTAAAATCCTTTATATATCTCTGAGTACTTGGCTAGTCTCCCAAGCATTAGTTTAGATGTTCACAATAAACATGGTTTAATTTAGATTAAGGAATCAGTGCTTTCACTGGGTAGAGAATTTGGTTCCTGGGAGGACTGAGATCAACCTACCTTTCTCTAGGCCCCAGTTCCCCACCTATAAAGCGACCTTCATGGTGCTTTAGGAATGAGCATTATGTAAAAGATTAAATAGCAGTAGATGGCAACAGCCTTGTTCTATATCTACTCTTATTATAAATATTTTTATTTTTTAAAAAAATGTGTGTGTATCTCATTTAATAAATCGCTCCCCCCACCAAAGATATCATGTTGGAACTAGAAGCATGGAGCCCTAGTTTCAAAATTATTCTGAATTTTAAAAGCTTTATTCAGAGGATGGCCTGGCAGTACTATGAAGATGGTCCTTTTAAAGAATTGGTTTGGTTTGAAAGTAGAATGTGAAAAACATATGTACGTTTTCCTTCAGAAATAATAGTGGCCCAACAGCATAGCCCTATGCCTGTTTACTTAGAAGGAAATCCCAATGGGTTCAATCCAGATTAGTCCCAAGTAAGTGTGAATTTGATTGCAGCTTAAAGCTTGTATCCTTCCAAACTCCTCTACAATAACTTCCTTTGATTTATTCAATGGAATTTTAAGTATGTGAATCCAGGCCATAGGCAGTATGCAACTTGGAGAAAGAAGCTATCTGGTTTGGTTACTTACATGCAACTTAAAATTCCAATTAAATGAGTTGAATCCCGACTAAGTTAGTTAAACTTTAGTCCTATTTAAATAAATGGAACTTGCCACGTTGATTTCAATGGAAAACAAAGTTCACGTAACACAAGTTCCAGCTCATTGTATTTAAATTGAACACTTAGCTTAACACATAGCTTAAAGTGAACACTTTGTTCACTTTAAGCTATGAGAGAGCCTTTTAAAAAAATTAGGGTCATTTTTAAAAATGGATGAACCTTTCCAAAGAAATGCAAACTACATTTTGTAGTACAAATATTTTTAAATGTTCTCTTTTGTATAGAACATCTCTCACAGGCATGGGTGAAAAAATGATATCCAAAGGCAAAAATATTGACACGATTGTCAGCTATATAATGGTTAAAAGTATTGCTGGAGAATAGTCATTTAAAATTTTATTTACTCATAATACAGTACTTTACAGTGCTCTTTTTTTCTACACTTCATATATAGTTGTGTAAATTTTAGCACATAATGATAGTTTTAAAACGAACTGGACTCCTCCCACCCTGGTTGTCCACCTACACAGAGGTACATAGTCACATATCCAAAAGCATAATCGGGTCAAGTAAATAAAACATCTTGTAGGAAGGTTTTATGGCACCATTATCTTTTTTTTTAACCTGCTTATATATGCCTTGCATATTCATTGGCTGTAGAATGCCATATGCATCTCCAGTATTTGA